>NC_053465.1:2854988-3539142 GCF_015227805.2 Hirundo rustica
ATGAAAAGAGAATATTAACAACAAGTGCATACTTGAGAATTACGTGCCAACCACGAGATCTTCATGGGAGAAATCTGCAAAGACTTTTGAATAACTAAGTGCAGGAATTTGGCAATCTGTTTGCAGACTATTTGGGAGAGAAAAGGGCAAGATTCACCAGATAAATTATTCATTGTTAATTATATGCTTAGCTGTAGTGATGATGGTTGTGACAGCCCAACTAGAACATTTTTATACTCATGGAAAATTTCGATGCACAGAGGTGAAAATGTAAACCAATCCCCTCTATTGTAAATAGATGGCAAAAAATCCTTAGAGGGGAAAAAGAATCCCCTTTAATAAACTTCACTTTTCATGATCATGCTTATATTCAGTATTTCCTTTGTGATGCCTCTAACTTAAGGGACTATGCCAATCCACTAAGCTGGGTTCAGATCCCTCTGGCACTTACACCAACACTTAAAGTACTTTCCTTGGCATCCACTTAGCTTGAGCCATCATTTTGTGGCCCCCGTACAAAACAACTTCACACTGATGAGAATTAAACAAGATTAACTTTTCCCTGAAAGTTAGCAACAGAGAATAAGGCTGAGATAAGAGGCAAAGGAGTATTAACATGTAACAAGAATTTCCTAGGCCATATTATTTGTTATTATTACTGGAAAATCTTTAAACAGTTTGTGTGAAGAAAAGTATCTGACTGATTTTTGAGGTTATCTGTTATACTGCTTTGTCACAGATTTTTACCTTACAGAGCATTGTTTTAGCAGCCTTTTGTGCTAGAGTGGTCCCACAAAAGGGTAAAAATGCTATATTGATAATTAAAGTCTAATTCCCTGATTTTGGGTGAAATGCAGCTGGTTGGCTCTCACTGATCCAAGAGATGTGGCAAGAATTGAGAGCAAAACTGTCATCATCACTCAAGAGCAGAGAGATACCACTCCAATGCCTAAAACTGGAACAAGCCAGCTGGGGCGCTGGATGTCTGAGGAAGATTTTGAGAAAGCCTTCAACACCAGGTTCCCAGGCTGCATGCAAGGTAGGCAAGAAAAAGATGATTGACACTGAACTTCCAGCATTGCTGAGACACTTACTACTGTTGTAAGTTACTGTTAAAGAACAATTTGAGCTGAAGATTTAGCTTTATACCCCCAATAGTCACTTCACTGATTTCATGCATGTCTTTACCAAAGGCCCAAATACTTGGGCAAGGACAGTCCTCAGTCTCTTTCCAGCACTCTTGTTTTCCTAAGGAGTGTCAAAGTACAAAAATTTGTGTGACTTGGTTCAGGAAGTCACACAGCAACTGAAGAGCAGATAGGAAGTGAGATGAGAATGAAGGACCCTCCATCCACAGCAATAATTTCAGATTCAGGGATTTACACCAACAGAGAACTTGGCCTTCACCCCCCGCCCCTTACTCCTGGCTAGACAAACTGTCTGAACTGCTGCTTTCAGCATTTAAGATAAAACTTGTTGCTACACAATTAGACAAACAGAAAGCTACAGCTCTTTAAACATCATCAGAAGCTCTCACAAGGCAAATAGCTTTTAAAGGACTGAGAAACAACCTCCATGTTAATAAAGGTTACTTCAAATGTTCCTTGTTTTGCTCTTGGCCACATCTTGCGACTCCCTGTTTTCCAGGACGTACAATGTATGTCATCCCCTTCAGCATGGGGCCTATTGGGTCACCTTTGTCCAAGATTGGGATCGAGCTGACGGATTCACCCTATGTAGTGGCCAGCATGAGGATCATGACACGGATGGGAACAGATGTTTTGAAAGCCCTGGGCAATGGGGAGTTTGTAAAATGCCTTCACTCAGTTGGATGCCCTCTGCCGCTAAAAGGTAAGAGCCATTAAAAACCCCAGGAGCCATTAAAAAACCCTTGGAGCCATTAAAAAACCCCTGGAAATTCCCAGGACTGTGTTTTGGAGCTGAGTGCCTGTCCTCAGCACATGGGACACCCTCACCACAGAAGACCAGGGTGGTTGTGTAACAGCACAAGGTTCAAAACTCAGTTAAAGGAATCGAAGCTCATCGAGAGTTTGATGGAAAGGAGATTATTATCCCTAGTACTTACCAGGGATTTCCTTGAAGCATCTGGTGTGGGTTGCCGTCAGAGGCTCGATGCTGATGAAACAACGGCGTGATCAAGCATGGAAATTGCTGCATTCATGAGTACAACATTCTGTTCTGCAGAGCCATTAATCAACAACTGGCCGTGCAACCCGGAGCTGACGCTGATTGCTCATCTCCCGGATCGCAGGGAGATCATTTCGTTTGGCAGCGGCTACGGAGGAAACTCCTTGCTGGGGAAGAAATGCTTTGCTCTCCGAATTGCCAGCAGACTGGCCAAAGAGGAGGGCTGGCTCGCAGAGCACATGCTGGTAAGAGCTATTAAATCTTGTGTGTTTGAGCAGCCGTTAAACCCCAAATTAGAGCCACATAAATCCATCTCCCGTCCCGCCGTCAATGAAATCAGTCTCATATGGATAGTCCCGTAACTTTAGATAGGAAGCTCTCATGTGCCAGGCTCGTGAGGAACAGAGAACTGCTTGCAAGGACAAGTACTAAAAATTCAAAATAGGACCTGTAATGGCATAAAACAAACAAGATTTGGAACTTCTGAGAGTGACGTTTTGTCTGCAGACCCATGTACTTGAGCAGAGCCTGAACATCATCACTGGGCCAAATTATAAAGAGGTCTATGCACTCAAAAACCTGCAAATATCAGATTTTTCTAAGGGAGTTCTGCCCTGTAACCTTTCTGGCTTTTAATTTCTGCTGTCCTTTAAACATTCTACCACCATAAAATACAACTGAAAAAAAGAATTTCAGAGTGCATAAGAGAACAGCCTTAGAAAAAATATCCGTGGTCTTTGAGAAGAGCAGAAATATCCATGCACAAAGTGCTTTCTCTTCACTCCACTTGTGCAGCCAAAAGAATATTGCCTGGTTTTCTTCTGTCTCGACAGAGAAGCGCAGAGGTGTATGGTCTTTAATCAGCAAAATAAAAATAAATGCTTATTATATACAGACTTAACATTAAAAAAAAAAATAGAAGAATTTCTTACAGATATTCTAATGGCAAGAAGAATTGACTCTCTGATTTAAAAAATACAGCTTGAGTTATTTGACAACAATATTATGTGGTGTTTATTCTGTAGGAACAAATGTGAATAATTCTATATTTTATCATTTCCACTTGCTGGGAGAGAATCTCCAAAACAAAAAGTACAAGGAAAAAAAGGCTGCGTTTAACAGTTGCATTATTTTTTCAATAGATCCTGGGGATTACCAATCCAGAAGGTAAAAAGAAGTACTTTGCTGCAGCATTCCCTAGTGCATGTGGAAAAACTAACTTGGCCATGATGAACCCAAGCCTGCCAGGATGGAAAATTGAGTGTGTGGGTGATGATATTGCCTGGATGAAATTTGATGAACAAGGTATGGAAATTAAATTGGAGTGTTTTGCAGGTTGCTGTAGGTGCAGTAAGACATGCTACAAACTTCTGGATAGAATTAAATGAATATGATTTACTTATATTTTGTCATTTAACTTCCAGGCAACTTGAGGGCAATCAATCCTGAAAATGGCTTTTTTGGTGTCGCCCCGGGAACTTCAGTCAAAACAAACCCCAATGCTATTAAAACCATATTCAAGAACACCATCTTTACCAACGTGGCAGAAACCAGTGACGGAGGTGTTTACTGGGAAGGCATTGATGAGCCCCTGCCAGCTGGAGTAACAGTGACCTCATGGAAGAACAAGGATTGGTCCCCAGACAACGGTACCTGACCCACACCATGGCCTTCTCTTGGCCTTCTTTGAAAATTATGGATGAATTTAAATTAATTCTGCCAACATTACCTTTTTATTGTGTTCTGTGCAGGAGAACCTTGTGCCCACCCCAACTCCAGGTTCTGCTCCCCAGCCAGGCAGTGCCCCATCATGGATCCTGCCTGGGAGTCTCCCGAAGGCGTTCCCATCGAAGGGATCATTTTTGGAGGCCGCAGACCAGCTGGTAAGAGATGCAGCAGCCACGTTTCCAGGCTGAAATGCTGGCTGCAGAAGGGTTGACACACAGCTGGGCATAGACACAGGTTTTGCTTTCACAGCTGCAAAAGCAAGGAAATAACCACGTTAGTCCAATTTCTCCGTGTTAGCCTTTGGCACACATGCTTCCAGGCACTGGTGTTTCAGTGTCTGAGTTGTTTGATGTTAACACAAAACAGGTAATAATAACAAAGGGCCGGAGGGAGATCAGGACCCACTACCATGGGTAGTAGACTCATAGAAAATTGCTGTATTGGTGTCAATTTGCATGTAGTTTGAGTAGCAAATGGTTAGAGAAATTAATCCATTTTAGATAGTCTAAAGAAAAGGAAGTAAAATAAATTGTTCTGCTGAAGGTCACCTAAAGGTGGGAAAAGAAATAGAAGTAATGCTAGGTCTGAGTCTAATATGACCACAGGACCAGAGTCTATTTCCTCTGACATCTGCTGGAAATTCTGATGTCCCAGGTATCTCCCACTGGATGAGTTCAGTAATGAGTAGCCAGTTTTGAAAACATTCATTTAAACTTCTTTGCTGTAAGAGGGCAGGAAATGAACTAATTTAAAAAAAAAAAAAAAAAAAAAAAAAAGGAAAAAATAGAATACATTATCCAGTATGCATATGCATACAGCACTATCCCAGATAGCAAAACCTGTCATAAAAATGTTTCTGGACCTCTAATTACTGGAGTGATTTTGTTCTTTATAGGTGTCCCTCTTGTATATGAGGCCTTTAACTGGAAGCATGGAGTATTTGTAGGAGCAGCCATGAGGTCTGAAGCAACAGCAGCTGCTGAGCACAAAGGTAAATCAAAATTTAATCTATCTACCTGTATTAAAAGCAGGCCCCTCTGGACTGCCTGCCCTCTCCTTCCCCCTGCTCTTTCACATTTCAGTCTTGGCAGCTAATTTTGCAACCTGTGCATTTTCACAGTAGAAAATATTTGTCCTGGAATTAACAGCCAAATTTTCTGTAAAAGTCAAATTAAGCAAAATAATCCCTTAGGTGGCAAGCATACAGAACAGGATGCAGGCACAGGGTTGCCAGAAGCCTTGACAAGGAGTTCTTGTTACAGTCTGGGATAAAAAAATTTAAATTTTCTCTTCTGCTAGAGCTCAACATAAAAGCATGAATGATAGCCACCTCTTGAGGATCTTCATTTAAGCTGCTTGACCTGAGACTTAAGAAATTTAATAACAAACTTTAATTTAATTTGAACCTTTTGTGCATCAAGGATAAAGCTTGTGTTGTTTCTCAAAGCTCTTTGGCTCAGAAGGGTGGTGAAGGGATCATGGGTACTAAACCCTGGAAGGATCTGAGTCTTTGTGCTTTAGAATAAATGTGCGATTTATTCCCTTACCTTCTCCATCTGTGTTTCGAACAGGCAAAATCATTATGCACGATCCATTTGCCATGAGGCCTTTCTTTGGCTACAACTTTGGCAAATACTTGGCCCACTGGCTGAGCATGGCCCATCGTCCAGCTGCAAAACTACCCAGGATCTTTCACGTTAACTGGTTCCGGAAAGACAGCCAAGGGAAATTCCTGTGGCCTGGCTTCGGAGAGAATTCCCGTGTGCTGGAGTGGATGTTCAACAGAATTGAAGGGAAAGCCTCTGCCAAACCAACTGCCATAGGTTACATCCCTACCGAGGCTGCTTTGAACTTGAAGGGTTTAGAAGATGTCAACCTGACCGAACTGTTTGATATCTCAAAAGAGTTCTGGGAAAAGGAGGTAGAAGAAATCAAGCAATACTTCGAAGTGCAAGTTAATGCTGACCTTCCCTATGAAATAGAAAGGGAATTGCTTGCCTTAGAGATGAGGATAAAACAGCTGTAAGCTGATCAAACCCACAATTATTTATCAGTTCGCACATGCTGAGACAGGGCAAACACGTTTTACCAAATCACCACTGGAAGCATAACAGCACACTGATGGGCAGGGGGTTATAATGAAAGTAGGTCATAGCTTAGTTAGGATATAGATACAGAGACATTCTAGAAATAACTCCAGACCTAATGATTTATAACTGCATCGGTTGTTGTGAATAGGTGAGCAGCTGTGGGAGTGCACGTGTGCAGGGTCTGAAGCCCCTGCTCTGTCACTTACATGCACACAGAGCCATGATGGGTGTAAATTATTTGCCGAGTTCTGCATACACAATCCAAACCAATCCAGCCTTCAAGTTGTAGCACATTGTTTCCATCACAGAAACCTCTGGAGTCTCAGACTCCACTCGAAAGAGGAGAGAAAATTAGATGCTGTATATATGTATTACCTAAACATATTTCATGTCTTAAATACTTTTTAGAAAAATGAAGTTGTAACTCCTATCAGAGTGAAAGATGACTTTATATTACTAATGCATATTTAAGATATTGCTGTTATATATTACTCATGTTCCTGTGATTTCCAGATGTTTTGAATGGCTTGTTCTTTAACTATAAAATAAATGTTTATACAAAATATTACCTCATTTCCACTATTCTTGCCATTTATAAACTGCATGCATATAAATTGAGGCTCCTGTCAATACCACAGCACAGGGACAGATGCACATGTGGAAGTTAGATGTTGACTAGAGTTGATCTGCTACTCCTGAGCCAAGTTTAAGCCACATACTGTCTTTGCAACTTCAATTCAAGCCAAAGGAATGATCTGAAAATTATGATACCAGCTGTGAGCAGTCATCCAGATGGTGACACACTCTCCATAACTGGGCACTGTTAGTTACTTCAGGCATTTATAAAATAAACTACCCTCTAGGAAAGCCCCATCTTAGGACCTGGCTCATTTGTTAAAGTCATAGGATTTGTCCCTGTTCCACAGTACCTTGGCTTTTGCAAGAGTAACGAGTGCAGCTGTTGAAGTAAAGACAATTTGGGAAAAAAGTTTTCCAGATTAGTCGGGATGCCTAAAGCCTTAGAGCTCAATGAAAATCAGGGCAGGAACCTGTGTTGGCTTCCTTGTAGAGCCAAGACACTAAAACCAGCCTATGTTCTCCCAATTAGAGGTGTCATTTATGTGCTTCCCGTGTCCCTGGCGAGTATCCTACTTTTTCACTTTGAATGCTTGGCCTCCCAAAACATATTGCAAATATTTGCTTAGCAAAAAGAAAATCACTTACATTGTGTAATAAGCCTTTTTACAGACCCTGCTTCCTTGCAGAGCAAACAGTGCCAGGGCTGGTCAACAACTGCCCTTGGAAGTTTGCTAGGAGAGGTCACATAATCTGAAAAGGCTTTGACTACCCCCTGACCCCATGCTTAAGACTTTACACAAACATTATCAGTTCTGAAGTGAATAATAGAGCCCAAGTCAATGCATAGGTCGCACAAAGAACAGACAGTGGAAGGCTGTGGTGGAAATGGAGGAGAGTGGTGCAGCCTCTGTGGAGGTGATCAAAATCACATCTGCATCTCCTATAGGGCCACCTATATGTGTCCTCTTGAGTGGGCTCCAAATTACCAGAAAAATCAAGGTGGAAGACAGTAAATAAATCAGTGGAAGTGAGCCAAGGAAGACTGGAATACGCACTCCTCAGATTCAAGCATTACTGTCAAGCGTATAAAATAAATTTGTTAATAAAGTAATTCTATAAATAGCTGATGAAAAGCCTGGGCCACTCCAAACTGGTGTGATGGTTCTGGACTGGTATTTGGATAAGTCTAAGGAAGAACAAGGAGAGCTGAGAAAATCTGTCGTGGTGATACCAGAGTTATGGCCAGTTGCAGCCTCGGGGTTTCTTATGGGCCTCGGGAGAGGATCCCAGCCCTGAGCAGTGCAAACGTTCCAGGCACGGCTTGAAATGCTGCCCAGGAGATGTACAGAAGCTTGGGGCTTTCCAGAGCTCCCTGAGCACTCCAGTGTGCTGCTCCACCTTCCCAAACACAACCAGGCTCAAAGGAGTGTTCCAAAGAAACGACTCCTGCTTCCTGCCAGAGGAATCTGTGCCAGGGGCCCCAGCCCAGCAGGCATATGGACATGGGAAAACCAAGCGACACTTCTCCCATAAAACGCTGCTCCGTGAGGAGATACAGATACCATCACTGAGGTCTTACAGCACACGCCCAGCTCTAGCAACACCGGCGCTATAAAGTGCTAACTGCCTCCAGAACATCTTACAGCCCAAGACACTTTCATATTCTGACTAACACCCTGCTTTCTCCTCCTCACCCCAAAGAACCAGGGAATTTTCCTTCCTTTGACCACCACTGCCCTCAGGTTCTGCTCAGGGTGTTTTTTTTCTGCGTAACACAGCACAACTCATGGACGGCGCCTATCACGAGCTCCTCTGGCAAAAAGTATTTAAACCATTTGTGGTTCTCTCGCTGCACACATTTTAACCACATGCACCTTTTCAAACACTGCTCCGAGACACAGATCATTCCGGAAACCAGAAAATGGGGGGGAAAATCTGCTGTACTGTTAAGAATGAGAAGAAAATGAGTTTTTTCGTGAGTCATTCAACAGCTCCTTTGTATGTAAATATATCCTCAACCCATCAGCATCTATGGGGAGTACAATTTACATTTTGAATGATCAAAATGTTTAGTATTGGCAGAGAAAATGTTTAAAAAGAGAGAAGGCGGTGGTTTAAAATTTAGAAACTTAGTCAACTGTGCCAGATTATGATCTCAACTCTACTCCCTCCAACAAATACTATGCTCCATAAAAACAAAATGCTTTTAAATTGAAATTTGGAAGTTCCCCTGATTTTCAAAAGAAAGAGGGGAAGGCAACAAATGCAATAAATTTCAACAAATTAGTAGAGAAATATAAAACTTGGCCTATTAAATGCTATTCAGAGAAGGGAAGCACAGGCAAGACTAACACATGAAGTGTACAGAGCCATAACATTTGCAACAGCTGTGTTATGAAATGCACTTGGTATTCTGGGAAGTGAGAAACAAAATACTTTGTTAAAACACTTGTGGATGTACCGGTGGCTCAGAAGAAGAGAGACAAAATTAAAATCACAGTTTAACCATTAATGCTCTTGAGGATATGATCCCTGTACCTTGTTTGTGCCGTGATTCCCTGGACAAGAGCGGTGGGAGGGATGCACCACATCCAGGGAAGGCTGTGCTCAACTACCTTAAATTTCGCACAGTTCCTCACAGGGCAGAAAGTCTGTCCTCAGTGCCAAGTGCTCGTGTTAGCACGGATAATTCCAGAGCTCAGACCTAGACCTTGGCCCAATCCTTGCACAGGCTGAGAAGCCTCCAAGCCCGATGCCATCCTTTGGACTCATTTCTCATGTTTAAGGTCAAGTTTTGACTGTGTTTTGTCTTGTTCCTTCAAATCCCCATCTCAGATGTCAGCCTCAGCAGTAATTAGCTTGAGTATATAAGATATCCACGCACCTGGATTCCGTCAACATCACGAAGGTTAAACCGAATAAATAAATAAACCTGAAAAGCAGCATCCAGCTTGCTGCAGAACTCGTGTTGCAAAATAGTGAAACCCAACTTCAAACCTCTCACAATTCTGGGATGCTATTTTCAGGAAAAGAAGCAAAATTCAGAGAAATGGCAGCATTTGTGCTCTGGGAAATGCTGTTTTCCAAAAACCTTGGCTACCATAGTAACATGATTTATTCCATACTTGCGGCAGTATAGTCAGTCAGCTCCCCAACTGAAAGACAATTATTGTAACTAGAGATGTACCTGGCTGGAAGACCGTGGGAATGCTGCTGCGGATGGCAAAGCTGAGCACTCTAAACTCCAGATCAGTAATTGTTGGTGTTGATTGCGGAGGACAGTTCTGGCAGAGGTTTAACCTCAGCAGTACAAAAGGGCACGTTGGTCAAATGAGTGTTGGCAAATCCCCCTCCCTGAGATTCCAAACCACGTCCTGCCCCATCTGTGTGTCCTTGTGCAGAACAGCTAGGTGGGGAAAATGAGAAAGGAAAAATAGCCCTAATGGCTATTGTATTCCTTTACTGCATTCTGCCGCCACCGTGGATTTGTTGGCTGCAAAACTTTACCAGAGAAGGATTTAGTGAGCAAATTGCAGAAATCCACATATATTAATATGAAGAATTCAGGCTGTGCTCTGATCCTTGCAAACAAAAACATGGTTATGGCACCTTTGCCATGCAAAAGACCTCTGAGTTGTCCCTACCCCGCATGGAGGGCTTTGTTCTGCCTTTGATGCCATCAGTGACAGTCACCTTGAAATTTGTTTTGCTCCTCCTCACACTGGTGCTTCTTGCCATGCCTTTTCTCAGTGTAAATTGACCAGACATAAGTTCTGAGATGATTCTGCCTTCAGCTTTCCTTCAAGCTGATAAGCTGCAAGCAGAACTTTTTCTAATATGCATCCCAGAAATGTTCTTTGTGTCTTCTTTGGAAATGTCAGATGCTGGCCATTGGAAAAGGGAAAACATCTGGTTTAATCCTCCCGAAGGAACATATCAAAGATTTTGTGCTGTTTTTTTATGCAGCCTCAAGGCCTTTTATTCAACTAAAAAATCCCTTCGTAAACCGCTGTGGTTAATTTTTGTTGGTTTCGTTCTTTTTTTGAACCAAGACTGTAGTTTTTGCTCCTTTTCTTGTAAAGCATCACAAGGCCATTTCCCAGGTTGAGATGGCCAAGGAACAGTCCCTCCCAGAAACTTGATCCTGATAAACAGCTGCTCTCCAGCACAAACTAAGCTCATCCTCCACAGAAAATAGCTCCTAGGCTCACAATAAATAGATCTTACCCCTGCTGTGTATAGGTTTGTGGGCTTTAAAACTCAGCTGATGGTCTGAACCTGTCATCCTTCCCATCTCATCAGAAATCCTAGAAAGGCCTGTCACCATGGTGGAGGCTGGCACAGCAACAGCACAAATGCCAGCTCTGAACGTGAATAGAACAACAAAACCCCGTCTTACCCGCTGGAAACCATCACTATATTTATCTGTGTCTTCCTGAACAGATGAGAAACTTCCCATGGTGTTCTGGAGCTCCAGATCCTGAGAGCAGCTATGAATAGCGGCTTTAAATTTATCCAAGGTTGGAAAGAGACTGAAGCCTTAAGCTACAAGATGATGGCAGTTCAGCTGGCTGGGAAGTCAGCAGAGCCTGGAGAGGAGCATGGAGACGAATTCCCACCCACAGGGTGAACAACATCACCCTCCATGTCCAGGAATGCTGCGGAAGCGGGGTGACTTTGAATGACATGGAATCATGAGGGGTACAACTCTCCCAGGAGTTATTCCTGCTGGCAGGAGCCAGAAGGGTGGTGAGACCCATGGGATGCTTCTGCCTTGACCCTGAGCACCCTGACTCCCCTGTTCCTTCTCCTGTAGCTCATTCAGGTCTGCCCAGGCTAAGGTAAGCGTGCCTGGACTTTTGTTCCACCTCAGTCCCTGGATTGCCTTAAATAACAACTTCATGGAGAGCCACACAGCCAGGAGAGTGGAGATGGACAGCTGGCTTTGGTGGTGACCAGGAGAATCTGCGCAAAAACAAACCCCAGCAAAACCCCCACATTCAGCCTCGTTTTGCCTCTCAAAGTGATACTACCAACAGTTGTGTCAAGCTCCAGAGGTAACCAATAGAGAAGAAAAAAAAAGCCATAAATTAGCTATAAATTTAAAGTAGGACAGGAGTTGGGAAAGGGAGGGGGAGGCTGGTTTAGAGCTGTGGGTTGATTGGTGGTCTTAGAGTCCAAAAACAATAGCCTTCTGACACTAATAAGTAAAAGCAAGCCTTGGATTCCGTGGCATTTTCCTGGTCTTTATTGTATAAAGACAGAAATCTGGCTCTATTTCATCATAGTTATCTACATTCAGGCACCCCTCCACCCTTGAAGGAGATTAGTAGTGATAATGCATCTGGTACCTGCCCCAGCAATAACAGATCTATGTGGAGAAGATTACAAGAAATTGTTTGGACTTCTGCCCAGTCCTAGAAGTCCCACCAACCATTTCCAAAAGTCCCATCAGTTTTTACGGCTTGTCTCTCAAGAAGGCTGCAGAAACCTACATGAGGGAGAGACTTTAAAAAGATTTTTGCAGACATTTATTTCTGGCCAAATTATGATTGCTCGGAGGAAAAAGAAGCCACCATACAAATCTTGTTAGAGACTTCAGCAGGAACTCACAAACCCATGCAGAACCAAGATAAGCTAAAAAAAGCAATTGCATCCAGGAAGGAAAGACAGACCAGCCAGCCAAATGCAACTCTTAATTCCAACCCGTGACAGACCCCTGGGGCAGCTCCAAAGCCACTTAGCACAAGCGTGGAGCTGGGCCAGGAGGAGTCACTGGCACCAGAAGAGCAGCTCTGGCAAGTCCCTGCTGCAGTTTGGTGATTTGCTGAGGGGGACAGACTCAGACACCCTCAGGACCACTCCCCAGCCCCAGAAGCCCCCAAGATGACAGCTCCAGGGACAGCGTGATCCCTGCACATGTAGGAGAACAGGGTAACAGCACGCCTGTCAACAACACAAAAACACGCCGGCAGCGCTCGGTGCGGCTTGGCAGGAGCCTGGATCAGCCGTCTGCAGTCCAAGGTCTAAAGGGCAATCCGCCTTCCAAGAGTCCTGCAGCTCCAAGGAGCCGTGTCCTGGAGCGAATGTCTGTGACCGGGCAGCCCGAAGGCGCCCTGCACTCGCCCCGCAAACACCGTGCCCACTTCGTGCTACGCCGGAGGTGAATTTCCCGGGGAAGCCAGGGGATAAAACAACGCACAGAGAGCATCTTGAGAGGCTAGAGGTTAATCCCTGTGCCCCTCAGACCCCTCCAATGGGTCCCACCAGATGGGCTGCTCTGCCAGCGTGACGCATGGCACACCGGCGCAGAACTGCCGGGCACTGGGAATATTCCCAACGGCAAGGACTGGAAAGTGCTTTCTCTTCAGAGACACGGTGCACAGAGCTGCCAGAAGGGTGACTGGACTGATTAGTCCTGTGCAGGGCTGTGGGGCTGCTGACAACTGCCTGGCCTGGGGGTCCCCGAGCAGCACTGCTCAGTGCTGTAGGAGGAAGGTAAAGGAGGGGGACCAGATGGTTTCTAGCGATGACAGCTACAAAACTCCCCGCAGGCTGTGTCACACTGCTGCTCTATCTCCAAACAAGCAGCTCTCACATACAGCTACACCCTTAGATGTAAAAGAACCACCACACTTAGACAGTGGAAGCTGGGAGATTCTTCTGTTCCAGTTGCTGGAGAGCGTCTCCCAACCTCCTGGTCCAGGTGAGGGTGTGTGCTGGGTGCTGTCCCTGCTGCTCCCAAGGCATTTATGATGGTGCCAGTTTTTATAAACTATGAATTTGAACAGAAATCATGTGGCACTCTAAATGTCACTGCCAGGCAGAAGGGAACTAATGAATCTCCAGCAATACCCCCAACATCATGATTTTAAAGCAAAAAATGAATATACACTAGAAGAAGCCCTACAGCTGTGGCTGCCTTGGTGGAGCCATTAACAAATGCAGTTTAAAATGCCCAAGTGCAGCCAGCCCTATCTGGGGGCTGCCAGGTCTTTCTCCCATCCTTCTCCCCCCATTGCTCTGCTTATTGTTTGCTTCATTGTTAATCCCACCTAATTTAAAAATAGGAAATTGATTTCTTATGTATCCATTACAAACCAAATCATTTCTTTATTACAGCGAGGATCGTATTTCATAAGCAAGTCATGGAAAATTAAAACCATGCCTGTTGCTTTGATGAAATAATGGAGAAAAGTGCTGGAGGGGAAGGCACAGACAGCTGGGGGCTGTCATGCAACCAGTGGTGCAAGTTAACTCTTTGCTCTCAGCCAGGGCTCCCAACACTGCCTGTTCTCCTCCCCCAAGCTTCTGGTTATAATGCAAAGTACTCCCTTATCCTTGAACCTCCAAAGCACCTCAGGGAAGGAATGCAACCCCTCTGAACAAAGTGGGCCAGTGATTGTGGAGGTTTTGTTGTTAACAGAAGGTTTGCAGCCCGCCTGTGTGCAGAACCAGATCCCTCTCAGTATTGACACTCCTGAAATTCAGGGTTTGTTGCTGTTGCACAGTGCAAAACACAGGGACAAACACCAGCCACACTCAGCCCAGGAGTGCCTGTAGCATAAATATTTCCAGGCCTAGGGCATATTAGACTGTTGGGAAGGGGGAGTCAGACTGAAAGAGCCACGACTGCCTGGAGAGATCTCTGTGTCCATTGCACACAGGTTATGTCAGTACAGCAGGCTCCACATCAACAAGCTAGCAGTGTACTCTGGCTTAGGGGGGATTATAAATTAAAACAAAATTCATTGTGTGCATTGCTGAGGATTTATGGACTGTCCTGTGAACCTCCCTGTGGAGCAGACAGGACATGGGTCCTCTGAAGAGTAATCCAGATAAGTGCAACAGCCTGAGGACATTGCAACATCCAACCCAAAGTTCATTGGATACTTCATTAACGTGTTGATCTCCAGGAATTACAGCCAAAAACACCCTCTGCAATTTCCCCATCAGAAGCAGAAAGAACACTGAGCTATCACTGCAGAATTCTTTTCATAATGTATCATCTGTGGATGTATCCATATAAAAATGCCATTTCTGAGGACAAAGGATAAGCAAAACTGTCACAACAGACCACAATCAGGCTCCGTGAGAGTGAAGGGTAACAGAAGAGATTGTTTTAGAGCAGTAATTCATGTCTAGCCTGTTCAGCTCTGAGCATACCCTTCTGAGCAAGTTGGTTTCACTTCTCTGGGGTGAGAGTCTCCCATTTTGAGAAAACAACCCCGTTTCACAGTACACTGCAAGTCTGTTGTTCTCAAAGCATGCCCTAGAATCTTTCTGGTTGGACAAGACCTTTAAGATCACCGAGTCCCCATGGCTCAGGGACTTGCTGTTCTTCCTGGAAGTCAGAGCCAGAGAGATTAGCATCCTAAAGTCATTCTTACACCAGGTGAGAGGACTGGAAACCCTCACCTGATCCTGCTCCAGCGCTGGGAGGAGCCCAGCCCCAGCCAGACACCAGCAGGTATTTGCCAGTTCGCTGCAAAGAGCTTCCTTACAGCTGAGCCAAGGGAAGTCCTTTAAAACTCTTTATGGTCCCCTTGTGCTGATGGTTCTCAGAATAGAAAAACAAGTTTGGTAACTCAGTGGCAATGAAGGAAACGAGCTCTTTCCAGGAACATCCTGCAATGGCCCTGCAGCCCCCACCTCTCTCCAAAGGGCTTCTTTGGAGCTGTGTCACGGGGACGTTCCATGCCCCTTTCCACCAGTTTCTGTACTGGCTGCTGCCATGTTCTACCAACTTAGTTATGCAATAAACAGCTCAAGAAATATCTGTATAAACTACTGTAAGCCATGTCCAAGCAGCTCCAAGATCAACTAAAAGGGCCAAAATTCTCAGCCTCTGTAAAGTTCTTCTATGTGAGAGGCCACTGAAAACCTTCTCAGTTTCCTCTTAGGGGCTATTGAGTTTTAATAACTATCAAGTACATGAATTATTTTCAAGAAGTTTCTTCTTTGGCCTTACCGTGTATCACCCAAACAAAACACCCACTAGAACTCCTGGAGGATAATTTCAAAGTGGTGTGATAAGCCACCAAAAAAATTCAGAAACATTCACTTGCACTTGCACAGCAGAGCCGACTCACCAGGCTGATATTTTAATGGAACCGCTGGATGTTTTCATTAGCTGCATTTGCCACAGTGACAGCAACAATAACTCCCAGACAGAAGTCGAGACAAGGCGCAGTAATTGGGTCAAACCTTGGGGATAGAGCTGTCATCACAGACATAAATGCAAGTTACTCCCTCACTGCCCGAGCTCTGCAAGATGTGCTGTTCACTGGGTTGTCTAAACATGATAAAGAAGGGGAAGAAATGAGCGTCATTCTGCCTTTTGCTGTTCTTCACAATTACCCTGTGTTTAATTGATCTTGATTAATTATTTAAGGTAACCGGAGCTTTCCTGACCTAACGGCAACATGTAAACTGATTAACTTTACAAAGCCAGCAAAGTGATCTGCACAGTGAGATCAGCGCTTGTAATCCATTATTTAGGCCGGGTTATCCTGTGTCAGGGCCAAGGATGTGCTGCCAGACACGAGGCAGGATCATGGAGATGGGGATGAGGGTCACACTCCCCTGGCAGCAGTGGGAAGGGAGGAGGAACAGGGATAGGAGGAATATGAGGAAGAGGAGAATATGAGAATAGCTTTGGTAGCTCCTGGTGCCTCCTGGGGCTGCACCCATGTGGGCTTGGGGGAAGGAGAAGAGGAAGACCACCCCTTTCCAGGTGGGATGAGGGCTGGGAGCACGTGGGGCTGGAGGGAGGTGGCAGAGCAGTGACAGGGAGCGGGGCACGGTGGAAGGCAGGTGTGAGCAGCCCAGCAGCACCCAGCTCAGCCTGGTCACAGAGCCAGCACTGCAGCCTGCAGAGCCCAGCCCCACAGGCAAATGCAGCCTGGCCCTCTGCCTGGCTTTATTTTGGCAGCCCTGGCTGTAACATCACCGTGGGTTACAGGGCAGAAACCATTTATTTTGTGCAGATAATGCCTATCATAGCTGAAAATCAATCCCAGATAGAAGCTTTCCAAGAGATCCTGCTTAGATTTGCGTGTGAACATTGCAGTGGGAGCAGCAGTGCCCTATCCAGGCTGATAAGCAATCTGGTAGCATTGATTCTTTGTATAACTTAGGAAATTATGCATTCTGGAAGAAAGTGATTTGTTTGGAGATCTACAGTATCCCCCACCCCTTCTGGCCAATCACTAGGGCAGGTACACAGATAAATGAGAAGAAAACACTCCTCACCACTTTGGCTTCAGGGCAGAAGCTGATAAGGCTGATAAGGCAGCAAGTGAAATTCCCCTCCAGGCTCCCATACAAATAAATACCTACTTGGGCAGAGGCTGCTCAGCTGCAGCAAAAATTCTGCTCTGGTTGTTTGAAACAGCAGCACCCCCAGGCACAAACAGAGCCACAACCTCCCTCCTCCATCAAAAGCTCCCTGTCCAGACAACTAATGCTCAAAACAGGTGAGACAGAGCAACTGGGAAGAAAAAGAGGCACCCAGGGTCCTGCTTGGAGGCACAGGGACAGGACCCGATCCAGGACCACCCCCCAGGGAAGCAGCCCCCCCCCCCCCCGGGCCGGCTCTGTGTGAGGGTGAGGATGCTGTAAGTTCACAAAGCACAGAGGCAAGAGAGATGTGGGCACCACGAGCCAGTCCCGGGCCAGCACCACCGCTGAGATCCCCATCACTGCGGGCTGAAGGTGACAGCTCCCATCAGAACTGTCCCATGCTGCTGCCACCAGCCAGCAGGAAAAGCACGGAGAGGTCAGGAGCATCCCCAGCCTGCAGGATGGACTGATCCCTGTCAGCTGTGCACAGAAACCCCCAAATCCTTCAGCCAGGGAGAGCTTCCTTCATGATCTGGCTGTGCCACCAAAGGTCTTGGCACCATCTTTAAACAGAGATTCATGAAGTGTCATAAGCCATATCAAAAATAAAATAAAATAAAAGCTTTCTGCCAAATTGCTGATACTTCCTGGTTTGGGTGGGGTTTTTTTTGTTGGTTTTTTTTTTTTTTTTCTCCCACCCAATTTTCTTTTACTCTCATCTGCTCCTTCCCCATATTTATTTCTATTTGGTTTTCTACCTCTGGGAGCAGAGCAAGCCATCAAACCTGGATTAAACATGCCTCAAAAGAATTCAAGCCTTGACATGGCCAAAATATTGGTTTCCAATGAAACAAAACAAAAGACCAGGGTGAAGTAACTATTTCAGCAGCTTGTGCAGCCGTGTAAATAGTTGTTGCCAAGGGAGACTGAAGAGAGATAAAGATCCACCATCCCTCCAGAGCTCACAGAGGAAATGTTCAGATCCAAACTCCATTTCCCAGCAGCATTCACCAGTCCAGCTTCAGCCAAAATGGCGGGTAAGCCACATTTTAAAAGAATAAATGTTTCAGAAAAGGACAGCAGAGTTCAAGCTTCCCAGCTGGGCAGCAGGAAGGCATTTCCTCTCAGGGCAGGTTTCATTTCCGAGCCGTGGGACATCTGCACTCTCCTACCTGCGAGGAAGGGGCTGAGCAGACCTCAGGGCTGACCCAGGACAGAAGGGTTTGTTTTTTATGGAAATATGTATTTCTTTGGAGAAATATGCATCTCACTGGCAACCCCCAGACCCACCAGGCTGCCCAACTCCAGCTGCTCCCGAGCTGGGAGCAGGCAGAGGGGGCTGGCAAGGCTGGAGGAGCAGAGCCCCACGTCCTGTGGTGCCACGGCTGCGCCTGGGCTGGTTCGGGGTGGACACCAGGAAAGTTTCTCCTGGAGGGCTGGTGCAATGCAGAGCCCTCCCAAGGTCCCTCTCACCCAACACTTCCATCAACAGGATGGGAATGCAGTGCAAAAAGAGGTGAATACAAGACTGACCACAAAAATTCCACCAGCGGCTCTGAAACAAGTCGCTTCATCCCTGCGGGTTAATTAACGCTGAGCCTGATAAAGCCTAACTACACTTTTGCTTTAATGACGAGAAGGAGCCCCTTGGCAGCTCCCCCTCCACGCCAGGGACACCCTTGCCAAGCAAAACCACTGAGGAATGCAGCTCCAGCTCACCTGCTGGCGTAACGTGTTTGTTGTCCCGCTGCTGGATTCCTGCTGCCCAGGCTGCACTTTGGTCCAGGAACATTTCACCTGCGTGCAGGGAGCCAGCGCTGCAACCAAGGTAAACACTCCTCTCAGAGGGCAGCACACACCATTTGTTAAGCAAACCCACGGACACATCGACTTTGTTTGTGTTCATCCTTTCCTGCAGATTACCGGGGCAGACTGTGCCAGTTTTGCAGAAATCACGGGGCTTGTGCTGCCCTGGGGGGTTTGGCTGCGTGAGGAGGGGGCTGCAGAGCAATGCTGCCGAGGGCAGAGGTGCAAAGCATCGCAGCAGCACCCCAGGATGGTGAGCTCCCTCTGCCCTGAGAGCAAAACCAGCTGATTTCAGTGGTGGTCTGGGTTTGGAGGGGGCCAGGGAGAAGGGAAGGGCTGTGGTGAGCAGGGACAGGCGGCCCAGAGGAAAGATTCTCGGGAGGAGAGAAATGCAGACAGAGCCTGCAAGCACTCGTTAGTCCAGGCACTGAAACTGGGAAATGCTTCCTAATCAATCAGATCCTTCCCAGGATTGCTGCCTGCGGGCTGAGGGGTGGCACAGGACTTAGGGGGGCCAGCCCCAAAGGAGAGCTGACCCAAACACTGCACACACTGCCCCAGGGGTGTCTGGTGGTGCACAGCACCGAGCAGGCTTGCAGAAGGCTGCAAGGAGACCTGTGCCTCCAGCAGAGACCTGAACAGCCTCCAAAAGAGCACCTGAGGCACGGAGCAGCACAAAGCCCTTGGCAGGAGCTGGGTGCCCACCCAGCCAGGACAGACACGGCAGTAGCACAGGCTGGCCTGGGTCACTCGATCTCGGCTCTGCGTGAAAGCAGGCAGGATTTGGGGGCTCTGGAACTGGCTGCTTTGTTTGTTTTACAGGCATATCTTGTTTCAGGTAACCGCTGAAGACAAGTTCAGCGTGGTGCCGGAAGTCCCCCTGGGAACACACGAGTGTGCAGCCCCTCAGGAGGGGTCACACTGCTGGGACTTCAGTGTGCCAGGCCACAAACCTGCTTTTGGCACAGGCTGCATGAGCCTAAACCTCCTTCAGAGGAGGCTGAACTCCCCCAGCACACCAAAAACCTGTTTCTGTGGCTCACCAAGCTGCAATGCCTTGCCCATGCATGGGAGCCCTTCTTGAATCGATGTTGAACCCCAGGAACCTCACAGGACACAGCAGAGAGGTGCCTCACCTCTGGATTCCTGCCCAGCAGTTTGATGCAAGCCTGAACAAACTTCATCTCCAAGGTGAAGCTGGCACCATCTGCACTCATTCCAGCCAGGGATCTCCTCCCACCCAGGCACACTCCCAAGATAAAGCTGTCCCAGTTAGTACCAACAGCTCCAGTCCAGCACATACTGTCTGATTGCTTGCATTCTATGGGACTTATCTCGTACTGTACAAACAGAGAAAGAGGGGCAAAATAACACATCTCTTTACTAAAAAGACAGACCAACCAGAAATTTCTGTGCACAAAAAAAAGTTAAATAAATAATAAAAAAAATCGAGATACTCTGGACTGACGCCAACTGTGAAAACAGGTCTGCAGGTCAGGGTGCCCTGGGAGGGGCTGTGTGTGTTGGAGCACGAATCCCCTCCACACAGTGGCTCTCACAGCCACCATCGCTTGTCTCACTAGAGCAGCAGGGAAATTGCCGTGCTGCTGCAGGGTGAGGGGGCTCTGCTGCCCACTCAGCTGCCCCAGGCTTGGCTCTGGAGGTCACAGAGCAGCCAGACCCTGCTGAATGGCAGCTGTGCCAATGCCACCCGTCCCCAGCACTAGGGGGGTGTTCCCACAGCTCACACACAACTTCTGTGTTCACATATTTAACAAGAAGTACTTCTAGGTCCTGCAGACATCTCTCCCTGTGGATCTCTGAGCTGGCTTCCACAGGAAACTCTTCCAGCAGAAACATCCAGGGGGAAGTAGCTTTGCTGACCCTTTTGCAGACCGGGGCATAAGGGAACCACCCTCAGGAATGGCCCAAACCCTCCTGCCGGGTCAAATCCAGGCAGGAACAGAAGCCCCACAGCCCAAAGGCTGGGACTTGTGTGCCTACACAGGAGCAGAGCAGAGGACAGGGCAGGAAGGAATACAGAAAATTATAGGATGAGCAAGACTTCAGCCCTGCTGGTCTCCATCATCCTGCTCACCATCCCCACCTCCCCACAGCGCGGTTCACTCAGAGCCTCCCCCTCCCCAGGCAGAGACAGCCCCAACACCCACCTCCAAACAGCAACTCTCTCCATCAGAGCCAGGGAAAATCCCTTCCTCCTGCTCCCCATGCCAGGAGCTCCCGCCCCTGCTCCTCATCACAGGACCAGCCCACCCTCCAGGTGCCCCTCGTGTGCCATTCACCCCCTGCCCCACTGCCCCCAGCTGCTGGGGAGGTCAGCAGTGAGTTATCCTGGCAGCAGAGGGGATGGAGAGGGGAGCAGGCAGCCGCCCTTCCCCTGGAGATCCAGCATGTCAGAGAATGGGGGTGCTCATGGGGCACGAACAGCCGCGGCCACGCTCTCCCTAATCCCGCTCGGATGACTCCAGACATCCCTGTCCTCGCCCAGCCTGGCCTGAGCCGTGCCTCCGAGAGCCGAGCCCCTTTCCCTGGGACTGCCCTGCCCAGAGGCTCCTTCGCTCGCCATCTCGTGGTGGCAGCAGGCAGCCTGCCACGGCCCGCATCCCCATCCCGCATCCCCATCCCGCATCCCGCATCCCCATCCCCCATCCCCATCCCGCATCCCCATCCCGCATCCCGCATCCCCTCATCCTATAGCCCCCGGCCCGCATCCGCATCCCGCATCCGCATCGCGCACCCCGCATCCCACATCCTGCATCCCCCGCCCCCTCATCCCATATCCCGCATCCCACACCCCGCATCCCCTCATCCCATGTCCCACATCCCACATCCCCACATCTCATATCCTGCACCCCGCATCCCCTCATCCCATATCCCGCGTCCCGCAGCCCCTGCGGGGGCCCAGAGTGTGCTAGGACTGGGTTGTGCCACCCCCGTGCCACTCCCGTGCCACTCCCGTGTCACCCCCGGCACCGGCCACTGCTCTGTCCCCCAGACTCGTCCTGCAGCAAGTCCGACCCCACCGCGGCGGTGTCAGCGAGTTTACACCTCACCTGCGTAACCCAGGCACGGATTTGCGGAGCCGCTCACAGGCGGGGCTCCGTCCTGCCCCGGGAGTTTCCCCCGAGTCCCCCGGGAGACGCACCAGGAGATTACACACATGTGGCGATGATGTGTTGGACGTGCAGATATTTCATGTTCCCGGAATTGTGACAGGCTGTAAAGGTTTGGCTCCTCACACCCCCAGCACATCAGGTGCTGCCCACCCTCAGGCTCCCCAAAATTGCTGTCAGTGTCACAACCCGGGCACTCCCGTGAGCACCAGGGAGTGGGAAGGACGTGCCAGGAGAGCTCTCTGTGACAGGGACACCAGGGCAGCCTGGCACTGCCACGGCTTTGCTGGATCCAGCACATGGCTGAAGAGCTCCAAAGGCAAAGTTCCCATCTCCGACCCTTTTTAACGCTTTTTCCGTGGAGCCACTGCAGGACCCTGAATTGTCCCTCCACCCTGTGCAGCCCCAGGCTGCAGGCTGAGCTCTGCCCTGGTGTCACCCTGCACCACCGCTGGGCACACACCCAAATTTCACCCTCAGCCAAATGGTTTTCTTTAAACCAACACAGGGAAATTTGCCCCAGGAAGAGCAGATGCCTGGAAGCCCTTCCAGACCTGGATACCAGAGTGATGTCTTCTGCAAGATGCCCCTCATGCAGATTCTTCCAGGACCTGCTGTGCGCCCCAGCCCCCCCCTCCAGCACTCCCAGGCTTCCCTTTTTCTGGTTTCCCCCTCTAATTTGGGTAGAACAGCACAAAAGGAGCAATTCTGCTCCCCACCCCCTCTCCATCCTCCCTCCTCCCCTGTCTGGCAGGTCTGTGTTATTATTAAGACACTTGAGATTATGGCTGTCTGGAAGTCAAAGAATGACAGGAAAGAACCAGATGCCATCCACTGATAAATTACAAGGGCATTATGTAGAGGCAGCTGTACTGTATAAAAGCTGGGTTTTTATGCCACACCATGATTTTCCATGTGGCATCGTATGGTTCCAGCATCTGGGCGTCACCATCGATGCCTCCCATGTATTTTGCTGAGCACTGTCATTATGATAATGAAGAAATTGCAGCAGACGTTAATTGTGGTTCCTGGTGGCTATTGAGAGAACTTGAAGGTATCAGCGTGGGCTGGCAGAGCCTCTCTCACCTCACAGCGGGTTTCTCCACTTTGTTGGCAGTGGACAAGAGGAATTTGGATGGCTCTGGGTGCTGTGTGCTGCATCCAAGTCTTCCTGTCCCAGTGGCTGGACCTGATCAGGACTGGCAGGTGCTGGTCACTATGATGAGATAAAGTTTTAGGTCTTTGTACAGTTCCCACGGCAGAGATTTATGAATTCACTTCCCCTGCTTGGTTTTCTCATTGTTAGCACAGCGAGGCCATGGGCTGTGCTAGAGGATGGACGGCACAGGGGAAGGAAGATTTGAGCCTCTGCTTTGCTGCCCCATTGCTCAAGTCTCAGCTGGCAGAGCTGTTCTAAGGTGATCCAGCCCTGGGCGTGGGGACAGGGACACGGAGACAACCCCTCCCAGCCCGGGGTGATTCACAGTGGTATCTCACCATGCTTTCTGGGGGATGGTTTCCGTGCCTCAGGAACCCACCACAGGTACAGGTATGTCCTCCAAGGATGGGCAGAATTGCTGCGCTGTGAGTCACTCTGGGAAAGCTCTGTCAGACAGGAAACCTTGCTGCTCCAACCTTCCTGCATTCCTGCTCCAGCCTTCCTGCACTCCTGCTCTGCTGCTGGTGGCAATGAAAGCCTCGCACCCCCTCAAGAACTGCATCAAGGCAGGGGAAGGAAGCAGCCCCTGCATCTCAGAGCCAGGGGGTTGGATCAGAACACCCTAAGAGCATTCTCCCAGAACTCCACTAAAGCTTTCACGAGTTCCCAAAGCCCACAAAAGCAGGTACCCCTGCTTTCCCCTTCTTGACCCCTGGTGTTTCTTTCCAACCAGCTCTGTAAAGACACGGGTGGGGCTGATGCTCTGCCAGAGCATTGATGATCTGACCAGCAGCAGCAAAGCTCAGGAAATCCTCATGTTTCCTTTCCAGCCCTCTGCTGAGGAGCAGAAGCTGGCAGCAGTGTGTGCCTGTCCCTGTGCCTCCTGCTTGGGCCCCAGAGCGTCCCAGGGCTCCTCTGGCACCCCTGGGATGTCAGTGCCACCTGGGAGAGCTGGCCTGCCCCAGGCAGCTGCAGAGCTGACTTGAGAAATAGCTCATCCCACCCTCACCTGGCCTGTGGCTTCATAAACCACCCCTCAAGTGGCCCTGTGGTAAGGGGGGCTCCCCACTGAACCCTCCTCGTGCCTGTGCCAGGGAGGAGCTTTGCTTGAAGGCAGCAGCCAGACACGCCAACACAGCACTGAACCTCTCCCCCTCGCGGGGCAGCCCTGGCAGCAGGAACGTGGCTTTGTTCCCAACGGGCAGTGGAAAACACGAGGAGTAAATGTACATGGCTGAGGCTTCGATGGAAACTCCTTTGGGAGCCTGTGCTGGTCGTCAAGCTGTGCCACGGGGTGCAGTGTGCCAGGCTTCAGCAGAAACACAAAATTAAATGTGATCCAAGAGGTGCAGTGAGATTCCCGGGGAAAAAGGACAGAGGATTGTCCTGTGCTGACACTGCCGACACTGCCAGACAAGGAAGGGAGCTCCAGTGAGAGGGAACTTTGTTCACTAGGCTCAAAAGCACTTGATACCGCACTGAAACAAAAAAGTATTTGTTGGGATCAAACAGAGTTCGTGCCAGTTATTGTCCAGCTCCTGGGAAAGGAGAAGAGGACTGAGATAACCACTGGGCATTAAACCCACGGACAGCTGGAGCAGGAGCCGCGGGGACCCTCCCGCAGGGGTGGCACTGTCCCAGCGCCGCTGGGCATCATCTCAGTGCTCAGGTATGGCTCGGCCCGGGGCTGCCCCGGCTGCAGCCGCAATTAGCAGCGCAATTAGCAGCGGTGCTCCCTGCCCCGGGAGCGTCCCTGGCTGGGATGGGGACGGCGACACAGGGTCTGACCCTCTTGTCCTGCCGCTCCTTTGGAGGTGCCACAGGGTGGTCTCCAGCCACAGCTCCTTCCTCTGGGCTGGACACAGCCCCATCCCACGGAGCGTTCCCACGGAACTTTCTGTTTCCTCTTTGCTGGAGGTGTCGCTGGGCTCCTGCCAGAGAGCCACTGTTGAGCAGCACAGCTGGGGTTAGAAATGGGCAGCTCTAGGGATGTTCAGCGTTAAAATCCCCCCTACCCATAGGAAAATAAAAAAAAGGCAGCTCCTCTCTTGGGTGCCCCTGTCCCCAGAGAGGAACCCTGGCAGGGAGAGGGGCACCCCTGGAGCACCAGAGCAGCAGCTGTGGGGTCACCCACGATGTCCACAACTGGACACGCACGGTTTGAGGCGCACAGCAGCCCCACGGGCTCCCACACAAGCCGTGGGCACAGAGCAGTGCCACGGGCAGCCCCTGCACAGAGCCTCGATTCTGGCAGGGCCAGGAGCTGCCCCCGTGGCCCCATCGTGTGGGGCAGCCCCCCATGCAGACCCCACTTTGGAAGGGCGGTGGCACCACGGGCTCCTGCTCGCTCCTGGCAGAAGTCCTCGGCGGAAGGAAAAAAACCGGGGGGAAGCAGGGGAGATTTTCCTACAAGGGAAAAAAAAAAAAAAAAAAAAAAAAAAAAAAAAAAATTAAATTTTTTTAAAAAATAAAAAGCAAAAGAAGGAAGAGGGAGCTGCCTGTGGCAGCTCACTGCTGCCTGGCACCTGTGTCCCAGGGCAGGCGTCCAAGCGCCGGAGCAGGCGCGGTGCCACGGCAGCAGATGGGCACGAAGGCAGCAGCCCCAGGCCTCAATCCTGCCGCACCAGGGAGGGGACGGCTGTTTAGGGCGAATTTCCCAGCTGAGAATGTCAAAACAGCTGCCAGTCTGGAGTTTATACACCTATAATTAAGGGGGTATGTGATCTCTAATCCAGCTCAAACGGAGCTGGATTAATTGGCGGACCTAAAAATAGCATCCGTGACCATGTAAGGCAAGCTTTTGTGTGTGGTTTAAATTAGGAAAGTGGGCTCTGGCTGTGTGCAGCGAGCTGGGAGGGACGGAGGCATCCTTCTGCCTCCAGACAGCCTGCGAGGGCCTGATCCTGCTGAGGGACAGCGGGAGGCTGCAGCACACTGAGCTCCCCCGAGGAACAGCCTGGAGCCAGGGGAAGGAGCCAGGGCAGCGCCTGAACCCCAGGGATGTGTGTCCTGGGGGAGAGGGACTGCTCTGCTCAGAGTGACCCCTGACAGCCCCGGGTAGAGCTCCTCTGGTTCTCCTCCCCGCACACCCAAGACCCAAGTGCTCCCCACCTTTCCCTGTCGCATCATTCCTAAGAGCCCGCAGCAAGTTTGCTCGTTCTGTTTGTGATGCCCAGAGGCTTTACCTGGTGGAAAGGGACTTTTTGAATTACTGGAGCCTCCAGGAGACACCTCCACTTTCCCGCACTGTTCCTGGCCAGCTTTGCACCAACACGATGGCAGAAGAGCTCCTTTGACTTGTGCTCTGCTCCCCTTCTCAAACACTCCTGTACCCACACCCAGACTGCAGGGTTAAATTGCTGTTAATTTTTGTTTAATTATCTGCAGCAGCACAAATAACTAACAGCATCGATTTGAACTTGGCACACAAAGGAAGGTTCCAAATGGCAAAGCATATTATGAGATCGAATTATTAAACGTGGCTAATGAGAAAAATAATGATGTGATGCCAAGCTATAAAAGGTTAGACTTTAAAGTTGTCACAGTTCATGAGCAAGAAAGATTTAATCACATTCTTAATCAAATATTTATATGATAATGTGTTTTAATCAGAATAATAGCAATTAATTTGGGAAGGAATATATTGTACACTTCCTGCTCGTGCTTTACAGAGTTTTTTTTGTGCTGAGGTTACAGAGCACATATTTCCTTACTCAACAATAATCCTGTCCCAGCTGGAAGGTACTCCAGCTGTCTGTGATGGGGACAGGCTTGTGGAACAAAGATCAGGAGCGCCTCAAGAGCTGTGTGTGCCCTGCTGGGTGCTGGGTCCTGCTCCACCCCTCCCTGGGACTGGGCAGAGCAGGAGCACGCTGGCACTGCCGCTGAGCCAGGGCCCCTCGCTCCGCCTTTGGAGCATTTGCTCTTCACGAGTGATTTAACTGCTGCCTCTTCCCCTCTGAGCCCAAATCTCCCGACTCCCCTTGGCAGCTGATGCTATCACCGCGATTTCCAGCTGTGCCAGAAGCGGCTTCACACGGCTGCTGTGCTGGAGGAAGGATCCTCTCCTTCCCTTCTGGGCAGGACAGCAAAGGGACAGCGACAAAACTCTCGCAGTGCCGCCCCTCCTGCCAGAGCTCAGGGCTGCAGATGGATGCTGAGCACCGATTTCTGCTCTGGCCCTTTGGTCTGGTGTGCCAAAATTATAAAAACGGGTGGATTAAAGCAGCAACAGCCACCAGGGTGTGATCCTGAGTGCTGCAGAGGGGAGGTCATGTCCTGCTCACCCCTGCTGAGACACCACCAGTGAACTGCACAGGGAGAGCCAGGGGCGCTGAAGGGGTTGGGCAGGATGTGCAAATCTGCCGGCTTGAAGAAAGAGAAATATCTAAAACCTTTCCCAAAAACGCAGAATGGAGCCTGTTTGAAGCTGCAAGCAGCCTGGAGGACTGTTTCCAGCAGGCACCCGGCAGCCAGAACACCCTGAGAAGGCATCACCTCCCAGGGAGCTCACCAAAGTCCTTCCAGTCGGGTGAGGAAGCACCCACAGAGTCCTGGGATTTATTTTATGGAGCCTCCAAACCACCAGCATTCCCTAAATGTGGGAAAAGCGCTTCGAAACACGGTGCAGAGCGAAAACTGAAAGGGAGCATCCCTCACCCCGATCCCCAGTGAGGAGATTTCACATCCTGTGCACGCTCCCACGGAGCTTTGGAGAAGGAGCGATGAGACAAGGGCTCAGCAGTGACCCCTGAGCCACTCACACAGCCCCAGTGGCATCAGCCTCACCTGTCCTGGGTGCCAAATTCCATCCAAATACCTGGGAATTCCATCCAAAGCACCTGGGAATTCCATCCAAAGCACGGTGCCACTGCCCCAGCCCAGACCTGCCTCGGGGCCCTTGGCACACACCTCATCCTGTGCACAACCAGAGCTCTCCTTCCTCCTCCTCCTCCTACCCCTGGGCCCAGTGGATATCTCTGCACTTCTCCCTCTCTCACTTTTTAACACTTCATCAGGAGCTGGAATTTTTTTCTTTCTTTCTTTCTTTCTTTTTTTTAAGTGCTAAATTCGCTGTTTCTGTTGGAGTCGAGATGAAAAGCTTTCACTGAACCACCTCTGATTGGAATCACTTCTGTTGCCTTCAGTTTGGCCAGATGTTTCCTAATTACTTATCTGTCAAAACTTTTTTTTTTTGCCTTATTTTAAATGCACAGACATTTCCTCCAAGTGAGAAAGAGCGTGAGGCTCTTGTTTAGTATCTTTGCCCCAGTGAAATAAACCAGGCTAAGCTTCATCATCAAGGCTGGATTTTATGCTTGAACATGCAATTTTAACATCAAAAGCTTTGATCTTTTTTATTATTCAGCGCTGCCTTTTTAGACCAGCTTCAGCAGGAGCCAAATGGCACATCCTAACTTGGGATTTAAAACTTTTATTTTTTAAAGCTAGGTCTGAGTCACGCAGCTTTCTCCTGAGCTCGAGATGGTTTCATGTAATAACTCAGGGCCAGAATGTGCCACGATTACTCACGTCAGTGGCGGCTCCCTTACATGAGCAATCCCATTGAACTGGTGCTCCTCGGGGTGAGGAACGATTACAGGATCGGGCCTCATCCTTCTCCCACCACACAGATATTCTTGCTGCTTTCACTCAGTTGCTGGGTGTCCTGTCGCTGTGCAGGAATTTGGGCGTAGAAAGACAAAGGAGGGAACCTCGAGGACCCATCTAAGGAGGCAGAGTCTTTACATGTCAGACATTCAGCATCGGTTTGCGATAGGGCTGCTGTCAGAAACCTTTTATTTTGGGTAAAGGTGCCGAGGATCCCGAGCTGCAGCAGGAAAGAAGGGGAAAACCAGCAGAGCTGAGCCTGAACGGCTCCATGGTGCTTTAAAGGCTTTGCTCTGTCCCTCTCCATGAAGAGAAAACAAACAGCCAACACCTCCCAAAGTGTCCGTGAAAAATACACCGGTACACCAGAAGGGGACCGAACAACCCAAAAATAAATCCATATGACAATATTTCAAAGGCTTTAAATGTCTTCAAAGCCAAGTCGCCTTCTTTAATGAAAGCGGGATCAAGCCAGAAAAGCTTTAGGAGTTTAAAGTTATTTGATAGCTAGTTATTTTCCTTCAAAAGAGGCTAAGTAAACCTCTGCCTGTAGCCTTCATCACTCCACCAGAAATGCTTTGTCAGGGTATTTGTGACAAATTAATTATAGCGATAGAAAACCTCAGTAGAAATGAATATTCAAAAAGAATTTTTTTTTTTTTAAATTCTGTTGACTTCAGGGAATGCTCTCCTGTTTCTAAAGCTGTGTGTTTTCCTCATTAGCTCTCCCCACCTCCCCCAGTTCTTTTCAGAAACTTTCAGAAGTGATTAGGAATGGTTTTATTTTCGGCTCGCCTGGGGAATGGCGTTTGCAGTGGAACAAACCACCGATGCTGGAATCTTGCTGGCAACGAGAAAGGGCCCATCAGCAAACTTTCCAGAGAAAACATCCTGAAATGACCGTGCCAGTCCTGACCACCTGGCACCAACACACAGCGAGATGCTGTGTGGGGCTGTCCACAGAGCCTCCAGGCTGGAGGAGCTCGTCCTCACAGCTCAGGGGGACACAGCAGCTCCATCCTCGGGGGATCCTGGCCTGACCCTCCACAGAAAAGAGCAGGGCTGGGGCAGACCCAAGGTAACTCCAATGTACCAGAGAGATGGGGATCTCGCTCCCTGCAAAGGCTCTGGCAAAGCAGAGAGCTCCTCATCTTTTTTCTCTTCCCGTTGCCTGTGAATTGCAGACCTTTCTTATCTTAGGCTAAAGGCGTTTCAAGGAGCCTTCAAAATTCCCATTTGTGCCTCTCATTAAGACAGAGGAGCAGGAGGCCACTGCTATCCATCATCCCACCAGCCCCAGGTCGTGTCCATGCCTCCCTCCCCTGGGAACACTGGTCCTGTCCCCGTGCTTACCTCCCTTGGTCCTGCACCTTGCACTGAAATATTGGGCTGCAGCTCCTGGACTCTCTTCTTGCAGGGTTGTTTTGGGCTGACAGTGGAAAGGAATAAATGTAAATAAAGCTTTTCCCAAGCTGTGACTGCCTGACCCCGCTCAGGAAGCTCCCACCACCAACGTCCCCACATGGAGCCACATTTCTGTCCCTGCTACAGGAACTGGGCAGGAAAAAAAAATCCTCCTCTCCATCCTCACTCCCTCCCTGATAACTCAATTAACAAGCTGCCTCCTTAGCATCCTATACTTAATTAACAAGTTGAATTAATAAGTAGCCTGGTTTGCTTAATTAATAATTAATTAATCCTTGGTTAATAAGGACAACAGAAACTAGTTCATAAGGGAATCGTTTCAATAGCTTGTGGTGAAATCGAGGATCCAAGGTGTTAAACGGCTGCATGGAGCTGGTGTGGACCCCACCCCGACACCGAGTGTTCCTCCCTGAGTCCAGCTGCAGGCTGTCAGAGCTCTTGCCTGCCTCCTCCTGCCCCAAACCCAGGTTGGAATGGTCCAAAATTCTCCAGATTTGGTTCTTGCTGGCCCCGGTGATGCTCTGCAGAGACGCTGTGGTCCCCCTGTCCACCTGGAGCAGGGGAGCTGGGATAGGGCTCTGACCCGCTGGCACTGGCAATGCAAAATGGGGGAATTACTTGAAACCAGCAATAAAAAAGGGTATGTGTACAAAACACAATCCAAACCATCCCTGCCGGGTACATTATTTTCCAGGGAAGGATTCCGAATGTGTTTTGGCATTCAATTTAAAGTCTGCTGCAGGAAAACCACCCAACCAAAATTTTCTGGGGCTGGGTGAGACCTGACAGCCCCTGCCCAGGGTCCTGGAGCACAGGGCAGCTGGAGCAGTGCCCAGGGCCTGATCCCAGGAGGAAATGCTGTTCCCTGGGCTCAGGCAGTGCTCAGCTCATACCCAGCTCAATATGTTGCCCACAGTTTGACAACATATATTTGGCAATTTTCACTAGGAAAGTGTGAAGAATTCTGTTGATGTTTCCTTCTCATCCTGCTACAGCAGGTGTCTTGTTTCCATATGAATGATCTCAAGGTGTACATACATATATATCCATATATTAAAAACACTCATATTATCATATAGCATTTCAAATTCAGCTAAATAGAAACAGTTGATTTTTCCTGACGGTATTGATTTGAAATTCTCCATCCACAGACCATTTTGGGATCCCAAACAAAAGAAAAATCAGAGTTATTTCCCACACAACAGAAGCAGGGCACCGATCTCTAGGAAAATGAATTTTTACTGTATTGCTGCTTATGGTGACTTCTGGTTTCAAAGAAGATATTGAGCATAGCAACAAAACACGTTTGCAGACACATAATTACCATTATTTTCAATTATAATGCTGCCATCTCCAATCCAAGTATTTCAAGACTGGTAAATACCAACATTACTGTTATTGCCATATTGATAAATTGTGTTGCTGGTTTATTCTGAGAATGACAATTAATGGTGCCCAGTTTTATTCCAAAATTTGTTGGACAACCTGAAATGAATCACAATATAAATCTGTTACTAACCATCACAGTAAGGAGGGGGCTGGGGCAGGAAGGTGTTTTTTGTTAAACACTCCAGACACAGAATCTATGAGCAAAATTGAACTGGAAATTCATTTTCCTTGTAGAAAGATGAGAGATTGCATTGCACTGCTTTGTACAGTGGATATCAGTGCTTCTCACACCTCTTATTTAGATTTTTTTGTGTCTGGTGTCTCTGTTATTTTCCCCAGCGGGCTCCATGGAACCAGGACGTGGTGCCTGAATGCCCCTCATCGCTTTTAAGACAAGTGAGAGACAGGGGAAGCTTTTTTCCCAAGGTTTCCAGCAGGCAGAGCAGACGTGCCGCACATCCAGCAGGACATTTCTCCTGGTGGATTCCTCTCCGTGTGTCAGAGCTCACAGGGCTCCTCCACCTCTCCTGCAGATCCCCCAGGGCAAAACCCAGGATGGGATTCGTGCCTTGGCCAAGTTTCAGCTCTTTCATACACCGAGCAAGAAAGGACAGGAAGAAAGAAGGAGAGCACAGTTGACTTCGCTCCCACTGGGCTCCAAATAACGAAGGGAGCTAATTGAGGTCAAGGACTCGTGGAGTCGGCAGCACGGCTCCGGTCTGAGAACAAAACCTGCTCCCAAATGCTTCCCACGGCCAGTGCTGCAGGAACAACTCGGAAAGGTTTTCAAAGTATTCACCAGTCTCTGTGTCTGCTGCCTGGCACGGGAGTTCCTGCTCTGGTGCCTGCACAATCCACTGGCATTCCTCCACTTGCTTTACCTGCTTTTGGTTACATTCCATCGCCGGGCTGCTGCCTTCGCCTTGCAAACAGCAACAGCCACCTGGATGGCATCTGAGGGGGAGGGTTGGCTTATCTCAGATGGTCCAAAATCCACCAGTGACGACCTCCAAGGCAAATTAATATTTTCTGTATTGCAGCAGAGATTCCCATTTCCTACCACCCTCACCCTGAATTTTGCCTTTGTGTGGTCATGCAGGAACGATCACAGATTTGGGAGAGAGCTGCAGCCAGAGAAGGCCCAAACTAGAGAGAACAAACCCCTCCCATCCCTCTGAGCAGCTGCAGACATAACTATAAATTCCTGTCCCGTGAAAACTGCATTTACTCACCCCAAACAAATCCACGCGCGTCACCACTGCCGAGGGCTCTGGGTCCTGGTTTGGAGCGCCATGGACCTGGCGGATTGACACACCTCTGAGCCGCCTCCCCAGGAGCCTGGGCTTGCTGGGTGACTGATCCTGGCCTCACAGACACCAGCTGAGTTCTGAAGAACAAGCGGGAAACTTTGCACAGGAAGCCCAGAGCCTCCTGACAGGTGGTGTCCCGTGGGAATGATCACAGCATCGGCCCCTCTGATCCCGAGGCTCCTGCTTTTGGATCAGACCTGGTGTGTTTTACCCAAACCTAAGCTCCCACAGGTGCAGCAGGGCACGTGATAGAGCCCGTGACTGACTTTTAACCTCCTTGTTCTGTCTTGACACATTTTTCCCTTCCCCCCCGCCCCTATTTTTCATTAAATCCAGGCCAGCAAGGAGGAAGGGAGAGTTCAGTGCATCTGTTCATCGCTAACGTTGACAAACAACACGTAAGAGCTTTGCTAACCTGAAAAGTATTGGCATATCCAACCAAAACCCACTTGATTTCCCCTGGAAAGCAAAAGCTGTGAGAGGCCATTAGTAGCAGGTTGCCCTTGCATGGGAAGTAATTGAATCTGGAAATGGGAAATGTGCGGCAGGAGCGCTTGGCTGTCATTTTACAAAAACAATTAAATGCATGAAATGTGTCTTAATGATATAATTAAGGCAAAGTTCCAATCCTCCATTAGTAGTGGCATTAATTATTGCAAGCACATTGCACTCAGTATCGCTGGAATGATGAAATTCCTTGTTATACAGCTTTATTAACAAACGAATAAATAAATAAAACAGGATTATCTGCTCCTCAAGAGAAGCTGCGATGCAAAATTACTTTTGAACAAACCTTGATTGGTTTTGCCTGTTAAGGCTGATGGGAAGAGAGGTCAAAGCACCTTGGGGGAACTCCTGTAAAACACTGCATGATGCCAGGACTCATCATGGGTGTTACTGGAAGAGGCAAAATTGATTAATACCATCACACTGACCCCACAGCTCCCCTAAAACACGCCCATTCGCACACCAGCTGCGTGCAGAACTTCTCCTAACCCTCCTAAAGTGCCTGAAATCCGTTGTCACCCTCAAGACCCGGTTTGCAGCAGGGCAGGATCTCACCTGCCTCTTACGAGAAGCGGTGAATCACCTTTCGGTTTCACAACTGATTTTACACTTCTCTGCTCCCACTCCCTGGGGCTGTCAGCTCTCTGGGAGGGTCCTGGGGGTTTGGGGCAGCAGAGCCAGGGGCTCCAGAGCCAGGTCCTGGCTGCCTTCACTGCGGAGGAGCCGTGGATCGGCTGCCAAAACGCTCCTGGAGGTTCCTCAAAACTGTTTTATTTATTGGCACAACTGGGATTACTGATCTCAGAGGTGTAAAGGTATAAAACACACCTTCCCAAAGGAGGAAGCCATCGATAACATTCCCTCACGGGAACGTGTTAGGGATTGTAAATTTATTAGATGTGGAAGCCTGTTTATAAGTGATTTTCAATGTTTAATCCAGCACGAGGAACAAAAATTGGAGAAATCAGCCCCCTCCAGCCAGCCACGTGACTCCTAGGTGATCTCTGCCAGAGGACAAGCAAACACATCAGCTGAGTGATTATGTGGGTACCTGCTGAAAGAGGGGGATTTTCAATTATGCGTGGTTGAATTTCTACCTCTGCAATTCCCGTTATACAGGGGAAAATCAATTAGCGAGAGTCATTTGCTTCTGAGCACGCTGGTCGGAGAGAAACATTAGTTCAGAAACATTAATTTCTGGACAAATGTTTACAATTAAAATGCGATTTTGATTCCACTCGAGTCCTAGCCTGTCACCCTGTATCTCAGCCAGATCTGGAGAGGAAATTACGATATCCAGGAAAGGCAGTGGGAAGTGTCACCCCTGGGTTTGCCATGAAGACCGTGGGATGCACTGGGCTCTTTGTGCAGCTGAACCTTGGCCCTCAAGCCATGGAGGAGCCCTGGGCTAGCAGGGACCCAGGAGCAGAGAGAGCACGTGGGGATGGAGAACAGCGGGATCACTACCTCGGGGTTCAGGGGGCATTTCCTCTGTGTAAGGCTGATAATGCAGCATTTCTTTAGAAGGGACATGTGCCTGTGCTGGATGACATTTGTCCCGTTTTCCCAAGGCCTGAACACAGTCCAGAAGCCGAGGACCAAGACAGAGCTGCAATGAGCAGTGTCCTGGGGTGCCAAACCCCCACACACAGGCAGCGACCCACACAGGGAACTGACAGCCTGAGCACAAAAGGAAAACCTCTGCCTTTTCCCATAAACCAGAACTTCCAGAGACAAGGCGAAGCCCATTTTCCAAGCTGACATTTGGTTCCAGCAATTACTCACAAGCAGTTGCATTTGTTCATGACTCAGCCCAAGGTCTCGGTTCCGAGCTGAAACCTCACGGAGGACTCGGGCATGTTCAGACGGATGGGAAGAGCTGAGTAAACTTGAACACATTTTTTTGAGTTAGTCTGCTTCCTTAAAGCCTTGCCTCATAGCAGCCTGTTGTACAGCATTAGGAATCTCAGTCCAATTCCTTGGTGCTGCCCCTTTGTTCTCTGCCACAGCTACTCAAATACCACGCACCCCAAAATGGGTTTCTTTTGGGGCGTTGCCAGGCTCTGGGCACCACATCCTTCTGCAGATGTGAGGAACAAGAGTGCTGGAGGTGCCTCACCTTCCTTGAGATCCACTGCACAAAGCACCTGCCTGCATCACCTTCCAGAGGGGTTTTCTGCAATCAAAGTTGCTCCTCTGCCACAGGTTACTCATCAGCTCTAAATTCTCAGCAGCAGGGTGGAAGTGAATCCAGGCACGGAGCAAATACAAAGAAATTGTTTATATAAATAGCTTATTTGGGCATTTACAGTAAAACCTGGCCTGGAGAAAGTAAATAGAGTTCCAGTTTCGTGCCACTCCTACAACATTACTGTAAATAGTTGGTATTTTTTTCCTTCAAGTGCAGGAATTATGCACCCAGCTGACCTTGCACTGGCACAGGAGGGAAGGAAGCGTTCCAGACCTCCTGTTTGCAAAGCAATAAAACATAACAGGGCTCAGAGATCAGAGGGAAAATAAACAGATCCTCTCACTCAACCTCCTCCAACTCCCCCTGCTTTCCCCTCCACAGCTTATATTTAGCTCAGGCTCCTCCATGCCCACGGAAGGGCTGCCCTGGGAGCAGGGAGGCAGAGCACCAGGGCCAGGCTCTTGGAGAACCTCAGGATTTCCTCCTCAGAAGAGAAAATCAACAGACCTGCTCAGCAGAGCAGAGAGAAACAGCAGCTCTCAAGAGAAAAATAGAGATGAGGTAGGCAGTGGGGCCCACCAGGGTCATTCAACATTTGTTAACCTGGCTCTGCTCATCTGAACATTGCAGAGCCTGGGTTTCAGATTCAAGGGGAAAAAAAAATATATATCTGTGTGTGCACATTAATAAATTGGAGCAAACCTGTGCTTGCAGCCCATCATCTTCCCTGGGAAAGCCCTTGGTGTGCGTGGATCCCAGGTTAAAACCCACACCAGCTCTGCTGAGCACCCCAGACCTGCAGAGAGCCTCCCCAAAACACCACAGAGCACCCAGAAGGGGTTGGTCTTGCAGGACTGCGTGCTTGCGTGACTATTTTAGAGCTGGACTGGTTTGGATGTTTAATTCTCACCTTCATGGGCCAAATAGTGGAAGTCTGTGAAGACCTCTTGCAGAAAGGCAGCTGGCTGCTCCTGCTCCTGGAGATGTGGATTCAACAGCGCTGTCTTGGAGCAGGAGCCGTGGCCAAGGCTCTGTCCCTTGTTGGGAACACAAAAGGGACAGGGAGTGGCCAGCAGGGAATTCCCACCTGGGACATACAGCCAGGCTCAGGGCCAGGTGTGCCCACCTGAGAGGGCCGTGGAGTTGCCCAGTGGCTTCTGCGGTGTGGGGAAACAAGATGGGACCTCTGTGCCACCTCTTTGCAGGACACGAAAGATGAGAGACTCCAAATATTTCAGAAGGCAAAGAGCATAGAAAAAAGGCTTTATTGTCTAATTCTTACTGCCTTTTATAAGGTGTTATGATACAGACTTAACATGACTGGTGAATAGGAATGACACCTCTCTAACCCCATTGGTGAAACCAGAGAAACAGCAAAACACCACCTGGAGAAAGACTGTTTTGAGAAAGGAGAGTTGTTCTGCCAAGATTGTTTTGAGAAGAAGCTTTCTTGGGAAATTTTTCCTTGGGAAAAAGTTGGCAGCATTTAGCAGGCTAAAATCTCTCAGACCCAGAAATATCAGGGCCACACCTCTTCTCTCCTTTTTCTGCCTTAACAGCAGCGAGGCCACAGCAGGAGGGAGAAGGTGGGGTCCTGGTGCTGCTTGGAGAGCGATGCACGGAGGGGTTTTATGCTCCCGTCTCCAGTTCTCTCTGTTTTTTAAAGCCAGGCTGCTCATTAGCAATGCACAGCAACACCAAGCAATAACTTTGTGCTGCAGTTACTCTCTTAATCAAATGCAGCTTCACAGAGCCACGCTGCTCTGATTGTTCAATGCCCAGGTTCCCTGCCTTCGCAGAGATAAATACTCCGAGGAGCTGCATTTTGACTGGCATCCAAAACTCACCGCTGGCTGCTGGGGCTGTGATTTATTGCTGCTGATGGCAATCAATCCCAAGGCCACTGTGTGCATTTGAACTGATTCAGGACCGAGCAAGGGGGGAATGAACACCCACCGGGAGCTCACCACGGATGAATCCTGCAGTCAGTGCAATTCCTGCGTTCCAAACCCCACTCCAGGCTCACTGCACAGAGGGCTCCGTGTCACCTCTCCTCTGCCTGGTGCAGAGCCAGCAGCCTGGTCAGCCAAAGCCCTAAACTTCATTTGTGCACCTTCAGTCTTACCTGACAAGAGGCTCTCCTTGGGCAGAAGACAGGGAGGAAACTCAAGAGTGGTGCAGGCAGCAGCCTGACCAGCAGACAGGGAGCAGGACAGGATTCCCAGGGGAGCAGGCAGAGAGGAAGGAGCCCCTGGAGCTGCCGTGATCAATGGGCTTTCAGCCGCAGGGGATGAAAATGTACATCTACAGCTCCAGCAGAGTGTGGCTCCAGGACAGCCTGAACTCACTTTTGGGTACCCTAAAAAAATGCCTTCAGTCCCAGTCTCACCTCAAGAAAAGGTGGCTGCTGTTTCAGAGGGTTTATCTTCAGGACAGGAGGGATCCTCACATCACCCAGGCAGCTTCAGAAACCCGCTCAGGAAAGACTCTGCAAAACCTCCTGCAGCTCTGACTCTGCACAGGAGCAGAGAGACCCCCGGAGCAAACCACCACCTGCCCTTCCCTGGAGCTGCTTAAATTTGCCTCGTGGGCCATGGCAAAATCGTGCCCACCTGGGGCACATCCTCCACCCGGGCCAGCTGCCCTGCCTGCCCCTGCCCCTGAGCAAAGCCCCTGAGTCCTCCTGCACGGTGTTCCAAGGAGAGGGGAGAGGCTGCAGGGCTCCTGAACGGGGAAAGAGGGAGGGGGAATCCCTTTGGACCCCACCAGCCCATCAGTGAAGGGCACCTTGGGCAGTACTTTCCAGCCTGAGCATGTCTAGAAGCCCAAGGCAGGAATTACTTCCTCTTCTCTCCTGGTTTTTTTTTGCTTTTGCTACAAATACTGTTAGACAGTCCTGTTTTATACCAAAGCAGTGGGGATTTCTACACATTTTTATATACAGGGATAGCAGGAAGTGTTTGGAGTAAATTCCCACTACAGCTGGGAGGGTCAACAGCAGGATCCCTGTGAGAGCACGTTGATTTCCTAACAAACCTCAGTGAAACCCATCACTGCAGGGAGAATCTCTTTCCAGCCACTTTACTCAGGTTTTCTCTCCCAGGTCAAGGCTTCCCCTCCCTCAGTGGTGGGACAGGACTCTGCCTGCACAGCAAGGAGAAAAAAAACTCCAATAAATCAGCCCAGGGAAATGCAGCAGGTTAAAAAGCAAGAGGCTGACTCCAGGTTTCAGGACTTCCCCACCTCAAAGCACCCCAAGCCATCCCCATTTTTCCTGGGAGGGAATCACTGGTGGGACCATCCCTGAGCACCAGGACTGGAGCTGCACAAGCCACAGAGGGGTTTTAAACCAGATTAAACACAGGCATGAGCATGAGCAAGGAATCATCTGCCAGGAGAGCAGGATGGACAGAACTCCCAAGGATGGCAGAGGCAGCAGCAGAGCTGGATCAGGGCAAACAGGGAAAATATAGAGACAAAAAATAAAATATTTTATTTTTTTTTTAAATAAAGGGGCTTCTCTGAAGTTTAAATTCTCTGCAGTTGGAATTTGCACCTTCCAGCCAGCGCACCATGGAGGCCCACAAGAGCTGCAAGAAGGGCTTCGATGCTGGGAGCACAGGGAAAATCTGAACCTGATTTCTTAACTCCCGTTCCATTTGCAGCACACAAATCTGTTTAAAATCAAAGGCTTTGCCACCTGTGGTTTCCAAAAGTCAAAAAATTGTTTCTTTTATTGAGCTGAAAAAAAAAAACAAAACCACCCACCAAACCCCAACCAAAACCCGAAAATTTAAAAATAATGTTTTTCCAATCAGCGGTGCTGCAGTGTCCCCAGATCTCCTCAGCAGACATGGAAAGGCAGCTCAGTAACAGCTACCTCTGCCCATTCCCACGCACTGCAGTGGTTGAACTTGATTTCTTTTTTTTTGGTTCGTTTTTTGGTGGTGGTTTTTTTTTGGTTTTTTTTTTTTTTTTTTTTTGTCATTTAAAAAAAAAAATCCCTTTTTGGAAAAAGTGGTTTCAGCTGAGTTCTCTTTTTCTGTGGGAAGATGTTGGTTTCAGCTGTGATTCCAAAAACATAATTTTGAAACAACGACTCAAATCAAACCCTGCCCTTTCCCGCCCTCACCATGCCTGGGGCAGGGTGGATTTATTCCACTTGGATATTTGTGTTCCTGGGGTTGGGGCAGGGGTATTGCCTGCTCTCAGAAATTTGGTTTTTCGGCGTTTCTTCGGGCATGAAATGGGAAAGAGGGTTTGGAGCTGCTCGAGCCAGCGCCGGGGTCACAGCATTGGCACAGCCTTAAAATCATCTGACTTCCAGCCACAGGGAAAAGTGTCCCAACCAAGGCCAGCTGCTTTCCAGCACCGTAGCACCCCGGGTTGTCTTTCCAGCAGCAATGCACAGAGGAGACCAGGAATCCCACAAAACAAACCACAACCAGGAGGGGAGTGGCACGGGTCCAGAATCAAGCGGATTTGGGGTTCCCTGGGCTGCAGCTGAGCTGCTTTCATTCCTTACAGAGACACTCTCCCAGCTGACCATCAGCCTGGGGCTGTGCTGCAAATAACTGGAGAGGCAGAGCGTCCCAGCATCCTGCTGAAGCCCACAGGAGCTCCTCGTGCCCGAATCAAAGCCAAAGGTCGGCCGCTTGCCCATCCAAAGCAGCTGGAGGAGCTGCTTCTCCAAGCCACTTTCAACAGTGCTGAAACTGAGGTTTGGGACCAGCCAGAGAGAAGGGCTGGGGACACCGAGGGCGTGGGCAGCAAAACCCAGGGATTAATGACTACACATCCCTTAGCCCCAGTGGGGAACCCACGGTCTGGTGAATTACGGGACATCCACCCTTCACACACACAAAAGAAAACCCCCTGCAAAGAGTCAAGTTTTCAATCGCTTTAATGTGATCACTGCAATTTGACCACAGTTTCAGAAAGGGGAAAAAAAAAAGAAAAAAAAAAAAAAAGTCACACAAATTCTCTGTGCTTAGGATTTGAGTCAATCTACGCCGTTCTTGTTGATTGACGTTTTTCAAGTTAAGACCTTCTGAGCATCAGTGACGTTCTCGGCTGAAAGGCAGGACCGTGTTGGGCAGAGTGGTGCAAAGCAGGAATGCTTCTTCTGGGATTAGAGCTGTGCCACCTCTCGAAAGGAAACGGTTGTACATGCACACACACGCACACACACACGGAGCATGCCAATACACCAGGAACCAGCCACAGCTCCAGGGGAGAACACGGGGGGCGATACAGCGGTGGGGCCGTGGTGCAGAACGAGGAAGGGGGGAACCCACACAAATATCCAAAACTGAGCAGATTCATTTTCCGACACTCCAGAAGAAAATAGGAAAATTGAAATTACATTGTGTTGACAAACCCTGATTTTTCTTTTTTTCTTTTTTTTGGGTAACAAAGCAAAAGGTGAAGGCAAATTTTCCAAAGTATTGTAAAATTTATTGTATAAGTATTGCAGCTTTTAGAATGACATATAATTGCCACTATCGGTTACTGGTACACAAGAAGCGTTTACAACAGATTTTTGTAAATTGGCATCAGAGTACATATTCATACTAAAACAGCAAAATATAGATAAGTACTGCATTGCATGTGCTGTCAATAGTTTACATAAGTTTAAATTGAACAGAACTCAGGATACAGGACTGCCTATAACAAACTCCAAAGCCAACACAATGCAACTGGAAATTTAAGAAATTATTAATACAATGAAATGTGTCTATAAGGCAGGCGAATTAGGACTTTAATGTTGTCCTTCATGAGCTTCTATAGTACAGCAAAAGTTTGAAGCGCAGTTTCCGGAAAACTTTTTGTTGTTTTTTCTTTTGTAGCTTTGTGTTGTACACAGAAAATCTCTGAGCAGTACAGAGAAAGAAGAGATTAAAATTCATTCTGTTCTGGCCTAGCACTGTTAATGCTACACATCTGATTCAGTCTTTTCCCAATCCTTAGGAAAAAACATTGGGGTTTGATTTCTTTTTTTTTAATATAGCAGTTAGTGCAATTTTATAATTCAATACACAAACAAAAGGGTGATCCTCCAGAAAGCAACTGGATTTCCTCAGACCCCACTTAAGACAGAATGAATTTTGTAACACTCATGGAAACAACACCACGCTGGATTAGTAAAGCTGAATCTTCAAACCGGCGTAACCAAGGGTTGCGGAGGGAACGTGTGTTTGACCAGTGCCAGCCCCAGATGAAACCCATCCTTTCTCCCCACCAGAATCAGCAAAGCCACGTTCCCATTCCAGGCCAGTAAGGTTTGGGGGCCACTTTAAGGACGCTGTTTGCCGTACTGTGAGCTAAGAAACTCTGTAAGATGAACAACCCCTTTTAAAGCTAACGCGACAAAAAAACTCCGAGCAAAAAGGCGGGCTAGGACGTGAGGTTGCTAAGCATCAGCAATGCCTTGATTCTTCTTTATTTCTTTAAAAATAAATCACTCTTAAGGGGCCTGAATCTCTGTGCTGGCAGCTGCAGGACCCTCTAGCACCGCTCTCCGCTGAGCTGCACCAAGGCCAGAGGGAACGGGGCATCAGCAAGGGTGTGCAAAGCAAATTCCCTGCCTTGGTGGCAATTTGGGATGTGGGAACGGGGAAGAAATGGACCCCGAGGAGAAAAGTAACATTAAATAGTAGTAATAATAATAATAACAATAACAACAACAATAATAATAATAATAATAAAAAAGAACAGACCATTATTTCTACACACCCATTCAGAACTTGGAGTTGATCTGGTATCCGCACTTGAAATACACAGTTCTCAGGACTGCAAGGAGAGGGATGGACAGAAGGAAAGACAAAAGGTAACAACTGAGCTCTGCTGAGGGGCTGCACCCACGGCCTGCGACCTGGGGCTCTCCCCACTGGAGCTGCAGCAGACCAGGGAAAGGTGGCAGCTCAGGGTGTGTGCATGGATGGGCTGAAAGGCATCGTTTGCAACAGGAATTTGGTGTTGGTGAGCCACCGTGCTGTTTCACACTCCTTAAGCTCCCCAAACTAGAGAAAGAGGTAAATGAAACCAGACCCAGGAACTCAACAAACTGATCACTCAACTGCAGAGCTTGAGGTGATGCTAGACAAATAAAAGCTCACACTGGGAGAGGACTGGGGAGGGAGGAGAAAAAATAGGGGGAAAAGAAAAAGAGAATTGGTTGAAATTTTGAGGACTTTCAAGCATGAGAGCTGGGTTCAATTGCACTGCATCCTCAGACCCTCTCCCACTACCCCTCTGTGCCTATCCAGCCCCTGCCCACTTCCCTGACTTTTCCACGGGGTTTGGTGGCCAGGTGACACCCTGTGACAAGACCATCTCGCTCCTTAACAACCTCTGGTCCCCACACCACCTCTTTACTCACTGCTCAGTTTTAAACATGTGATGCATATTCCACCCAAAATCCGCTGAGGTAACCGTATTTTTTTTTAATAGCAAACAAAACTAGTTCAGATCACTGAACAACTCCCCCCCCATCCCTCCCCAAAAAAACAAAACAAAACAACAAACACCCAACCCCAACAACACTATTCACGCATTTTGGCTCAAGAGGGCAGTAGATATTATATTTCGCTTTCTCTTTTGGTTGGTATCTCATTTACAATATCCACCACAGATTCCTACCTCCCCGGGTAGGATAATGTGCATAAAACGTGTTCAAGTTCCCTAAGAACAGTCGGAGCAGAGCAGCGGCCAAGGGAGCAGCAGGTGTGGCCAGGCACAGGGAGCTGCTCCGGGAAAAAGGGACTGGAAAAGTGAATGCAAGGTCCAAAGGAGCAAGAGACCAGACGCTGGTTACTCGTAACGCTAAGGATGATTTTGTGTCCCCCTCTCCAATAAGGGAGGGTCACTGTTTCTTCAATAAGGCACTAAATAGACATGTTACATAAAGGAAAGATACATTTTAAAAACTCGTACAAATTCATCAGTTTTGTACCTTTCATGACAAACTAGGTTTGTTCCTTTGCATTACTTTTTTTTTTTTTTTTTTTCCTTGTGGCTTTTATTTTTCTTTTTTTTTTTTTCCTTTTTTTTTTTTAGGTCATCAAAATTTAGGTTACGTGACTGTAAAACTATGAAGATTTCAAGAGCTGTGGAAAAGCAGTTTGAAGTATTGAGAAGGTACAGGATTATTTCTAGACAGAAATTAAAAACAAAGCAAAAAGCAAAAAAAAAAAAAAAAAAAGATCAAACTTCAAGTTCAGCTATTCATCATCTTCTTTAAAATATATATAAATATTGTTCAAATGGTCAGAACTTCAAAACCGTCCTCATGGTTATGTTTTCTTTTTTTTTCCTTTTTCAAGTAATAAAAAAGTTGCTTAAAAACAATAGTTATTGCCTTTATATCTTTCATTTATGTCACTCTACTAGATAGCATCCTGCAGGAAATCGAACCACACCCCTTGTAAAATCCTCGCTGTCTGTGGCTCCCTCCCGACCCTTCCTCGCGCTCGGAGAGGCCGGACCCACGGCGGGATTTTTTCCCTTTTGCCTCCTCCCCCTCGCTCTCTCAGGTTTCCCGCTCACTCACTCGGTCACCTACGAATTCACCGTGGGGGTGAAGCCCCTACCAGACACCGAGGGGATAGGAAATGTAAACAAGAGCAGAGCAAGACAAAATGCTTCCGAAACCGAGATAAATTCACCACGCGCAACACCCGGAGGGCAGCGGGACCTGGGGGGGAGGACGTCCCAGAAGAGGTAAAGGGGGGTTGCTTCTAAAGCCTTAAGCATTATTTTTGTAGCCTTTAATTAATACAACACAGGAGCAGATTCATTTCCATCGACCGTACCTGGCGCCTCTTTAGCCGGATAACAAACGTAAAAAACCAGCAACAACCAGGGACGGCGGGGCCGCGGCTGCGCCCGTCTGTCCCAAACCGAGGTTTGGGAGGTTGAAACAAAATGAAAACGATGTTCACCACCACCACCACACTTTCCACCTTGTCCCTTCAACGAGACATTTAAACCCAGCTGAAGGGCGGCCAGTGGGTGCGTTACCAGTTCCTCACATCGGCTTCCACAACCGCCGCTTTGGCTCCAACAGGGCCCTTCAGTTGAACATGGAAAGAAATAAACCAAAAAACACTTTTGTTCCTTCAGACACAGAAGTTTATTCTCAACCCCCACCACCCTCCCCTCCAAAAAGTTAGAGGTTGTCCAAAAAAAAAAAAAAAAAAAATAAAAAAAAGGAAAAAAAAAAAAAAAAAAATAAAAAAAACAATTAATTTTTGCCTGCTTCAGTCATTCCTGACTGCAGGAAGCAGGGAGTTTTCATTTTACCTTGTTACTCCAATAATCCTACCGGATGACAAACAGACACACACCAACTCCTCTTGCTTTGTAGGGAATGTATAAAAAGCCGTGGCTGTCGGCGGCCACGCGCAGGGACTCTGGAAATTAAGGATTTGCATAAGCTGCAGTCTCGCTCACCGCTCCTCCCAGGGCTGGCATCTCCACTCCAGCGATCCTCCTCCCCTTCCAGCTACTTTGTTCTTCACTTCCACACAGATCCCTTAACAGGTTCATGGTAGACATGATAGAGGCTTTGACCAACACAAGCACTGACATATTTATATTAAAAAATAGTGCAAAATTTCAACATTTATATAAATAACTCTAAACCCCTGCTTTTGATTTTTTTTTTTTTGTTTTTTGTTTTTTTACAATGTAATACATGCTTTTTGAGTTGGCACTCAAAAAAATTGCCATTTTTCTTCTAGTTCAGAAAACAACTTTTTTTTTTTTTTGAATAGGCCTCTTCTAATACAAAAATACTCCTGCTCCTTACACATACACTTTCTCTTATTTTTAATATATATTTATATATTTATATTGCAGATCTTTAAACAAAATGGTTTTTGTGCAAATATTTTGTTTTTAAAGATAAGTGAAATAATCAAACAAAACAAAAAAAAAAAGCATTCACACACAGCCCAACTAGAAACAAACAAAAAAAAAAGACTACAGTTGATTTTTTTTTTTTTCCTTTTTAAACGTCTAGACACAGCTCAATAAAGAAATGTTTTTGCAAGCTTGGTAGGCTTGTGCATTCAGACCAGACATAACGAGTAAATATTTATACACGGAGAGATGGGGAAGGGCTTTTTTTTTTATTTCTTTGCTTATCTTCCTCAACTCTCTCTCTCTCTCTCCTTTTTCTTTCAACGAGAAGTGCAGAGTGTTTCATTTACTTTCTTGCCTTTTTTTTTTGCCTTTTTTTTTTTTAATATAATTTTATTTATTTTTTTTTTTAAAAGGGGTGCCCTTTTTGTTTCTCTTTCTCTTTGTTCCACGCCGTCGTCGTCGTTGTGCTCTCAAGGCCATTGATCTGTGAGGGATGGAGTCTGCTGCCCTCCAAGATGGGGGGCACCCCGTTGTTGTTCTGCTGGTGCTGGTAGAAGGTGGAGCCGGGGTAGTGGCCGATCACCTCGCTGTAGGTCGGCGGCGGCCCCTCCATCCTGCCGCTGCTGCCGTAGCAGGTGGCGCTGATGCCAGAGTTACTGCTGGGGGGGCACGGCCCCCCGAACACGGAGTTATCTATCAAGTCACTGTCGAAGATGGTTCTGTTTGGGGGGGCCCGCACCGACTCCCTGTTGAGCTCCATCTGCTGCTCGGGGTCGCGCAGCTGCAGCGTGCAGGGTCCCTGGTAGGGCGGGGGCTCCTCGCCGTCCGACAGCGAGATGGTGGGCGGCAGGTCGATCTCGTGCTGCAGGTACGGGTAGGTGGGCTGGAAGCGGTTGAAGCGGTCCCTCTGCAGGAAGGAGGGCACCGCCAGGCGCTCGCTGGGCCGCGGGGTGTAGATCTGCTGCTGGAAGGGAGAGGAGGGAAAAGAGCGTGAGAGGAGGCGCGAGGGGCCGCGGCACGGCGCGACGCGGGGACGGGCGGCGGCCTCACCTCGGCGATGCCGGTCCCCGACACGGTGCTTTCCGAAGGCCACAGGCTTCCCTCCTGCGTGGGAAAGGACAAGAGAGGGCAGGGTGAGTCTGATGCCGGGGGTGGGTTAAGCCCCTTCTGCCAACAGCATGTGCCAGGCGTCACCCAGAGAAGACACCGCCACCAACGCGTTCCTGCCCAGCCTGCACCAACGCCAACCAGCATCTCCAGTTAGGATCGTGTGTGCTGGGCATCGTGTGCATCCATGTGCATGCCTGTGTCACCTCATCACCACTGGAACAACCCCTTCGGATCAAAACCTCCCTCCCCTTGCACCCCTCCGGACCAAAACCTCCCTCCCCTCGCACCCCTTCTGATCAAAACCTCCCTCCCCTCGCACCCCTTCTGATCAAAACCTCCCTCCCCTCGCACCCCTTCTGATCAAAACCTCCCTCCCCTCGCACCCCTTCGGATCAAAACCTCCCTCCCCTCGCACCCCTTCGGATCAAAACCTCCCTCCCCTCGCACCCCTTCAGATCAAAACTTCCCTCCCCTCGCACCTCCGTCTCCATTTAATGGATCGTGTGCAGAATGAATGATGAGAACCCTCTCCCGTTTGCAGACTTCCCCCCTCCCGCCCCCACACCCCCAGCACAGTTCTTTCCCCGGTTCAAACATGCCAGAGGAGTATTTTTCAATTTGTGATCCATGAGCCGTGGGTGATTCACAAGACATCAAAAAAAAAAAAAAAAAGCTCCATGAAATAATGACAAGATTTAAAAAAAAAAAAAAAAAAATCAACAAAAATCAAACAAACAAAAAAAAACCCCTCACGCCCACATTCTGATGCTCACAACCACGGACATCATGGGAAAATAAAGATAATAAGTGAATAACCAAATGTTCAGCCTAATTTTGATTCAGCTAAAAAAAAACCCAAAAAAACTCTGTAGCAACAGGATGGTTTCAGAGTATTTTTTCCCCAAAGAGTAAGTGGTCCTTGGCTTAAATAGACTGAGAGACTGAAGCACAGAGACTTTCTTACATTGCAAGCATCACTCTGATCCTGAGATCCAAACCTCAGCGCCAACAACCCCAGGCACGGTGAAGCCACAATTTCCCCCAAACCCTGAGCGTAGTTTACTATTCATGATCAAAACAAACAAACAAAGGTTCTTCCCATCTGCTGGTGATACTCTGAGCACGCACAGTTCACCCCAGACTTTTTTGCCTTAGGAACTGCAATATTTAAATATTGCTAATATTCACATATAGCAACATCCCTCTGGCAGGCAGAGCTGGAGGAAAACAGCCAGAAGGCTTGTAATTATAACTCGGAACTTCCCAGTTCCTTGCAGGTGAATATCCAGTTCTGGCACTAGTAAGCCAGGCACAGGCAGAAGTATTTGGCACCAGTGGGGAAAAAAAAAGATACCAGGGGAAAAAGAAACCCCCTTTTTCCCCTGAAGTGTTGCACTGAGAGGCTGGGTCTGAGCAAACCACACACCTCCCTCCCATGAGAACTCCTATTTCTCCACCTGCCCCAAACACAGCACCAGCACCACATTAAAATCTCCCGAGAAACCACCCATTATATCCCCCACCCTCCTGTTTTCTCATTTTCCCCCAATGCTGGAATGTATTTTCTCCTTTGGCACAGCACGTGGGGAGAATCCATCAGGTTCTGGGTTTTGAAGCTCAGCTCTGCACAGAAACCTCACGGCAGGGCTGGTGCAAGGAAAACAGCAATTTAAATGGAAATGAGACTACCCAGAGTCTTCCCCCTTCTCCACGGCTTTTTCAGGAGCATCTCCTTGGAGCAGAGGTGAAGTGCCACAATGCCAGCACCTTCCCCGAGCACAGCTGAGGAATGCGCTGCCTGAGCTGCAGCCCCACGGCCCTTCCCCAGCAAGACAACCCTGTTCCATTCCAGACCTCCAGACTCCAACTGCAACTGTTTACACAGGCATCCACTGTTTAGTCTGGTCCATTTTCCATGGATTTCTTGCCTTCAGGGCGAGTCTGCAGTCAAAATCCTCCAGCAGCCAAAAGATCCAAGAGGAACTGCATCTGCCACGGGACAAATCCCCACCTCCAACTCTGTGCTCAGGCGCTGACACCAAAGGGCCCAGGGAGGATTTCCAGTGCCACCACAGGCGCTGCCAGCCTGTCACCTCATCCCAGGGAGGATTTCCAGTGCCACCACAGGCGCTGCCAGCCTGTCACCTCGTCCCAAAGGACAGCAAAAGCAGTGGGCAGGAGCGGGAAGCACTCCCAAAATTGTGTTTACTTTGCCGTGCCCCCGTGGCAGACTTCCTGAGCAGCGAGTACCCTGCTGCCTTCTGCTAGATGTTTTATATTTAACTTGGCAGTGGGCAGTGCCATGGCAATATCCCATCTGCTCCCCCCTTTCCCGGGAGCGATGTCAGCCAGCTCCCACGAGGGTGGCTGCAGCCTGGGGCTTCCCAGCCCTGCCAGGCTCAGCTGGGACATCCTGCTGTGGCAGGTGACGGGCAGGGCTGCTCCACCCAAAACGTGCCCTGCCCCTCCGTGCCCACTCACCCAGAGCCTGCCCCAGGATCCTGCCCGTGTGTTTGGAATCAAAGCTCTGGCTCACACACCATTCATCTGTTTGAAGGGATGAGGTCCAGGAATGATGCCCTGGGCAACACGTGGATGTGAGAGTAGCAAACCAGCGGAAACAGCACTAAAATGGGATGTGCAGAGAGGAGAAGGAGCAGGCAGGAGACCCATTTTCTGGAGGAGCTGATTTCTGCAGCCATTTTTAAGCACCTCTCCCAGGACTCCAGGGCCTGGCCATGCTCCTGTGCCCACGGCTGACCGACCACAGGCACCCAGTGCTCCTCAGCACCAACCCCACCTCACACACTACCATGGAACCCAGCTGGGGAGAGCTCAGCTCCCCTAAAAACTCCACAGTGAGATTAAAGCGGCTGGAAATCAGTAGTGAGAGGAGGGCAAAGCCTCAGGGACAGAATACATCCCTGCTCTTAGCCTTCACTGTGGCCCTGGGATGGCTCCACAGCCCCACGGAGCCAAGCGAAACTGCAGAAACAACATCACTGCAAACCCTCAGCCTCTCCTCACCCGCCTCTGATTTTCAGAATATTTAGGACTTCAATCCATCTCAACAATGAACAGTCTAGAAAGCCACAGGCTTCTGAAACGGAAGGTGAAATTCTGCTGTCTGGTGAGCAAAACAGCTGTAAAAGCCTCCACAAGTATTGCAGGACTTGCTGCAGAACCTAAAATTACTTTTACATTTCCTTTTAGACATCAATCTTCAGCTTTTTTAGAACTACCTGTTTTAGCGATGTCAGAGAATTTTCTCTGTAAAGCTGCATGGTACAGATTAAGTCTCTGAGCCTTCAAGGAAAACTCATTTTCTATTTTGGGGGACAAAAGTGTGCTTGGAAATTGCACTTACACTGCTTTTTCTCAGGGGAGCGGGATACCACTGTTCCAAAGGTGCAGGGACAGTGCCATTCTCATAGCAAAAAAAGTTATCAGTAGCATTTCTTAAATATTCTTAGTTCAGGAAAATAAAAGGTACTTGACATGAGGAGACAGAGTTTAAGTACAGCAAGAACGGTGATGGAGAAATGCATGTAGTAATACAAAAACTGCTCGCCAGCGAGAGCCACATTAAAAAAACCCTTTAGGGAAATTAATTTCTCCTTCAGCTGTAATTTTTGAGCTACAGCAACAAAAAAGGACAGCTCCAGCAGACCCAGCAGCATCCTGACCATGGGATGAACTGCTTTAATATTTCAGCAGATGAAAAGCGTGAATGCAGCTCCAGTGCCCGTCTGCGGTCACGGCACCAAAATGAAGTTTGGGATTTAAAATGCCCAACACCGGTTCAGTGCAAGTTTAATGGATTGCATAAACCGGTATCCAGCCCAGGGTGGCCTCTGCCCGCCAGGCTCCAGCCCTCCTTCAGACTGGAGCTGTTTTCCACTGACAGACATGCTGTGCTGAGTCTGAGAGGTGCTGCTGCCTTTAAGGTCTTTATTATGCTGGATCCCAGTGTAACGAGCTTCCCGCTCGTTAGCGCACCAGGGGCTGCTCTGTCCCATCAGGAGGGTGCTGGGACCACAGGGAATCTCTGCTGCCACTCCATCAGTGCTGCACGCACAGCAAGGACAGGGCAGGGAGGTGGGGAACAACCACAACGATGGCAAAAAGTAAAACAACCAAAATTATGCATTCCTATTTCTCTCCTTAGCTCCAAAAAAAGGTTTTCAAGACTCCACATCCTCACTGGGGTTGAGCAGAGGCACAGATGTCAAACGCTGATGAAAAGCCATTTAATCACTGATGTGTCTGAAGGCTGAATTAGTAACAGAGCTGAGCCAAAAAATGGCTGGAAATTTCAGCCTGGTAGAATTTAAAATAGAGAAAAATAATAAAGGGGGAAAAGGAATTGTTTTTTTAAGGAGTCAATTTTTCATTCGACCTGAAATTTTGGGTCAATCACTGTGTGATTTTCTCTCTTCTTTCCACGTTAGCCTTCTTAACTCTTTTTAAAGAAAATAAAAAGCAGGCCAGAGAAATTACTGTGTTAAAATAAAGAGGGCTTGATCCGAACTTTGCTTTGAAAATATAAAACGACACATTTATCATTGTGCAGGTAAAGCATTCTGGACATGATAATACAGTGAAAAGAGTCTGAAAATGGGAAAACAACGTTTCTGCTATTTTAAATAACTCATGTGCTCCCATGCCCACACTCTGCTGCTGCTGGAAGTGGGAGCACGGGACCGTAAGAGGAACGTAAGATTTCCATGTGGAGCTGGGATATGTGTGGGGAGCTGAGCTCTGATCCCCAAAGCAGGAGGTGCCTGAGCCATCTCCACCCTCACACCAGCTGCTTTAACGTGGGATCAGGCATCCCGTGGGATCAGGCATTCCCAGCACCCCGATCCCGCTGCAGCACCGACAGACGACCCCGAGCTGGGATCACGCCATGCCCTCTGGAGAGCAGCTCCACAGCCCACGGAGCGAGGGGGGTTAATGGGGCTGGGGTTTGCACAGCTCTCCTTCCCACGGGGCATCCCCCTCACTGCTGTGCGCTGCTCGTGGTGGGTGACAAAAACAGCAGCTACGAGGAACAGCCCTGGGCAGCCTGCAACTGCACTGAAGGCTGGCTGAGTGAAAGATCCGAGATATCCCTCTCTCAAAAAAAAAAAAAAGAGAGAGGAAAGAAAATAGGAAAATAGAAGGAAACAAACCCTGAGCAATCCCCGTATTTGATCTTTTTCCTGTAGCAAGTACGGGTTTGATTCAGGGGGGCACAGCCCCACACAGAACACCCCACAGGGTGTGTCCAGCCTGCCCTGGCAGCCTGCAGAGGAGGGAGCAGGCAGCAGTGACCTTGAGGGAGCCCTGTTTAAAGCCACATTTAAGAGCCTTCAGGGTGAATGCTAAAAAAGAGAAGTATCAGTACAAGACATCCCTGCACTGAAGACAGAGCCACGGAGGCAGCAGTGAACAGTACCTGCTCACCCTCCACGAAAATGTGATGCCTTTCCTCTCTACATCCTTCTAAGTCTCTCTGAGCCACTGCATTTGAGGGAACTGCATGAAACAACACCTGCCTCGAGGCTGGCATCCCCTCAAACCCCTGTCAGAGGTACAATTCACATGTTTCTCCTTTTATGAAGCTGGGGCCTGGGTTAGAGACCCTCTCATACATCCCCGTGGAGAGAGCTCTGCTTGTCTGGCCGCCAAGTATTTTCTGCCCCTTCCACTGCAGTAGTGGCAGCAGCGCTGGTAAAAACTGGAGCAAGCCAGTCAGGATTTGCTGCTCTCTGCAGGGCAGGCAGGAAGTTTTGATAAAGTCACTTCAGACTCTAACTGGAGCCAAAGGACTGGATAGTTTGGGACTGCTAAACCAAGGCATATGAACCCCAACCAGCCAGGAGTGGTGGTTTCAGGAACAGGACATGTCCAGAACAGCCTCGTGCAGTCACTTTACTAATGTAAAATCTGAATTTCAAAGCTCAAGGTAAAGGCAGATGCTACGGTTGTCCACATATAAGCACACACAGCACCCTAAAGAGCCAGGTGACCCCAAAATGCCCTCTCACCCCCAGTAACAGAGACAGAGGATGCTAGGACCAAACATAAGCTGGCCTGCGTGGCTGGAAGAGCAGGGTGTGACTTACTGAGGAGAGGTTCTCGTCTCGCCGCCTGCCCTGGCTGTGCCGGCTGATGAAGGATCGCGCAGAGAGTTTGTAGTGGTTCAGCAGACACGTGATCACCACCACCATCACCATCATCACCACCACGATTATGATTATCTGTACAAACTCCAACTCCGCTGCAAGAGAGACAGACAGACAGACTTTGAGCCACCAGGAAACAGCAGGTAACTGAGCGCAGGAACAACTGAAGTGGCTGAGACATCGCTGACAACACTGCACCCTCCCTGTTACAGCTCTCACACGCGGGCTCTGTGTGCCCTGAGCCCACAAAAACCTCACCCATTCACTTTTTCAGGGTCACAGAAGATTCTCCAGGAGGGATCTTTGCAGACAATCTATACTGCAGAGCACTTCCCGGCTGCATCACAAGCTGGACTTCCCAAAGACCTCCTGGGTGTCCCCAGCGCTGGGCACAAAACCAGGAGCATCCCAGCGCCTCTCTTGGGGCTGCAGAGCCACGAACCAACATAATTCATCCTAATGAAACAGTTCAGCTAAACGCAAGCTAAATTCCTGCAGTTCTCTTCCCGTCACCACCGCTCCGGGGAGGACGGGACTGAGCCCTCCTCAGCACATTCCTGCCCTGTCCCAGGGGTCAGACAGCGGTGGCCCAGGGGACAGCACAGCACAGCAGGCAGCCCCCCGTCTCCGAGGCTGCCCACCCTGCACAGGAAGCAGGCTGGGACACCTCCTGCTTTTGGGTGAGACGCCAGATGGGTGCGATGCGTCTGCCACGGGGCCGCATCCCGCAGCTCCAGACAGCCCTGGGCTCAGGGCTCGGCCAGCTGACAGCGGCAGCTTGAGTGGCTTGAACTGGCAGAGAGGAAAACTGCCAAAAGCCCTCCAAACAAACAGGAGAGAGCAAACAACAGACTATCCGGTTAACTCTGCAGACGCTTGGCAGCAGGCGGCGAGGAGTCGCTCCTAAAATTTCCTAAGGAAATAATTCCTCACACCTTCTCTGAGGCTTAGGAAAATTGAGTACCGGAGGCAAACATTGTGCTGGGTCATTATTTCCATGAATTTGGTGCCCAGGGAGTACATGCCATTCCCAAACTGCTCAGTCACTCCCCCCAGCTCCCTTCATGCCAGCAGTGCCCAGGACTGGGCAGCAGCAACTCCAGTGTAAAGGAAGGGCCGGACAGCAAAATTCAATCATTCCAGGGATTTACACTTTGTTTGCTTCTCAGCAGTGACAGCTATAAAATCCAGTTTGGGAAAGCCGTGCCCTAAGCTATGGTGGATGCTGCCAGCTATATTTAATCCATACAGACACACAAATATATATCTGCAGACACACAGCAAGGCCCATCAGATCTCAAAGGGCACCGCTCATACCAGCTGGGGGGGCTTCTGCTGAGTCAGGCACATTCATTAGGGTTTTCGCTGGGGCTTTTTTTTGTTTGTTTTGGTTTTGTTGGGTTTTCTTTTTTTAATGGAAAGTTTTCTCCTGACAGGTGGCATTTGAGTGCCAGTAAAAGCAAATAAATGTCAAGAAAACAGTCCAGGTGGTGAGCGCTGCCAGTTACCTTGGATCTCTTTCTGCTAAACAGCAGCTATTTCTGCCACTGCCCAAAATGCTCCAGCAGCTCTGCCCACTGCCTGCAGAAAGCAGAATTATGCCTTGAAAGCAGGAGCCTTATCTGGCACTTCGAGCTGGATGGATGAGGGACTTTGAACCCAGATCTTTCCAGCACCCCTAAAACACAGCTGCCTCCACTCTGGAAGGTTGCACATGGGGTGGGAAGAGAGGGATTAAATGCCAACCACTGTACAGGAGTTTTGCCTCAAAAATGCTTTTTAGCTAGAGTAAAAGACAAGCTCTGGGTCTTTCACAGCAACCCCAACAAGTTTCCCAGTGCCACTGTGAGAGGAAGAGCATGGAAGAAAACCACATTCCCCAAAATTTGATCCAGCCCTAAAGCAGCACAGCTCATCTATCTGTGGGACCCAAAAGCTGCCCCTGGTGCCCTGTGCTGGAGGAACTGGCTGGAACAGGAGCTCGTTGCTTCTGAGCAGAACTCAGACCGACCACAGGCACAAACACACCAAAACCTAAAGGGCTGGGAAAGCGGATGGTGCAAAACCATTTAAAAAAAAAGGCACAGTGACTCTTCCCATGTCACCCCCACTGTGTAGGGGTGTCCCTACACATCCCAAAGACGTGTCCTGGTGCCAGCTGTAACTGAGCACTGACAGCATCTCCCCAGCCTCCAGCAGGGTGAAGCCCCAGCACCCCAGCCAGGCACAGGGCACCCCACAGCTCCCCTGGGTGCTCCTCTGGTCACCCACTGGGAGCCAGACCCCAGAGCCCCTGTGCCTGCCCTCCCCGTGGGCACCACAGCAGCCACCCAGCCTGGGTGCAGAGCCCATCTTTTGCACAAATCATTATGGAAAAGAAAAAACTAAGAAAAAAAATAAATAAAATAAAAAAAAAAAAATCCCCCAATGTTTTTAAGATGATGAGTCACTTCAGCCTCAAAATGCAGCATGTGCTTTGGTCACGGTAAGAAAACACAAGAAAAAATATAAATGAAGCCGGTGATGGAAAACTTCCTTTTCTGTTAAATGGGGTTATACTTCTAAAGAAAAAACAGGGCAAAGTAGTAGTAAAAACAAAAAGTTCCTTTCCTAGGACAAGAGATCCCTTAAATGAACCAAACCTTGCTAAATTGGTGCTGGTGCTTCAGGGACACAGGTGAAGTTTTGGCCATTGGGAAGTGCTGCCCCAACTCCTTCCCAGGAAGGACCACACAAGATGTGGCACTTACAAATGACCCAAACCAGGCTCCCTGCACACACAGACACAAGAAAGGGTGGGAATTCCATCAGCATCTGGGACAAGACACCAGCATCTCACCCATCCCTCAGCACTGCTGTAATCCGGGATTACACAAGGCCCACCAAGAGGTGCAATAGGAAGGCACAGGATGATTACCAGGACAAAGGGGATGCTGCTTTCCAGCTGGGATGCTCCTCCTGCCCCATCCCTACGGAAGCACAGGCTCTGAGGAGCAGCCCAGCCATACCATGCCCAGGAGCAAACCCATCATATGCAGAGATGAGCTTTAATCCCAAGAACACTCAGGTTGCCCAATCTGGCCTTTGGAAAAAATAAAATATAAGTCAAACCAAACCAAAAAAAAAAAAACAACCCCACACACTCAATTTGTGCTTTTCATGTTTCAAGAGACTCATACCCACTCGAGGCACCAAAGTTTCTGCCAACCCTCCCTCTGTTTTAACTTGTCCTCGTGGGCTTCTTTTCTGCAGAAGGGAAAACAAACCCAACACACTGGAAAGCTGGATATACTCAGTAAGATTTTTATCCAAGCAGCTCAGTCAAACTAATGAAGAAAGATCATTAAAAACCCAAAGTTTGAGTTAATATGTTATTATACAAGTGCAATTCAGCTGCTATGCTAATAAAAAGCCTTTGGGGAATGAAAAACAAGCCAAACTGCAAAGCACATAATTTATAATTCTACTGGTATTCTTAAAAACACACACACAACAAAACAAGAAAAAAAAAAATACTCAACACATTTTGTATTTGGCTTCCTAATCATTGTCACTTTTCAATTAGTAGAGACCTCATTCCATTTCTCTCTGTAATTTTCCCCAAGGGAAGTGTTATAAATGCACTAGGCTTTACAAGATGGGCATATTCCGCCTCCAAATGCAAAGCAAGGTCACACTAATTTAATTTTGCATAATTTTTATTCCAGAATACATTTCAAACTAACAGGTTCAGACATCACATTTAAGTGACACAACCTGCTTTTCCGTATTCTCTGTCTAGACGCGGCAGCTCCGGGAGCCGGGCACCGTGCGTGCAACTCTTTTGCAACGAAGCATTTTTCCCCCCCAGATTCTCACCACCCTGAAACGGGGTGTTCGTGACCAAGGAGAAGCTCTGGTCACGTCCCGTTCTTCACGTTCACTGCTCGCCTGCCACTTCAAACCACGCCTTGGACGAGGGCATCGCAGCGGATTATGGAGGGGTATTAATGAGTGATAAAGATATTCTGCTTCCCAAAGCCTCTGGACTCCACTCTCCCGGATTTAGAAGAAGCTCACATCCTTGCTGCCCACCCTGCTGCCCAGCCACTAAGACCATAAAGCTCTAAAGTGTCTGAAATTCATGGATTTATGTGTGGGTCCACACATAAATGAGGTGCTGGTCCCGCTGCAGACCACACTCAGGGCTCCACAGAAGCTGCTGCAGGAAGGTGAATCTGGGAGCTTCCTCCAGTCCTTATAAACAAAATACTGGCACCCACAGGTTCAAATTAATTAATATATTTACAAGGAGGGAGAGTGATTTGAGTCAATGGTGATGCTGGGAGCACCCTCACAGCCGCAGGGGAGGTGAGGCTGTGTTACACCTTAAATGCATTGCCTTGCCTTTTACAGCTACATTTCAGTTCATAAAATGCTTCCTATAAACTTTATTAATGCTCTTCCTTCCACACAGAGTATGTCTGCAGAAGACAAACTCTCCAAACCACCACAAGTATAAAGGAGAAAAAAACCCCTACAAACTAAACCCTGTATTTTGCTGCAATCATTTCAGACACTCCAGCTATCATTTACAGGTGGACAGAACAGTTTACAGGCAGGGTCTCAGCCAAGATGACCTGTGCTTTCAGCCAGGTAATACACACATCTGCCGGTCAAACCAGTCATCCCCGAGCTTCAATTACAATTTCTATATGTACTGGAATTGTGTATCACGTGAGAAGTGATGAGAAGTGAAATTATTCAGGAGATAACGGCTAAGATGAAGAAATGTAGCCATAACTCCCTAAGGAAAAAAAGTTAAAAACCCCTCACCCTCTTAATACACTCACACTCTCTCTTACACACACACTTACAAACTCACCCACACACTCTTACACATTTTTACACACTCACACATATTCTAACTCTCCTTAAAGAGGGTTCTCCCTCTCAGAGGCTGTGGACAGCAAAGAAGAGATGAAAGAACAAAGAACTTCAGATGGCAGATTACTCACCCTCGCTCATCTGCTAGGTCATCTTAGAAACAATCAGAGCAGGCAAAGTCATTACTGCACTATTTTTGTATTAGCATCTGCTACGTTTATCTTCTAATACCTCCATAAAACCAGATAGGAAGGGTAAATCAGATCGCCAGCAATTGTGTTTGTTTACAGGACAGCACGGGAAGAACTGCAGATAGATACAGAATATGATCTCAATACTGATACTGAGGCCGTGACTGGCAGCACCTTGAAGCTGCAGCAGCACCAAGGCATCAAAGGGACCAGGATGGGGCCTGTGCCAACAGGCAGGACAGCTGGGGAGAGATCATTCTGGGCCTGCTTCATGCATCATCAGTACGGTTAACAGCTAAACTTCATTTCTGGATTCAGTCAATTCCGATGCAGAGAGCAGAAATTATTCTGTGCGAGGCAGTGGTGACAGGCTGAGATGGGGCAGAAGGGCAGGGAGCAAGTGAGACTTAGAAAAGGAGCCAGTTGAAAAAAAATATTGCTGGAAAACAGGGGCTAGGGCTCAAGAAGTCCTGTTCATACTGCCAAGCCTTGGGTTGTAACTGTATTTAATACAGTTCCTTTTCTTCAGATGCCACCCCAGGTAATCAAGCATCACATCCTCTGAGTCACTGGCAAATGATGGCCTCATCCCCCCACCCCCATTTTTGTTTGTTTTAAAGGAAACAGCCCCATTTCATGCTTAATAGTCACAGAAATATCAGACTGGTTGGGCCTCAGAACATTTTTTTAGTGCTTAAAAAAAACACAGCAACTGTCCTGGCTGCACCACTGGGCCTGTTTTCAGAAGGTGACCTTCCTGAGCTCGGTGGCAGCTGCAGGGAGTGGGACACGCATCCCAGGGCCAGAGAGGCAGGATCAGCATGGCAGAACTCAGTTTTTACAGGGAAATGACAAACTGAGAGCTGGGGTCAGCAGCTGTGCCAGCCAGGACACTTCCCGGCTCGGAGCAGAGACCTGACAGCCGGACACGTGTTTAGAGAAACTCCTGAAGACATGAAACAGCTCCCCCAGAGCAATGAGAACTAACAAGGTTCTTTGGGACATTCTGAAATCCTGTGTATGCCAACCCCTTCTCTCTCTTCTGCGCCTATTTCTCCCACCCTCCTCTTTTCCAGGATTTTTACACAAGGTAGTTCACACACAGGCTGATCCCAGCCTACTGAGATGACTGGAAGGAGTACGTGGCTTTTGAAGTTACTCACAAGGGTGAGAACAGCTGAACTGCATTAAAAGAATAAAGTCATTTTGATTCTGCACTTAAAAGACAGGTAAATTTGCTTGCTCACTAGAAAACGTTGAGCAGGGCTCACTAGAAAACGTTGAGCAGGGCTCATGGCCACCACTAAGCTGAGATCATCCAAAAAATCTCCAGCTTCCCCAGGGCAAGTACAATAGCATCAGGCCTGGATAATGTCTGGGCAGGGGTGAGGGCAGAATATCACCCACCCCTTTGAACAAGAGCACCAGGAGAGAGAGACACAAGAACTATAGTTTACCATCTGCAATCATAAATAGCCTGAACCAGGGGGAAAAAAAAAAAAAATCTACCAAACAATGAGTGAAAAAAACCCAGCACACAATATCCAGATCAAACCCCACCAGCTGACCCTGAAAGACCAAACAGGTTTTGTTCGTCAGGGGTATTTCTAACAGCCAGTAAAAATAAATGCATTAATAAATAAGTATTTGTGTATACCCTGGAAACACTCCTGATCAATTATGTGGCTTGCTACTGTAGAGGTTTTTTTTTTTTCCTTCCACCCAGCAGCAACTCATGACAAAGGAAAGCACATCTCATTTATGAACTTAGCTATAAATACTTTTGCTAACTGCCATTTAGGAATTTCATTTCCTGCTTGAGCAAGTCCTGTTGAAAGAGGCAATTACCAAATTTGTTTCTAGTTATAGAAATAGATGTTTGTCGCTGCCCACATCTGTTTCGACAGACAAATTGCCAGGCGCGGACGCTCCAAGGAGAGCAAGTGCTCCATGCAGGGAGGGCTTTGCTTTGCCCCCTCTCCAGAAAGCTAACAGCAATTACAGGGATTGGGTTTCTGATTCCAGCTTCCTCCCAGCCCTGTCTCCCGCTGCAGCAGAGCTGCCTCTCGCTGACAGGGCACCTGCAGCCTCCCTCAGCTGCATCCACCTGCGCTGCATCACGCAGCGGTGCCGGAGCCTGCTCCCTCCTCCCGCTGCCGCGGGGACACCAGGGAATGTGGGACTCATCTGTCACCCAGCCCAGCACTACAAGGCGCCTTGAGTTCTGGCGGTCACGAGGACCCAGCAGGCTGCACTTGCTGTGCTCACAGAAAGGCAGGCAGCAGCAGGGCAGGGAGACGGCACAGGCTGTCCCGCTCCGTGTGGGACACCCCAGAGCACAGCAGCTGGCGGGGCCGGCACGGGCGTTTGTGGATGGCATCATCAGCATCAAACACAGCCTCTCCCAGCTGAACAAATGCTCTATGCACCGGCTTTCACCAGGGGTCTCTCCACCCTGGCTGTCCCCTAGAACATTTCCATTTCCACTTATTCTTGGGGAAACCATCCGCGGGCCAATTCCCAGTGCGCTCAGTCAGAGCCCAAAGCAGCTCCAGGTGCCCTGGTGCCAGCACCCAACTAACCCCTGCCACGGTGTCCGGCAACTCACACCCAGCACCCGGCCCAGGGACACGACTGAGGAGCAGAAAAGCCACGAAACACCCCAAACTGTGGCTGGGTAACCTGTGCTCCTCCAGCGTTTCTACTCCGTACCAGCACGGCTCCCTGGCACCGCCTCACTTATCAACCAGCACAGCCCCGAGGAGCCCCCTGACATTTGGGAACGGTGCCGGGGACCCTGCCGTGCCCTGTCCTGAGGCTGCAGCTCCCCCGGGGGCTCCAGGACACGCAGCCCCGTGCAGCAGTGCCACAGGGGCTGCCCTGCCTCGCAGACGGCTGTCGAAACCCAGATTGAGCAAGCTGGCCAAAGCCACACAGGTCACGACGGAGCTGGAACTGCGACCGGATTTCCTCAGCACGCTCCAGGGCCAAAAAACGGGAAACGCTCCCTGCTCTGCTTCTGCCAAGCGCCGTTATCATCTGTGCCACTGTGCAGCTCCCGCTCGCCAGAGGAGTGACCTTTCACAAGGCAAGCTACTCCCAGGGAACAAGGACAATCTTAAGTTACAGGCAAAATTATGCATCGCAGGGAAAAAAATATGCAAAACGCATGCAAATGCCCAGACAAGGCACACTGTGTCTGGTCACTGCAGGATTCAAGTTCAGTTCTTGAACTGGTCTGAACTGGTCGCTACCAGCAGATGGGAGCGAATGCATGAGCACACTCTCACAGAGACGTGAAAAAAAAAATTGTATCTATCTATATATATATATACACACACACACCAGAGTGAATGGGGGAGGTGAGTACAACCGCCCCAAATCTGACAAAATTAAAGGTAATAAATTTACTTCCACCTCAGCTGCAGCAACAGCCTGAGAAAGGTTTTAACTCCCACAGCAGATCTGCTGGGAAGTCTGTTTCCTTGGGGGGTTCTGCATGTGCAGGTTTCAGGGCACACACAAAGAGAAGGCCAGGCACAGATGGGGTTTGGGGCCAGGAACAGGGCTGGGGTCACCTGCCCTTCCTGAACATCCTCATCCTGGGCTTCCCTGAGCATCCTCATGCTGGGGGTTCTCTGCCCTCCCCAAGCAACCCAATCTCCATCCTGGGGTGCTCTGCCCCTTCCCCCGAGCATCCTCATCCCCGTCTCAGGGATCCCTGTCCTCTCTGAGAATCCCCATCCCGGGGCGCTCTGCCCCTTCCCCGGCTCATCCATATCCCGGGTTTCCCTGCCCTCTCTGAGAATCCCTATCCCCATCCCGGGGTGCTCCGCTCCCTCCCCCGAGCATCTCCATCCCGGCCCATCTGCGTCCCTCCTGCCGCCCCATTGTGCCGCTCCCCCGTCCCATCCCCGGATACGCAGGGCAAGGGAGGCTGCGGGGAGCCGACCCCCGGGTCAGCGCCCACAATGGGCTCGGGGGGAGGCGGTGGAGCCCCGGCTGGCCCGTCCGGGCCGCGGTGGGGCCGGGCCTGCCCCGCCACCTGCCCGCCGGGATGCGGGCTGCGGGCGGCAGCTGCCCCGCGGCGGGCGCAGGGCGCTCGGCGGGGCGGGAGAGGGCACAGCACCGACGGGAGGATTATCCACGGACACCAGCCTCGTGTCCCCCCCACCCCTTTTCAGCGCGTTTAACAATCAAGCAGTAGCTATAGCGACGGGGTTAATTAATGCGCCGATTTGCATCACTAAAACTCCGCACCCATTCAAAGGCCGCCGATGCGTGCGCTCGTAGCGGGACCCGCACCCGCGGCGGGGACACCCCCGGGGCAGCGACACCCGAGAGCCGGCCCCTCCTCACACCTCCGTCCCCTGCACGCCAGCGTGCGGGAAAGGGCAGGAAAACGGGAGCCGAAGCGTCCTTCGAAAAATAAGAGTGAAGGGAAAAAAGTGATTTTCAGGGATGGAGGGAGTAAAGCGCATTCCAAGGCAGAGGGGGTAAGGAGATAGGGAATGTAAAGGTTGCAGACTATCGTATAACCAGAGGGGGAAATGTCTTCTCACCACAAACATGCATCTGCATGATGTCTAGACAGTCATAAAAAGGGCAATTAAAGTACTGCAGGCTGCAGTAAGCCAATGTCTCCTCTCCCAGTCTAAACAGTTGAAACATACTGCATGAACTTCAGGGGGGAAAAAAAAAATAAAAAAAATATAGGACAGAGAGAGAAAAAGACAAGTTTGTAAGGAAAAAAATGTTTTGAAATTCAGCTTTAAATAAGCCAGTAAATTAATTCAACCTTGTCACATCTCTGCCTTATAACATATCAAATATTCCGCCTGCGTCCTGTCTAGACTGCGATAACAAAGGGCATTTAAAGCCCTGCAAGATGCGCTGACAGAGTAGCCATTTAAAGACGCAGTATTGCTTTCTCCATCTAAAACGATTTGTCAGATGGAGTTAAAATGAAAATGATAAGTAATCACTCTGGTTCACAACCATTTCAAAAGAAAAAAAAACCAAAAAACCACAAAACCCCCACAGCTCATAGATATAAATCCCACTAAAATCATTCCAATGTATCATTCCAGTGGGATTTGTCTGGCCTCCTTTTTTTTTTTTACAGCATTTGCCTTTTTTTTATTATTTATTTTATTAATCTGAGATGTCAGTAGCTTTATGCAGCACATGCATTTCTAAACAGGAGTGTATTAAGTTCGAAAAAGCTAGCTCCAAGTTTTAACTGATTTATTGGCATAAAATGATGACTCGCGGAGAAACACTATTAAAATCCCAAGGGTTAACAACACTGAAAAGGAATTTTTTGTTTTTATTTACTTAGAAACAAAAGAATAAACTGTATCACATGAGAAAAACTGGCCAGTCCCCATCACGGACACAGCTGAGCCTGCTCAGTTCCAGGCCTCAGGAATGCAAAAAAAGAAAAGAAAAGTTAAAGCAAACTATGTGGGTGTGCAGTGTTGGTTTTTTGGTTTTTTTTTTACTGAGAAAGGATGGTTTTCTGGAAAAAGCAAAACAAACCATAATCCAGTCTAACACAAGAAACACTCTCCTTCCTCTCTGAGCTTTATCAACTATTGAAGAACCAAAAAAGAGCCTCAAAATAAAATACACAGGTGAAATCGCTGATCTGCTGAACAGGAGGGCAAACGCTGCCCGTGACAGGGCCAGGCCACAGCCACCCCTGGCCAACGCTTCCAGCCCAGTGCAAGACTGGCCTGAGAGACTGTTGAGTTGTGACATGGCTCGAGCACGTGTCCCTGGCATCTCCCCGTGCCCAGCCCCGGGTCCCAGCTCACTGCCCAGACCCTTCTGCAGGGGAGGGAGTCACCCCTGGAAGGCCAGAACCAGCTTGAATTCAGTTCTTCTCTGCTCCTCACCCTATAGCATCCCACCACCACCTCATCTGCACCTCCCTCTGTCTCCCAACCCTTGTTTCTTAATTATTATTTTAATAAGACTGTTTCCAACTTCATTGTTCATTCCGCAATAGCCCAAGGGCTACAACTGTTCATTAGACAGAATTTCTGCTTTAATTGCACTGACACAGATGTGTAGGTTATCTGGAAGAAATTACTAAAATGAGCAGTAAAGAATGGGGCTGGATGCTTTTCTTCCCTTACGGAGAGTTTAATTTAACGTTATTTCCCCCCACGCCACGATGTACGAGCAGCATCACTCGCTGCACTGCGGGTTTGCAGAGGAATTAACCCCAAACTGTTCCCACTGCTCACAGGTCCATGAGGATTCCCGCAGGGAAGGGGCAGAGAGGGACAGGTTTGGGGGCTCTGGGGTCTCCACCACTGCCATTGGGATGGTCTGTGTCCCCCTCATGCCCCCAGGCTGCACAAATCAGTGACATTCCCCTCAGAGTGGAAGCATCTGGGATAAAGCTTTGGGGAAAAAGCTGGGCCACCACTGCTCAGTGTGCCCGTCCCTGCGTGTGCCAGGACTGGGGTGGGAAATAGGCTCCCTTGCTCCACCCTCACGCTCTGAAAAGAACAAACACCAAAAAGTGTCATCACTTCTGCTCAACAGTGCCTGGGCTTTGAACCCACCATGGCTGTGCAGCTGTCAAATCAGCCATGGAGTTCACATGAACTTCCTCTGCAATTCATGTTGGCAAGAGCCAGATGCATAATAGCCCTGGATTCAGGGAGAAAGAGCTGCCAGCATTATTTCTATTTAAAACCTCTATTTGAGCTTCACAGACTCATTCTTCACACATGATACACACACACACACACACAAAATGCAGAAGTGAGCCAGATCCAGAAGCATTTCCCTTCACCAAGAGCAGTGCCTAACAGCAATTCCAGGTTTTGGCTCTCTGAGACTATTTAATAGATTTTAATTCAATATTAAAAAGCATGAAGCTGCCAATTTTTTGTTATGTCTTCTTGCCAGGAAGAAGAAGAAAAAAAAAAAGTTGTTCCCAACTTCTTTATCAAACCATTCTCTCCTTTGCACCTCCCTCCTCCAGACAAGGGGAAGCAGCCAGGGTGAGGCTGACAAGGGTGGGCTGGGGCAGGGGCAAGTCCCATCTCTAAATACGTCTAAAAGCCACCAAAAATGTGTCCTTCAGCCAAACTGGTCTTTAAGGGAGAAGGAAAATTTCACAAATACTTCACATTAAAAAAAAAAAAAGGCCCACATTAAGGGAAAAACCTCCCCTTTGTTGCTAGGGGACTTGCTTTGCATCTGCTGAAAACCTTTTAAATGCCACCATTGTATTTAGGAAAAAAAAACAAACAAACAAACAAAAAACCAACCCGGAGACTGAAGCACCTCATGTGCTAAAAATCAAGAGACAGAGCACATCAGTTCCATCCTTCGTTTCCAAGTACTTTGCTCCGGCCTGACTTCGTTTTGTGACTTGGTCCTCGATGCTTTTTGGCAGTTTGCTCCAGACTTACTGGCACGGGCTAAAAGGTTTCTATTTAGCTGGTGTCAGCTGAGCATCTGTGCCGGCAAGAACTGGAGTGGGGGTGATCCCGAGTGCCTCTCAGAAGCACATTTCTTTCTGGGAGCTGCCACAATCATTTTAAGCCCGAGCGCGTTCGGGTAGCGGGGTGACTCCTCCGGAGGGGCCGGCGCAGCACTCCGCGCGGGGAGCGATCCCCTGAGCAGCGGAGGGAAAAAAGGAGCTGGGAACGCTCCCTAACCTGTGACCCTGACAACAAAAGGCAGGGAAAGCGTCTAGACCTCCAGTCTGACGGGGAGTGAAGGGAGCATTGTGCTCCGGCACACTGGGGCTGCTCAGACGAGGCGGGCGCAGAGGCGCTGCGGGGCAGGAGCAGCGAGGCAGCCGCAGCTGCGGCCGCAGCATCGCCCCGCACCGCTGCCGGGGACGGGGCACGCACAGCCCCCCACTCCTCCCCAGCACGGGGGTTTGCGGGCTTTGCACGGCAGCTTCCACCTCCCGGCGCAGCTGGAACCCGTGGAGGTGAAGGAGCCCGTCAGATTTCCAGCCCCGGGTTTCCCTTTGCCTCCGTGTATTCCGTACACAGCATCCTCACGCTCCTGAAGGCGGTGAGCCTGCAATTCCAGCCCCGTGCAGACTGCCAGCAGGAAAAGAGTAAAAAAAGAAATATATGCTTCCTTCCACAGAGCCTCTATTTACTGCTTTCCCTGTCTGGCTCAGTTAAAGGGGGACAAACCGTGATGTTCCTTCTCTGCCAAGCCTAGAGGTCAGCTCAACATTCTGAAAAAGTCGAAGTCCCAGCTTTAACACGTATTTCTTGTGTGACCCTGATCAAACCCCTTGGCTTCCCAGTGTTGAGGTCCCCACATACAAATATACAAACACCCTAAATAAATGCTGGAGCTAATGGCAGGTTACTGCCAGGGAACTGCACGAATTGAAAATAAAGGACCTATTAAAAGCCCTCGTTCGTCTCTGCCAGAAAGAAAACACTATTACCCAGTACTTTAAAAGATGCATTAAAGGAGAGAGAGCATCCGGGGGGGTTAAGGACACCCCTGGCAGAGCACTGAGGGGAAGCACTCCCGGCCAACCCCCACCATGTGCTCTCAGGATAAGGTTTTGGGGTGATCCCATGCCCTCGCCATGCCAGCACAGGCAGCAGGAGCAGCAGCTGCCCCAAGCACACCCTGCACAGAGAGCGACCTCACATAAACCTGGGAACCCACAGACCAGAACTCTGGGCAGAACAAAACTCTGTAGTTTCACTGTTCCTGAAGGAAAGGTAAATACCTGGAAGATGAGCTCCAGCCCAGCTGTACAGATGTAAAACCAGTGCGACCCGTGGTGGCACCGGGCATCAGTGACACTCGGTGGCCCAGTGGCACCGCTCCACAGGGGACCTGCAACCCTGGGCACAGCCAGCAGCCACCTCAGGCAGCTCCAGGCTGGAGCTCTGGAGTTACAGCCTGACACCAAGCAAAACCAGACCCAGCAACTGAAATCGTTTAAATAGCTATTAAATCCCCACCTCCTTCTGATGAGGGGTGATTTATCAACAGCTGATGGTGAGTACAGTGAATTCAGAGCAAGAGAGGAGTTTTAGTATCCTGGCAGACACCAGAGGCCAATCTTTCACCAGGAATGAGGATTTTCTTCTCCCCCTGCCTCTGTTGCTTCCTACCCCATCTCCAAAACATCACCAGTCCAGTGGCAACTCCTTCCCCAGGTGCTCCAGGTCCCTGGGACTAGTGAGGCACCAGCAGAGCCAGGAGCTGTGGCAGGACACTGGATGGTGGCACTGATGCCACACACCTGCAGCCTCAGCAGGGTCCAGCCAGAACCTCCTCACAGCCTGGCACCTGCCATGGCAGCAGCTCATCTCCTGACAATTGCCTGGGATTTATTTTTGGTGCACATGCACAGGGAGACTGAGAGATCCCACACTGGGATTTTATCAGCACGGTGCAGCTATGGAAACAAACGCATTTAAGACTAATATAACAAAAGGCCCAAACCCACAACAACAAAATAAAGAATGGTGCACATTGGCATTTTCACAGGGGAGCATCGCAGTGAATGCAGAGCGCGACCCAGCTTCGCTCAGAATTCACCCAAACTTTTAAGAAATCGCACATTTTCATGTACTTACATGTTTAGCTATGTGAATTTCGCTTGGTGCAAACCCTCCACCCTGCCCTTTGATTCTACAGAGTTCAAGGAAAGCACCTCCTCCTAAATAAGATGAATAGCCATCTGTTGAGGGCATTCTCTCCTTCCCCCTCTGTACCTATTTCCAAGCCACCCTCTGAGAGAAGCAGTAGAGCTGACACAAAATCCACGAGGAACTGCAGCACCTCTTCTTTTACTCCCCATGGAAGGGACACGGTGGGGCCTGGCCATGCCCCAGGGCACAGATCCGGGCAGAGCCTGCAGCTCAGCCAAACCACTCCCTCTCAGCAGGCACGAGAAGGATCCACAAGTCATTTACAGGAATCCAAGAGTCTGACATCCACACCACAGACACCCAGGAGTTAGTTACCAGGGAGATGGTGGAATACCTTAAAAACCCAGAAAAAAAAACCAAAAAAAGGTGAAAGCCAAACCTCCCTTGCGGGACGTAGCGCTGCTCCCTGCCCAGGTTCAGTGTCCTGAGCCACCACGTGCAGGGCTTTATCCCAGGTGGCACAGGGATGGGCACGGGCACCTCTCCCCCGGGTTCTGGCTCTGCAGGCAGCACCAGCACGCTCCGGGAGGACGAGGGTGGTGGTGGAGGTGGTGATGTCTGGGAATGCCGGCCCAGGCTGGAGCTGCAGACAAGGACCCAGACAACAAAGGCGAGGCAAAAAGCCGTCTGATAGAGGCAGCCCCGTCTGGCAGGCCGGGCTTTCAGAAGCCCGGGCATGCAGTGATGTCTGCAAGCACAGCTCTTCGCTGGGCGCACAATTAACCCCGCAGCAAGATCACTGAAGTGTCCTGCAGCACACTCCAAATAGTATCCCATCTGGTAAGATGAAAAAAAACACCCCAAAGACTACAGGAGTGCAGCAAAGGAGCAAACAACTGGAGACTGCAGGGAATGACTCGACAACAAACAAAAATTATACTTCATTTTCTGTTATTTATATTCTAAGAAAACCGCATGTTTTCACTTGCATCTCTGCCTCCCTCCCCGAGGCACAAACACACAGACACACAATGGGAAGACCAGGGAAAGCAGGAAGAGCAGCACAGCTCGAACACATCCCCGCTCACACGCTTTCCCAAATCGCAGCACAAGAAAACGGGTGTGAGTTTTACAACCGTGGAGCAACAGCCAAACACCTTTTGCTGGAGCGAAAACACCCCGAGCAGCTGCTCAGAGCACTGGGACACCGCAGCCCCTTCTGCCCGCCTCATCCGCTGAGATCTTAAGGCATTAATATAAAATAAATGCAAATAAACCATTGACTGCTGCAGGACAGTTTCCCTATGGATGGGCTGGTGTGAGTGTCCCAGCTCCGGGGCTGATCCCAGCCTCAGGCTCCTGCGGTTCCCCTGCCTGATGTCTGCACCACGGTAACGCTGGGGGACCGGTGGTGTCTCTCGGCTTCTTTGCATAAGCAAGGACTATCCTGCTGTGCAACCAAATTGTGCAACCAGGCTCGAAATAAAGGAACTGAAATAATTCTTTTTCTTTCCTCTTATTTTAGATTATGACTTTTACTAATTGATGCTTGATAAAAGCCTAATGAATGATTTGTAGGCATTATAAGCATGTTAAGGATCTGAGTGCGGTTATAAGCCAAGGTCATAAGCCCTATTGACTTTCCAGGCTCTATAGCAATTGATTTGCCATTTATAAAAATCATTCATTCACCACTTGCTAACAATTTATTCAGCTGGTCCTTCCCCAGCAGGCTTGGGACACCACATTTGAGCAAAGACACCTTAGTTTTGAGGTACTGTCATAAACTCGATTCTAAACTGAGAGACAGACCCATAAACATAATAACAGTGTCTTTTAAAGGCTCTTTTGCAAACAGGTTAGGCTCAAATCCTGGAGCCTGGTTTAACAGGGCGTCCAACACCTGGTTTTGTCTGTGCTGAACGTGGTCATCTCTGGCCGCAATCAGCAGAAGTCCCACATCCCATGACTTAAAATGATTCAGGATGTCAACTACTTTCATAAAATAGAGTGAAAGTCTCTTTCTTCAATGAAACACCGCTCATCAATTTGCCAGAGCAGCAGCAAACGAAAGAGTACTGGTGCTTAAAATGACACTCAGCTTTTGAGCACGTTCCTACACTGAACAGCAGAAGAAAAAAAAAAGTCCCATCCAGGATTACCAAAGTGCAGCCAGATACGGATAGACAAAACCCAGCAGGTTTGCAGAGTCAGCCTCTGAAGACACCACTGCGTCCCCCTGTGCCCCAGAGGAGCAGGTACCTGCTGCTCTCGGGCCAGGCAATGTCCCACCCGTTCCGTGAGCAGTAACCGGGGGTGTTTACGGTACAGCAGCTGCAATCATGCAATCAGCCTTCGTAATTAGATCTTGGCAACTCTTGAAATACTTCACTTACCCAGTTTACCTGGAAAGGTGCGACCTAAACATTCAGTGCCTGGAGACATTTGAAAGAAAAACAGAAAGGATCCGTCAGTGATGGGAGCCACGTCCGAGCGGCTGCACACACACCCCAGCTCCCCTCCCGGGGACTCGTCCTGGCAGAGCTCCCCCTGGCCAGCAGACACCTGCTCCCACCATCTCCACAGGGCCAGCGGTGCCAGAGGTGCCACCGCTCCTGGGTAATGACCCCACCTGCTTTTCCCACACCACACATTGCCACACAAGGTCCTGTTCCTCTCTCCCCTGCTTCCCCAGGACTGCTCTCCTGATCTCGCCCGATGGCAATGCCAAAGCTTCACAGAGGTTTGTTAAGTTCCTGGGGTCACTCAGCCCACCCCAGAGACCTCCGTGCCACGTCCAGCAGTGCCGGATTGCCTGTCCGTGGCCCGGGGCAGCACTCTGCTCTTCGAGGCACTGGCGGACTGTTTATCACATTGTCTCCTCTGCGAACACACAGAGCTGAGCCCCACATGCTGCCGAGCCTGGGGAGAGCTCGGGTCTCCTGACACCCCGTGCCCACAGCGGGGACAGTGGCTGTGGAGGGTTGAGGGGGAGGAAGAGCCACAGCAAAATCTTGCACAACACCCCAGGAGCGATGCCCAACAGACGTATTTTCAAGTGAGGAGAACAAAGCAGCAAAAAGTTTGCAACAAAAGACAACTCATGACTTCTCTCTCACCCATCAGTGTGTGACTGCCTGCAACACTGAAGGGATTACGGGACATGGATCCTCCCCAGTGCCTGGCAAGCTGAGACATTCAGGGCTGGGTGGGAGCTCTGCATCCCGCACGAGAAACACGTGTACACAGGACTCTTTTATGAAGCCTGTAAGAACTGTCTGTCACTGATAATGGTTAATTGCTACTAATTAGTACAGTCTGATCGGAAGGAGTCCTACTGGCCTATAAGAGTGGCCTTTAACCCGAGAGCAAGGGAGGCTGCTGCTGCCAGACACAGCACGCTGGGGCCACGGACACACCGCCCGCTCCTCACACTGCTCCTGCCTCTGCAGGTTCAACAGAATATATCAGCACATCACTGCTCTCAAATAAAGCAGTAAAAAGTTACTTTCCATGCACCTGGAAGGGCAGAGAAAAGCAACTTTTTAATCCCAGGAAAAGATTAAGGATCTGAGAGTCGCTGGAAATTACCGCAGCAGCTAAATAACAGCAGGCTGAGCTCGCTGATGTGAAGTCAGGCTGATTTAGATGCTTCACAGGCAGGTGTTCCAAAGCGGGCCTGCAAACACGAGGGGTCACCTGGATGCACCCAGGCAGCCTCTGGGCCCATGTGCACCACCACCACCCTGCTGGAACGGGCACCGACACCGAGCGTGACAGGAAAGGAAAGAAAGGAATTCTGCCGAGCCAAACACCAACGTGCGGCAACAAGCTTGGACCTCGTCCTCCTCCTCCTGCTCAGCCAGCTCACTGCACAAAGCCTGGAAAGGGGTGGGAGGCTGGAAAGGAGTGAAAGGCCAAAAGAAGTCTGGAGGCCAAAAAGGGTGGGAGTCCCAAAAGTAAAATGTAGAGTCTGAGAAAAAGTGGATGCCAAAATGCCTTGGGAGACCCAAAAGGGTGGGAGTCCAAAGGAAATTTAAAGGTTGAGAAAAAGAGACCCTGCGCATGCAGCTGGCTGGATCAGGATCAGCTTTTCTCTGGCTAAATTTCCAAAAGGGTAGAAAGCAATGTCTCTCCCCTCCCTGCTCCACAGCCCAGGTGACACAGCGTGACACCCTGCACACGTGTCTCATCATGTCTCACCCAGGATGTTTGGCCATGGTCTGGGATGAGTGGGAGAAGCCAGCCTGAACTCTCTGAAGTCAGGAAAGATTTTGGGATGTTGCTTCTCCCTTCTCTCTTAGCATGCCTGCCTCTCCCATCCTCACATCTGCCCTTTAGGTTCAGCCATGCATTTGCCAACTTTTTAAATGCAAATGAGAATTGGCACATAACGTCGGTGCTTTAAACCTGACCAGAGCCACCCCCAGCTCTCCTCCCTCCCTCCCAATATGCATAAACTTTTTTTATTTATGCAATCAGCAGCAGGGAAGAGATCCAGGGAGTGGCTGAGCCGTGCCCGGAGCCCTTCTGCAGCCGCAGTGCTGCCAGACAGCTCCATGGGAAGGGTGGCTCGGGCTCTCTGCCTACCAGCAGCAGCATGGAACCAGTAATTACCCTGGCTGGACCAACACCTGCTCGTGGTTTTGTCTTACACTGTTTGTGCAACCCAAGAGGCTGCCAACAAAGCAGGGATGTACTTTGCCTAAACAGGTGAAAACATGAAACAGGGAACGGAGCCGCCGTGTTGGTCCCACAACGCCTCTGTGCAACACACGCTGGAAAATCACTGCTGCCTCAGCCTGCAAGGCTGCAGAGCAGGGACAAGCATGGCAAGCACTGAAAAGGCAAGAAAGGAGGGAAAAGGGCTGCCCGTCTGCAGAGCTCAGCTTCGGGATCCAGCCCCACACCGGTGCAGGGAACACGGATGTTCTTTGCTGGGCTGTAACACCAGCACCAAAAAGCCCGGCTTGCCAGGAAAGCCCTGCTAAACCGAGCATCCCAGTGGGACAGCACAGAGGATGTGACAGCCCCCAGCCAGCCAGGCCTGCCTGCAGAGCAGAGCTGCCCCAAAAATGCCCCGTGCCTGTTTAGAGCAGAAGCGCCCATTCCCGTGCCAGGGATCCGACCCCGTGCTCACGGGGCAGGAGCTCAGCAGTGGTGTGGGAAGGGCAGCGTGAAAACCATCAGTGACCAAGGGCAAAAACCCCCCAGAGGAGCACCTGGCCAGCCTCAGTCTCGGGCAGAATCAGTTCTAACCCCACCAGGTCACACCCAAGAGACGCTCTCCCCCCATCGGCAGATGGGATTTGTTGTAGATGATTTGTCCTGGAATAAAAACACCCGCCCCACCTCTTGCGGCATATTTACTGAAAGCCACTAAACTGAGGCAAAAAGTGTATCCCAGCAACATCTGGAATTTATCCCTTCCCCCTTCTGCAAAAAAAAAGAAAAAAAAAAAATCATGCTCTATTCTTTTAGAGAAAGAAAAGCGATTATATAGAATTATAATGGTGGAAGAAGATAGAGAAGAGCAGAGATTTTCTTTGAAACACTGTTTAGACAATTAAAAAGGGATCGTTTCAAAGAAGCGGCAACTATTATCTCAGCTTTTTCTACCCTGTCTCGCAGTACCAGGCTTTCTTCCTATGCCTTGGCTAAGACCAAGGAAAGCAACAGATTTTTTTCACCCTTCCAAGACCTTAGTAAGCTAGAAAGGAAACCAGCTCTCAGGCCTAACTGGTTGAAGATAGACCAAATAAAAAACAAATATTCTTCCAATTCCTGCCAACAGGATTCGAAGGCACCTTGATTGCTATGAAGAAATCCTGCTTTGGGACGAGCTCTGTGAAAGAGGATGTGTCAGTCTTAACCCAGGAGAGCCAATACTCTGCCTCCCCAGACAGAAGAACGGAAAGGCTTTAAATATTAAAACAGGAAAAACCATCGGGATTAATATGAGGACGCAAGGTCAAAATGTGATATCCTCCACTTCCTGAGGCTCCTGATCCCAGAATGGCTGGACAACGACCCCACAGCATCACCTGTGCCCGGATGCAGCTGGGGAAGCCTGGGTTCAGAGGGAAACCCTTCCCAGCCTTCCCGAGGGGGGAAGTGAAGCAGCTTCTCTCACGCCAAGCCCACAGAAGCGCCTCCAGCTACTAAATTACCCAACGACTTAAACGAACTGCATTGATCTGGCTGGAAAACAAAGCTGCAGCTCTTGGCACATGCCCAGTTAGGAGAGTACAGCTGCATTTTTCACCTGCAAGCAGTTACAACCACAGTCAGAGATGCCCCTTCCCCTGACACGGGGCGGCTGAGGGCAGAGACCGAAGGGCAAACACAGGTGAGAGGGAATCACCACCCCAGACACCTCTCAGACACAGCAGAGCCTCAGCAAATGACAGGTATGTCCAGTTTTGCAATCGAGGGCAAGGCTGTTCCTAGAACAAATCCCATTACTCAAGCTCCTCAACCCCCATCTCCTCGGCTGCACGTGGACTGGATGCAGGATTTCATCAGGACATTAAACTCAGAAGCTGTAAAATCACTGTGCAAAAACCCAATTATACCTATTTTCGTAACAGCCAATTTAAGCTTGTATTTAGGTCCCCTCACATACCCCTACATTACATAAAGCATTTCTTCCACTTGAAACGTAGCTTTCTAAAGGCCATTTTGCATCATTTAATGGATGCTTTATGTGGGTCTGCAAATCTCTAGAAACGCAACCAAGGAAGACACATGGCTGCAAGACACGGCGTGATCCCTTCCCGAGCACGCAGCAAGAGCAGGAGAGGATGAAAGGCATCTCCAAACCCATGAACCCGCTGTGACTGGAGTGCACTTGTGCTCTGAAGAGCAGCAAAACCCCTCGGTCAAGTCAAAAGAGGAATTCCAGAGCATGTGCACGCGCTGTTAACCCGTTCCAGACCGGCCGGCGCTCCGCAGGACGGATCCTTCCCTCATTCCACAGCCACCCGCTGAACTGAGCTCACTCAGGCACCCTTCCCTTGGATTTCCAAGAGCTGCTTTCTGCACTTCAAGTAAATAAATGCAGTCATCTCTCTTTCCTTTTTTTCTTTTTAAAAAGGCTGCACTAATAAAAAGCTCATAGCGAAATCTATTTAATTGAGTCTGTCCATTATGTTTATTGTTCCTTACAATTCAGGCCTGGATGGCGACTCAGTGGAGGTTGAGAAGTGTATTTATCAAGAAAACCCATGAGACGGTGAGGATTAAAAGCTGTCAGCGGGATAAAATGTGTTTGTAGCCCTGCAGCTTATTCTGCACCTCGCACAGGACCCCCATCAGAGACCTCTGCCCGCTCTCCTTGGTTTTGAGCCCATCTCTGGCTCACCAGCTGACAGGACAACCAGCACCTGCATTCCCAGAAAAAGCTGAGGAAGGTGCACTGTGTACAAACTGCTATGAATACGTCACACTAGAGAAACATAAACTCTGATTGCATTACACACCAGTGATCAGTATCATTAAGTGCTGCACACCTTGAGTGTGTCTGAGCAGTTGGAGAGGGAAATGCTGGATTCAAAAACACATCTTCCCCATTTCAAGCCAAGTCCCATTACAGTAATGCAAGTGTAACAACAAAAATGAGATTCCTGCTTATTGTGTGGGAAATAATGGCAATTTAAGATATTTTTCCCTGAACTGTGTGAAGCAAGTGCCCATCAGTCATGTTCTTTGGTGTCCTCAACAGAGCACGTAGCAGGACAAGGTGCTTTCAGAGCTGGGTGACAAACAGCCTAGCCTGTATATGCTATTCTGAGGTACTGAAGCCAAGAGACCACCCTTGGTTAAGTGTAATAATGGTGGAAATAATGAAAACAGCACAGAGAGAGCAGGACTTGCTCCTCCAGGAAAGACATCTGCCCTCAGTGAGGCCTTGCAGCCAAGCCAGCACAGGGGACACCGACAGCCGCCGACTCTCGAGGTCTCACTGCACAAACACCTGTGAAGAGCACAAGGAAATCCAGCCTGGTTTCAGGCCTGGAACAGGCAGCAAGGACAAGCCCAACCCTGGGTCATTTAGCTGCTGAGCTGTGGGTTTCACCCCGTGAAGAGCGCGCAGTGCTCCAAGGGCGAGCCCCGAGTCCCCTCAGCACCGTGGGAAACAGCGCGCGAGGGTGCGGGAGGCGCGGGGCTCCGCTCTGCTTTGGGGGCATCTCCTGTTTTTGTAAGGAATAACGACATCAATCAGAACATTAAACAGAAACCACTGAGGGGGAGAATTTCCAAGCTTGCTCAGCACAGAGCCCAGCCCGCAGGGGAGCTGCCAGCCAGCGGCCGCAGCCGGCAAATTCCCTGGGACTCGTCCTCGGCGGCCAAAGCCACGGATGGAAGAGGCGACGAGCAGAGTCAGGACTGCTGGAGGACTCGGGCCTGGAAATGTGAGTCTGAACGCTCAGCGGTTAGATGTCTCTTGGGAATTCATCCAAATGGCACTGCTTCTCTCCCACTTGCCCTGCAGGTAAATCTAGCATGTGGCTTACACAATCTGTTGACTTAAGTAAAGCAAGGGCAGGAGAAGAAAGCTGCTCAGACATCAGGAGAGGCTCATCAGTCCTTTGGGCAAAAGTCTGGGTCACTTCCCCCTCCAGAGAGAACTCAGGGTGTCAGCCAGGCCTTGCCTCCCTTCTTGGGAGCTTGTGCAGCATTCTGCAGCAGAACACGGCCCTCAAAACATCACTGAAAGGACAACAACAATGTATTGCCAAATTCTCCCATGTTTTTGGCCAGTGCTGATGCTTAAAGTCGGTTTACAGAAATTGGCGTCTGTGAGCTCTGCGTTCTAGTCAAGTCCTCTGAAATCAAACTGAGCAGTGACTGCACAGGTCTCCCAGGGCTCGGGCAGACGAGGCCATGGCCCCTCCCAAACCTCATCACGAGTAACACCCATCCATCCTGCGGACGTGGGACGCTTCTAACGCACCGTGAGACCACTCCATGCTCTGTGAGGGCAAGCTCTTGCTGGATACTCATACCTCAGGTGCAAAAGCAGCTGCAGCGTGCAAGGCTGACGAGCAGGCAGGCTCTGGCAATCAGGGGTCCAGAGGGAACCCACCAGAGACCCTCAGCCATCGGCTTTGGAGTGCCTCTTGCCCTGCTGCTCCCTATCACTGGTCTCAAACTCTCTCTTCCTCACAACCAACCCCACCCCTGAGCAGGGCAGGAGCAAATGGCCTCCCCTAAAAAAGCCTAAAACCTGACCAGAGCAATTCTGACACAGCTGCTGCCAGCGACGTTTTGTTATCGGGGTTACAAAGGGAGAATTAATTCTCACAATTAGTGAAAAGGGACAGAAGTAGAGAAAGACCACCTTGTAAGATGCTGGTCATCTTCCCTCAAGATTTTAAACCACTGAAGATGCACTTGGAGGGAAAACTGACGAGCACCCAGAGATGCTGCACAGCCGTTCTGCCTGGCGTGCCAATGGCAAACCTGATCATCAACACAAGCTAAGGCCAAATTCTCTGTGCAAAGCTTACAAGGTCTGCAACAGCAGAGACGGACTTTGCCATTACAAATATTCCCAGTGCAAGCTCCTGATCCCTGTCTGGATCTCAAGGAAGGCAGAAGAGCTGTGAGGATGGCGAGCTCCTCAGGAGGCAGGCTAGACACTCAATCCATCTCTCGTATCAGACCTGCGTTAACATTTAATCAGGACCTGCTGTTGCGATCTTCAGCAAGGAGCAGATGTGGTTTTGAGTAATGCTGAGCGTTACTTAACCAGTTATAGTCACTAATGTAATTGACACCTATTCCATCATCCTTAATACACCCACTTCTTTCTCTGATACCATAAATAGATTAGAAAAGTTTCTGCAGATGGCCATGACCCCATTTGTTTGTGCACTTAGCCATGTATGAATCACTCTTGGCTTGTAGCAGCACTCTGGAATTACTGAAAGATAACTAGTCGGCACAGACACCAATAAATGAATCATGCTTTCCACAAGACCAAACCTTTGGGCTTTTACAGACTCCAATTACAAAGTAAGAAGAAAAGAACAAAGAAATTACTCAGTCTATTTGCACAAAGTCATGCAGAGTTGATTCACAGTTTTACAGAATTATTACTGACAATCATTTGTAGGGGGTTAGAGTAACAAACCGGCTACTTTACATATTGGACAGAATGAAGAGATGGAAAAAAATCCCCAAGCCATGTCTTGCACATATTCTTTGAAAAGTAGCCTTGATTTTTGTGCCAGTAACTTTTTTCATCCTTGGTAGGCTCCAAGCCTGGGGGTTAATCAGTTTTCATTCGCCAAGGCTAAATTCTGCTTTGCTGGGTCGCTTGGGCCAAGTTTGCAAATGTGGGAAATCCTGTTGCACCTGCTGAAGAGCACAAACCATCATAGGAACAATCCCTCAGCTCTGGTTCAGAGAACTGCCATGTGCAAAAGCACTTTCCTTTCTAACTGCATGTTCTTGAAAGTATACTAAAAGTGAAAAATTACCCAGTCTGAGGCATTTTATTAAAGAGATGTGCGAGACTGAATACACCACACACAAATGTGTGAACCACTTGAAAGCACTGTGGACATCCACCAACACTGACAACTTGTGAGGCGAGTTTCCAAAGATGTGCAAGGTGTCTTTACGTAACACCACAGTCTGGGGCACGCTAACACACACCACACACAGCGAGAAACACACCCTCTTCTAAATGGAGCATTAGCCTAGTCCTGCATCAGTGAGAGATGGGAAGTCTGACTACCTGGAGAAAAAGGGGACACTGAAGCGTTACAGCCTCAGCACTGCTACCTCGCTGTACGCAGTGAAAAAGCAGCATTTAGTAAAAAAAAAATAAAATCTAAAAGTGAAGGTGGACTTGATGCCAACCTGAGCCTGAACACAGACAGCGCCCTGGTTGTAGCATCTCTGAGTGGGATGCATGATTGACGTGTCTCAGGGCTACATGCTCCAAATCAGCACCCTGTCCCAGAGAGATCCAAAACCAGGGATAATGCCCCACCGAGCACCGTCACCGACAGCTTGGGAGGGATGCAAGTCAAATGGACACACAGCACTATTTATCTAAGGCCTACCAGCACCCTTTGCAAGAACTGAAGACCCAACTTCCTGGGCGAATTTACCTTGCAAATGAAATGTGTGCCCTGTTTTACACACCTGCTCCACAAGCAGAGAGCTGCCAGCCTGGTACAGCTCATCAGAGCCACAGCTCAGGAGAGGCCAAAACCAGCACCAGAAGAGCTGCCACACAGCTCTAAAACAATTTGGGAAAACCTGCTTATTTGTTCTCATGCTTGAGGCTGCTGATTTCCAATGCGAGGTATAAATCTCTCCCCAAACTGGATTCAAGATTTTATGGAAAATTCAAATTAAAACCTTAAAAAACATTCCAAATGTTTCCCTATCCCTCTCCAAACTACAAAAATTAATGCAATAAGCTCTTGTATAAGAACATGCAGGCACCAAGAACCTTCTCCCTCCAACAAGAGTTTATCTGAGGAGGTGCTGTAGATAGGAGGGAAAGAAGAAGGTTCCCAGCAGGGTTGTCTTTAGAAAGCTCAAGTCATTAGAGCCAAGGTTTCAGGTACAAAGCAAGACTAAAAGGATGCATGTGCTAAACAATAGTGCGTCCTTCAGACGGATTTAAAAAAAAAGCTAAATCAGGAACCTGCAGTATTAGGTGGATGCTTGAATAAACACTGTTCAACACACCACAGCAGAAATGCTAATGCAAGTTAAGTTTTCACACCGGAGAGATTTCAAAAGATTTGCAAAGCTTTGATAATATTTAACATCTTTACTAATTTCCTTTTTGGTGCAATCATAAATTTACCACGGTAGCCAAAAGATCTGGGATGAACTACAAGTTCTAGCTGGCTCCAAAGCCAACAAGAATAATGTGTGCTGTTACTATTTTCCCTCAAAACATACCTCTGCAAAACTAACTCAAAATGAGAAAAGAAATTGTGAAACTGTCATTACAAAGGAGCATTTAAAATGCAGATCAAAGTGCTGCCTTAGAAGCTGTATTCCTTGCCAAATCATCAAAGCTCTCCTTACTCTCAATAGCTCCCCAAATCCTCTGATTTGAACGATAAATTCTTACAGCTGAAATTTATCTGCTTAAAAAAAAACCACAAAAAAAAACCAATAACAAAAAAACACAAAAAAACCCAATAACAACAACAATATAGAAAAAAAAAGCCCAAACCCCACAAGTCCTTTCTCTGGTTACCAACTAGTTCATTAACCAGTTCACCTGGAGCCACTTTCCTGTATTACTAAATTAAGTTTCACTGATGTGTTTAAGCCTGAGTGTGCACACACACACACACACAGAGTACCCTGAGACCCCCTCAAGCACTGAAAACTTGTCAGCCCTTGGTAGTGCAAGTGTGCAGGGTCTCTGCAGCTCTCAGAGATGTGTGTGTGTGTGTGTGTGTGTGCAGGGTCTCTGCAGCTCTCAGAGATGTGTGTGTGTGTGTGCAGGGTCTCTGCAGCTCTCAGAGATGTGTGTGTGTGTGTGCAGGGTCTCTGCAGCTGTATGTGTGCAGGGTCTCTGCAGCTCTCAGAGATGTGTGTGTGTGTGTGCAGGGTCTCTGCAGCTCTCAGCACAGTGTCCAGGTCCCAGGTGCTGGCACTCAGGGAGCTGTTCCCATGCTCAGTGCCAGGATCGCCCCTGCCCCGCTCCCCTACACCCCACACTCACCCATGGCTCCTGGAGGAGCTCCCACACCACTACTGCATTCCCTGCAGCAAGGAAGCAGCAACACAGCAGCCACTGATCACTTCTGGAAGATGGAGATGAGGGGTCAGATCCTGCTGCCGCAGAATTCCTTCCTTTTTTTGCCAGGCCCGGCGGCGCGCTCGCAGATGGAGCAGGTCTGGGATGCATTTCCTCACCTGGGACTTGCCCGAGTGACCTACCTCCTGCCACCCAAAATAGCTATAAAATAATCACCCAGCAATTCAGCCGCACAGACAGGAAGCACACTGCATAAAAACATCCCTGTCGACACCGATGATTCCTGTGCTTTATGGACGTCTGGGAGTGTGCTCATGGCGTGAACCAAGTTTCCACTTAATTGCAGCGAAGTGGCCCTTGTACCTCTCTCCTCAGCAGCTCTCCAGACAGGCTTTATCACTTTGATGAAACCGGCCAGGAGCAGATGCACCGTGTATCAGAGAACGGGAGGGATCTGATAACGCAAACCACACACCAGCCCGGGATCTCCCTCCAGGAAGCAAACTGCTTGGCAGTTTTCACAGGAGACACCACTGCAAATAAATGACCTTTTTTTTTACACTCGTTAGGCTTAGCAAATTCTGACGGCTGCTGCTGCTACCTGAATGAAACAATATCGACAGACATGACTGTACACTGAGTTACTCAGGAAAGGAGCTGGAGTGTAATTACCCTCTATTAGTGACACCATGTAGTTTGGTACTTCCCTTGGAAAGGTCTCCTCGTGTCTCTCCACTTACAATTTAGGTTTACAAATTAATTCTAAAACTGGATTTATCAAACCACCAACTTTGGGGAAATCTAAAATTAGTCGATTTGATAAGCAACAGCAAAGAAGAGTGTATGTTTGTGGGTGCTCTTCTCTCTATTCACAAAGGAAGAAGTGGTAGCAGCTAATTCACTATCTCCAAAATTCAGAGGTAATCCCAGACCCTACCTTGGGAATTCCTGGCTTTAAGAAAAAGAATATGGTTGCTGTTCCCCACACACCCTTCAGTGCCGGTGTTCTCACAACCAGGATCTGAAAACACACTACGGAGACAAACATTCAGGGGGTGGAGGATGCCTCCATGCCAGAAGGTAACAGGACTTACTGCAGCAAACACCCTCTGAAAATGCCCTGACACTGACTGAAAAGGGAGAATGAACCACGTCTTGCCTCCACTTGGCATTATAAATGATCATCTCCAATTATACAGGATTTATACAGGATCACCTCTGGTGCCATGTGCCAGTCCCACTGTGCAGCACAGCACAATCCATGTGTTCAGCCACAGGAAAAAAACAAAGTTTGACTATTCTCCCTGCATTTCCCCATTCGGCATCAATTATAAAGCTCTAAGGTTAAAATCACTACCTGAGGGCATAAAATAAACTGTAATTTTAATAAAGACCCCTGCGCTGTCCAGGCTTATGAGACACGGGACCCGCAGGGCTGGCACTGCAGAATGTCTGGGTCCCCTGGGATGGCCAAGGGCACGCACAGACAGCTCTTGGGCCACCAAAAGCAAAAGCCACGCGTGCTCCGCTCCTCCAGGGTCACACCTGGGGACACTGATGTCAGCAAAAAGCAGAGCTTGTCGCGGACACACGGCTCAGAGCCAGACACAGGGAACTCCCCGGTTTGGCTGAGGTCAAACTGAGATGCCGCAAACTGAACGCGCTCTGTGCAAGCACTTTTGGGCTTGCTGAAACGCTGGGAGCAGCCCTGGCTTCCCTCCACAAAGAAAACTTTGGGGGGAAATAAAGAAGCACGTGGTTCTTATCCACTCTGCCCTGGAATGAGCCGTAACTGCTGATGACAGAGTGTCAGGAAAGAAAAGCATTTGTCAGAAAAGCAGTGTGAAAGTGGAACGCAGATGCGACCCCCGGTCGAGCCATACGCATTTGGTTTGTCATTAAACCGAAGAATGTGAAAACCTAGAAGTCTTGGCTCGGACAGGAACCTGCTCTCACGGTTCGCTCGGCCCAGCCGGACACGGCGCTGCAGTTTGGGGGATCGGCCTCGACTCCCAGGAGATGCAACGCCGCCTCCCAAAAATCCCAAACGCCTCGGATAACACTCCTGCACCACCAAAGCGTCTGCACGAGCAAAGCCTCTGCCGAGAGCCACCGGCCCGGAGAGAGCTGCCCTCACACCTCCGGCGGGGATGCCCAGGTGGCCGCGGGATCCCCGCCCTGGCACCCGCACCCTCCGGGAGCCGTGCCCGCGGCGTGGCCGGAGCGGGCAGGTGCCGGTGCCCGGCGGGGAGGCAGGCAGGGAGCCTCGCTCCGCTCCTCGCAGCAAATAATTAGTTATTTACAGCCTCTTCCGCCACGCCGGTCACCCCTGACCTCCTTCACCCAGCCGAGGCGATTAGAGCCCACTGCTGCAGACGTCTGGCTGCTTAGCACCGCCCGGCATATTGGCACTCCAGCCCGGCGGCGGGCGAGACTCGCGCCCCCGCCCCCAAAAAACCCTTTTATAATCCTAATCTGGGAGCGCCACACACAGAAACCAGCTGCTTCCTCCACCGCAGCGCCGCAGCCGCCATACAGAACGAAGCCTGCGAGGAAAAGGGGGTTTGGGCATCGGTTGGACAGTTAACCTATTTTAGAGGGTTGTAAATCAGAGCAGTTTGCGTGTTCCTCCCTGTGCCGCTCTCCTGAAGCATTTCCTGCCTGGTAACTGAAAAACTGGGCTGAAAAATTAAGGAGCATCTGGCGGTAGCTGCTCTGAGGTTCCCTCAAAGTCGTATCAGAAAGATACACAACATCAAGTGCCTCAGAGGAGGAAAAACGCTGTAGAATGAATTTATCTTTCCACCAGAGCCAGGTGGAGGAAGCGATCAGGGAACAGCTCCTGTAGGGCCACCAGAGCTCTCCTGTAGCACAGAGGCGAGCGAATGCTGCCTGCCATCAGCAGGAAATAAATAATAACACTGGTGATAAGAAACCTACCCCAACATGAAATAAGGAAGGGCAGCAGTAAGGGAGCTCAGTCCAAGGCTCCCAGGAGCTAATGGGAACTCAGCACCTGAGTGCCAGGACCCTAGAGCTGACAGAGGGCAGGGGACAAGTCAGGGAAGGACCTCGGGAGCATCAGGCACGAGGCTCCCACAACACAGAGATCCGAATCCAGGCAAGGTCTCCTCCAGTGTAATTAATTCACTGTTCCATGTCTCTCACATCCCCCATCCATAAGCAGCACCTGCCTGTTACCGATCCTTTCATATGCTAAAAAAAGAAAATGGGGGAAAAAATTATAAACTACGCTATTTCTAAAAAGTCAAGGAGTGAAATTAAAAGCCTGAGTTGTTCCAACAAAACCTCATGCCAAGAGTTAGACGGGAATAGAAGCTTTTTCTTCAAAAGACATTACACATTTTAATTCACAACTTTTACCATAACCATGAGCCTTGATCAGACACAAAGTAAAGTCTCTCATCCTTGGGGTTCTGTGGGACATAGTTTATGTTCAGCAACTGGCTGACACAAAAAAGAACTGTATCTTCATTATTTATACACTGCTATTGGTATGCACATCTAGCCCGGCCTGTTAAAGTCAGGGAAGAATAATGGTCTATTCAGTACCGGTAGTGTTAATAAAATCAGGCAAATCCAGCTTAGTTTTGTCTGAACACGAATGAGATTAAATCAAGATTAAAAGTGCATACAGTACAAAGGGTATGGTTTATGCTAAAATTCAGAATGAACACATTTTAGTACCAGTACACAAACGCCTGCAGACCTTCTCCGGGACTTAGACACGCGAATTAAACAAGGATGAAGCTGGAGAAGGAGAAGGCAGATGACACTGGACAAAAGCCATCCCAAATACCAGGGGACAGATGCTCTGCAGCCCCGCTGGAGGTAACGGGGCAGATCCTGTGCTAGCAGAAACAGGCACAGCTCAGCTGGCTCTCCCTGCACGCACTGAGCGCCAGCCTGCCCCGTCGCAGTGCCAGAAATATATGCAAAATCCAGACTCTTTCCCAAGTTTTCCTTTTGGGCCATTTTGCATTAGTCGGTGCAGGGTTTGGATTTCACGGCACTGAACAAGGTGCTAAGCAGGGCACAGTCCTGACAATCCTCCCGGTCTGGGGTGCCTTGAAAACCTTCCCTTTACAGAAAATACCCTTTACTTAAAATTGCCAAAGATCACAACTCATTCCTCGCCCCTCAGCAGTAATATTCCTTCTCTCTCACCTCCGTGCACTTCATTTCCAAGAGGGAAAGAGCACATAGAGAAGTGGTGGATATTTAGGTCAGGCACTGCTCTCACTGCTACTATGCGAGGCTTGAAAAATACTAATGAAAAAACCCAAATCGCCTTTCGGAACGAAAAGCTCCGAGTGGCTGGAGACGGAGTGGGGGGGAAGATTCCCAAATACAAACCCTACTCGTGTGTCCGGTCCCGAGGCTCGGGTGATTTACACGGGGGTAGCGCGGACCCCCGCAGGAGGCTCCCAGGCATCACCCCTGCAGGAGGGAAAGGCGCGGGGCAGGGGCATCGCGGGGAAAGGGCGAGACGCGGGCGGTGATGGAGCCGCGATGGGGAAGAGCGCGGATCTCCGCCGCGGGGAGCGGCCGGGGGAGGCTGATCCCGGGCAGCTCCGCCAGCCCGGCCCGCGCCGTGTCACACCCGCACCGACATCCCAGCGGCAACAGATGAGGCAGCGGGGCTCGCACGGAGGGCGGAGGAGAAGCGCATCGCAGCCAAGGGTCCCGGGAGCCCCCGCGGGAACTTCCCCGCCCGCGGCGGCGCCGCCGGGCACTCCCGCAGCCCGAGCACCTCCGCACCCTCCCCGGGAGCAGCAGGACGGGTACTTACTGATCTCCATGCTCTGGAACAAAGACCTCTTGCAGTTGCATGTGCAGGACACATTGGGCTGAATAGCTACGGCCGTGCTGTTCAGCCCCATGAAGTTATACATTTAAACACACACACTCAAAAAAAAAAAAAAAAAAAAAAAAAAAAAGGAAGGCGACGGCGACACAAAGAACTTCCCGGCCGCCGAGCGCTCCCCGGGCAGCACCACATAAAGCCGGGGCTCCTCCTCGGCGCGGGGGGGCGGAGGGAGGGAAATGCAGCTGCGATCAGAAATTGGAAATAAAAAACCCGGCGCGGCGCAGCGCCCCCGGCAGCGGCTCCGCTCGGCCCCGCGGCTGCTCCGCGCCCCTCCGGCCCGGGAAGCGGCAGCGCTGGGCCCGGCCGCGGCAGCCCCGCACTTTTGTGGGGCGCGGCGCGGTGGGAGCGCGGTGGGAGCGCGGCCCGCCCGCTCCCGCTCCGCTCCGCTCCCGCCCCCCGCGCTCATTCACGGCCACGGGGACGCGGCCGCGCCGCCGCCGCCGCGGGCGGGACCGTGACGTCAGCGCCAGACGGGGACTGCCCTTCCCTCTCCCTTCCCTCTCCCTTCCCTCTCCCTTCCCTCTCCCTTCCCTCTCCCTTCCCTCTCCCTTCCCTCTCCCTTCCCTCTCCCTTCCCTCTCCCTTCCCTTCCCTTCCCTTCCCTTCCCTTCCCTTCCCTTCCCTTCCCTTCCCTTCCCTTCCCCTTCCCTTCCCCTTCCCTCTCCTTTCCCTTCCCGCAGCTCCCGGTGCGGCCCCCCCGGGACGCTCCCAGGCGGGGCGGCGGCAGCTGCCGGGGGCCGCGGGACCCCCGGAACCGCAGAGCGGGTCAGGCTGGAAGGGACCACCGTGGATCACCCGGTGCCCCACCTCCCGGCTCAGGCGGGGTCATGCCAGAGCACAGGGCACGAGGTTGCGTCCGGACGGCTTCTGGAATATCGCCAGCGAGGGAGACTCCACACCCTGTCCGGGCAATCTGTTCAGTGTTCGTACACTTGCACAGGAACAAAGTTCTTCCTCGTGTTCTGGTGGAAATTCCTGGCCATCAGTTTTGTAGCCTCTTGTCCTATTGTTCAGCACCCCCCAGCAGCGCCTGGTCCATCTTCTTGGCACCCTTCCCTTAGATATTTACACACATTGATGATCCCCTCTCAGTCATCCCTTCCTGAGTCCGAACAGGCCCTGCTCTCTCAGCCTTTCCTCATGAGGGATGCTCCAGTCGTATTACTGCACACACGCACCCACGGTGGCTCCATAAAGCACCACCTGCATTGAGCCCACCCAGGTGGGCCCAGTGGTACCCCCAGCTCCCAGCCTCCAGCAGGACCTGGCAGAGCTTTTGTAGATCAGCTCCAAAAGCACCGGGGTTTGTGCATCCTGCAGGAAAAGCACCCAGAAGTCAGGCTCACCCCGCAACACCCACCCGGCTGTGGGGACCCCCAGCACTCTGCCACAGGGCTGCATCCTCATTTCACACAGCCAGTCCCCAGTGCAGCATTTCAGACAGAAAAATGGGAAAGACTGGAAAAAAAAATGTGGGGGATAAACATGTAAGGACCAGCCTGGCCACGGCTGAGCTCAGTGAAAATTCTACCATTAGCTCCCATGCTAGTGCCAGTGGTGCTGCTCGGAGCTCAGGAACTATTCCTGACACATTCCCACTTTTGTTTCAAACCACACACTATAAAATGGAGTGACCCCATTCACCGCAAGACAGGTAAAAGGAAAAACTCATCATCTCTTCCCTAAGGGCTCAGCGTGCTAAGCTTTAGTCAAGACAGATTTATATATATATATATATATTATTTTTTTTCAGGGAAATAAACCTGTGAAAACAAATGCTGAAACAAGCTTAACTACAGTGGTGTGAAGTAGCTGCTATAATACTCGATGAATCCTGTTACTGGGAGATAAAGGCAGCTTCAGTTATCTTCTGAGAAAGCACATTTCCCCATAACTGTTGATAGCTCAGATTTAGGATTTGGGAGTGTCTGAGGTGTCCTCAGCCAGGCCTGCATTCCCCAGAGAAGGAATCTTCCCTCGGTGTTGGGAAGATGCACAGAGGTGGGGACAGGAGACCAACCAGCAGGAATTCTATTCCTACAAAGCTGAAGGAATCACAGGAGATGAATGGTCTCAAAAATTGGGTCAGAGACAGTGGCACTCATTGGTAAGGTCTAACCTTTATTTGACTGCCCGAAAAAGGAATTTATTTCTACGTGACTACAAACTAATGTTAAATACCCCACCTGTACTTTACTCCTGCAGCCCCATCCACTCCTGTGAAAATGCCTGGAGAGAAGGAACAAGGAATTCCCAGGTTGTTTAATCTTTTACTCTTTGCCACTCAATAGATGGTAACCCCCAACAATTACTAATCCAAAGGAAACACGGAAGAGGATCGTGTGGCTCGGATAGAAATGAGCTTTGGGAAGTTTGTGCTTCCCAGCGCAGGACAGACGTGGATTATCCAACAAGTGCCATTCCCAAAGGCAGGGGAAGGTGCTGGGGTGGCACCAGAGGTGGGAGTTGGTGTACAGGGAGATTAGGGACAATTACCTGAAAAACATCTGTGCTAGAGCTGGAGATAAAGCATTTCCAATCCTATTTTATATTTTGCTCCCCGCCTCAGTTTTCTCATCAGTAACGAAGGAGGGGTAATCCTGATTCCTTCACATTATTTCTGGGGGTTCAATTTATTTTATGGCAGTCAGATTTTTAGAAATGCTCTGTGAAAATGTGAAGAAACATTACCCCTGTTACAGGGACACTGGCCCCACCGGTCCCAGAAAGGATATCAAGGAAGTTAAAGCCAGGCATGCACACACGGTCAAAATTCTGAAGACAAATTCCAGTTCAGATATGCTTTATCAGTCGACCCACTTTTATTATTATTATTTATCTGGAAATATATCTTTATATTATGTTTAAAACACTTGGTAGTTGAATATTAGCAACACTTTTCCAAAGGATCTTGCTTGACTGGCCAGAAAAGGTGGCTGGAAGCTTATCTGAGCCTACCAGCTTGCACCTAACATCCTTTGCACTTGAAACACGTAGCACTGCCATAAATAAGTTAAGGTGAAGACTGCACGTGTCCCCGTGTCATGTGAGATCCCAGCTGGCAGCACCAGCCCTGCTGCTGAGCTCTCTGAGCTCTTCAGCCAAGTGGATGTGGCCACAGCTCACATTTGATTCAGAATTCTTGGATTTTAAGACAGCTGGGACGCCCTTAAACAGTGTCAGGAGAGCGAATGCAGCTCTAAGCAATGGATTATTCTCCTGGGGCAGGTCAGCTCCTTGAGTGGAGCGTCCTTGTCTGCAATCTCTGCTGCAGCAGGCACGGCTTTGCCTTCCAGAAGCCATCAGCCCTGGGCACAGGGACAGGAGATGGGGTGGCCTGAGCAATGGCACTGCCAGAACCCAGCCCAGGCTGCACTGGAGCTGTGGCAGAGGCAGCTCCAGTGGGGGAGAGGCGCCCGCCCTCACCCCATGAATCAGCTTGTTCCAGGGGGAGTTTTTACAAGTTCACAAAGCTTTGGTGGATAAAGGCTCCCGTTTCAGGTGCAGGCTGCTGCAAGTTCACACGTCTTCCCGACCTTCTTTAAAAATAAAGAAAAAAAATAACTGTTTGCAAGTCGATGCTGGTTTAAAAATGCTGTTTACCACCATCCCCATTTCATCTGAACGACTCATGTGGCTTTAAGAATAATCAGCATTTTTCCACCATGATTTAAGAACAAATAATTAAAGTCATCGCAGATGCGCTTGTAAAAATTAAAAGTACATCAGCTAACTTAAATGCTTCACCCTGTTCTTTGTAATGACACCATTCAGCCTCCAGCCCTGTGCATTTGTCAGAGCTTCTGTCCCAGCAGCGAGTGCTGCTCATCTGTAGGACATTTCCAGAACACACTGTTGTTGATTTTGGCTCCTGTATTCTGTCATGGATCAGCTTTTTTCCCCACTTCTTTTTATGTTTTTCCCTGGAGACACCTCAGACGGCTCCAGGATGAGTCTGGAACTACGAGATCTTCCTGGGTTTGCTGTAAAATTTCATGGAAAGCCAAGGCTGCTCCCTGGGCCTCTGGCTCTGCAGCCATGGAAAGGGACACACAGGAGCTCTGAGATCATCTGGGCTTCTTGGACAAACTGAAGGACACGGGCACATCAGTCTGCTCTGGCTACTCGGGAATTGTAACGTAATTTCGCTCAGTGCCAGACAAGAAGTCAGGCATTTGCCTGCACAGTCACATTTAAATCTTTCCTTTTATTCCTCGCTGCAACACTCCAGCATCACTTAGATCATCGTAGTGCAGCGCTACGGATAAATTCATAAAATGTAATGGAAAAGTAAGATCCATCTGAGAAATAAGTAACCTTAAGAGTCAAATCGTGTTCAAGACAACCTAAGGAAAAACAAAACAAAAAAAAATCCACAACTCCCCAAAGCTTTGTTAACTAAACAGTTGTCCATTAAAGAGTCCAAATATTTCACAGCATTAGTCTTTGGATTAATGTTAAATCGATACGCACTAACGCAATAGGGCAATAGTTACCATGGTGAATAATTCTATATTTATTTTCAAGCAAGCCTTATTTCTAACAAAACCAGACATGGTTTCCACTTTCTGGTGACTAACCTCTCAATTTAAGTTTATTTTTTTTAACTGCTTGGTACGAGCACCTCAGGTTTTGTCCCCAACAATTAGAACAGGATCTCTGCTGCCACAGAGAAGAACAATGCCACAGGGACATGGATGCTCAGCACCTTTAGTTAAGGGTCCCACTTGGGAGGTTTTGTTTCCAACCAGGAGGGATAAAAAGTCAGTGAGTATTTGTTTGTAATGAAAATTTGTCACTGAGGCTACCGTAACGTAATTCCAATCCCTTCTGTCTCATCTGGGGCCTGATATAACTCCAGCTGACATCACTGGAAAGACTCCACCCTACCTTCACATTTCATTGAGGCACTGGTAGGAAATACATCACCCTCTGAATTCACAGCTCCCCACCTGAGCACACTTCATTTCCTTGTGCTAGAGAAAGCGGGATGGCACATGTAAAATAAAACAGCACCCAGGGACGAGTTCTAACTGCATAAACATAAAATAACCCCTGACTTTTCTTAAGGGGACAACAGGCATTTCGGAGAGGGGAACGGCACCCTGGAAAGCAAACAGAGGTGACCCTGAGCTCTGCCACAGCCAAGGGAAGACTTCGGGCTCATCCGAGGAAGCACTTGAGTGATGCTGAAGGCAGCTCGGAACCAGTCCCGGCAGAGTTCTGGAACCTGAGCAGCTGCCAACAGCTCATGGATTGAACTGTCCTCGTCTGATGCCCCTCTACACCCACCCAGTGCACTCACTGCAGAAATCCTACACACGCACACGCTCGCGTTTGTCAAAACGCATTTGCTGCGCTTGGGTGCTTTTGTTTCTTGCGTGAAAGGTGAGCTCAGACAAACGCGGGCTGTGCTCGGCATTTTTCTGCCTGGACGCACAAGGCTGGGCTGGAGCTGCCGGGCACGGACTCCGTCCCGGAGCCCCTCCGCGCCTGCCACAGGGAAACTCTGCGAGGAGGAGGCTCTGAACATGTCCCTGCCTTAAGTCGCCATTCAGCGGCAGCACAGGGCGAGCCCGAGCACTCCTCCCGCCACCGCCATCACTCGCGGGGTACCACAAGGGTATCCCCAGGAGCGCGCCCTCGGTCTCGCATGGAACCCCGGCGGGGCCGCGCCCCCAGGCCCGAGCTCGCCTCGCCCGGCGGGGCGCGGCCCCTTTAAATGGCGCGGAGGCCGCGGGGCAGCCCCAGATGGCCCCGGTGTCACGGGCAGGCGCTGCCCCGCCCCCGCCGGGCCGGGCCGCGCGGGCTCAGCCAATCAGAAGTGACGGCGGCGGCAGCGGGGCGCGAGGCGGCCAATCAGCGCAGGGGGCGGGGCGCGCGGCGGCGCGGGCGGCGGCGCCACGTGGGGCGGGGCCGTGACCGCGCCGTGACCCGGGGCCGTGACAAAGGCGCCGCGCGCGCCTTCCCGCGCCGCCGCCTTAAAGGGACAGCGCGGGCCCCGCGCCGCCGGAGCGGCCGGGAACGGGCGGGGCCGCCCCGACCCCCGGCGCTGCGGGCTCTGTGTGCCTTGGGTGTGACCCGCGGCGCTGCCAGCCCTTCCTGCCCCGGTCATGAACCGGCACAGCAGGCAGGGACATACGGTATCACCTCTGCGGGGCGTCGAGCGGTGACCGTGCCCTGCCCTGAGCTGGGCACAGCCGGACGGACTGACGGACAGCCGAGACTCTGCCTGCACAGACCGGGCAGGACAGACCGATAGGGCTGAGGACAGGCGGGACAGACCGACAGGCAGGCAGGGCTGGGCTGTGAAGTCCCCCATTCCCTGTGCAGGCCGAGCCTGCCTGGCCCGTGCCCTGACACTCTGCTTTCCTTTAGGCTTCGCTCATCGCTCGCCCTCCCGGTGCCGCTCCGTGCCCCCCGGCATGGCGCGGGTGGGCAGTGCCCGCAGCCCCCGTGCGGGCCCCGTGCCCGGGCAGGACACGGCTCGCACCGCCACCGCTGCCTCTGAACCCGCGAGAGAGGGGAGGAGAGGGGAACCTTCCGCACCGACGAGACAGAAAAGCAAACAAACGGCAGGGCTGGGAAAGAGGGAGGGTCCTGGAGCACAAATGCGCCCATAAATGTCTTTTCCGTAAGTCTATTTACTCAGCTGCTGAAATGATTTCAACCGAGTGATTAGTCTTACGTGCTAAAACCAAGCCATCCATTCTCTGATGGTCCAAAAATCCTGCATCTGGTACTTTATCTGCAGTCTATTTTCCCCCCTTTTGTTTCAAAGAGAGTGTTTCTGCAGTGTTTGATCCCCAGGTGCACTGTTATCATCACAGTTTGTGCTCAGAGGTGAATTACAGATATTAAAAGTGGTCGTTTCGGTCCCATTTGGCTGCAGAGAGCTGAATCCTCCCTCACAAAGAAACAAAATTGATAATTTGAGAGCCTGCTTTTCAAAAATAATTTAAAGAAAGTGTTTTAACTTCAGATGAGGACTTCCCTAAAATGTACATTTGACCTCCGATACTGCCTTGGAGTGTTGTAGCCCCAACCCTGACACGCTGTTTCTGGGGGATGAGGCTCTCTGGGGGTCCGCTGGTTCCTAAAATACAATCCAGGAAAAATAGAGGCCTTGGAGACATTTTGTAGGGCAGATCATCATCATCATCATCAGCCTCAGTGATTCCCTGAGCCTGAAACTGTCTGTGCATTGTATATTGTACATGCAGGTGATGTACAATAAAATAACTGAACGCGGGATGTATATAAAACATCACCCCTGTCCATTACTAATAATGGCTAGCTTTACTGGAACATTTAAAAAAGCCAATTTTTTTCACTGCTTTCTCAAATCACGTGGAGTCTTGCCTGAGCCTGGTACTGTTTGGCACAAAGGGAACTTAGAGGCACATCTAATTAAATTGTATGAATCAGGGATATGGAATTGTTGAAGGGTTGTGTTTTTTTTTCCTTGTTGTTATCGTAGTTTGGGATTTCTAATGATTCCGTTAATTTATGAAATTAGAAATTCTAAGGTTTAAGAGAAAACACAAAAACGACACCGTTCTGGTACTCCAGGGAACATGTGAGAATCTGATTTTCCAAATGAAAAGAGTTATAACATCAGTTAAAACCTAAAGGCTTCACTTTCTCAAATCTTTTATGCTAGATTTTACACAGCTAATACATCGCCAATGTTTCCAAGGAAACCAATATGCCCTGTTCTTTCTGAAACAAATCTCACTATTAAAACAATTAAAAACTTAATCTGCGTTCTCCTCCCTCCCTCTCCCTCTCTGCTTTTAGTATTATCGCATGCATTTTAATTAAAAACACGATTGCAATAAATTTTTTACACATACGTAGGCTGCAGCGTAAATTACCTAAAGGAACCTTGGCTCCAGAGCGTAATAATCGGGAACGAAATGTATCACAACAATTGAGCAAAGCCCAATTAACAGGAGCCCTGACGAATCAATTACAGCCCCTGCTCATCTCTGAAGGCCACCGGGCGTAGCTGATGGAGAGGAGTTGAAAACTCGGCCTGGCTGCGGGGAAACGCGAGTTCAGGTGTTGGATGTGGGATACACAGATCCCCGAATCTGCGCTGGTGGGACAGTCGTGGCTGCAGCGAGCTCCCACTCTCGCTTTGGGAAGGAACGCTCCCGGTGTTTGCTGCTGTCTGGCCGAGCTGTGGGGTGTGAGGTCACGGCGGCTCTGTTTCCCATCCCGTTCCTGCACCACTGTAGGCACCAACACTTAGCTTTGGAGAGGATGGAGCTGCCTGAAAGCTGAACACGGGCTCAGAGGGGTCTCCTGCCTCCTGCTCAGGGTAAAATGTGTAAATGTGGTGCGTAGGGACGGGGTTTAGCGGTGGTCTTGGCGGCACTGGGGAAATGGTTGGATTTGATGACCTTGGTGGGTTTTTCCAACATTAACCATCCTGTGATTCTGTGAAATGAACCGAGTGAGAGCCCCCAACACCTTCACCTGCACCCACTCACTGCAATGTGAGAGTGCCTGGAGAAAGAGGGGGCTTGAAAATCCATCACCGGCAGCGAGCTTTGAAAATCTGACGGGGATTTAGAACAGCTGTCAGAGCACCTCCATCCCAAGTTGGGTGGTTTGGCATGGATGGGTCAGTTGAGAAGTTCTATGTTCTGCCAGGTTTCTTTGTGTGAGATGTGGGGCATGCAGGCCTGAGCTGACAGCCCGGGTCAGTGCTGGAGGCATCTTCCCTCGGCAGGAGCACAGCCCAGTCCCAGGGACGGCAGCACTTGGATAAGCTCTGCTGCACCGCCTGAAGCCTCTCCTGGTTTGTTTGTATTGACTTCGAGAGCACCACTGCTGTCCCCGGGAGTTGGAAAACAAACAGGAACCCCCGGTGCCAAGGAGCTTAAAGCCTGGCTGCAAACACACAGCTAGCTCGGGCTCTGTGTTCCCAGTGTTTTGCTGGTTTGATCTGAAGAGGCATTAGGATCCAGCGCGGGGCTTTGGGGTCTGTGTGCCGAGGAGGGGGAGCTGCAGGTCAAGAGGCTCCTGAAAAGAGGAAACGGGCTCCAAGCAGGAGAAGTGAATGGCCCCGGGAAGGGAAGGCAGCAAACACAGCCCCGCTCTTTGTTTCCCCCCTCATTGTGTTCCCGGCCCTGCTGCTGCTCTTGGGCTCGGCCCCTCTGTTCCCCTTGTGTTCGCCACTTCCACTCCCGTGACAAGAGCCCGAGCACGGAGGAAGGGAGCAGCCGGCGCGGGGACGTTTCATGTGGATCCAAGAGCTAAATCTGGCCCTGGCTTGTGCGCTCTGCCGGCTCCTCGGGGAGCAGAAGGGAAACGCAGCCAGAGCTGCTTCCTCCACCATTGTCTGAGCACCGGGACATCCTTCTGCCCGCGCCGGCCAAGGGCAGGCAGTGGGGACGGGGCGTCTGGGAAGCTTCCAGTGTGCCTCAACGCCTCTGCACAGGGCTGGACGGGGAAACTGGAGAGGGGCCCAGGCTCTGTCCTCCCTCCCTGGGATTCCCTCAGGCATTGGGTTGCCCAGAAGATTTAGGGAAATGAATCCTGCTCACTCCTTCACACACATCTTTTAGGGTACTGCGTGTTGCTGTGTGCTCTTTGCAAATGCAGTTTCCTGTGAAAAAAAATCCCAGCCTTGCTAGCATCCCACATGTAATGTGATACATTCCCATTCATACACACTTCCCACCACGCCGACACGCCGCACTGTACAACCAGAGAGACAGAGAGTGTACGGCACGTCTGCACTCAGAAATACCAAATTCTTCTGGCATGCAGGGGGTGACTTGGGGTTATTTGGGTGCGTTCCCCCTCACCCCTGCCCCCCCCCATCCTTTTCCAGAAGAGTTTGGATAATTACTTTCCACCATCTGCCCTGCCAGAGCTAGGAAATATTTGGAATACGTTCCATTCTCCTAATGAACACGCAGCAGCAGGGGTGCTGCAAATGAGAGAGACAAAATCTTTCTAATGAACAACAAATGAACTAGAAATCACATCTACATAGCTTCAGCTTTTGTTGCCTATAGCTTTAGAGTGATTCATGGAGACAAAAATCAATGAATGTGCCGTAGACCCAGGTCTAGCACGGCGCGCAGAAGTCTTGTCGTGACCCAAGCCATATTTGTTTTGGATACAAATACAGACTCTCACTAGCTTCCTTTTCCTTTAATTGACGAAAAAGTAGGGGAGGAATTTAAGTATGGTTCCTACAACTCTTGTTAACGCTCTTCAGAACGTGTTGAATTTATAGGATACCATCAAACACATATTAGTATTCATGACGCAAATCACGTTGCTTCCAACTGGTGTATAGAGCTGTATCATGCTCTTTTGTTAAAAAAATAATGTGCTCCAACTGAAGAAATTAGTGGTTCTTTCTCAGAGGAAGAGGGCCAAAAATCTCTGCATGATACACAATCTTCTGAGACTGGGGGTGGATGTTGCTGAGCATGGACAGGAGTGAATTTCCAGATCCACCACAGCAGAAATTAAGGGCTTTTCTCAAGTATGTGCCATTATGAATATGCAATTAGCTGTTCCTCCTTTAAGAGTTTTGCCTGCTGCCAACCAGCCAGACATAAGCAAGTTTCCACCCAAGGCTTTTGGTGTCAGAAACTTGGACATATCAAGTGGAAACCTCTGTTCAAGGCTCAGATGCTGCACGAGGGGCAGTGTGACCCATCCCAGCTGTCCTTAGCACAGCAGAAGTGTGAGGAGTAAGGCATTCCTAGAGCTGCAACTGATCCCATCCTTAGCAGCAAAACATCTGATCGGATACTGGGACTTTTCTTCAAGCCTCCTCAGAGGCGGATTTATTTTCTTTCACCAGACCACAAGCTCTAGCTCAGAATACTCAAGGAGTGACAAGTGCCAGCAGAGAACTCAGTCAGCTCCAAAGCTGAGGCACCTCTCAGCTCCTCCCTTAGAGGAAAAGCCGTGGGAGCCCAGGGAATGCTTCCAGCCTGCACTGAAAGCCATCCCACTGGCCGTGGCAGGGCAAAAGCGGCACTGCCAAGCCAGCAGATGTGAGTGCTGGAACAGCTTCCTGAAAGCGTGGGCAGAGCTGCACAGAGCAGCCCCATCCCAGGGGATAAAACGATGGCCGGGTACAGGGACAGCAATACCTGCACCTCTCTGCAATCTCTGCATCTTTCCTGGGGTGCAGGAAGATCGGGATAGGCACCGGCCTTTCCTCTCTGCACCTGATGTTGTGAGCTTTCCTCAGCTCACCTGGTTGTGTGCTGAGGCGCCGATTTTTTGGTGTGTGCCCTCATTTTCTGGGAGCCTGACTCTGCAATTCCTTCAAGCATTCCTTCAAGAAAGTCAGCAGCTTCCCCAACAAGACCTTACATGACCAGGCCTCCTTATTTAATACCATCTTCCACACCTCTTCACCTTCCTTGTCTCCCATTCCTTGCAGTTTCACCCTCTGGAAAAGCACTTGAATTCGGCTCCTCAGACACATTAAGCAGCCACTTGCTTTCCCCTCCTTCCTGGTCTCTCACATTAAAGCATGTATTAAAAGGGAAAAAAAAAAAAAAAATTAGAAAAAGAGAGAAACAGAACGTTCCTACCAAAAAGCAAATTCTTGGCTGGCCATTTTTTTTTTTTTTTTTTAAACTCCCCTCAATATGGCAGGAGATATTTATGTCTGAACAAATCCTTCTCCCTCCCAATCAATCCAGCTTCCCTTGCTTCTGAAGCGCAGTCACACTGTTTGTATCAGTCCGTTACTGTGAAAATTAATGTGACAACACAAAACGCAACGTAATGACTAAAGGTGTGTGAAATAGTCCTGGAGAAATACGGAGTGACTTCAAATGCAAGGTATTTCCTCCTTCCCCTTTCTGCCATCCTACAAGCTTCTGCAGTTCTGAAAATGGGACAGTTTTCAAAGAGACTATATTTGCAGAGCAAAGATGGATGCTATTTTTGTTGCAAATTAGCAGATTTTTTAGCAGATCCAACCTCATTTGCAAGTGAAAGTGACTCTACTTACCATGCAGATATAGGTCTTATGTTGGAAACTCATGGAAATTCATGTTTTGAACATACTTAGGGAAGAAAAATATAGACCCTGCCTTTATTTCTGGCTGTGATTTGCTCCAGTGAAGCAACACCAGAGGGGCAGCGCATCTTGGCTGAACTACTACATTCTGTGAGCAAGTGGGAATGAACCTGAAACAGTTTTTAGCTGAGCTCTGTGAACTTCTGGGGGCTGGGGACTTCGAGGAGTCCACAGAGAAACGAGGAAAGGTATTCAGCTGTTAGAGAGAGAAATGTGCTATCCAGGGATTCACAATATCCTTGGAAAGTTTTGAATAGTCAAAATATATATACATATATATATTTTATATATGTATGTATGTATGTATATATGCCCAGCTGGGGTTGTCCATGGTCTGCACTGATATGAAAAACTACAGTTACAATGTAGTAAACAGTAACAGGAAAAAACAATCAGTTAACAGTCTTGCAAAAAAATGCCCTTTCAGAATGCCAAAACTTTTCATTAAACTGGAAAAAAAATCTGGTGAGTCATTTAAGCCAAGAAAAACAGTTGAACAAAAAAAAAAATAGGGAAATAAAGCACTGCATTTAAGTGTGCTGAATCCAAAAATTTTCAGCGGGTTTTGATTCTAAATGGAATTTTTCAATTAGAAGTCAACCTACAACTTGAGAAAAATAAAGAAAAGGTTAAACAACTCCCAAATAAGCCAGGAGAAAAAGTCATTCCATCCCAAATGCTGCCAGTTGTGTCAGGTCCAAATCCACCTCACAAAAATTACCAAGAAAAAGAAATGGGGGAGTGAGAGAAAAAAACTGTGCACACCTTTGAAACCCTCATACAACATTGGAGCTGGATGCCCAGAAGCGCCAGTTTGGATTTGGTTACAGCCCCACCATGAAAATGAATTAGGAAGATTTAAAAAAAAAAAAAAAAAAAGTTATAAAAATCTTCATTTTAATATGGGCATTGCAAGAAGAAAGTGAAAAATAGAACAGCAGGCAGGAAAAGCAGAGAGCTCCTATTTCAAGAAGTGATTTGAAGAGAGCCATTCCTACCTGCCAAATTTGCACATGCGTCCCTTGCACCCCGAGCTGTGCAGCAGGTGTGAACCTGTTTGTGCCTCTCCTGACAGCAGCACGGGGGGAACCAGCGGTGCAGGGATTCAAGGGTGGAACAAATCCTTCTGGCAGATGCCAGTTTTGCAGTGCTCTGCTGTACATGGAAAAGCAGAAGGTGAGCGTCAGCCCTGCTGTTGTGCAGCCTGATGGGCTCAGCTCTTTCTCCTCACGTCCCTGTGTATTTCTGGGGGATGCAGCTCCCTTTTCCATCGTGTCCATTCAAACAGACACCCCACATTCCTGAGCACTGCGGCTGTGGACTTCAGCGAGGTTATTTTCACTGCAAGCGAGTTCAAAGCCAGAGGCAGAACCTGTTAAAACCACCTAAATTCGTCTTACAAAAAGATGCAAATATTTAAAGCTGAAGTTGTAAAAAAGGAAACAAAGAAGAAAGTCTCAGGGTCAGCATCCCAAAGCTCCTCTGGGAATACACATTTGACATCAGGTATTTTAATACTCCATATGCCTGTCCCAGACACCAACTCATTCTCCTTGGATTGAGGACACCCTTGGACTGGAATCGTGCTGGTTGCATTTTTACCAACCCAGGCTGCGGTGCTGCAACAGAAATTACATTTTGAAAACCCCAAAACACATTTCACAGTTCTTACAGTCCTTTTTTTTCCCCTTAAGATAGGTACAGGGATTGTATTTCCTTATTCCTGACAGAAAGATCAGAGTATTGTGAGCACAAGGCAGCTGATCATTTGTAGCAGGCATGAATTATTGCAGTGTCTCCATCCAAACAAGTGAACATCTGTATCCCATTTTCACTGGCACCACGAGATACCTGGCGCAGCCCCAAAAGGGAATGTTTAGCTACAAGGGTTTAAAATATGCATTAATTTGCTGTTGTGTTATCTTCCTGGTATTCTCAGCTTTTGAAAAAAACCCAAAAAACTTTATCACTGAAGTCCTCCCACTGTCTATTTGCCTTGCTCTAGCCCAGAATGAAATGAACTAAGTAAATCAGTTCTGAAAGCCTCATTTGTTTTCCCTCCTGAGGAGCAGTGCTTATGGAAGCCAGTTGGAGCAGGACTCTGGGGAGGATGGGACATTTCACGTCCCTCCCTCTGCTGCTGCTTCTCTGCAGAGGGGGACTGTTAGTTTATTCAACCCTCCCAAGGACAGTGTCACTGCGAGAGTGGTTTTCAACAATCCGAGGGTGGGGGGTCTAGGGAAAGGAAGTCTGGAAGTTCTTTCAGTCCCGTGTTGCATCCTTGGCTTTTGAAAATAGGTTTTTGTTGAAAGCAAGGTGTGTTTTCCCAGCAGATCATTATCTACAGCCATCAACCAGCTGGTGTAAAACTCCAGGGCAGGAAAGCTCCTTTTCTTTCTATGGCTTTCAGCTCAGCCTTATACCCAGAATCAGCTTGGGCTGAAAAAAGCTGCTAATGAAATGATGTTTTTTCTTAGTTGTACCTGGTCCCTCCTCTCTGCAATCCCAGCTGGGTGTCCCCCACCTCAGACAGAAGCTCTTTTGGGGTGATCCCTATTTCACCACGACTGGCACTGGAGGCAAGCGGAGTGGGGATCGCCCCAGCAGCGTCCTCCGCTGCTGGTTCCAGCCTGTCCAGCTCAGAAACCATCCTTCACCCTCCACCCTACCCCAAGCTTCAAAGAAATCACAGATACCTCCTTTAAATCCTTCCTTAGCGCTCCCCGTTTCCAATGGTTTCTGTTTAAAAGGGAAAAAGCCTCAGCACCAGTGCGTGCCGTGACTGCTGCCCGTGCAATATTCCTCACATTTTAACTCACATTCCTTGGCTGTTTGCACCCACCTGTAGCTTCCCATCAGGGCTATGGGGAAGGGGATTCCCGTTTTCCCTGCATTTGTACAAGCACCGAACAGCAGGGCTTTACTCCAAGCTGCTGGAGCTCTTAGGTGGTTACTACCAGTTGTACTACTACTACTGCTTTGCTCAGTCGTGGTGGCTGCACTACTGACTGCCTTTCTACAGCTAGCAAGGGCTCAGTCACCACCCCATTCACTGGAGGGACAATCAAAGGCAGTGTCACCTCAGCCCTCGGGGACAGTTTCATTAACACCATCTCCATTTGAACTCCCCGGGACAGGTGAATTAGGCAGGCGGGGACATTTCCCCTGGCAGGTTAAAAATGTTCTGGGTCACTTCTCTAATATTTTGCTGCACGTGGAAGTCACTCGATCCTTCAGCTGCATTGAGAGCGACCAAACGTGCGTGGCAGCGGGAGCAGGGTCCCTGCTGGCACCCCCTGTGCTGCCCACGCAGGAGGAGCCCGCAGCAAACTCCTCCAAACGAGGGCATGAGAAAAGTCCTTGAGTAACAACTTGGCCTTTCTCCATAGCTGGGAAACTGAGGCACCCAAGGCAGATGACTGCATCGAAGCCACAGATGGCCAGAGGGTTTCAGGCAAAGCTGGGCACCGAGTTTTGATCCAAGCTATTTAGACCACACATCACGTCTAACGACTAAAATGATGGCATTAATACTCTGCTTGGCTCTGGAATAAGAGACAATTAAAATGGTAGGAAAATTCCTGTTATTAAATGTCCACAGGGAAGCTGAACTGACAAATAAGAAACAAATTCACAAATATCAGTAAACACCATGTTGAGCTATAGAAATAAAGAGGAAAGAAGTAAACAAGGCCACGTCTCCATAGAAAAACAGAGTTACGCCAGTACAGATATAAGTGCCTGGGAACCATCTCAGGGTAAGGAGGCCTTTTGGGCCGTGGCTTCAGAAATTAGGTAGTCTGCAAATAGTCTTGCTTTTAAGTGCCTTCACTCAGGAGGATATTAAAGAAAACCAAAAAACAAACACCTGTATCAATTTAGAGTCACCCCTCACCTAATACTGAATATTTTCATGGACAAAATGGAAGCCTTATCACAGTCCCCGTGCAGATAAACTCTCCCCATTTTTTTGGAGGATTCTCCTTGCAGGATCCGTCTCCCCGAGTGTTTACTGGCTGTTAACTGTGCTCCCTCACAGCCTCCAATCTCGGAGAGCATCAAAGGGGAAGGAATGCCACTTGCCTAAACGTGATAGACTATTGCTGCAGGCAGGAGTAACTTGTGCTGTCAGTGTTCAATTAGCACCAAGTTAAACTAAATGTCTTGTGAATATTTCATAACGATCTGCCAGCGTCGTAGCTGAACTCTCTGGCTTTTACCAAGCCATTTCCCTTCCAAAGTGACATGATGTGGAATTAAAGAGGAATGATGAGCCAATCTCGCTTGCTTGAGTATCTGCTCAAGAATTACGCTAACTAAAAAGTAGTAATAATTTTTTTTTTAAAAAAAGCACAAAATACCCCAGCAACAACTGTCACCTAAAATTACCCTTTGATAATAAACTGTCTTTGAACAAGTTTACACACCGTTCTTTTTCTGACTGCAAATTTATTGCAGCTTTCCCATTCACTTTGCGAGTTGCAGGAGCTGATCTAAGCTCTTATATTTCCCTTTTTTTTTTTTTTCCCCACACAAAGCCGAGGAGTTAAATGGGTTGGAATAGACCTTAAAAGCCAGGGCTAACTTTAACTTGAACTGCTGAATCTGTGGCGGGCACCAGGTGAGCTGCAGGAGCGAGCCAGCCTGGGCTGCGCTGCGTGCGAGAGGCAGCAGCTCCGAGCAGAGCTCGCTGTGGGATCTGGGGCAGAAAAAAACCCCCAAACAAATGCAAATAACTCGGTGCTGCAAACCAGCCACTATGCAGACACGCAAATCCCAGGCTGGCAAGTAGCTGTGGGATCTTCCTCACCTGCCTGGGAGTCCTGGGCACTGTCCCCAGGGAGCTGAGTCAGCTTCACAGCAGGAATTGGAGCATCCACTGAGCCCTGGCACAGCAGGAAAGAGCTCCAGGAGCAGGAACTGGAGTGTCCACTGAGCCCTGGCACAGCAGGAAAGAGCTCCAGGAGCAGGAACTGGAGTGTCCACTGAGCCCTGGCACAGCAGGAAAGAGCTCCAGGAGCAGGAACTGGAGTGTCCACTGAGCCCTGGCACAGCAGGAATGAGCTCCAGGAGCAGGAACTGGAGTGTCCACTGAGCCCTGGCACAGCAGGAAAGAGCTCCAGGAGCAGGAATTGGAGTGTCCACTGAGCCCTGGCACAGCAGGAATGAGCTCCAGGAGCAGGAACTGGAGTGTCCACTGAGCCCTGGCACAGCAGGAATGAGCTCCAGAAAGCAGAGGCAGCAAAATCTCAGGGGTCACTGTGCTGATTGCTCACAGTCCCCCCTGAAGGACAGAGGACTTCTCCAAAGAAGGAAAGGTGCCACAGGGCACCAAGAGTCTTTCCAGCTGAGGCTGCCAACAAGGAGATCAGTTGGTTCCAACACTAATGGAGCAAAGGCACCAATTCCCATCACCTCATCCATCACAGCCGGATGATAAATGATCCCGGCTTTGCACCAGCCTGGGCTGATGATGCTCTGCAAAACGCAGCCAAATTGTCCAGCTCTGCTTGCTGATGGCCCCCTCAACCGAGGAAGGGCAGGCTAAACTAGAAACTTCTGCTGGCCTGGCTACACAGGCTGGGATGAAAGTCCCAGGGCAGCTCTTAGGCGCGAGCAGAACAAGCGCTGAGACAGGTTTTTAAATTAACTCAGCAGGTAAAGAGCAGTGGTGAGTCTGAAATAACCACAGGGACTGAACCATTGTCCTTGGCCAATGCCAAGTGACCCACGGCTACTCTCACCCAGCAACGCTGCCTTTGGGTCTGGAGTCTCATCACCCCCAGACTTTACAGGAAAATAGTTACCATTTGTTAGCTATCTACCCATAAAGAAAAAAAAAATAGAAATCACATTTCCTTCGGTAGTGAAGACTCGGTAAGAAAAGCCACATGGGAGTTATTCTACAGCACTGAATGCAATAGTTACCTGTTGCTGCACTGTATTGATGGAACAGATAAAACTTGCTCCTATAGGCAGGATCTGGGCTTTGCCATTTTCAGGATAGCATCATATAGCACGATATGTAATGTACAGCAGCTCTTCCCCTGGGTGCCCACTCCTTGCCCAGCCTGGTCACTCACTCTGCTGGCACAGCCCCGGCAGGAGCACCAGGCCCACGCTGCCCATGGCAAGGGGAGCTGCTGCTGGCCCTGCAGGGACACTCCTGTCCCCCAGAGCCCCGGTGGCAGCAGCAGCTGGGGCAGGGAGGGCTCAGACACACAGGCAGCCACAGGCTCCCTTCTCCCCAGGGTCCTGCAGGGTGCACCCCATAGCCCAGGTCCCGAGGACACAGCCTGGCTCCATCACCACGGCACAGCTTCTGGTGAAGGGTGCTACAGCACACAAACACACAAAAGTACCCTTGAAAAGAGTGGGGGAGATGGAGGAAAGGAGGGCCAAGGAATTTCAGAGATACCTGGAGAGATAGACCCAGACCTGGGGGAGAAAAGCAGACACAGCTCTATCCTCCGGGCTGGCCCACTGCTGTTAAACCCTACATCAAGACCTGCTAATTAACCCCCCTCTTTCCCAGATAACGAGGGAGTTGGCTCTGCTGGAGAGGAGGATTGGCAGGGAGCCCCATTCCCTCCTCTCCACTTGCACCTGAGCGATCTGCACGCTGGCTGTGGGGGATGAAGCCCAGTGCAATGATGTTTCAAGGCTCCCATAATTTGTTTAACAGACCTGAAGACCTACCAGCATTTAACTGCTGCAGACATCGATGTATTACAAACAGCAAACCAAACCCAAGCATGGCTGGGCTGGAATATTAATCCATCCCTTCAAGGGCAATGGAAAGAGGGAAGATCCCACAGATCACTTAGGAAGGGGGGACTGGGCTGTGGACAGGCAGCCTCGTTAACACCGACCCCTCCCAGCTACAAACACTGACATTTACCCTCCCCAAAAGGCTGAACTAATATCCTGATAGTGCTGCTGGCACCCTTCCAGCCGACGGTTTTGTACATAGACCTGTTGGGGTTTTTGACACAGTCACTTGTCTGAGTGCCAACATCTGAAAAATAACTCAGGAGGCCTTTTATGGCTCTAAATTTGAAGCTTTGGGGATTTTTTCCCATTTTTTTTCCTTGTTAGACCATCACAAAGAATGCAAATACTCCTAAAGTCATGGAATAGATTTCCCTGATTGTGTGTTCAGCTGTACAGCAGTTGCCAGGGTAAATGCAAGGATGTGCTTTAAAATGCCAAAATATATTAGTAACACTTGTCTATGAAAATAATGATTATAGGAGAGGGATTTATTTGTAAACCTTACAGAGAAAACGCAATTCATCCCATATTTTGCTGTGGAAAAGTCCCACATGAATTGAACCTGAGAACTGCAGGAGCTGGAAAAACTCCAGGGGCTGGAACATTCCCAATGTCGCTGGAGCTCTTCCGACCCACCCAGTCCCACTGGCTTTTAGCAGGTTGTTAGAAATAATCAGAAGGCTGTAAAAATAATATTTCTGCCTTGATGAATGCGATGTTCCAGTCTGCTGTTGGGTTTTGTCCTTGATAATCAGAGGGCAGAGGCAGATGCTGAGTGTGCAATCACCAACACCAGAGTGTGTGTGTGTGTGTTTGTGTGTGTGTGTGAGCCCCCAGCACAGACAGAGGGGAAAAAAGGAAAGAGAGTCCCAGGAGAAATAATTATACAGCTTTTAGAGGGAATGGCACACGTGTAACCCCTGTGAACAAGGGGCCCTGGCAGCACAGGGAATGAGGAAGGGTTTTGCTGTTCCCTCACCTGTCAGAGGTGCTCACCCATCCCCAGGCACAGGCAGGAGTGTGACAGTCACTGAATTTAGGGCCCTCAAAGCCTGAGCCTGTGCCGTGGCATGGACACAGCAAAGGTGCCACACAAAAGGATTCCCAGGACCCCCAGGAAAGACCCCTGACCTTCAGCTGCACTCGGACTCCAGAGAGCACTGGCCAAGGATCAGCTCCTGCTTCTCTGCACAGGGAGGGCTCAGTGTCCCTCGTGTCCCTCGCCCACTGCAGAGGGTCCCACGGCAAATCCAGCTTTTCCTGCCAGACATTCCCCTGGCTCCCTGTGGAGCAGGCACTGCCAGCAGGGTGTGGTGGGCACCCCCGCGCCTCTCCTTGTACATCTCTGTGGTTGGAACACACGAAAAATCCCAATTATATATATATTTTTAATAGTTCACCTGGTGCCTCCAGGTTTCTGTGAGATATTTTATTGCATTAGTGTTGTCAAATGGTGACATTTCTGAGTGTAAGTCATAGGGTTGTTGTTAATGCCAATTTAATGGCGCTAAAATGATTAAATATGGCAGGCTTTTAAATAATGAGGTACATAAAAGGTGTTAATAACCTCTTAAGTGCTTTAATAATATTCTGTGCTATCATAAAATGTTAGTAATTGGACCTCTTAACTTTCATCTGCCATAAAGTAATGAAAGAAAAAAAAATCTCAACAGAGGCGCTGACTGGCTGAAGATTTTGCTTAAATAAAAGAAAAAAAATTGAACAATGGTAAAACGGAACCCTATTTGTTAAAAAAAAAAAAAAAAAAAAGAAAGAAAAAAAAATAAAAGAGAAGGAATTAACTGGAAAGCCCAGCGGAACATGCATTTTAATATCATGCAAATTGTTAGCATTTCCAAAAAATGTGTTTGGTGTAAGGTACTGCAAGAACAAAGGATCCCAATGAAGGCACGATGGCTCAGTGCTAAACCCAACACCGGAGGAGCTGCTGATTCTGACGTGAGATGAAGCTGTGTGTCACTCGTGTGAGTTGGAAACAGCAGATTTCTTGTACAGAGGATCACAGAACCTCCTGACAACAGAGCTAAGCTCAGCCTGGGCTGCTCTGGCAGCTGAACAGAGTTCCTTACACAGGTTGAAACCTGCAGATCTGCTCCTGTGAAAGCTCTTCTGGGACAGGCAGGGCTGCAAACCCCAGAATTTCAGAGGAAGTGCAAGTGCTAAAGGCTGAAGGATCCTTCAGTACCCCCACAGGTAATGAATTCTCAGAGCACCCAAACGGGATTGACGGCATGCGGAACAGCCAAATGTAATTAAAATTCTAAACGGGGAGGCCAAATAGGAATATCTAAATAAAATTTGGACAGGATCCTGGGTAGGCAGCAGCTTCAACAGAAAAGGCCAGAGGTCTGTAAAATCCCCTCCAGGTTACTGCTTGAATCCCATCCAGCCAGTAGCCAGAGGAGCTGCAGCAGTGTCCATAAAATGTGCTGACACTGGGCTGGTATTGCCTTAAAAGGCTCCCCAGGATGATGTCCAGGGATGTTCCTTAGGTCCCCTCCTCCCACACAGCAATCCAACTCAATCAATTTATTGTGAGAAGCCCGCATCAGCAGAATAACTTTCATTAATGGATATTCGCAGGTTCCCGGCTCAATGGCTCTCAGGGAAGCCTTTTAAGGTCTCTTTCGCTGCTGCCTGACGTGCTTTGCTTTTCTTTACTGCCTGCTAACACGTGCTCCCAGTTCTTTTAAAGAACAGGTGCTTTGAACTGACTGAAAAAAAAAAGGGAATCAGAATTTTGGGGCTGGCCACATAGGAGTGGTGTAACAGAGCCCTTCTGAGCCATGGATCCACCCCTGTGGAACACGGGGCGCTGTGATTTTCCCCAGCATCTATTGATAACATTTCGTCACGCAGCAGGGAGGGGGCACAGGCCCACGTGAGGCAGGCAACCAATGCTCAGCAGGAACAACAACAGGGAACAGCAGAAGCCAAGAGTTTGCCCATAGGCATTGAAAAATTGTAACGAGCAAATCGATTTTGAGTAGTCTAAATTTGCTTGGAGATAAATCAGGAGCCGAACAAATGCTCTATCTAACGGAGAAATGATTCACCAAGTACAGTGTTCCTAGAGCCACACAGAATGCTCTTGGCTGCTCTGAATGCTGGCTTTTTTTAAAATTATCATTTATTTCTCAGACAAGACCATTATTATTTTCTTGTTACAGGTCTAGTGCTGATCCCACTGCAGTCAATGACAAATTCTCCATTAGTTTCAATGATGGACTTGGTCTCCTAAAAGCAATTTCTCATCAATACCTAAAATACTTCCTTGACTTTTAAATATAAGAGTGAAACTCTGCTCCCCACTCATCAGCACCTCTCCTCAGCACAGCCACGATTTGCAAAGTCCCTCCATATCCCACTGAAGGCCCCAGCATCCCAAAATAGGATCATATTTCTTCTTAGAGAGATGCTCTCTGCTTCATTTGATGTGCCCATTACTCGAGAACTGTCTCTCCCTTTGTCCATTAGCTAAATTCTGGATGAGCTTATTATTCTGCTTTGGTTTGTAACAATCCCGCTGGATCCATCTCTATGCTTATTAGGATTTTAGAAATGCAATCTAATTTGTGCTAAAGCATACAAATTCTGCTCCCCTATGATCTGTGCTGTTCAACAGCCCACTCCTCTGTCTGCAGCACAGCTCTGATCTCTGCACATCAGTGGAAGGAGCAGTGATGGGTACAGGGCAAGCAGGGACCACCCCTGAGAGAAATACCTGAGCTCTGGTGAGCCTCGGGACCACAAGTGAAACCAATTGGTTTGTAGGTAACTCTGTTAAATTCCTTTTCAACTGCCCATGAAATACTCATTTCTTCAGCTTGACTGGAAATTATCAAGCTCCTTTGGTGGCCCTATGAACAATCTATTTTGAACAAAGTTCCTGGAATCAAAATATGCGCAAAGCCAAAGAGATGTTTGTGTGCTTTTTACTCTCTCATTCTCTGTGGTTTTTTGTCTCACACCAAATCTGATTGCAGCCAGTGCCCAAGTCCCTGCCCTGCTCTGAGCACATCTGCACCAGCACAGAGAAACACAGCCAAACAGCTGCCAGGGGCTGGTTGGTGGTGTTAATTGGGTAAGTTAATTAAGAGCAGAAGTTATTTTGAGCTAGGATAGGTTAAAAAACAAACAAACAAACAACCCAAAAAATACAGAGCAAGTGTTTCACTTTGTGATTTGGTAGCTTTGGTTTCTGGAGAAACATCTCCAGACGTTACACTGAGCCTCGGTGTGGCTGTGGCACGGCACAGACATGGCACAGACCCTTCCAGTTTCTTCTGATTTCCCCTGAGAAGTCATTCATGCCAATCCAATACCTGAAAAGAGTCACCTCAGGTGAGGTGGTTCCCCACCTGAGCTTTGTCCCATTTTACCAGGGATCATTCTTGCCCCACCAGAGAAGAGCCAGGACATGGGACACGGTGATGCCACCACATGGAAAAGCTTTTTCTCCCTTTGTTATGTCAGAGTCCAGAGTGGGCTCTGCAGTGGCACAGGAGAGCAGAGGGATGGCCACCAGCAGCTCTTGGGACACCCCTGGAGCCACAAGAGCCACCCTGGCAGGACAGTGGCACTGCCACGGTGACAGGGCCACGCTGCGCCACCAACTTGGGCAGCCTGGGCTCGTCTCCTCAAGACTGAGTAACAAATACTTGGTTTCTCCAAACTCCCTACTAACTTCAACAAGCCACGTAAAGACTCTCTGAGTACCATTTAGTGCTTAATAAATGCTCTGCCTCATGAAAAAGAAGCAGATAAAATCAACAAAGTGCCTGCAAAGTTGCTTTGTACCGTCTCACATGCATATTTAGAAACCCTCTCTTCCCTGCCACTCACCTCATGGATCTATTCTTGGAGAATAAAAACTGGGATATACTTTGCAGCCAAAAGTAAAGTCATAAAGAAGTTTGCTCACGTTCCTCGACACATGAGATATAGAGTTAATTAAAAATTGTTCTCTGTACAACAGGTTTGTTTCACTGGAAAATGTCACTGATGTAAGGCTGTTCTACTCTTGTTGCCAACTACATTGAATTGACTCCATTATAAGCTTACTCCTCCCCCCTCCCCATTACTTTTCTTCCAATAATAAACCAGAGAGGTCTTAGAGCCCACTTTTTTATTGGAAAAAGTGCATTAGGATTAGCTGGGTTGGAGCAGTCATTTTATGCCCCTCCAGTCCCTGTTTATCTGTGGCTCTACAGAAGCAGCAAATACTTCCTCCAGTCCTGCACAGTATAAATGAGATTTTTGATCCTACAGGCATGGTGCTGTTAAAAGATTTTTAATTAGATAAATACATTTTATAAAAAGATTTTGCAGAATAGTTGCCTCTAGCAACTGTAACAATCTTGAAGCTTCATCTTCTAAGAGGAAAGAAAACTCTTGCAGGAGGCTGGTTGTGTTATATAAAAATGAAAAATGGTATTACAGAATTAATAGGAAGGGGCCAATGGAAATGCAGTCCCACTCCTGGAAACGGGAGTTTGTTTCATTACTGACTTCAAACAGCACATGGATTTGTGCTTTGATTTTTCCAGCCAGATTGCCAAGTGTCAGCCCTGGGCTGGAGGAGCATCTGGACCAGGCTGGAGGGAGATGTGGTGAGCGCTCTGTTTCCACAGCTGCCCCGAGGGAAGCGCTGGGCTCTCCCCTGCTGCTTCCTCACCCCGGGGATGTCACCATAACCCCCTCTGCAGCACAGGGATGGCTTTCCTTGCCAGCCATCCTGGAAGTGTCCTTCAGACCCGGGAGAGCTCTGGTACTGCCCCTCCCTGCCTGAGGATGGAGAACAAGCGGCATCCCGCAGGCAGCCCTGCCTGGCAGGCACGGACAGGAGCGGAACCCAGCCCTCCTGATCCCACTGCTAGTCCTAGCAAAGAGCAAGGGAAAGTGCAGGCGTGGGCCCAGTTCATGCCAAGGTGACTGCGACTGCTCCCGTGCCCTTTTTCCATCCAGCTCAGAGCCGTGGTGAGGCTGCTCGGAGCCGCTCCCGGATGCCACATCCCCAAAAGGCCCTGGCTGCTGTGGGGCAGGGACTCCACGGGACTTTTCCCTCTTCGCCTTCCACGTCCCAGTGAGCAAAGCCTCACAATGTGCTGTCGAGGTGGGGAGTTTTATCCCTGCAGACTCAGTGCAGGATAGCAGCTGCAATGGGAACTTTTCCATGCTCACCCCCATAGTCAGTATATTTAGCCCTGACCTAGAAAGACCATCCTTTCTAGGGCTGAGTTGTGATTCAGACAGTCTGCTTGCTGAGCAGAGACTGCCAACTGTGCCGAATCATAGCTGATTAGAGGTGGGAGAGAGCCTGAGAAACAATACACCCCGGCAAATGCAGTGGGTTTGGAGCGTTTCATGGAAATTATATTTAACGCCATTCTGGTGACTTAAAGAAAAGTTAAAACAAACAACCCTCGCACCTTCCAAAATAACCCTACCTGTCTCTGGTGGGAGAGGAGAGACTGGCAGAGGGTTGCTATTTTAAATCACAGTGGAACAGGGTAAAGAAAGAATATACATGTAGGTAAATCCATACATAGGTATAGATACATACACGCACATCTCCAGATGAAGCAGGGGACTCATTGTCTGAGAAAGGAAGGGTGGACAGAGATGCAGATACCTTTTTTTTTGCATTTTAGGGGAAATTCTGCCTTGAAGAAAAACAAATTCAATTGTGTCTAAGGGGAAACAAGAACAAAAGAAAAAAAAAAAAAAAAATCCACCAGAAAGCATGAGAAGATGTCTGGAGACATCGTGCTCATACAGAAATGTCTGCTGTCAGGTCAAAAAGTGTCCAATCAGCCCAGCGTGGGACTGGAGCTTGTATCCCACAGGCAATTATCCTCTGCCTGCAGATACTCTCAGGCCATCCCTGGGATTTGAAGGAGAAATCTTATCTGCAGGCCTGTGAGAAAGCAGGAGGAGGCACATGTTGTCCTTAGACACCAGTAAAACAACCAGGGAGTTAAACTGGAAAACACTGCCCGGCCCAGGCTGGAGACAGCAGAACAGGAGACTAAACACAACAGTTTAACAAATAATTACAGGTTCTTTATACGGCCTAGAATTTGTAATCCACCTTCATCCACTTCTCTTTGCACAGTTTAGAATTACAATGCCAAAGGGATCACAGGGAATCATGAAATAATGTCCTGCATTTGAGTGCAGAGCAGACAGTCTCGGATGGTTTTAGATACTCTTTTCATGAAACATTTACCATGTGGCACCCAAGTGTTCCCTCCATTGTACCTTGGCAAACACAGCGGACACGCTGGTACAGGCACTCAGACAGGATGTTTGCAGACATTAAAAATGATGAGGGGAAAAAAACCCAAAAAAACCAACAACAACAACAAAAAACCGACCTGGAGAAGTTCTCCTCGATTTAAATTCAGTAAAGTGTGGGCATTGAATATTATCTCCATAATAAATTTGCCACACCATAAAACAGAGCGGGGAATCAAGAAGCAATATCTTGCATTTCAACAAACGCTGGGTCTCTGAGGACCCCCGCCATCCCTTGGTATGTAGGAGTACAATTTATCATCTGTATTTTTCATCTTAACTGCATGAAGAAGAGGGTATTATGACAGTGGTGCTGGACTGATATCTGGGGGACTGTGAATCCATTACCTGCAACAGACTGCCTGACTCCTCGGTAAGCCCCAGCTGCTTGGTTTCCCATCTGCATTTCCATTTCAGAGAAACTTTAAATGATTGTCAAAAATATTTGAGGAGTCGAGAAGGAAACAAAATATGTGAGATCAAATAAAAGATACTGTTTGACTATAAATAAAAAGGGGGATTTATGTTTTCACTGGGTTTTAAACACCTATAAATAATTCTGGGAGAAACTGCAAACTGGTGGCTTGCTTAAAAAACACCTTCAAAAACATTCCACCTTTTTAATAGGTTTTTTCCCCCTACACAACTATTTTGTTAAATTGACACTGGTTTGGGAAATACTGCAGGATTGCCTACTCTGCATTTTTGGCCCCCCATAAATGACCAACACCATAGACTCGGATCTAATAATGAAGATTCTTTTAACAAAGTATGTAACAAAGGGTTTACTTTAAGCACAAGCTTAAATCCTTTGGTTTTAGCGAGTTAAGCACAATTAAGGAACTGCCAATTGCTTTGCTGGGGAAGTCCAGAGTCAAGCACCGAGCGAGCACTGGGGCTGAGTGGGGTGAACATGGTGAAAACTGAAAATAAAGCATGAATAAACAGAAAATAAGCATGGCACTTGGAGACTGTGCGCTTTGCTGGTAGAGTATTTCTAAGGTGTGTTTTGTATGTTTGAAAAAATCCTGTTATTCAGGAGCCTGGAATTGCTCTTCCATCCCCATTGCTGATGAATAGCGGAGGCACAGCATGCAGCCCTTTATTCCGAGGGAACCTTAATCACTCCCCTCCCGAAACTGCTGCTCCATTTGACTGACAGAATTAGAAGCAATCCACATATTGGAGGGGGAAAAAAAAGAAAGGCAGACCCATTTGGTTGTCAGACTGTGGGTACATACACAAAGCTTTTAGGGAAAAAAAGAAAGAATGAAAAAAAAAAAAAAAAAAAAAAAAAAAAGAGAGAAAGTTGTTGCCCTCCCAAACGACATCTATATTAATGACATGAATGACAGGCTTGCTTAAGGGGAAAATTATAAATCTTTCTTTCCAGCTTTTCTTTTATTGCCCAACCATATATTTCATCTTTCCAGGGAGCAGGACCATTAAACCCGGAGCTGACGGACGTGAGATGTCGAGAAGCTGCAGCCAGGCCCCTCTCTGGCTCTCTGTGCCCCGGCTGAGACCATGGAGCACCAACAGCACCAGCCCAAGCCAGGCCAGCATCCCTGCAGGCGAAGGAGGGGCTGAGCCCTGAATTCCCATTCTTTGGAACTCCCCGCTCCTCAAGACCCCGTTTCAGAGGGAATAAGCAGAGGGGATGTTCTGCCTCTGTTTTTTATGGCAGAACAACTCTCTGGGGCTGCAACCTGCCAGCAGCAGCACCCAAGGTGACCCCAAAGCCCCCAAAGGATGTTCTCTGCGTTGTCAGCAGTAGCTTTTCTGTCTCTGTGAAGGAGCTTTGGGCTCCTGATGGAAAGAAGAATGTTGGCTCTCCTTTCCCATGCCATACACGAGGCTGCCTCTGTCTCCAGAGTAGCCACAGATTTCTGCTTTTCTGCTTTGTTCATTTTCCTACGCTGTCTCCAGGGAAAACAAGAGGAAGACAAAGAAAGCCCAGTGTCTTGTGGGATCACAGACACAGATGTAATTCAGTTAAAAATAATTCCTTTAAATGTCCCTAGACCAAGTTCCATTTTCCCTGGAGGTGATACATAACTAATAAAACTGATAGACCCCCTCTGAGGATGGGTGTTTGTGTGTATATCCATTTACACATACACATATTAATTTTTCTTTTTTCCATAGGAGCCTCCTGTGAAAGATCATTATGGTCATGTGGAACTGCCTGTGCTCAGACACACTGCAAAGATACTTCCTTGGGTTTTATTGTCTGTGACCACTATACTTGTATTTTATAGCAGCCTAATTACAGACAATCCCCTTTAAATGCTGACACGCAGTGCTAAGTTATTCTGCAGGTGAATGAGCAGATGCAACATTTCTCTGTGCTCTCTAAAATTGTGTGGTAGTATTAACTGGATTTGTCAACAGCAGGAGTGTCTGGAGAAATGATTCCATTTAAAAAAGGTCCTTGATTTCCCACCACCAGTAGCACCGAATCCACAGTGTTTGGGGAATGGTTATGTCATGGAGGAAGTGTAGGATTAACAGATGAAATGGGTTTGTTTGAAACCTCCCACACTGCTTAGTTTATAACAATAAAAGGCAATGATGGTTCTTTAAAAATCAATTGAGGGGACAGAATTAAGAAAAAAAAAAAAAATTAATAATCCAGGTGAGGCCAAGTCTGGCTCTCCGGCTCTACCTGTGCTACAAAGCCCAAACAGATACCGTTCCAATCTTTCTCCTAGCACTGCTACTACACATAATAAAACTAATTTAATTTTCTGTCACTCTTTTCATTTTAATGGACACCCAGAGATTTCCCAGCCATAGGAGAACAGTGCACTAAACCACATCATTTCTGGAACGAAGAGACGTGGAAAAAGAAAAATCTCGTGTGGAACTGCCAGAAGAAACATTGTCACGAAAAACAGGCTTTAAATATTGAAAACATATAAAGGACAACACGGAGCACAGGAGAAACAGGCTGAATAAAACATGCTGCTGTTAAAGCCCAGGAGCTCAGTCCTGGAGGGATTCGCGATTCCCCGGCGCAGGCTGTGATTTTTCGGGGATGCTCAGTGCCACTGCAAAGCCGTGCCTGCAGAGCAGTCCCCGTGCTGTGACAGGTAGCGATTCCCTCCCAGGCTCAGTCTGGCACATTAAAACCCAACAGGATCTTTCTTTTTTCAGCTCTGTGCCTCCGAGGCTCTCACACGTTACCGTCACCCCCTGCTCATCCCGCCCCGGCGATAAGCGCATTATAAATAGCTACCAGTAGATGACAGATAGAACATGGACATGACAACAGTGTCCTCCCCCTGCTCCCACAGTCTGCACAGCAATTCCTGTCGTGATCCACTCCTTCCTGGGGCCGTGGGAGCACAGTGGTGCTGGCAGGGATCGAGCTGACTCCACACACTGTCCCCAAAACCCCATCCGAGGTGAACGTGCAGGTGAATATTTATCTGAGCAAAGAAATAACCTCGGGGTTAATGAGGACTTGGCATAATTTAAGAAATGGTGGTAGCTAGGAATCCATTGTTCATTTGTTCAGTGCTTCAGTGAGCTCCCACTTTGGCTCTTGTTTCCCTTAAACCTCTGCAGCACTGCTATGCAGCTCAGGGATAATGGAGGGGATTAAAAATCATCTCTTGCTAATTCTGCTGGCTTCACTGTCCTATATCTGAAGCAACAAAATAGGGGCAGGGTGTCCAGCTTCAGGAACCATCATTTGGTTTGGCTGGCAGGAGGCCAGGGAAGAGCAGAAAGGAGTGATAAAAGATGTGGAAAACATGACCTGTAAGGAAAGGTTGTAGGAATTGGGTTTGTTTAGTCTAGAGAAGAAAAGAACGAGGAAAGATTCGATAAGAGGGAAGATACGACAAGAGTCTTCCAACATGCAGAAGTTTGCTATGAAGAGAACAATGCTCTTCTTGTTCCTTCAGAAATCACCTTACTTGCAGCAAAGACGACTGGGGTTAAGGCATTAGGAAGATGTCTTTCCCCCATGCAGGAGCAGGGAAATCCTGGACAGGCTGTTCTGGTGTCTCCTCTGCACTAGGGGCTCTCAGGACGGGTTACTGAGGCAGAGGCCACGTTCCTCTGACAGCCTCCTCCTGGAGACTCAGTCCAGGCCGTGCCTTTGGGGGTGTGACCATGTGCAGGTGCCACATTTTGGCAGCTGCCTTCAGGTGCACACGAACACCCAGAGCAAGGGCGGTGTCCTGGTAAGGAGATGAGCCCTGGCCTGAAGTCAGAAGAGAACTGGCTTGCAGAAGCCAAACCCCAGTCCTGCAAAGCTGGTAAATATTTCACGAGGTTCACACAGCCTCAAACTCCACAGGCTTGGCGGAGCCTGCCCAGCCACTCTCCTCACGAGCTGGATTCAGCTCTGAGCTGGCAATGTGCTGAAGACACATGGGGCAGAAAAGAAACCAAACTTGCTCTGTTTAGACTGACATTGGCTCCCCACTGCTGACTGCAGTCCAGATTTGGGGTCTGGTCTTTCTCCCACTGAATTCCACAGGGAATTTTTCCGTTGGCATCAATGGGGGCAGTAATAACCCATTGTATCTGTCAGCGCAGATTGCCACTGCAAGACAAACTGGAACTGCTAAGTGCTGTCTGTAATGAGAGATCAATTTTTCCCTCCTTCCTCCTCTCTCTCAAGGCCATTTTCAGACCATAACCACATTTTAATGAATAAAAAGTTGTTGTTTCAAATCCTTGCAGAACTGCAGTCCCTGCCAAGGCTGTTTTTCTTCTGGAAAGACAGATGCATGTGCTCACATTATGGTAGTAGTTTTTTGCATGCCATATATTTTCAGTGATGTTCATGAAACTAGAATTAGTGACACTAATAATGACAAATCAGAGGGCTAATATTGTTTAACCCTGTTAAAGAGTGTTATTACATTTACATGTTCCCACAGAGTAAATGCTGTTCAACTCAGACATATGTCTTGCTATCTGTTTATTTTTATGAATCAGAAATGAATCAGCAGTCAAAGAGTGTCCTGGAGATTTACTTGTCTCATATACCATTGTAGAAGGGAAAAAAGCCCCTCTGCTAGGGCTCACAGAATCGTTTTGTATTCAGTAGAGGCATAATAGGACTATCAAATTAATTCTAATCAATAAGAGGGAATATTGCAGGTCTGCACAGACTAACCCCCAAATGCTGGGCCATTGAGGGGGCCAGCCTGTGCTCCTGCTGGTGTAACACTCCTTCCTATTCCAAGGGTCAAGGGAAAACTACACCTTCAAATCTGATCTCCTGTGTGCAGCTGGCTGGTTTTCACTGTTTGTGAGCAGATACAGAGCTGCCTTTTCCTCGAGCCAAAGAGTCTTTCAGGATGCAAAGAGCAAAGGCACAGTGTAGTCTGCAGCACTTAGGTTCTATTTGTGGACAAGACCTACAGTAATTTCAGAGCTGAAAAGTGATTCTCTCTCTGCACTGCACTCAGCAGATAAATAAAATAAAATGACAGTCACTAATATGATGTTCCTATCCTTATCTTTCTTTGACACTCAGGTGCTTTTGAGGAAAGTGTTAGGATCGTTGGATAAGACTTTGAGAAGAATCCCCTGCTCTTTGAATTGTTAGTTCTCTTACATGTCCAGCCCTTATTTGTAAGCAATTGGTAACAGACTTGATAATCTGTGCCTTAAAAAAAAAAAAAAAAAAAAAATCAAATCAATACACTGCTTCAGAAATTTGACCAAAAAAAAAGTTATGTAAGAGGTAAGAAAAACATCACACTTTCTTAAAGCATTAGATATTCCAAGAATTACAGAAGGTAATTTAAATTCAACTCAGCCACTACTGTTGCAATATTGAGGTTTTAAAGTCAGTTTATTTATATTTTAACTTTGCAGTTTCCCATAAGGCATGGTCAAAGTCTTTAACAGAATCACTGACATTAGGAATTCTCGTCCTCCTTTTCCCTTGCTCCTTATCGAGTGTACTTTGCTTCCTGCAATGGTTTATTGGGACCATCTGCATCTCCTCCTGTTTTCTCTCAGGCATGGAGATAAGATTTCACCTTTGGATGTCTGGTTGAAGTCCAGCTGGCAGTGGGGCTGTGTTTGGTGGCGGTGGCTCCGTGCCTGTTGCACGCACGCGCCAGTCTCACATGGTGGCGACAGAAAATCCCACGTGAGAACCACCCTCCGTGTTCAGCACCAGCTTCCTTTCCCTCCTCAAGGCCAGGGCCAAGAGCTTTGAATCCAGCTACCTGGCAAATAAACTCTCCCAAGTCCTTATCCCGGTGATTAATCAAATGGCTGGGATTTACAGAGACTGAGCCCTCCCTGATGAGGTGGCAAGGCCCGGTGGGATGATCAGGGCACCCTTCTCCAAATCAACACCCAAACTGCTCTCCACACTTCTTAAACTGCTTTTGGGAGAAATTATGTCCTTGCAGCTGCTTCCCACTCCTGCCACTGCTTTCCTCCTTTCTGATCCCACTGCCCAGCCTGAGAGCAGGCGATTGTCTCTGCGTCCCCTCAGGATTTCCAGAGCACAAACCCACAGCAGCCGTCACCAGGTAACAGCAAAAGCAGCAGGGCACTTCCACCCAAAGCTGCCCAAGAAGAGGAGATTGTCACAGGAAGAGGTTCTGTCCATCCCACACCGCTCAGAGAGCTTTTGGATGTCTGCCCATCCTACCCTTCTCCCCTATTATTGCTTTCTGCCCTCTTCTGTACTCGAACACCAAGTGAAAAACCTTGATTTCAGCCTTTGGCAGGGGTGACTCTCACCAAGGCCAGCCCAGCTGGGAAATCTGGTTTCCTTGCAGCCAAGGCCTGGTAAAACACACCGCAGCAAATGGTTGGAAAGTGAAATCAGCCTCCAGCAGAAGGGGTGGAGGACAGCATGTCCTGGAGCAGGGGGAAGGATGGGAGAGCTCTCCTTCACGATTTATCTAGAAACTCTGCAGGAATGTTTCAGTCTTTGAAGATAATAGAAGTAAAGACAGTTTCTTTCTTCTCCCTTGCCTCCTCCTTTTCTCCCTTCATTTTGGAGACACATTATCCACTCAGAGGGTCAAGTACCCAGCAAATGAAACATTTTTCAAAAGCTCATTTTGAGCGTTTGCAATGCAGACAAACGATCTCGAGCCTCACTGCACATTCTCCCAAGAAACCAAAGGAACACCTTGTGCACTCTAACTTTTGTTTCTTTCTTTTGTTATTCTATAAATATTTTTATTCTTTTTTTATTTAGTATTTCACAAAGTAGAAGAAACTCCTAATCTTTGTTCTGCCTATTTGATGTTTAGAAAAGCCAAGGAGACAAATCTGTAAACAACTTTTCTCTGTTGGTTAGATATTTTTTTCCTTCTTAAATACAGGCTGCAAGTCTCAGAAAAAGTCAAGGACTCGAGTTTCTCTTTGTTTTGAGTGTCTGGCTGCATCTACTGTGCTAAAGTGTCAGCTCCAGATAAATAAGGGAATGAAAACAGAGAAGGTCTATTTAAGAAAAAATGTCTGTCCTTCAAAGTCTGGAGAGATAGAAGTGGATTTATTGTCCCCTGGGCAACATCCAGGGAATGTTTTGGAACCTTGAGGCAAATTGTGGACACTGGTGCCACAGTCTTTAGTGGTTTTGTGTGTCTTTAATATTGCACTGAGATCTGAAATGCTTCAGATCCAGAAAAGTGAAATAGTGGATTAAAACCATAAAGGAAAGGGGCACAAGGAGGTCCTTGCACTGTGGCATCCCTTTTCTGGGATATACTGAGGAATGGATGCACAGTTTCTGGACCTTGGGCAAAAGTGGGCTTTTCTGAAGCACCTCTGCAGAAATATCACAGCTTATATAATCATTTCAATTAGTGCAGTGCTGTCTTGCTTACTTGGACTCATGTGATTACCTGAGAGCCAAGGCTGAATTAATTTAAAAGGGAAAAAAAAAAATAAAAAAAAAACAAAAAAAAAAAAAAAAAAAAAAGAAGAAGAAAAGTAGCTCTGTCTTAGAGCTGTGGAGAAAAGTTCAAGGGAAATGTGGACTTCTCTGCTGATTTCCCACAGAAATAGTTCTGGTGTGTTCTTTTCCTTACCAGCTCTTTATTTGAACAACGTATGGTGAAGCAGCTCTGCCTCAGTGGGGATGTGCAGGTCTCACTGAGCTGTGCTGGCTCCCTGGGCTGGAGACAGCTCAGAGTATTTTAAAACAACAACATTCATAATTGCACTACATGAGGAATCAATACTAATACAGAAGAGTTACCATAACGACAACACCTCGACGTGGTGCAAGCACAAATACCTTACACATCCCAGGGAATGATTCAGTACCATGTTGGGTGAAAAACATTCACCCTTTGAAGAACAGACCACTGAAAATGGTGGTGCCTGAGTCACGATTTTGTAGCAAGAAATCTGTCTATGAGAAAAGGCTTCAACAAATGAATTATTAGAATCTTATTGCTATTTTACCTACCAGTGGCTTGTTAGCTACAGTAGAAACTGTCATCCACTTGCAGGCTGATGAGTCCTACGACTCAGCACATGTGGAAGTGTTTCATCATACAATGTATGGCAACAGAACTGAGCTCTGAGGGGCTCAACACTGCACAAGCAGGAAAAGCAGCAGGAAAATGAAAAAGACTCCATCTTTGAGAGCTAAAGCTAAAGATGACCCTAACATACAACAGGAAGGGAAAGAAAACACAAGTCATAGTGGCAAATTGCAGATTATTTTTGTGAATATGTGATTTCTTTGAGGGAAAAGTGTAGCTATCAAAAATGATCCAACTGGAGAGAGATGCAGTGGGAACAAAGACTAGGGGGGAATAGGGCAGGGAGGAGAGGGCAGCAGGGATTTATGGAAAATGATGAGGGTGGACAAAGGGAGGTGACTCCACCAGATGATCTAAGACAGATCTGTTCTTCCATTCTCACAGCCAGCAGCGGCAGCTGCCTTCACAAGCCCCTTCCTGACTTCCATGCTCCAGTGTCGTTGCAGTGCTCAGATAACAGACCACATTTCAAAAGACCATTTGGCCTTTTGAGGTGTTTGGGGGTAGGAATTCTCCTTTTTTTTTTTACGTGAGACTTTTTGGTGATGTTCAGTATTTTGTTGTCTTTAGAGAGCAGGTAGTCGAACAGCACAAAGATCCTTCCCCTTTCAAGTTTATCCTTCCAACCTCCTGGGCTGTAACAAGGTGTGCTGCTCATCACACCGAGCTGCACCTAATATTGTCTTCCACTAAAGAATGACCCAATAGGGCAAACTCCTCTCTCCAACCTCTGCATCTTCATCATTCATCTTCACTTTGCAAAGGCCTTAAATTCCCTCTAAGTTTCCATAAGAATTGTTTGAATGCAGATTCCTGCTTTTTTATTTATTCCCGGAAGAACAGTGCTTCATTTTGCTTACAGTCCTTCACTGCTGTCACAAAAAAGGAGCTCAAGTGATTTCTGCTGTGCTTGCTTTGATAGTGATATACAGCAACGAGATTCTTTGCGTGAAAGAAACCCAGGAAAAGCAGCTTTTCCTAGCATTATAATTTGTTATAGTTAAGGTGTTAAAGTTTTCAGCTGAGCTGCCGGTGATAAACACTGCATATGCTCCAGGCTGAGTGAGTTCCCACTAGATTTTCTTTGTCCAGGTTAGAAACACAGTAGCTTTAGGTTCCCGCTGCAGCTAATGGAGAGAAAAAGGGTTTTTTAGGAGCTGTTGTTTATCCCACTTAAGCTCCGAATCACTGTGAGGTGTCTCTCTTCACCACCGAGTGCCCAGGGTGCACAGGGCAGGGGCTTTGCTGACACAGGTACATTTTAGGTGGGATGGTGCCTGCCCTAAGCTGCTCAACACCTCAACACAGGAGAAAATAAATGAATAGGAAAGAAAAGCAATAGCAGGCAAGGAGGCTTGGAGAGATGAGGCACTGCCTGGAAATCACACAAGGCACTGGGATGGAAAGAGAACCCAGATCTCTTTATGAAACCCCTTTTTTGGTGCACTCTGTGCCACGGGGCTCTTCGTGCTGTCAGACAAAAAGAACGTGACCCCGTATTTCCTTTTTCTCTTCCCTTCCAATAGTTGCATGTTAATTAAACACTTACATTTTTCCAGAGCAACTGTAAGACCAGAAACCTCTTAAGTAAGATGGAAAGAACTAAACATTTCAGCCACTGTGAAGCAGCCAGAAAAACAAGCATGTGGGAGAGGAAAAAAAAAACCCAAACAACATTGTGCAAATAAAATTGCTGAGGGGAATACAAAAATCACATGAGAAGGGCAGATAGGGGCATTGTGTGAAGGATAAGGAAGGGGAGTTAGGAACAAGAGATGGCTTCTCATTTTGCTTTGTAAGCACGGTTGGTGAACCATTATCATTGCCCCTCCTGCCCTCCTCCCCAAGGTTGGTGACACAAACCCTTGGTTTCACACTCTGCACAAGCCTGAGGGTCCCAGGACCTCGGGCAGGCAGCGGGACAGGAGGGAAGATGGGACTCAGGGGTGGGAGCCTTGCAAATGGATCCACCACAAAGAAATGAGCTCTCCTGCCCACTGAGCCTGACCTACCTCAAGAGTTTCTTGCCTCTGTGCTCCTTTTGCTCTGGAGCTGGAATTTTCTGCCTAATTCAATGTGCCAAAGGCCAGATTAGCTCTTTGTGTGACTATGGAGGCAAAAATCTCTAAAAATTATTATCAAGGGCTAAACTGATTATTTTATATGACCCAATCTGATTTTGAAGATAGCCCTTCCCTAAGCACACGGACAGACTAGATGACCCCCACAGGTCCCTGCCAGCCTAGTAAAAACTGCAAAGATTCAGGAAAACAACTCTTTTATCCTGTGGACTACAAAAACAGCATTCCCAACAGTTTTTCTTTCATTATGAGAAAAAGACCTAGACAATTCTCAGGGGCCCAACAACCCTGAAACAAAGAGAGGGTCTCTACAGACACACCACCAAGCTCTTCGGAGCCAGCTCAGCCTTTCATTCTCTGCCCTTGCTGTGGGATGGCATCCCAGCTTCTCCTCTGAAGAAAAAGCCAAAGCCAAGTGAAAGATGAGCTGTGAAGGTGCAGACCTTGCTGCTGCTCTCCCACAGCAGTCAAGGAGTGCTGGTTGCAACACCAGACCAGTGGAGTTTCTTCACTTGTTTTGAAACTGTCTCAGCTGGGAACACACCCCAGCCTGCTGTGTCATTCCTTGGCTGGGTTTATAAACTGCTCTGCTGGGACCTACAGGTGCTCAACACCTCCACAAACAGAGCTGGAACACAGCAGATCTGTGCCAGTTTGTGCACTTGAGGTTGTTTTCCCTTCCAGCTGCTTTGTTCTGGACCCAACCAAGATGGCAATGCCCCAACCCAGCCACAGTGGGGTGACATCAACGTCCCCCCTTAAATGCTGTCTAGTGAGTTAAGTCCTTAATAACACCTGGAAAAGGATCTCTGCACCACAGAAGAACAAACTTTGCCCCAAAGAGGTTATCAACGGGACCCCAGGAGACCAGTCACTGTGAAGCTTTACTTCATTCCAGAAATGTTTTGGAAGCAATTACTTCATCTTGTTCTTTATTCACGGGATTCACTTAACTGATGACATTATAGCTCAGTCCATTAAGTAAATGGGTTATATATTTTCTCCAGGTTTTGAGGAAGTAATGTTGCAGTGTGTGTCACTATCATTGTCAGCAGTCAACAGGGACTCTTCATCTGTTTAGTGAGGTTTACCTCCGCTGAGATCTTAAATATGAAATATCTGGCTCAGGATCTTTCATAACGTTTGAGCAGGATTTTAAAAAACATAAAAATAAAAATAAAAAAAAAAAAAGAAAGAAAGTGTTATTTTCACAAAAATTCCTGGCAGCTGTACCGCTTATTATGAGAGGAAAACGGAGCAAGAAAAATTGGCATGTCATTTCTTAAATGAATTTATATCCTCATTTCCTTTAGAAAATGAATCCCTGCTCCATCTAGCCATTTTCCATCCGTCTGCAGGGGCAAAGTTTGCAGAGCACAATTGAAATGCTCCATTCTAGCAGAGGCCAGGGTGCCATCCATGCCTTTGGTAATCAGATCCCTCCCCACCACTGCTGCCGGTAGCACTTATAAAGGTTTTATTTTCCATTGCCATGGGTCTTAAAAGTCAGCAGCAGCTCAGAAAATAATCAGGGACACATGATCAAAATTCTGGTCACTGGGGCCAAAATGTGCTTCTAAGAGGGCTGCAGGAGCCCATCTGCTGAGAACTGACGAGCTGCATTTGTGTCCCTGTGCCACGGGGGAACGTGCCAGGTGCTCCCTTCTCCTTTGGTTGGTTTTTCACCAGCATCCCAAGGAGGAGAGGCAGCAGGATGGGGAGGAGATTTGCCAAAAGATAAGAGAATTTGGGAGCCAGTGAGAAGCATTGCTTTCGGGAGCTGTCACAGAATGCTGTCACTCAAAAGAAGTTCTGCACAAAATCTCCAAAACAACCTCTTCCTCCTCCACACTCATCCGCCTCCTCTGAGGGGTGGTGGTTAATACACTAAATACAACACAACCACTTGGAAAGCACTTTTCATTTTGAGTCACCACCTTGCTATTTTTGCAGCCGAAAAGACAGACTGGTGGAGCTGATGTCATTAATCTGGTAAACACAGGAACGACTTGGGGAGCCGGGGTTGGAATTCTGAGGAGAAAGGAGGCTCCCAGGAAGTGCTTTCTGGGGAAGTCAGAATTGCAAGCAGTGCAAATGCATCACAGCCAAGGAAAGGAAGGAAAAAGAGGGTAATAGCACTGTAACACCACTTCTGGTTGTCTCTAGTTTGTGTTTTAAGCCAATATTAAATTAGGAAAAAGGAAAAGGGAAGAGGAAAAAGGGAAACATTTCATTTGCCCCCAACATAAGAGGTTTTGTTTTGGATACAGACTTTTTATTCTTTTCGTCTGAAATCTTAAAAAATACCCAGGAAAGAAATTTAAACCCCCAGAATTAATTCAAAATGAAAAATCAAAGGCTCCTGTTTCAGCAAAAAGCTCACTGGGGCTGGGTGGCAGACAGGGTGGGAACGCCAGACATCAGTGCCTGGAAGCCTGACAAACACAAGGGAGGGCCTGGATGCAACAAAGCTGGGACACGAAACCCACAGAATCTCCTGATGATTTGGGTCAACATATGGCTCAACACAACGTCTTTGGCCAACCTCGACGTGTTTCAGTCTCCAGGGGAGCATGTGTGATTTTCTCACATCAGAGAGGAGAGCGCTGATGGCTCTGGAGAAGGAAAACCTTCTCTCGTGTACCTGTTCTGTATAAATGGGGTACTAAAGTGCTCTCTATCCAAGCTGCATCTGATCCACAGCTCCCCTGGATGTGCTTAGAGCTCAGAGGGAGTGTTCTGGTGGGTATTTCGGCTGCTGCAGGAGAAAGCAGCACCACTGGTGGGTGTCAGGGTGTCCCCCAGCCAGGACAGTGTGGGTGACACATTTCCCCCGCCAGGCTGCTGGGTCTGCACCGAGTGCAGGCTGCTGTCAATGGGTCTATTATGATTTCACCCAGTCTCGCCGCTCTGGCTGCAGTTTCCCCGATTCCCTGAACAGCAGGGAAGGTCTAGACTGGAGCTGCAAAGATTTCCACATACACAACACATAGACAAACACTTTTTTTTCCCCCCTGTCCTGCCAGTTTCACCAACCATGAGAGCAATCCACAAAGCCCATGAAGGCTCTTTTCCCTGACCTGCTTGGCTGGCTTTTCTTAGCTGGTCTGAATGGCTCTGCAAACCTAACCATGAACATACAGAAAACACATCTGAGCCTCTTATAGAAGAGTTAAACTCTGGGAGAGAAGAAACGTTGGTATCAACAGAGCAGAGAAAAACAAATACGTCCGTGCTGAGGGAGAGAGTAACTGTGGGATGGAGAAGGACAGTTCAAGGCTGGGACTAGATATGAGAGAAGAGAAACTTGCCCAAACACCAGTTGTGTTTTCTAAACAGGAGACAGATGTCTGCACTTGTATCTGAGCTCCCCTCCTGTCCCTCTCACGAGACAAGGGACAGACAAACACACCAAAGCCTCCAAACACAGGGCACTGCCAGGGCACACAGCCCCACACAGGGCACAGAGCTCTGTGCTGCTGCTCCCCTGCCAGCCCTGGAGCACAGGATGGGAAGGAGCTGCAGTCAGGGATAATGCATTCAGCCAGAGGAGGATGCAGCACTGACTCTGCTCTGTGCTGCGTTGGGATCCGTCCGTTTTGCACCAGAGGAGCAGACAAAAATTATTCAAGCGTTACCAGCCCTGCGCAGTGCTCCCTGTGGGCAGATGTTCTCCTGCTGTGTACTTTGTGTCTGCACTGGTGAACCAGAAGCATTTGAGAGCTCTCAGTTGTGCTCTCAGCTCCCTCCCCACCCACGGTCAGGGCAAGCTCTGAGTCTGCACAGCAGCTGCTTCCCCCAGGGAGGGACCCACGGGAAGAAAGCCACAGGGGAGAGGTGGGCCAGGTGGGAGCAGAACTGCTGCATTCGGGTCCTTGAGCAAAGCATCTCAGTCTGGTGAGCTTTAGCTGGGCTCTGCACACAGAGTGCCCTCGGGTCAGACACGAGAACCTGAGCCGGGCCCTGCCCTGGCACTGCTCTGGATGCTCAGGATGAGCCATCAGGGACCTGCTGAGGCTGCTCCAGCTCCAGAGGGCTCCCAGCGTCCCAGCAAGAGGCCAGGGAGCTGCTGTGGCAGAAGGAAGGAGGATCCCGGGGATATGAACCCTGCCGGGACCCTCTGTGTACAAGGTGTTGTGCCCAGGTTGTGCTGCTGGTGACTCTGCTCCCAAACCCCAAAAGACAAACAGAACAAGCAGCAAGGTCAGAGGCAGCCAAAGAATCCTGCAATGAATCCTGTACCTGCAACCAATCTATGAAACACAGCCATGACCAGAGGCATTTTCAAGAGACGATACCATTGTCAGCAGACTTGGCTGCTTTTAAGATAATTTCCTTAGAGAGGGATGATTTTGGTGTAGGCAACAACATAAACAATTTGAAAATATTCTGACTTTTATCCGTCTCGAGGTTTAAAAAGAAAATAAAACAAGGGAAAGGAACAAACACTCCGTGCACAGCCGAGAGGGCCTTCAGGAGGAACGCAAACAACAGCTGCATTTGTTTGTGTTTGATTTTCAATTTTTCTGAAGAAAAGTAGGCATATAAGAGTGAGTCTTATTAATGAAATATTGATTCAAAATACTAATGCACTGTAATAGGAATAAACCATTTGATCTCCCGCTGCCCCTGCTTTTAATGAAGCCCTTTTCTGTTTTCGGACTCTGAAGTACAAAAGCAGAAATCAAAGATTTCTTCTCCCTGCCCTACTTGGTGTGCCATTTCAGTCCAGTGCAGTCCTTCCAGTTATTCTTAAAATACCCTAAACAAGTCAAAATCCCTTCAGGAAATGAAAGTTTAAAGAATACTCATTTCTTTTAATGATCCCTCCTCTCTGATAGGTTCAACATATTTGTGTCAGGTGTTACACTTGGCATCAGCTGCCATTATATTGGTGAGTATTTGCTTTTCTATTTCAGTTTGCACAATCCCTATCTCACAATGGGTCATGCCAACAATTTCCATGCTGGAAAACACAGAAATAAACACAGGAACAACTGTTCTGCATTACTTCATAGCGACCAGAGAAAATTATTTTTCCCCCCCTCTTCTTTCCTAATGACTCACACCTTCCGAAATCACATAATCTAAAGTCCATGTAACCTGCTTTCTCTCTTGAAGTCACTTCTCTCTTTTGCCCTCTCCAACTAACCAATGTCCTAAGAAAAAAATTGCATCTTGGTCCTTTTCATTCTCTTTGATAAAAATTATCTGATCTCCATGAGGTGCGATGGAGAAAACCTCCAAAGGTTTAAATTCATTTATTTGAAGCTTAGCTGAACCTTTAAACATCCCACCCTTCTGCCTAATCCTTCTACAAGCTCACATTTCCCCTTTGCCCTCCATGGGCTTGCCTGCAGGGAAATACCTTCCCAGAACAGCTGTACTAGAATAATTAATCCACTGCAGATAGGCCAGTAAAATATCCCGCCTGGATATTACTCTGGAACAAAACTGGTATTCTGGGAGCATGCCTTTGTGCAGCCATGGCTTTTATTCCAGAATCCACAGAGGGGTTTATCCAGGTGCAATTATGCAGGGACATTTCCCTGCACTCTGGGAAGGACAATGCACCCAGTGAGGGTTTGAGAGTGAACTGCAAGAACATTCTGGGATTAGAGCTGGGGCCATTCTCTTCTCTTCCACCATCACCTCTGCCTTTTGGCAAGTTCTTCCCACCCTTTGGCTTTGGTTTCCATATTTTATTTATTTATTTATTTTAGTAGAAATCTAATACCGCTTTGGGGGTTAATTAATTGATGAATATAGAGAGCCTGAAAAGTGTAAAGCACTACACAGGAGTTAAGTGTTATAATTAGGAGCAATTCTGATCTTGATTACAATGAGGTAAAGCTGGAAGTCCTATATCACAGAAAGATTTAAACTGATAAAGAAAAAAAAAAAAAGAAAAAAAAAAAGATCAGAATCAGGGTCTTATGATTTTAAATGTAAACTTGGGCAGGTTCCCTGCTGAGTTACATCTGCAACTGTAATAAGATCAAGGAACATGACAACTTGTCATTTCAGTAACAGATATAGGGAGAATGCCCTTTAAAAAAATTAAACAGGAAGGAAAATTTTAAAGTGTTTTCTTTGGCTCTGAAACATATGCCCAGGGAGAAACTGTTCTCAGCAATGCAGTGGATCTTGAAATATTTACTGGGTCTGGCATTTAACATAATCTTTCTTGTATAAACGATATAGAAAAAACACATATTATCTTAGACTGCAATCTAGTGTGAAGATGAGATGATATTTTAATAGAGCTGCATTCATCAAGTGCAACAAGAGAGGAAATGTGCTCCAATCCAACGTGCCCTGTGGGCAATGTAAATACGAGCAAGTGACTTCGACCACCAGATCAGTGCAGCAAGGGGAGGCAAACAGAGGGACAGAGGGAAGGCAGAGTGGGCAGGGGGATCTGGATCTGGCCAGGGAGGGAAGGCAGAGTGGGCAGGGGGATCTGGATCTGGCCAGGGAGGGAAGGCAGAGTGGGCAGGGGGATCTGGATCTGGCCAGGGAGGGAAGGCAGAGTGGGCAGGTGTGGCACCCACTGCCCCTCAGACCAAGATCCCAGCCACTCACTCCACTCATCCCCAGGGTCCCCCTGGAAACCTGAATTTCTCACTTGGCTTGCAGTGGGATTTGCACGTCTAGCCAGTGACACCACTATTTTCAGATGTAATTAAATTTTTAATTACGCTTCTTAATAGGCTGTAGCTACTGCTTTGCAGTTCTGTTTCTGTCCCTGTTGGATGGAGCAGTGCCATGAGGATCCAACTGCTCTTCCAAGGGGTCAGGGTGTGCCCAGCTGAGCTTACAGCTGCTGGAATCACACTGGGCAACACCTTTCAGAGCCACACGAACATCCCTTCAAGATGTTTCCAACACAAGTTTGGAGAAAGAACAGTGAAGACTGAAAGGCTCAGATACTCAACCATTTGCAAACTTGCAGACAGATTTATTCCTGGGAACAATATCCCAACTTTCCTTCAAACCAGGTCTTCAGGTACGCTGGCAATTGTAGGGAAAAAGGCGAAAGTCATCATATACCGGCAGTAAAACTGCAATGTGCACTCTGCAGAGAGGACCTGTGCTGGAGCACATGATGTATTGAAAATCATCAGGGAAAGACAGTGAATTATTTGTGACCTTGGGCAAGATGTTTAATGTCTCACTAGTTGAGACAGGCAGAGTCACACTCACACCAAAACCACAAGAGCCTCCCCATTCTCCCTCTGTGCAGAAGGGGACAGGGCTGTGAAAGAATGACTGAGTGTACATGTTTGAAACATTCTAAGGAAGAAGGGGTCTAAATAAAACAGCAAGAAGTTAAAAGGCAGCTCTTGTTTGACTCATCTTCAGACAGGACATCTGAGCAAGATGCAGATGGATCCCTCAGGCTTTTGGCATTTAAAGGACCCCCAACATTCCCAAAGCAGTCCCAAGACTCCATTGCACCTATTTGCAGAGAAAACAAAAGACCCTGAACACAGACTGCTCATTGGTTTGCATTTCTTCTCCTGGAGTTTCCCTTGAGTGGGAAGACAGGCACGGTTTTTATTTCCCAGTCATTGCTTGATGCACCTGCTGTAGGGGCCGTGGGCAGATGATGGAGCACAAGCTGAGCATCACTGAGCTCTGATGTCCATCAGCACAGCGGCAGGATCTGCGTCTGTTCCCAGCCCCTTTAAATTTCATTCTCTCAGAGACAGCCTTCACTCAGCACATTTCAGATGTCCAGCGAACACTGAGCACCTACAGCAGGGCTGATACTGCCCTCACTGAGCCCTTCAGCAACCTAAATCTCCACCAGGCATCAAAACCCTGCCATGAGAGCAGCTGCCACTGCAGCTGTGCTGTTCTGACCCAGTTCACAAGGGCTGAGTGGGCTCAAAGGCATCTTCCCTTTTCCCTACCCTGGGACAGTCAGCAGCCAAACCAGTGCCAAGCATGGTTTAGCTTTAGCTTGAACATTATTCATCCACTTGGGACTGTCCTTCCCTCCTGGCACAGCAAAGCTCTGCCCACTCGCCCTGCCACCCTGTCCCCAGGCACTGCCAGCCCTCAGCAGCTGGGACTGCTCAACTCCCCCCTCTCCAGCCCCACCCCAGGATTTCTCTCTGGACCTGCATCACCAACCAGGTACCAAAATGCAGCACTGAGGGGCTGCAATTGGTGTTCCAATGATCACCAGCACTTCAGCGATTTTCAGGCTGCTGCTAATTGCTGCTAGGGCACGAACACCGCAGCCCAACTGGATACTCAGCCAGGGGACAGAGGGCAATGCCTCCACTTCAGCTCCTAAATTTATCTCGCTTTTTAAAGCAAGGTCTGAACCTCCAAGGTTTTGACTTCTTCGGATTCCCTTGTTATGAAGTTATGAGAAAACATTTGTGGTCGGGTGATTTCCTTTTGCCCTAGACAGCTGTCAAGAGCAGCAGAATGGCCCGAGGCAAAATGTGATGTGGGTGTAAGGAGTGTCTTAAGCCAATAAGTTAAAGCAACGGGTTAGAAAGCCTGGGGAAAAAATGAGCCAATAATTGCTGAAAGTCTTCCTATTCTGCTACGTTTATTTAGTCAAATTCAGTGGCCCCTCTCCAGGCCTTCAGCCTTCTCCATGCCTTGGAAAAAGAACCTTATTAATCATTTTGCTTCTATTGTTTAATTATCCTGAACATCAGCAGAGCAGATCAACGCTTGGCTCTTGCACACAAATCCCGGCCCTCTCAGACTGCAGCATCCCAGCAGCTCCCACTCCATGGACAGCAGAGGCCAAAGTACTGAAAGTATTTGCTGCCCTTATGTTGTTTGGAGTAAAGAGGGATTGAAAATTGCACCCTGCCAGGGCTGCTGGAAGACTCATTTGATGAGTAGCCTCCATCGAGAATGGATGAAAACTCTCCACCAAATGTTAAAGGAAAAGGGAGGTGAGAAAATGGATTAGCAACTCAGAGACAATCACCACAGATCGTGTTTGTTCTTTTTGAAAAAAAAAAAAATCAGTTTTAATGAACACATGCATATCTCATCTCCAAAAAAAATATTACCAACTGAGGGAAAATCTGTTTGAACAGTCACTGCTTTTAGTGGTACTGCGGGGAGGAGAGGGGTGCTGGCTGCCAAATTGAAAAGTTGGGGGGCAACAGGAAAGGAGGGAAGGGGCATTCAGAGTTAATCCAACATTTTTGCCAGCAGCAGTGCCAATGAAGAGTGCCTGGCTCTGGGCAGAGCTCCATCCCTTGCTATGCACAAACATGAGCCCACACAGTGTCAAAGTGGCTGTGTTTGGATTGACAGTGGCCGTGGTTCAGGGCTGCCCTGGGGGCCTGGGCAGTGCCTGCCCACACAAGATGGGATTTCAGTTCATTATTATTATTATTTGTAACAAGAGCAGATTTTTTTCATATATATCTTCATAAAGTCTTTCAAAATTTAGCTTTTGGTTCCCTGCTAAATGACTGTGCACTGACCTGTCTCTCTTTGGGGGCCTCAGTCTGAGTCTTTCATGAGGCATTCACTGAATAAGGCTGCTTGGTTATCAGGTAATATTTTATACCAAGATTGAATCTTTATTTAATAGGCAGTCTTCTATTGATTCATGCAGCCAGCAATGGTGACTAAGAGAGCTGTGAATCATTGACACCTGTTGGGCTTGAGGTTTCTTTTCACTCTTTACAACCTCTTCCTTCTGCTTCCCTTAAACACACACTTTTTTCTACTTTGTTTGTTTGTTTGTTTTTAATACAAAGGAATAAAACAAGAAGGCTACTTTCTGACAGTATCTCTACAATTGTAGTAAAATTGATATCTTAATACATGTCATACATGCAGCTATTTTGGACTTGTCTGCAAATCCCTAAAGCCATCCTATTTACCTTTATTTATTTATGTATTTTTTTAATCAGAGAGGATATATGAGGTGAAGTCAAGCATATGGCCCACAAGAAAACAGTCTATGACTCATGACAGCCACTCAAAATTTAGCTATTCCTTGACCACTTTATACATGTACATATACAATACCCTGCCTGGGAAAGATTCATCTTTACCTTCAGCAGGGGTCTCACCCTTTGATGACCCTTTAGGAGCTGTCTGTGGCAGGCAATGAAAACCCAGACCTCGCTCCCCCTGGGGAGCCTCCCTAGCCCTTCAAACCAGCTTTGTTGCTCTCACCTTCCCTAATCACCCTCCTGCCCAAGGAGATTATGAGCATCAGGCACGAATCCACGGCCTCGTTAAATCAAACCTGACTTTTACTGTTGCTGTCAGTGGGGCCAGGGGTTCATTATGGGCCCTATTTCCCAGGCCTGACTAAGGACAGACAGCTTCACCTGGGATAAAGCTGGTGATTCCAGGATTTAATTCATTACTGGGTCAGGATTCCACACTACTGATTGCTTCTGTGGAACTGTAAGACAAATAAAACCTAAATATTTGAAATTCAAGCTCTAAGGCCGCTCAGACCAAAATCGCTATTTCTTTTTTTTCCCTTTATCCTTTCTTTCACAATCCACCTTTAAAACCTTTTTCCCTTGGAGCCTGTCAAAGCTGCCTCCCCAGGGCTCTCCCCTATTGTGTCTGTCCTCATGCTGTCCCTTTGTAACAGGCAAGCTGTGCAGTTGATGCTCTGGCGGAATTAGAAAGCAGGTCTGTGTCTGATCTGCAAACATACCTCCAGCCTTATTTCCCTTCTCTTAATGTATTCCAGTCTATGCCTCATAGTTAAAACCTTCAATTCTACCACTCTCTCCTTTTCACATGCCTGTTTTATTTGCACAGTCATTTCACAGTCCAGTTGTTCTTTCTGGTCAGGTGGCCTATAAAATATTTCTATTACCAGTTTACTCTCTGAAACATCTCCAACTGCAGCCCATAATGACACAGCAGCCCCATTCCAGTCTCTCTCAGATCTGTACTTTCAAAGGCTAATAAATCCTTTCCCTTCTAAAATAGCTCTCTCTGCTCTCATTCCTTTCTTTTGCTCCCCAAACAATCTAAACAATCTCTACTCTTTAATGTTAATACCTCTGTTATCTTCTAAGGAAACTGCAGCTCCATCCATACCTATTTCCCAATGGGCAATGCCCTCGTGCACAGCCCAGCTCCTGGTACCCTGTGATTGTCCTCCTCCTCCTTCTCCCCTTCCCTGCACAAATGAAACCTTTTCCTGACCCCGTCTGGGAGTGACATCTCGCTCTTCCTGAGCTGGGCAAGCAGGGCTGGTTCTTATTTCTGTCCATCACCCTGCAAGTCTCCCCTCCACCAACTGCTTCCAATTTGTCTGGAAGGGATGATGTGCTCAGAGGCAGGGACTTCTACTTTTTAATGCATTTCTTCCACTGTATCCCATAAATACATTTAACTGACTTCCCCACTCCTGCCCTTCCATCTGCATTGTGCTGGGAAGATGAACCCAGTGCTCAGGGTTGAAACTGTCCTTGAGGTTTTCACTCTGCACCTTGACCTCCAAAGCCTGAAATTCCTCCAGCTGCATTTCCTTAGCACACATTTCTGCCGCCTCCTCCTCCTCCTCCTGTACAAACCCTGTGCAAGGACCCCGCAGCACTGACCCTGAGCTGTGCACTGCCCTCCTGTCTGGCCTGCCAGGAGCTCCACATGGGGTGTCCTCAGCAAGGTTTTCTGAGGCAGCCAAATGAGGCACAGAGCTTCCCAAATGGAGCTCAGAACGTCCCTGGAAGCTGGGCTGCCCATATTCTTTTGTCATCACTGATATGTGAAACCATGGGAAACAGCAAATCCCTTCACACTGGGGAAAAAGAGGAGCCAGGAGTGACTTAGGGTTTGCTCTCATGTGCCAAGGTGTTTTTAAGCATCAAGCCAAAATTTGAGGAAATTTACTCTACGCTAAACTTAAGTATGTTAAAAAGGAAATTTGGCCTCAAAATTATTTGGTCCTAAGGTGACTGTAAAATGGGATTTAAATGTATTTAAATGATCTCGAGAAGAGCTTGGGAGAGATGCAGAGAGATAGAGCCAGCACAGTTCACAGCACCCAGCAATCCACCCTGCTTCCTGCTCCAACTTCTCATTTGCCAAAAAGGAGGAGAAAAGCAATTTCCTTCTTTTTTCTCTTCTGCAGCCCTGTGACTGGAATCTCCAAAGAGCCCTGTGGGGCTCCCTGCAACCCAGGGAATCAGCTGCATTCGGCACCACAGGAAAGCTCTGTTAATGCAGTGGGTGTTGCTGATACAGGCACCCACGCCCACCACTATCCCAGCACACACATCCAACCAAGCAGACAAATGTCCCCAGTGAGCCTGTGATACTTCTAGAGAGCACAAACCCAGGTGATAGTCCAGGATCTCGAGGAGCATGGCCCTGCAGGAGATCTCTGTGACACCCTTGGCTGGAGCAGCTGTTCTCCAGTGCTGTGGTTGGAGGAAGGACTGGAATTACCAACCTCTCAGCCCACTTGTGAGCAGTTGGGAACATCCAGAGCACATCTCTTCCTGTAAATCTTGTAAAAAGTCCCATTGTGGTTTCCCCATCCCTGGTGTTGACACATGTCCTTGGGCCTTAGAGCAGTTGGACTCGGTCTTAACTGGGTCAGATGGATCCCACTTTTGCCCTAAGTCCATTAGCGTAACACTTTAGTCTCTCCTCTTGCAACTTCCAGTTGACATTCCTAAAATTCTGGGAATCTGTTTTCCTTGTAAGCGCAGAAAAAAGGCTTGGAAGAAATTTAGAAGTTTCAGTAGAAGTTGTCTTAGATAAGGACTGATTTGTGCCTCCCACGGGTCTGTATCTTGCATTAGGGGTCAAATACAAGACTGGGAGTTAAGAACTGTTAAGGGTTTGGTCCTGACACTGATTTTATATGTGACCAAAACCAATTAATTTTACCTCTTTAGCTACAACTTTTGTCATCTGGAAAATTGACTACTAAGGATAATCCAAACCCACGCATTTTCTGATATTGAATTTGCTAACAATCATTAAGTACTCTCAGGTAGAAAGGTGAGTTCCTTAGCAGTTATCCTGTCACCCAATAAAATAAAATTATTAAAATGTGTTTCTTCTGTCCCAAACAGAAGTTTCTGCTGTCATTTACAGGAACAGAGGCAATACACCAGGAGAGGTCATGGCGCTCCAGTGCCCTACAGCGTCCCCACAGCTTTGTGTGACACGAGGAGGTGAACTCGGGCTGTCCCCGGACACAGCATCTCCTTTCCCAGCTCACTGCACAGCCTGTCTCCATTCCAGAGCACTGATGCACAGCTCAGCTGCTGGAAGAAGTCGCCCCAGGACACTGCCAGGAGGAGGTGCAGGGCTGAGCATCTCTGCCCACATCGTGCCCTGCTCTTTGCCCTCCTCTTGTGCAAGGGGTGCAGTTCACTGAAAAGCACAGCACGGTCCTGCTGGGCAGTAATGCTGTGCAGGGACCCCAGCATTTATGGAACTCATGATATAGACACAGCTTTACTAGGTAAATGGTCCAGTTAAACAAGGTAAATCAACAATGAGGGAGAGGATGAGAAAATTAGATTGACTGTAATGTTTACAAACACTCGTCACCTTCCAACTCAGTGATGAATTGGTAATAGTTTTGCTGGAAGAAAAGATCCCTCTTGCTTTAAAGACAGCTATTTGATGAGACACGAGGGAGACAATTAAACATTTAATTCAGTTTGACCTGCTCTGTCATTACAGCTCTTTGTTTCCCATCTCTTTCTTTTCCTCTGACCTTTAGGATGTGGTACTCGGTGTGTCTTTTTTTTTATTATTATTATTTTTTTTTTAATTATGATTTTTTGACCAGGTCAAATCAAACAGATCCTGTTTCCCAAAGATAACACGAAGACGGAATATTAATGCAGCTTCCCCCTATTGTGTCCCTGTGCCTCCCTTCCCCCTGTGCCCCCAGCCCACACCCCGCACACCCCCTGCCTCACGCTCATTTGCACAAAAGCACACCGAGTCCCCTCTCAGCAGCCCACCTTGAACAAAACACTCCAGGACTCTCGAAACAGCAGAAGTGCTAATCAAGCAGGGCCCTGTGCTCTGTGCTTCTGCAGTGGTTGCCTGGCATAGAAATGGGCTGTCTGGCCGCAGCTATGAGGTAACGTCTGGCTTTTTTGCCAAGCTGCAGAACTAGTCAGACACTCCCTGGAACAACATTTCTTCAGGAAAAAAAAAAAAAAAAAAAAAGAAAAAAAAGAAAGAAAGAAAAAAAAAAAGTTAGGCAAGAAATTATCTTCCAGAAACTTCCTTGCATCTTTCTGCATGAGGGGATTTTTTTTTTCTTTTTTTTTTTTTTTTTTCCTTCTTTCTTTTTGGAAAAGTTATATAACCCAATTACTTAGAATGCAACGGGTTTCATCAGCTGATTTCTGGGCAGTAATCTTATGAAACTGATTTCTCACACTTACTAGGCAAACTGGAAATTTGGAAAGGGGAAAGAACACACATACTCAAAATATATACACACACAGATGTACCCCACTCTTTTTCCTGCAACACTGTCTAGATCCACCAGCTATTTTTGGATGCAACCTGAAATAGAGCAATAGAAATTCAAGCAAGGCAGCTCTAACCTGCATCTGCAGCATCTTTTTTGCAGCGCCACTGATTAATCTAATTAACTACTCAGAGGAATTCTTTCACACTGCAGCGGCAGCAGCCCTTCTATTTCCTGTATAAATTCTTTATTTACTGATGATGCATAGTATTCTTGAATCAATGTATTCTCCTTTTTATAACAGCACTGACAATTTGATTTTTTTTTTTTTTTTCCTGAAGGACAGAAAATACACAGTTCATTTTTCTGCAGTGAAGGTTGAGAAACAATCTGAACCGAAGAGACACAGTTGCTGCTTTGGAGGTTCAAGCTAACAGCACCTCTTGTATTACACACTGTCTACGTGTATCAGTCAGAAATTTAGGCTTGTCCCAAGGTGACACACTTGGAAGAGTTAATTCCTGAGAAGCAGCTGCTTTGGAAAGGTGCAGGAAGGAATGTCTTGTCCTCAGGGTAGGAGCAGCCAATGGAGCCGGGTGCCGGTGATGTAATGCCTCAAACCTGGTGCATCATTGGTTCCGCAGATATTAGACTTGATACGATTTTGGAGAGTTTGGCGAGAGGAATTTTTGCAGAGGAGCCTGTAAATTTCCCTGCACCAAGGACACTTTGATTCAATCCTCCAGTATTCCTCGGTCGGGAGAAGTTTGTTTTAACAACACTTCTGTCCTGTGTCTTCCTGGTGCTGTTTAGCTGTTCTGTATCCTGCTATCTGGGAGGCATTTCTCTGAAGTCAGACTGTGCTGGAATTACTTCTCCAGCCTGCCCATGAAATTGAAATGAATTTTTAATAAAAAGCAGTTGTTTTTTCTCTGACTCACCTCTGAACTCTTAATTGTTTCAGGCACCAACTTCCATTCCCCCAGCTTCTATTACCTTCCTGGGGTTTTCATCTGCCCAGTCTTACTTCTTTAGCTGATTGCTGCATGAGGAGATGGCTGATGATGTTTTAAATGAGCCTCACCAGTCTGGGCTTGCTTTGGAGGAATCTGCTCAAAGCACCTCGGTGTCAGTGAGCTCAGAACACGTCAGACTCCTGCTGCAGGACTGGCTGCAGCTGCAGCCCCCGAAGCTGCCCGACCACTCCAGCAGTTTGTTTGAACTTTAGCCATGATTCACTCACAGAACCCTCTGCGATTCTCATCCTTTTTCCTCATCCTCCCCTAAATGAAATAAAGATTCTCACAAAACCTACAGGGGCGATTAAAGCCTCTGTGGAAGCAGGGGAGAGGAAGCAGGAGCTGCAGGAGACGTTCACAGGCTGGAGATGCAGGAACTGGCGATGCTGAGGTCAAGGCAGCAGCGCAGGAAGCCCAATGCAGCACACAGAGCTCTGGAATCTCTGAGCAGAGCAGCTTCCCTGGGCACCCCGAGGAGCCCTGCCAGTTGCCAGAGGCCAAAGATCACACAAGAGCTGTGGAGAGCAGAGTTGTTCCAAGATACAAACAACTTAGCACTTCTGAGGCTTGCTCCTTTTCCAAACAAGAACAAAAAGCTTAAAATCCTGAAATTCCCCCAAAATAGTATGGGTAATTTTTTGGTCAGGTTTTTACATTTATTTCAGTTAAACCCAAAATGTATGTTTTGATGCAGATTTTTGAAAACATGTAGGAAAAATATGTGATTTACTCTGGAGAAAATTAAAAGGGAAATAATTAATTCCAGAAATGAAACTTTTCCTGTTGCCTCCCATTTCTGCCTGAAATAAAATAAAACTTTCAATGAAACTGGGTCAGGTTAGTGGCTTGTTTGAATACACACCTTCCCTAGGCCAAATACCTCCATTTTTTTGGACAAGAAGAGCACAAGGATGAACTGAAACAAACTTTGCACGTCCTCTCCTTGTGCTGTGCAGTCTCAGTTCTACACAGGGATTATCCCTGGTGTACCACTGTCTTCTGAGTCTGCATAACACAGCCTTAGAAACCTTTCAGACAATGAGACCTAAAACTAACCTAGAGAATTTGTTCCACCACCTAACTCTCCTAACAGGCAGAAAGTTTTTCCTCATATCCAATCTAAATCTTTTTTTCCCTGGCTGAAGAAAGCTCCAGCTCCAGCTCCAGCTGGGGAAAGGAAACAACCAACCATCATCCTCCTTAAATTAACCTTCTCCATAGCACTAGGCTGTTATCATGCCCACCCTTAATCTTTTGTCCCACACAAAACCAATCCACTTTTTCTTCAATCTTTTCTTCTTACGGTATTTTAATTTCAGATAATTCCTGTTGTGCCTTCCTTGGGCTACCTAGGCATTTGTACTGGCTCTTCAGTATGGTGCAAAGTCTTTTAAATGTTGGTAAAATTGCTGTCATTGCATGGTAAAGAAGGGAGAGATTTTGTAGCAACCCAGTGAAACACGAGGAATGAAGAGCACAGCTGAGCACTGTTCCAGTGCATTGCACACCGTGGCTGGCTGAAGTGTTACCAGGTAATTTCATTGTTCTGCATGCATGGGATGCAGTCTGTCCCTGCTCATCTCGATCATCCTTCCCAGCTGAAACCTCTGTTTGCATCTGTATCAAGTTGGTAGGAATTTGCTGCCACCGGAGAACAATGATTTGTGATTGCTTTCTTTGCTCTAGTGAGCAAAAGGAGGTTTTGTTTTGCTACCTGGATGGAAACAGAGCTGCATCATTTCACTGCTGCCTCAGCGCAGCTGGAAGTGTGAAGCTACTGTACAATCAGACAAGTTTGAATTGAAAAATGCCCCTAAAAAGCCCCAACTGAGCAATTTGGTCTAACACTGTGCACGGACTTTGACAGGGGACGTTAGAACACAATGGCAGTGACATCTCTGTCCTGTGAGCCACAGTTACCTCTCCAAGTGGCAGCAATGCCTCTTCTCTTCCTGACCTTTCCAGCTCTCAAAGACCCATTTTGTGCTGGCTTTTGAAAATCACTGTTGCCACAAAGGCTGAGCTGTGCTGGAGCTCCTGCTCCCCCTGCACAGAGATCTCGCGGTGGCTGGGCAGGGTGTTTGCTGGGTGGTTTACAGAAATGCATCTCGCTTGTGACAGCTTCCCAGACCTCTGAAATAACAATGACAGCTCTGTTTGGAGGGGTCTTGTGCTGCTTTGCTGAAGAGAGTCCTTCCATTTACTTGAGGAAGTTTGAGAGGGAACTTTTGGTCTAGAAGATATCTTCTGCAGCAGCAGCCAGCAAAACACAGGGAATATACACGGACGTAGGGAATAAAAGTGAATTGGCAATTTCAAATTGGGTTTATTTCCAAAAGCCCTTCCGATGTGGCACTGGAGAACAACTGGGCAGCTCAAAATGCCCTACCAAGGACTCGTTCTTCCACAGTGGATTTGGAAAGCTACAAAGAGTAACCCTGCAGAGCTGTCAGCCTGTTCCCAGCCCTCTCCAGCCTCATCCCAAAGGAGCTGAAGAGCATCTGCAGCCGGCTTAGGGTGACACACAAGCCCTTACTGCAGCAGCTCCTGCAGCTGGCCAGCCCCATCCTAAAATCCATTCCTGCCCTTCTAGGTGTTGGCAGATCCAATCAGCCATCAGTGCCAGCAACCCCTCCAGGAGAACACCCCAATTTCAGATGTTGAGATGTTTCACTGCCACCATCTTTATTTGCAAATTGCTCGCATTTGGGAATATAAAAATTCCACTCCACAGGACATAAAGTGTCAATTTAAGTGTTAATTATATTTTCATATCAGAACATAAGCTCCAGTTTGTAAGAACATGGGTGTCCTTAAAACATGTTGTAATAAAAAATTGAAAACAGCTAGTGTTCTTGAATCAATTTTCACATTTATAACTTTAAAGAATAGTTCCCTCTTCTATCTCATTTTGTCAGCTCTGTATGGCTTTGTGCTTGCCTTGCCATTTCATCAAAAATATGTCAGTCTGTAATTTGCAATGTTTCTTTCAATTAAAACCAAAATGCCCCAAAATAACAACAATGAAAAAAAAAACAACAACAAACCAGAAGCAAAGTCTCAATGATGTATTAAACTATGTGGGAATAACGACTTGAAGAAATACATATAATTTATTTTATCAACTATAAAGAAAACTGCGAAGATTCAAACTATAATTGCAAAGATAATGTCCTACTTCTATTAATGGTTGCTGGTGGTGGCATATACATTACTTCTAATTTTCACAGCTCATTTGCATCATAAATGAAACACAGAGAATCCTGTGGAAGATACTGTAGATAGCACATCTATCATCATATCTGAGGAGTTTCTCTAGAATCACAGAAATTGAACCTTACATATATATGGTTTACTTGATTGGACTGCAAAATTTCAAATCTTTCCAAGGTCATTACGCTAATGGGAAGCACAAGATTAAAAGATGCTGACTACAGACTTTGCAGAACCTTTCCAATACCTTCTAAGCACTCATTTCTAATACCTAAAATTACTGACTTCTTATTTTTAAGCTTCTCCAAACTCCCGCAAATCCCAGGAGCGTGTAGCAGCCTTCCAAACCTCTAGCAGTACATTTACTTTCTTCTGAGTTAACTACTAGACCTAATTAAACAACACTGTCTCATCTGAGTGGATGATATTCTTACAGTCTGAATACAAATTAAAATTCCAGTTATGTTAACATTCAGGTCAGTTAATCAGAATAAACCTCTTTAAAAACTGGAAGACTAAAGTGGTTTCAAAGTCAATCAGGCTCTTAACTCATTTTTAAGGATGTCTTTTGTAATATTCTCTATTGGTTTCCTTTCAATAATAATAATAAAAAATAAAAGAGATCCCAGTTCTCAGGTCAGCTTAACTCAATGAAAGAAGAATAGAGAATTTTACATGAAGGGTTGCTAAAGAGCTTTGGTTTCCAAAGGGCAGGCACGCAGTCCTGCATGTTCAAAATTGCACAGACAGTTGCCAAAACAGCATGTGCAAATTAGACATCGTTCACATAATGAACTTGTTAGAAGACTAATTCAAGATTTGCATGTGGAAATCCAAATGTGGAGCTACAATATTCCTGGTGAATGCAGATGTATCTATTAGCCTGTGCATTTTAGCAGATGTTATTTTGAAAACAAGATCCCAGGTCCTCACGGTACAGAAATTAATAACCACAGACTGCAATTTCATGGAGGGTTTTTTTCTTACACAGGACATGATACCAGAGAACCAGAAATGTTGAGTGCTCCTCTCACTCTCATAACAGATTTCGTGTGTGAGCTCAGGGAAATTATATTCCTTTTACCTACCCTTGTTTACCTATCAGTGAAATGGCTTTAATATTCTTTATCTGCCATCGCAGGCGCACTGTCAGACTCAATTAGTGTTTGTAATTCTCTTTAAGCTCTGCAAATGATCGTGTGTTTTGGAACAGAATTCAAACTTGAATTGTTTAACCCAACCATTTTCTTACGGCAAATGCAAATCACTTGGCAACATTATTCTAGAGTTAAAGAGGGGGGAAAGAGTGAGAAGGAAGCAGCCAGAGATCCAGGTATCCTGGAAGGCTCAGTGGTAGTCTGGGCCTCCACAGCTGGAGTCGACACTTTGGTGAGTAAGGAGGCTTTAGGTGAGGGTGTGCAGGAGAATGCAAAAAGCAGGAGCTGCCCTTTCATCCACTAAGCAAGAAAACACATTTGGTTTGGCGTGGTTGGGATCATATCCCTCCCACTGGTCCTTGAAATGGTGAGTTTCTAAACGGGCATGCCACAGGTGCTGGCTTTTGGCAATGCAGGGATGACAAATGCAAGGCTCTGCTCAGCATTCCGTTTGCATATCGCTAAAATCCATATACCTCGCTGCCCAGGGTTTAGGCCTTGTAATCACTCCTTTGAAAGTGCAGTGCTATTTTCAGCTTTATCTTCATTTTATTCTCATCAAAAATAATTGCTGTGATTTAGAGACTGTCTAATGCCCTGTTGTTATCTCCAAATCTTTAGTAGTACGCTGGCATCCAAGAGTGAACCTAAAAGCTGCAGGTTTTCAAGTTGCAGCATGTTAATCTCTCTGAGTATGTAGAATGATCTCTCTAATTGAAAAGATTACTGCAGCCAGGTTTTATGTGTATGTTTGCATCTGAAATCCAGCAAATGCTGGGAAAGGGGAAAAAAAACCCCCACGACAACGTCAAAATAACCTTGATGCAAGTATGGGTTTTGAACTCAACAACTGCACTGGATTCGGCCTGCCTCAATGTCCTCTCTGCGTAAAAACTGAAGGTGAACATTATTCAAATCACCTTGTAGGAAAAGAAATTTGAGTTCAGGGAGACTGGAGTGTAAGGCCAGTGAAACCTTGATTTTGTCTAAGACATTAGCAAGCATTTTGTTGACTTCATTAAGAATAAGACCTCACTGCTGGGTGGTTTGTGCCTTAACTTGCTACACTGACACAGGAAATGTAAAGCAAGATGCTAAGCCTGACTCAGCTCTGATTGAAAATTAACACAGACCTTAACTTCTGATGGGGCAGGCAGCAAGAAAAGTGAGAGGAAAATGTATTTTACAGTGAAAAACCATGGGATGTCTTCCATCAATAATTTATTTCTTTGTTGCACCCGTTTAGCCCTTCCTACGCTTCTTGTACTCTCCACTTCCCAGAAGATGTCTCCTGAAGGATGTGCAGAAAGTACAGCCGAACCCTTCCTGAGAGAAGCTGCCCAGTCTTGCACAAGTAACCTGGCACAATGCAGCCATTGGCAATAACTCCAGAGCACGCTGAGCCTGCTTGGTGGAACACCTGGAGATGTCTCTGTGCGTCCCACTGACTTCTGCCTCTCACATCCAGCCAGGGAGGAGACCTTCCCAAGGAATCCAGGGAGGAGACCTTCCCAAGGAATCCAGGGAGGAGACCTTCCCAAGCAATCTCGTATAAGCAGTAAAACAGAAATGCTGTAATATGGGTTTGGAATGGGGCTACACATCACACATTCATGTGTTTTCATTTACTCTGCTCCTACTCTGCTTTCAGCTGGTTGGCAATACCCAAGGGTGTGGTTTGTGTGTGAGATCAGACAGGTTGAGAGGCAGGCTTTTATCATTGCTCCTGCAGTGCATATGATTTTTTTTTTATGTGTTCCTACTTGTAATTTTATCACTTGGTTATTATTTCACAGTGGTTTTTATAGCACGTTTTACTACAGGAGTCTTGCGGGTATTGGTGTTAAGGAATTGGAGAGCAGGATCCTGCCACTGCAGCCTGCCTGTGATAAACAGGTACGTAGGTGGCCAGTGCAAGTCCGTATTTTCCATCTGTGGTGGGGAAATCTCAAAAGATGCCTGGTGTCATTTAGTCAAGAGCCACCTGCATGATTGCTTCATGCACGTCCTGAAGAAGTCTCTAACACCAGCCCAGGCAGACGGCGAGTGCTGGAAGAGCTTACAGGCAGGTTAGCTCTATTATCCGAATTGGGTCACTCATTCCTAATTATTTATAACCTCTGTCTGCAGTGTATTGCACAGCATGAGGAGTGCTCTGAAACAGGAAACTTCTTGGGCATCAAACTGGTGCTGTTTTGTCTCAGGAGGAGTCCCTACGCAGAGTCCCCCTCGGGCACGCAGGAGCTGCCGCTGGTCCGCTGGGCCTCGGGGCAGGTCAGCATTGTGGCTCTGCTCCCTCCTGACCTCCAGCAGCCTCAAGAATAACATTGGCAGGCTCCTTGTATAGCTCCCGATAATGAGGGCTCCCTCATTACCAAGTCTAATTATCAGAGAGTGATTGTAGAGGACACAGCCTTAACATCCAGGCTTTCCTGACCCTTTTCTTCCCCTGGTTTCTCTGGATGCCTCACCAAGTCGAACTGGCAGCGTGCAGTCAAACATCCTCACTGAGCATTTCCCTTCAGTCTCACACCAGCAGTCAGTTGAAATCAGTTTGATGAACCAGTGGGCCAGCAGGAGAGGAACACAGCGTATTAATCCTAAAGCTTTCCTGGATAAAACGTCCCAACAAACTCCGGGAAAAAGAAGAATCTGAGTGGGACCCTGAAGTTAGAGGAGGGGAATTAATGGACATTTGCTGGGTTTGCTCTAAGGAAATCAATGGACTTACTGCAGACTGGGTGATGGAACACACAGCTGGTGCAATGGACAACCAAAGATCACTATTTTTCTTTTAAGCAAATCAATGTGTTAATTGGGATTCTGGTGGCATTCTGAAGCTGCTAATGGAGGTGGGGGCCAGTGGAGGATCATTAGTCTTTATTGTAAGCGGTACAGTTACTTAATTGGGGTGTGACTGTGGTGCCGAAAGAGAGAACAGGAGAAGAATGTAAAGCGATTTTTAAAAGCTGTCACTTTAAACTTTCCCTAATGAAATGAATTTATTAAAAAAGCTAAGGGGAGATACAAATTGTTACTCCTTCAGGTCTTTGAACTTGGGGAGATCTTCACTTTGATGAGACCATTTTTTAGAAGGCAGGTTTTTCCAGATTTCCAACCCATCTTAGGGAGAAATTAAGTCATGCTTGGAAAGCTGCTATTTATCAGAGCCTTCTGATGTTGATGGCAAGATGAGCTTAGATCTTCTCCAGACACCCATACGGACACAGACGCAGCTCCATCCTTTATTCCAACTTGGAATTTTTTATGGTTGCACAGTTCCATGGGGATATTAGGGCTGTGCCTCAGACCTAGATTTCCTGCCTAATTGACGGATATCCCTTTGTCCCACATTATGGAAACCTTCAGGATACATTGGGCAGTAAAATGTTGAGTGTGCAGAAAATTGGAACAGCATGTTTGTGCCCCAGCGTGGACCAAAAGAGCTAAACCCAAACCTTTATGAAACTTTCATACTAATTATAATTTCATGTCAACCTTTCTGAGATTTTACTTTGCAAACGGAGAATTTGTCTCATTTCTTAAAATCCAACCCCAGTTTAAGGACAGTGCAAACTTTTGCTTGTAACTTCTTCTTTGGTTTATCTGACTGTGAGAAGCTCTGAGCCTGTCCACGCTCAGGGAGTCACTCAGGGAGCTGAACAGCACAGAGAGGAGCTGGTTCATGCCAGCCCTCAGCCTGCCCTCGCAATTCCAGCAGCTGGCAGTGGGGAAGAGCTGGTTTATTCGCACTGAAAGAGAGAAATTGCCCTTGGAGAGCAGGTGGAGGAATGGCTGTTTCTGTGGATGAATTAAAGGATTTCTCACGTAGGAAACGGAGTTACTTGCTGAAATAATTGTACAGAAAAATTGCAGAAGAAAACATTTTACGGTAGATTCAAAATTGAATCCCTCCCTCTCCGTTTTAATGAAATGAAGAGAATCATTTAGGCTGAGTAAAATCTGTCAGTTTCAAGTAAAAAGTGTCATTTCACTTGTAAGCGTTTAAAAACTAAACCCAGGTACATTTCTGAAAGGTGTACTGTTTCATGTTTAAATGTTGAAAGGGAACATTTTGACTTGCTTAAATTTAAAAAATGAAACAACTTGTTAAGCTGAACACGAATTCACAAAATGTTTCAGTTGACCCAAATCTGTTTTCTTTAGCGTGGGATGTTTTATCGGAATGTTTATCAGAATTTTTATCTCCCAGCACTTGCAAGAAATCCCAGAAGTGCCTTGTTTACCATGTGGAACTAGACACAACTTTTTCACCTCCCTGATCCCTGCTCAGAGGGTCTTTGCTTTATGTTACTGTGCAAACCATCACTGGACTTCTCATGGATTCCCAGTTTTTAGGCCAGCTTTTCTTTTTCCACGGAAGCATGTAGGATCCACGTTTACCACGATGTGATTCCCTAATCGTCTTGTTGAATGTTGAAAGGAAAGCCGGCAGACTTTCTGGTGTTGCTAAAAGCCCTCGGGCCAGGCTGGCAGATAACAGCTCTCTTATTTATTTGTCTAAATAAGCATACAGCATGATGGATAAGCTGTCAAGGAAAAATCAAATCAGCAGGGACATAGCTTCAAGGGAATTACTCACTATCTCTGCCAGTTCTGCTGCACTTCTCTTAAAAAACACAAAAATTAACATAGCTGGTGGTAAGCACCAGAAATTGCACTTCAAGAATAACAGTGATATTTTCTATGGAACATTTCAGCTGGAAGGGTCCTGAACTACAGCACACAATAATCACACAGATAATTTTAGAGAGTTTCTTAGCCCAGAAGTGAAAGCAGAGTATGTGTGTGAAACTGCAAATGACTCCAAGTAGGTGATTGACAGGAGGTGAAAGCAATTTAATTGTTCCAGATTATTATATACTCTTTTTATATATTTGTGTGTGTGTGTTTGAGAAGAAATACAGGGGTTCCTGAGGACCTGAAAGCTTTTCACAAACTCATAAAACCAGACACTGTAGGAAATGAACTTGATCCAAAAAAGAAAAGCTACTTTTAGAAATATAGCTCCATGTCTGGCCACAAAGTAATTAAGGTTCTTACAGCTTTCCTGTCCAGATGAGTGGCTGGCACAAAAATAATAATAACTATACAGTAATAACAGCAGTGACTTGTCACTGAAGGGAACAGGCAGCAGTAAACAACTTCCAGCAGAAGGGTCACAGAAAGGAGTGGTGGGAGTGTGTGGTAGGGTAAGGGGTGGGAAGTGCATGTGCCTCTGAGTGGGGGGTGTTGGAGGAGATGTAAGGGAGCAGAACAGAGACTTCTTAACAAAGCAATGCAAAACATCTTGTCTTAGCATTCAATTCATAAAAAGAATATAACTGAGTCATATTCTTTCCACTATTCAGTGTGTATGTGTGACATACGATGCAAATTCCGTGTGTGATTCATAGAATTAAATGTCAGTTTTACAAAAGTCTACACGAGCCTAAGAGCTGGTTCAGGTCAGAACTCAGCCACTGCAGGGAGGTGACTTTTCTATCTTGTCCCTCCAAAGGCAGAACTCGAGGGCCTGGCACAGACCAGGGTCACTCACCTCCTGCAGTTTGTTTAGCACTTTCCATTCTTTCTGGCATGAATGGAAGAAACTCGTCACATTACAGAACCGGATCTGCAAAACTCATCCAGCTCAACTGGAGTTTTCCATGAACACCGATGGGCATTGGACCAAGCCACAGAGGACAAAAAATGGTTCAAATATGAGCAAAAGTGCAGAACATCTTTTCCCAAACATCTGCCAAAATTGTGATGCCTCTGTTTAGTGAGTACGTGTGGCATGACTAAAACTCAGAGAAACTGCAAGTTCAAGTAAGGTGGCATCTCCCAAAATCCAAAGTGTGAGACTGAAAGTCCCTCAGTATAAATTATTTCTGGGCTGACATTCACCTCAAATTGGTTGCAGTGCAGTTACACTGTGAATGAAAACAGGAGCGATGCCTGCTGCCCTTGGATGGAGCATTTAGTGGCATTTTTCATAAACGTTATTTCTAACTCTGATGCTGATTAGAAAATGTCAATGAAAATGGAAATAATTTTTCTTACAGTCATATTTTCTATTCAAATATTCATCTTTAAACACATTCACACATATGTATGTTTGCTGACTGAATGTGCATTCTGTCTTCCCCTCATCATATTCCATATAATCCAGCCCTATCCTGGTGGCATGGGGAACTATATTATCAAAATAACCAGTAAAAAGCTACAAATGCTGTTAAGAGGAAATGATAAAGTCACACAACCTCCCTGCTCTGACAGTTTTGCCCTCGAAAGATCCTTTTTTAGGAAAGCTGCTGCTAAGGCCGTATACATTCACTCAGTGCAGAAGCTGATTCTGAACAGGGAGATTCAGAAACCCACGAACATCACAGTCCCAGCCAGGGGTTCAGGTTCTGCTGTGTGTTTGTTTCTCTCTAAATGGTTGGAAGACATGGAGAGAGGCTTGGAAGGGCCTCCAAAGCCCTCGAGCCCATCAGCTGCTGTAGGTGAGGGCAAAAGGTACGTGTGAGCAGCAGCCAGGGCAGTGCCGGGAGGCTGCTCCGCTTGGAAACCTCGAGCTCATCTGCTTGGGATCACCCAGCAAACCTTCAAGGGTCACTTTATTTCAGCCACTGAAAAGGAAACTATTTCAGGTTCAACTCATGGGCTGCATCCGTAAAGGGCACCCTGAGGAACTCACACTGCCTGGAGAAGCTGATCCACAGCCTTGTTTCTCTCTCCTTTTGTTTTTGCTACTGCAGCCCTTGCTTGGTTATGATTTGCCCTCAGAGGAGGAAACGAAAGTGCAGTAACTGTTGACTTTTCAGATACAGTTTATGGAGCAAAAACTCCAGCAGGAACAGAAGTGGGCTGAACTATAAACCGACTTCAGATGGAATAAACGAAGGAACAAAAACATCGGCAACAAAAAGCAACAGCAAGGTTGAGCTCCAGTCTGGTGTTTGGTCATCAGAGGGTTACAATCCAAATGAGTGTTTGTGTGAGGCTGCAGACAGGGTCTGCAGTAAAAGGATATCTAGGAAAATACCCTGATGGCAAAATCTCCTTCATTTGAGTCTTTCAGTTTGAGTCTGGGCATAATGAGGATACTTCATCTCAAAAAGTGAAGAAGGAACTGAAACTTGCAGAAGAGAGGCCTGCTGCAATCTGTGAAAGACCAGTAAAAAACCAGAAGGGAAGAGGACAAACTTTCAATGGGTGCAGTGTTTTACCAGCACCCCAAAATATTTACATGTCTCCACAGGCTTTGTTTGTTCTATCAGCTTCAAATGGTGGCTAGAGAATCAAACAATTCTTACTCTGTATTTCCACTTCCCCAAACTTTCACCATATGCTGACAGAATTGTTAACTCACTGTGTCCTCTCAGGTGTAAAGGGGAGCATGGCACTATCGCTGGTTTGAGATGCTGAGGAACAAGAGGGCTGGCAGGGCAGCTCTCTTCACGTGAGGGCTACAGCTCCAAATGAGCCCAGCAGAGATGAAAGGTGCTTCCTCCACAAGGGCGGTTTGGAATCAAGTATCCATCCCTCAGGTACAGTGAGGAAGCTGTCTGTGTGCTAGACAGCAAGCTGTCAGGAACCTGAGCAGACAGAACAGCACAAGATGAATCAAACAAAATCACCTGCTGAGCTGAGACCAGCAGCTCTCAAACCGACTGCCTCTGAGCCTTGAGATAAGGGGGAAAATAAATTCTTGGGTGCCATCAATAGATATTTTCTTTTTTAAAAAAGAATGTAATGTACCTATCAAACTGAAAACTGCCCCACAGAATGATTGGGAATATCCTGTACATGTTTAAATGCACCCAAAGCAAGAAGTGATGAGTCCACATCTAATGCTGCCCACTATCAACACTGCTATCCAATTATATCCACCATGCAGGGCTGAACCATGGAATGTCAGCCCACGCTCCTGGACTGCCCCAGGAATCACAGCAGAGAATCACTTGCTGTTATGCGTGAGAAGCACAACCTTGTGCTCTGTAATGTGTAACCCAACGGCAGCAACAGGCCCCAAACACATCTCATCTCCAGAGCCCACCACGGTCACGAACACGATCTGGTCTCTGATCCCACAGGCACTGGAGGAGGTATCTGCTCCTACAGCTGCTGGGTCTGTGTATAAACCAACCACTCATCTCTCCCACAGAATTTAGGGATATTACAGTTCCTTGTGGCACCACAGTGAAGTATGAAATCACTGTTTGCCCTGGCTTAGAGACAGAGAACTGAAACACAAGAGGATAAAGCGTCTGGATGACAGTCAGGCGGGAAGTCCCTGGCAGGCCAAGGGACTGAACCCACTTCTTCCATCTCCTCCTCTGCTGCCTGACTTCTGGCTGCCTTCCCCATGCAGGGGGAGATTGTCCCAAACCCACCACAGATCCCTGGCAGAACTGGGGCTGAGCTCAGGGCGCCAGTGTTCCGTTGGATGCCCCCAAAAGTGAACAGGGCTGAACCTCCCAGTCTCTGCCAAGGCAGCAGGAAAACACCGCCTGACTTCGGTTTGCTGCTGGCTAATTACAAATGGGAGAAGTGAAATACACTCATTGCCCTTAGCATCTGATTTAGAGAGAGGAAGGTCATTAAAATCATGACTGCAGTAGATCAGCCCTGAGCACAGCAAGAGATCTCTGACATGAAACTAAGCCAGCAGCGCCTGCCCAGGTGGCTCCCCCGGTACTGCTGAGCTGGGAGTCCTCTGCAGCCTCAGACAGTGCCAGAGGCACATCTTGTCCTGGGGAGTGAAGGGGAAGAGAAGGATGAGATTTTTAATGCAGTCAGAAATAGGATTCTGGAAGATGCCTCAAGCAAGAGACAGGTAAATGATATGGCAGAAGGTCCGAGATGTAGGTGGGTTGAAAAGGTACTGGGACCCTTAATTTCTGTGAACATCCTTCCCACCCCCACAATTTCCTCTCCTTAAACCTCACTTCATTCCCTGCCTCAGTGGGAGATACCACTCAGTTACAGAGCCTACAGCTCAGAAGTTGCATGAGAAGCTTTGAAATCCTGGGAATAATATTCTTATACCATCACCTGGAAGATATAGGCAGCTTTCTTTCTTGAGCCCACTCATTTAGAGTAAATAGGATAGTGGGAAAATCCTTTAGTTGTAGATCTACAGGTAAATCAGAGAAAGTACCTCTCTTTTTAGCTTGTGTTTTGGAAGGTGCTCCCATTAAGATTACCACAATGATTGCAGCAATTACAGAAAACCAATGCAAATTCTATGAAAAAAATGTAGAATTACTCATGGAAAAAAAAAGAAACTCTTTCTGGTCTAACTTAGCCTAAAATTTCAGCTTTGTACTAGTAAGCTTTAACAAAACTTGTTTTTCCATGACATTTTGTTGTACATTCCAATGAGGAGGGAGGAGAAAATTTAGAACAAAGATTCTCTGTAGTCCTCACTTTGTGAGGAGAGATGTGAAGCCTGAGAATCGCACATTGAGAGTGACTTAAAGCCAGTCGGGGCGGACGCTGTCGGGAATTCCTGTTCCTCCAAAGAGATGCTGCTCCCATTGCTCCCTCCGTACCTTCCTAGCCAAAGGCACTAATCACTGCCAGCAAGGAGAGGACAAAAGCCTGGAGCAACAATTTCTCAGAGCTGGGTTCTAAGAGTTAATTGCTGGAGCCTGGGCACATTTGCCTGAACTCTGGTCAGCCCAAGGCCTGGGCTTGGGTGCTCTCCAAGTGGCCAAGAGCCAGGGCTCCAGCAGGACCTCGCTGAGGTCAGTCCAGTCTGTCCGAGCTCCACCTCGACTGGGAGCCAGTTCCAGGGTCATGAGCTCTTGTGCAGTAAGAGAACGGCCAGCAAAGAACTGCTCAAAATGCTCTGCAGCAAAGAGCTGGGGGGAGTTCACAGATGGGAGATTGAGGCCTGTCCTCCAAAAATTTTTCAGCTGAAAATCCTGAGGGGTTCCTCTTCAGCAACAACATCCCTCTCCCTCTATGGGACCTCTGGCAGAGTTAGGGACCTCTGGCAGAATTCTGCCAGCTCAGAAGGGATCTCCAGGCATAAAGAAAGCAGGCAGAGCCCGTGTGCTCACCTGTAAACCAGGAGAGAGGGTGGGAGGATTTTTTTTTCCAGTGAGGGTAGATTTCCTCAATTTTTTTCATGTATTAGAAGTATTTATGCATACATGTGAATTTATGGCACAAAAAGAGAATAAAAATTCCAAGTATTTCTGCTGAACACACAGCAGCATACACACATAAATGAACGGACCCTCACACAGATGCCTACCCCATCTTTCCCTACAGATCCCCTAGCTGGGTGACCTTTCCTATGCTCTGTGCTGGAGCAATAACAAGAGCTGAGTTCCACGTGGTGTGAGGAAACCATAATTCTTGGAAGATAAAGTCAGGCTGACTGATGCAATGAAACGGGAACAGGAAACATGGGACCTAAAGCTCCCACCACACAGCTCATGTTGTGTGCCTTGGTTTGGGAGACCTCTTCAAAGATAAAAAAAAAGATTCTCAGAGTCCTTGCAGATCCTCCAAAATATTTCAATTAATCCAAACTCCACTTTTCTATCCCAAAAAAAGAGATTTTTCATTAAATCCTAGACAGAGCAGTATTCTGACTTTAGGAAATCAATGCTGATACTGAATATAGAATGCAACATAACACTGTTTTATAGTGAACAGGATTCTTGCCTTTACAAAACTTCTGGTTATCTCTGAATCAGACTGAAAACTCATGGCTACAATTTGGGTAAGAGAGCTGGAAGATTTTTTCTTTTCCACATAAAAAACATCTTTGCAGTTGAGTTCCCCAAAAGACAACATCTCAAAAAGTGTTTCCAATAAATACATGAACATTAAGGTATTCAGCAGTAGCTTTACTTAACTTGAAGTATGACTTTAAAAGTATTTTTAAATACTTATTTGGCAGCAAAGCAAGGGGTTCTGATAAGCACCCATGACAGAACCACCCCAGCAAAGGCACAGTGTGGGCCCCACATCAACATTTAGTTCAGTCTGGGGTTGGACCATCCAAAACCTGCCTCAACCTCTTAAGAGAACATTTCAAGGACACTTTTAGGCAGATTTTTAATCACAAGGGGGGGAAAAAACCCAAAGTATTTGAATTATTTATCCCTGCCAGTGTATTTTTAGAGAGAAGAAGTTAAAATAAACTTTATCTGTAGGAAGCCTTAGCCTGATTGAAACCCTCTCCATCCATTTGGAGTCCCGTTAATAAGCCATCCAGACAGAGGGAGCATTCTTCTGGAAAGCCCGTTTGGCACAGCAGCCTGCAGCAAGAGCTGAGCAGGCAAATCCCACGGCAGGGGAGAGACAGCACTTTTTGACCCAAACAATGTCTAGACAGCCTGAAAACAGATAAATTAACAGGCAAGCAGCAGCAGCATCACCCAGCAGCAAAGCAGTGGATATTTGTCACCTCAGTGATGGGTTAAATGAAGACTCAAGGTCCCGGTATAGTCTTTATGAAACACAATGTGCTCCAGCTGTCTCCCTCCCTCCTCCTGAGCTATTTACCCTGTTAACAGCTCCATGCAGAAAGTTCACTGCCATAGGACACATTTCCCATCTTTTCCAGACTGCCCTAATGAGGCAGCAGGATCAGAACAAATTAGTGACAGAATTCCCCGGTCCCCTCGCTCACAGGGAAGGAACAAACATCCTTCCCTCCTGCAAACGCTGCGGAATCTGAACCCAGAGCAGGACACAGCGATTCGGGACAGATGAGAGGAGCTTGCTCGGCCTGATGGTGTAACAATATTTTTAAATGCAATTCCTGCTGGAGGATGCTCCGTTTGCTCTGCAGCCCAGCTCTCTCACTGGAGAAAGCACATGGTTTGCTATATATAGTGGGGCTTGAAAAATCACTTCCGTTACTAAACCAAGCACAAATAGTTTCAGATGACACTTTCCGTAGAGAAGATCCGTGATTTCGTGCACTGTGTTTACTGAAAATTATGCGCACACAAATTACCTTAATGAGATGCAAACCTTGTCATCTGCATTTAGTGCACCAGGAAAAAAAAAAAAATCTGGTAGCTGCAATGATAGTATATTTAACATACAGAAAATAAATAGTTTGTTACATCAATGCTGTCAAAATGAAACAAGCCAAACTGTGATTAAGGCAGTTATCATTAAACCAGAGGCTGACTTCCAGAGCTGTTGTGAAAACAGCAAAAGAGCAATTTTCCTAAGTGCATTTCAAGTGATTGAGTAAAAATTGAACTTATGGCAGACTATGTTATAGAATACTACTTAAAGTGTTTGGATGATGATACTTCATAACACAGAAGCCTTCATGCAGTACAGTTTTAATGTTTTTTTGTTGCTGAGCCTGAAAGCGTATTAAAGACTGTGAGACTTGGGGTCTGTGAGACTCAGCCCCAGCATTCTCAAAAATGACAGCGAGGAAGTTTTGTCCCTGTGAGGTTCCTTGTGTATATAAAGGGATGGAAGGGAGAGAGGCAGAACTTCTTATATCATACAAGATGCATGTCTTGCCTCCTGCCAAGCAATATTCTGTGCATCCTCAGCATGGCAGGAGCTGTAAACATGTTGTATAATCGCATAACTGGGCTGTGACCCATTTGTTAGCAGCATAGGAAAAATACATCAAAGTCACAGAGAGTCTCTTCAGACAGGCCTCGACAGATACCCATCTGGTAATAACCCCAGACTGTGAAGGATGGATGATTTATAGAGGTGTTAAGGAACCCTTCTTTTTATGTATATATAAATCCCTCTTTAAACTCTCTACTGATTAACTATGAAGTGCAAGGAAAATAGAAGGAAAAACAATGCATTGATTTAGAAACAGCAGAGACTTGAGTAATGTGTAAGAAAAGATTGTGGCCATATTAGAGCCATATGTAGTGCTGAATATTCCTAAATATCACAGAATCCTAGAGTGGCCTGGGTTGGAAGGGACCTTAAAAATCATCTTTTTCCACTCCCTGCCATGAGCAGGGACACCTTCCACTCTCCCAGGTTGCTCCAAGCCCCAGTGTCCAGCCTGGCCTTGGACACTTCCAGGGATCCAGGGGCAGCCACAGCTGCTCTGGGCACCCTGTGCCAGGGCTCCCCACACTCACAGCGGCCTATTCAGTACAGAATGTGTCATTATCAGCAAAGAAGCCCATTTCAAGCTGGAGTATCCCGTTTTTGTGGCAGTCACAAAAACGTCAGTCACCCTACCTTAAAAAGTCTGCAACCTCAGTATCTTCTCAGTAATTTAAACAAGGGTGAATACTGAAAGCTGAGTGCATGTAGATGTCTTTTCTTGCCATGAGTCCAAACCCACAGCATGGATTTTCTTCATGGTACTATATTCTGTTTATATTAATTGCTTTGCTTGGGGCCCTTCCCTTTACCAAAGCTCTTTGGGGCTTGGGGAGGATACATTAATGTTGGTGTGTATTTTCTGTAGTCTAGACTTGTAAGTTCCTACTCTATTGTCACACTGCTCCACTGGAAGGTTTGTAAGTCACACCACTTGTCAAAGTTATGAGGATGCTGAATCATTTTTATTAAGCATCAAAGTCTCCCCCCCACCTTTCATTTCTTTAACTGAAAGCTTCATTAGATTGCAAAATGGCACCTCTGTGCTCAGACAGGGCTGTGGGCAAATCAGGTTCTTTCCTTTGTTAAATCTGATTGATTTATTGCACACATAAAATGAGCAGTAAATGTTCAAGTTCTAAAAAGTTATTTAACAAGTGTCTGAGTGGAATGAAAATAGCTTTCTAAAATAGTGCAAATACTTATCATAAGCATATTAAAGAGACTTTTCATTTTCAGACGTTACCAAATGCCCATAAATTCTTAGATTTTTCAAGCATTCAGGCACCTGAGGAAGCTTAGGATAACAATTAATTATGAGACACGCTGCTCAAGAAGCTCTTCGCAACCCTGAGTTGTGCAGCACTTTAGGAAGAAGGAAGGCACCATTCTGCTTATTTAGTATCAGGAAACAAGAGGAGGACGAGGTTTGACCAGTGTGAGATGGAATATTACCCCAAGTCTCCCTCCAGCCAAGTCAGGAGGCACATACAGGACATCACTGGACCTCCAGATGACTCCAGAAGGACTCTGGACCCTTATTGAGGCAATTGTCAGGGATCTCACCAGTTCAGTATTGTGTTCTCTCATTAAACCACCTGGCACTGAGCTCATTAGGAAGAAAAGGCACTTTACAGAGAATCCCATTCCCTACCTGCCCTCTGCAGGGTGCTGCCTCTCCTGGGATTAGCTCTGGGAGATCAGAGTGGCTGCTCCCTACCCGGATAGATGCTGGGGCAGGGAGATGGGTGTGCATTTGGGGCTCTCCTGAGACCTGGAGGGAAGGGAGGAGAAGTCATGGAGTCACAGCTTGTAAATGAGCAGAATGTGCCTAGCAGACTCTTGGGGAGAAAAGCAAACATGAAGGTGCAGCTGAACAAAGCTTAGTTCCTATTTCACATTAGTTTTGCTACTGGTGCCTTGTCCAGCTTCAGAGTTACTGTGCTCACAACCAGTTTCTTTTCTAATTTCCACTGACTACATAATAGAAGAAGAGACAAAAACAAAAAGGAGAGAAGTGTGTCAGAGATGAGAAAGGATCGAAGAAAGGAGAAAAATTCAGAGCTGAGAGGTGGCAGAGGACATCTAGGGATTATGCTCTGGGGAAAAAAAAAAAAAAAACGCTAAGAGCAGAGACTTTCATAGCAACTGAAGGGGAAAATAATAATAAAAAAAAGGCACAACAAAAAACCCTGTCTCCTGTGGTGAAACTTCACTGAAATGCTATTAAGGATAAATCTTTTATTGTATTGTCCTGCAGGCAGTCTGGTAAAAACTGTATTCTCAGCAGAAACAAACTCTCCCATTATAAAAAGAGGAAAAACTGTCTGCTTTCAGGACTGGCTCCATGTAATGGCTGCTGAGGTACCCACAAGGGGATATCTGGGAGCTGCAGCAAGGAGAAGTAGGTCCAGATATTTCCTGCTGAAATAAGGTCTTCTGACTGAGAAGAGGCATCAGATGTGTTTTCCACCAGCTTCCCATGGGCTGTCAAAAGTCTGCAGCTCACACAAAGGATTTAGCCCAGGGAGAGTATTTAGAGAGGAAATAACTCCCTTTGCAGTGATTTGTCAGGACCTCTTTTAATTGTGTCTTTGGCTGAGAGATAGGGAAAAACACCGGCCAAATTGGCCTTGGTGGAGTTACAGAAAGGAGAGATGTGACCCCCAAGCTGTGGAAGGGAGAGAAAAGCGATTCCAATGGAAAGGGAAACACAAAGCTTTTTCAGATGTTGGTCCAGAACAGGAAGCCTCTGTTCCAAGAAGAGCTGATGTAGTGGGCTCCTGATTTAGCCCATCCTCCCCAGCAACAGCCAGGAACCACCCAGCCACCCTCTCCCACAAGGCAGCACAAACAGGACATGAACACGGGGATGGAGGCTCGGACAAACAGCACACACAGCCAAAGAGAGAGCCACAAAGTCATAAAATCCCAGGAGGGGCTCTCTGGAGACCATTTGCTCCAGTTGGGTTCCAGGCCAGCTCAGAGCTCTTTTCAGCTGAGTTTAGACAAACCTGAAGGATGGAGATTTCACTGCCCCCTGGGAAGCCTGTCTGGGTGCTGCCCCACTCCCAGTGTGTGCCATCCATCCCCATCCTCCAGGTTGTTGGTGAAGATGTTCAACAGCACAGACCCACAAGAGACAACTATATCAGAAAATCCCTTTTCCAGCTCAGTAAGTTAGACTTTTAACCCTCACTGAAAAGCACATCTTACTGCCTTTTGCTCAAACTTTTAATCACTTCATTCTAATTTCAAGCCCCCAAGACTTCATGACAAATATACATCTGTTTGTACCAGTTTATGCCGGTGTTCTATAACAATCCTTATTTTCCTTGAGCAGTGTGAATGCCAGGCCTACTGCTGTCAGAAAGTGGCACTTTCAGACTTCAAATAGCCCCTCTTAATCACCCATTACAGGCCTTTTAAATACATTCTTCAAATTACAGGTTTTGCACTCTCAGACTTTGAACATGTGAGGAATTTACCTGAATCAGTTTTTATCCATTGCCTCATAGTTCCAAACCTTTCCATTATTTAGGTCAACGTAGCCTCACTCCCTCCTTCCACTTAGATGAAAGATCCATTTTCTCACTGTATTTTTTTTAACATCTCATACCTGAGACACTTTTGCTGTTGCTGTACTGAGCAAAGAACTGCTTTATCTTTTCAAGGGAATAAAGACCACTTTTAAAATCTTGTGTTCATTTGAAATTGCAGAACTGCTTTGTGTTTGTGTGCATTATTATTGCATTACAGAACAGGCTCAGATCATGATTGCAATCCCCCTGCAGTTGGAAGTGTTCAGTCTCAAGTTTCCACACTTCTGTGAACTTACACATTTCTTTATATATCACATGGTCCTAAAACCTTCTTTGCTGATTATAAAATGCTCTTGTGATTGAATCTTCCCATGTAGGTTTTGGGTTGGGCCTTTTTTTTCTTTTCTTTTTTTTTTTTCTTTTTTCTCACCTTGGACAATAAAAGTCATTGTTACTTTTATAGCCTGTTTCATTTTTAGGGGTGCAGCAGGGATTGCAAAGCAGGATGTTGGGTAAACTAGAATTCATAGTTTATCCCAAAACAGGTTCCCTGCTGGAGCTGGGTTTAAATGTATTTTTCTGTATTCAGTATGATTAATTCTGATGCCAGGGGACTCTTAGTACATTTCCTACGGATAAATCCATGGGAATTGCAGTCACTTGCTTAAAGATGATTATTCAAAGTGCAAAGCATTGGGAAAGAGGCCTAAAAGTAAAACATGATCAAAATTCTGCTGTAGTTGTAGCCTGCAGAGATTTAGGGGTCCTGGATGTTTTGGAAGCAGAGTTACAATAAAATGAAACCTGCCTCCTAACCCAAAATAAACTGGGACTGAGTAACACACAGTGGCAGGCACAGACTGGCAGTAACGTGTTATAATTATATACAATTTCCTGCATGGAGAGGGATATTTCCAGGTAATTTCTGACTAGCCTTTAAAAACTATATTTTGGGCATTAAAAAACCCTAACATTTTATTTTAATGAACTTTATGTGACACGCTAAAGGCAAACTAAGTCCCACTTGGCACAACCCGTCAGGTGGAATGGAGGAGAACACATGGCTGCAGAGCAACGGCGCTGCTCCCAACCTGAGCCTGGGAGCAGGGAAGGGAATCTGTTCCTTCAGCAGAAACATGGCAAAAACAAAGCTCCTGCTGCCACGGGCTGCAAGGAGCCCCTGATCAGCAGCACCCACGGTGTGTCAGCATCCTGATGCTCCACAAGGATAAAGATGCCACTTAGGCAGAGCCAGCTGCCGCTCCCAGCCCTTTGGAACAGCTGCCTGCACAGCAGACAGCGAATTCCCTGCTAAGGAAGAGCCTGTTAAAAGCCTGCAGAGGGGAGACAGCAGCAAGGAATAACGCTGGCTATGTCTGTGTTAGCATTTTAGGCCAGGGCAGGAATGTGCTTTCAAAGCAAATCAAAGAGGAGGAAGGAATTGAAACCTAGGAACTTTTTCCAAACCTCTGCTGGAACAGCTCTGCTCAGTGGATGTGCACAGTGGGGTCTGAGAGCTGCTCCTATTTTTTCTCACTCTCAGCACAGCATTCCAATTCCTAGAACTTGAGTTCCCTCTTCAAGATATTCTGGAATAGCCACGCTAAACCAAAGAAGCCTTTGACTAAATGCTGGAGCAAGACAATAACATTGTTCATCCATTTCCTGAACATTTGCAGAATGACCTGAGAGCACAAAATTAGAGGTGGTTCATCCTCTTACTTGAAGGCTAATTTAGTCCCTTGTAAGCAGTATTTGTAATTTTTGTACAAGGCTTTAAAACCAACCTAGACTTAGTACTGTGTAACTATGAGATATGAAACTCTGTCGGTGCATTTTTTAAATCCTGAGAGAATTCCAGACAAATGCATTGGTCTAAAAATGAATTGTCTAAAGCACTATCAGAAGCTTCAGTGTGGCCTGACAGAACTGCAGATTACCCAGCTGAATTCTTCATCGCTATGGGGTGCACAGACACTGGAATTGTGTGCAGCACCAAGCACTAAGGGACCATTTATTCCAAGCTAGAACTATGCTGCAGTTAGTGAAGTTATCAGAATTTTACTGGTCATACAGGTGGGAGAAGTTAAGTCCCTGGGTGTTGGAATTATGATTGAGAAATCACGATAAAGTAAAATTCACTTCTGAAAGAATTTAAGGCACAGGAACCAAACTGGCAACTTTCCTCTTAGTCGAAATGTTCACAGAAAAAACTTTTAGATGCTTTCAAAGACACATTTGGTCCCTTCATGCTAAAGTGGTGCCAGAGCACACATTACTGTCTTGGATTTACCCATAGCAACTGATGAATTCCCTATTAAGAAAAAATCTTTTCAGTTCCATCAGAATTAATACATTGAAAAAAATTCTGGGTTTAAAGGGAGAACACAGGCTCAGAGAGGTGGACTATCCTCTGAAAGTTAAGCAAGGGTATTTTTTTTCTTTACTTACAGCTAAGGTGGATTAACAGAGGCATATGGAGAAGATCAAATATACCTTGAAATAATGGATGTATAAATCTGCAGACTAAATCTCTCTTGAGTACTGGACGAGAGAGAATATAAAAATGTGGAGATCATTTACTGAGGGGATATAACGCTGCAAAGCCAGAGGGGTTCTAGGATCTTCAATATTTTATAAGAGGAAGCTTAAAGCTATTTTAATAAAGCATTGAGGCCAGTTTTTAAAAAATGTAAATGTACAACTGTGCACACAATCTGCATATGCAAATCACCACAATTGGACAAGCAAATCAGATAATTGCATGCAAATATGCCTACTCACTCCATGCCTGTGTCTACAATGGTAGTAACTGTGCATGCAAATTAGGTACACATTTTGTACACATAAAGGTGCAGCTTAAGTGGCATATGGCATGGAAATATGGCACCCAATGTAACAAAAGAGGGAGAAGGAAATAGCAGGGGATAGAGTTAGCTGTAAATAATAACATGGAGCGAACACAAACACACACACATGGATCTATAAACACAACATTATCAAAAAGAAAATACATGGGTCTTTTAGTGCTCGAGGAACTGAAATGACACACACGTCGTGTGGAGAAGGCATCTGTGCAAGCTACAACAGCTTCCCAAGAGACCCAGTGCCCATTCACAGCACAGTCTAGGGTGGCTTTTCAAAGCCACGCCAGCCTCTCCCTGGTTTGACCCAGTGACCCTCTCCTTGAGGAGAAGATGGAGTTCAGTGTCTCTTAGACCGACACAGGCTGAAGACTCAGCTGCAAGCGCTGCCAAATGAACATCAAAGGTGGTGGTGGTTTCTTGTGACACATGGACAGATGTATTCAAGGAAAAAGGCTTTGTAACTCTTTTATCTTTCAAAAGTATTGATTTTGTTTCAACTACTTTCCTTTCTGATTTGAAGCTAACCCAGTGTACCATCCAGGCCTTTCTGCATCAGGCTCATTTGGATTCAAACTGCACGAGAGTGAGATGACTGACAGACAGGATAGATGGATGGAGCAAAGGAGAGGATTCTAACCTTAACTGTATCCTTGAACTTACAACCTATGTTACATTTTTAAGCACACTTAGACCTTTAACTTAGTAGTTAGCAGATTAATGAGATGCACAGACTGACATTTTATTCGAAATTTTCCAGGCAGAGAAACACAAAGTGCTCAGCATGAAGAGCAGGCTCAGTCGCAATGACAGCAAGCCCCCTCAATCACTCCAGGCTTCAGCATGCTCAGATATAAAACAATGAGCACAAGTTGGAGAACAGAATAAAAGTGTTGACTAAATTTTGATTCAGTCCCTTTTATGTGTGTGATTCCACATTTGTGCCACACTCACACAGGCAGAACAGCAAAGGTCACTGCCCAGCCAGTGCCTTCAGCCCTGGGCTCCGGCTCATGACACTCACAGCTTTGAAGAGCTCTTTGGAGACTCAACCCAAAAAGATCTTCATGGTTCAGAGACCAGCTGGAGTCACAAGGATCAGCCTGGCCCATGAACATCTGAAACACATGGCTGCATAGGGACCTTAGAGGGAAGGTGGACAGCTGTCCAAAATCTCGCATCTCCAGCTTTTTCCGTGCTTTTGTTGTCTGGCTGTCCTTCACACCTCAGAAACCCAGGTGAGGTTTTGTCCTTGCCCACAAAACTCTGCAAATCCACTGCTCAATCCCACCACATGGATTCTTCTGGCCATGCTGTTTCTCTCATGAACCCAACTGCCTGAGGAAGGTTCCAGACAAGGAAACTTCTGGGGGAAACACAGGTACTGAAAACAAGGGAATGGCTTTGAGAACTTTGGGCATCTTCCTTTCTCTTATATTAAGAAAGAATTTTTCCCCAAAAATCTCATTTCTGTTTACCTTTGTTTCACTGTTCAATGCCCTAATCTCCTAAAAGCCTGAGGCAGAAACTGTGGAGGTATTTGTGTCACGTGCACCACTTGGCTCAGTCCATCTTTTGACACACTGGAACGAGCAGCCCTGTCTCCATATGACTAATGTCCCAATTGTTTTATTTCAGAACAACTCCGAGTTTTAAAGTCTTTAAGTCAGCTTTGGCCCAGGTTCAGAGCACATATTTTCCCTCCCAGTTCTGCATAGCCTTACAAGCCACAGCAACAGAAAGTTGGAGCTGCTTTTCACCCACTGAGCCTGGGTGCCCTTGCACACATTAAGAGACTATTCACCTTTCAGTACGTATCTAGGCTAAACTGATTTCACTTTCAAGAAAGAGGAAAACTTAGTGCTTAATGGATTTTTTACTAAACTCCAAGGCAGTTTGGAAGTACATTCTGACATGCAGCATTAAACACCACTGCAGCTGCACTCAGAGGAATGGGCAAATGTGTGTGAGCTCACAGAGCAGAGCTTTTACCTCACCTCAAATTGCTGCCTGAGCCTTTGGGGGCTTATCCCAGCACCCAGTGGAGTTAATGAGAGAATAACCAAAGGGTTTAGGAAGATTTGAGTGAATTTGTGCTATAAATTTGCTTATGGAAGCAGCTACATTGATAAAGATAGATACTCCCAAGCTATAACAGGTTAATTTTACACCACCCCCCACTCACCCTCCAAAAAATGCAGCAAAACTTGGTGAACAAACTGTTTCATTCTGACCAGATTTTGTGCCTCTTAGTGAAATCACAAATTTATATGAGGCACACTGGGTGAGTGATAGCCAAGTGGGACTGGGAAATACATCTTAACAACAAGTTGGGCATCTTTGTCACAGAGTTGTACGTGTAGGACCTTTATCTCAGCTGACAAAATACACTTCTTTTTCCCTGTCAAATGTAACAGGTATTGAACTCATTTGAGCAACTGCAGGTAGTAAGAATTGCACTTTAAAAAAAAATCAAATTAAAATCACATAAACCAAAGGCTATATCCAGCTTGTCTATTTCTCCCTGTCCATGAAGTTTCCCACTCCTGCATGTATGTTGCATTATTTTTCCTCTCGTCTCTTTATAGATCCACACTCTTCAGAGCAACTATTGTCTATTACGTATCCATAATCTCTAAAATGAGGGCCTCCTGGTGTTTGTAGGCATTATCTTAAAGGAAATTATAGTAAAACTCTGTGTTAGAGGCACACAGAGGGACAGCCAGCCCAGCGACACCCACCTCAACCTGTTTTGGAGTTGGGTAGACAGCCCAGGAGCCAACACTGTCACAGCTGCCACATGTGACAACGAAGGACAAGTTTTGATTAGGAAGAGTCTTGGTTTATTTTATTTTAAATTTTTTTACAGGCTTTTCCACTCAGCTGGCTTTGATACCATTTACCCTCAGGTACTTTGGAAACAATCTCAGGACTTGTTAGCAATTGTTTTTGAGGATTCCTAAGGGACAGGGAAGGGCCAGAGTTCTGGCAGAAGACCAGCACAGCACCCACCAGAAATCAGGAGATGAAGAACTGAGAAATTACTGTCCGGCAAATAAAATTCAGCTTCTGCACAGGTACCAAAACAAAAGAATGAAACCACTTGTAAACCCACAGAAGATAACAAGAAAATCAGCAAGCACAAACATACAACTACTGGGAACAGATGATGTCAAACCAAGCTCTATTCTTTCCATGACAGGATTACAGGCTCAGGGATAGGGGAGAAACAACAGTTGTCATGGCTTGTTTTAAGCAAGTCTTTTGACTCTGACTCATGAGACATTCTTATAGGCAAGCTCAGAAATTTGAGCTTCAAGTAACTCAGCAGTGGATGCAAGAGGCTGAAAAGCTGTGCAACAAAATATTTAACAGGAAATCATTGTTGAATTGGAAGCATGTTTTGAGTGGATATCCTGAAGAGCTGTTCTAGGTCTAGTTCTATTATTTCTCTTAATGTCTCAGAGTGTGGAATAGGAAAATTTGCAGAAGACAATGGGAATACTTAAGCAAGGTTGGGCAAACATCTATCAAGAGTGATGTAAGTAAAGCTGATCTTGCCACAGGGCACAGTCGGACTGGGCAACTTCGGTCCCTGTTCTTATGCTGTTTGTGCATGTGAATAAAAATCTTTGGTCCCAAGAGCAAGAGGTGGGAATTTAGTAGTTAACAACTAGCTTTTTGAATAGGGCAGCCACAGAAACTCTGAAAAATATGGCCAGTTACCCCCTCCCATAGTCCTTGTAACCTTATGAGATAATTAATCATAGCAGAAGGTTGCTCTAAAGCCAAGGACCAGGAGGCAGGTGATGATCTCAGGGCATTTCCTGCACAGCATTGTTGCCCAGAGCCAGCAGAGGTTGGGGTCAACTAACTTGGATTATGCACCAGTGTCTTTTAATTTTGTCTGCAATGAAATATGGACGTGCACAGACTCCAGAAGTGCCTGGCATGTGACACCCAGTTATCATGGGCTTCATAAAGCCTAGGTTAAATCCTCTACGAGATCAGAGAAGAGTGCCTTGTCATCACAAATCCCGAGCCTGCCAGCACGGAGTGAACGATCAAGTCCTTCAATGCTTTACAGCCCAAGCCCCTGTGGGATTCCTTAATTATCCTTTGCAATAATTAAGGCACAAACAATTGATATAAGAATCTCCATTTGTTTAGAGTGTGCGGATTCCCTTCCCCCAAGGCTGCAGAAAGCTCAAATACATTTATACTCCAAAGCTGCTCTTCTCCAAAGGGGGATTGTTCTGCTTGGCTGGCAATGAAAGCCATCTCGGCACGGTGGCAGGTAGGGCTGTACTGAGGCAGCAGTTGGGGGCCCACAGGAGCTACTTGATTACATGTTGGAACAGCTTCATTCTTCAAGGACTGGCACCAGGCCAATTAGTCCTATAGGAAGACTGATGTTTTAACTAAGACACATCCATCTACACTGCAGCTTTATAAACACACAGTTTGCTGAGTAGGGACTGCCTGTGCAGGTCTATTTCTGATTTTCTAGGAAGGTCAAAAGACATCAGGCAGATGTAGTGGAAACCTAAAAAGCACATCAGTGAAATTCAGACAAGTAAGATCTAAAATAATTCAATACGGCCTTCACTTGACAATCTGCTAGAGATTTAAACGCGAGGAGCAAAACAGTTGCAGTTTGTAAGTATCTTTTAAGATCCTCTCTACCCAGAAAATCTAGCCAGAAAGAAAGCAGCCTCTCAGGAACCTGCAGAATAAATGTACAGCAGGCAAAGTGACATACTCAGCTACCTCAGAGAAAACCACAGCCCTGAAGTTGCGTCCCTGGACACGTTCAGACTCACAGTGGAGAGGGAAAGTCACACAACTGGCACTGGTGGCAGCTGGTGGTTACAAATACACATCCCTCACTCCCAGCCCTGTGCCAAGGCCTCTGCCATGGTGCAGCTGACCCGACATATCCCACACTGGGAATGGGAGCAGCAGGGAGAGGCTGTGGAGGGATCTGCCTCCGAGGGTGCTGTCAGTGCCGCCAGGCTGGGACCGCTGGTGGCTCTCCAGAGGTCCCAGGTCTGCTGACCCTTCCCTTTCACCTTCCCGCCCTTTCTGTGACCTGATAGGAGACTTGTGCACTGGGAAAGAAGGAACCTGAGAGGCTTTTTTCCAATCGTTGACTTGACTCACAGGGTGTGTTCCAGCATGGGAGCCAAAGGCCACTCCAGGTTCACTGGGAATGGGAGGTGCAGATTCTCAGTAGAACTTTGGCAAGAAAGCTGCTTTTGTCAGTCTGCCTTGCAGCCAGCAAATGGGAGGGAACAGCCCTGAGATTCCAAATTCTTCCTAACATACACAGTTGTAAACGAGAGCCTCTGTAGCTTCCAACATTATGCAATCAGTTACATTAGAAAAAAATAAATTATTCATCACCAGTTTTAAGATCTACAGTAAATATAAAAAAGATAATTTTAAAATACCCTAATTATATTACAAAACGTAGTCCTCTTAATACCAAGCTATAAAAGTTGGTTGCAGATTGTAACTGGGCTTCAGTTTTACAAGTATGATTATAAGCTACAAACTTTGCCTCTTCAGAGAAACATGAAGGCAGGATGGGGAAGAAGTTCTTGTTGCTGCAATGCACCAAAGCTGATCTGTAGCCAGCAGAAGGTTTGGACATTATGTATTTACAGCACCAGCACGTAAACCAGGAGTCAGCCAGGACAGCCCTGCCAGCCTCTGCAGAACAACTCTGCTATTCTTCCCTCCAGGGATAAGCTCAACACTCAGATCCTAAGAGGGAAAATATTCCTGAAATTCACAGCAGGGAGCTTTGAAGGTGTCAAACCCAGGTCTGCCACAATGCAGCACCTGGGCCATTGCACCTCTGAGTATCACCCACTGGAATGAGCAGTGCTGAATGAGAAAGGTCCTGCATACAGACACCTAAGGAGGGTTAAACAGTCCCTAATTTCAGGTATATCCATCTGAATTAGTTGGCTGAACTGCCTTTATAGTCCATGGGCAATCACACTTGCAATGCGATTCATCCAATCTCTTTTAGTGGCCAGCTGCAAGCCCAGGTATCACCCTTGAAGTGTTTCTTTCTCTGAACTGAGTGCTAAAGAAGTAGAAAGACTGTTTCATACAGGGATGCCACATTGTGGACATCCTCCAGTAGATGAGATGAATCCAGCTAGCCTCTGTAAGAGCAAGGGGAATACCGCAAAGCTGAAAAACTGCTGCAAAGGATTTAGCAGCATCCTATGAGTTTAGTCTTATGGTTTTCCACAAAGTCCTCAAAGATCCTGAAGTCAGGTCTGATTTTTAAATTACTCTATTTTTCTCCCTCTGATAGCAGCATTCTGTTGGAAGAATGGCAGAACCACAGTGCTTGCTCTCTGGACAAAATTTTAAAAGATTTCTCCCTAAGTGGAGTTCTCTATCATCCCTGTGGTAATTAATTTCCTCATTAAATGTTGACCATGAGTTTACAAAAAAAAGTAATTAAGGGAGGCCACAAGCTGCAAAGGTTGGACGAGCTTTTGAGCACTCCCTAATTGAAGGCCTTGCTGTGTGCCAAAGCGTAGTTGGAGCATCTTTCCAAAGGTGAGATCAACAACTTGCAGTGAAATGACAGCTGTCAGGACAACAACCTCATTAACCTCAGCCCACCCAGGGCTGTCTGAGCTGTCCCAGCGCCGCCAACCCATTTCCTGCTTGTCACACTTCAAATGGCTCAAGTCCCTTGGTAGTCCCGTCTTCTAATTAGTCACTAGTTACACTGTTAGGAATTTTATTCCCACAAGTATATGAAGAAATGAGGATTTGCTCTTAAATTCTCCAAAAAGGAATGGTTATCACTGATTCTGCACCTCCTTTTCTACCCACAGGAGTCCCTGTTCCAGCAGCATGAAAACATTCTAGAAAGCACCTGAATATCTTCCTGCATGTTTTTGGTAAAACCCCTCACCTTTGTAGGGAAATGAGCCTCAGTTCAAGACAGTTCTCACACATATCCCCAATTATTTTCACTTTCTTTTAAAGCACCAACCTCTTGTTTACTCACTGATGTATCCCAACACTAGAGTCTCCTAACTTCAAAGCTTATCAGCTTTTTTTCCTTTTTTTTTTTTTTTTTTTGCTGATACAAGTATTCCTTCCAGTGTTTACCCAGCTCATGCAAGCCCCTATAATTTTGTCAGTGTTATCTTTTCAAAGGTATTTTGTCTGTTCAAATACACTAAATGTAAAAAAAAAATCAAAGCCTGCGTGCAGTTTGAAAAGAAGAATGCAAAAGGCGGTAAAGCAAGAACAGCTCTGCCAGGGCCTTTCCATGAGGGATCCAGGATAGCTGGGGCTTAATTCTGACAAAGGCAACACTGCAAGCAGTGCAACTAAAAACACTCCAGTGGAAAATAATACGTATAAACTGGTTTTAAACTGCAGTACAATGCAACACCTTTGATCTGAGGGCTTAGTTCAAACAGTACAAGACCGACAGATAAAACACTATTTCTCCAAATACGTAAATGGCTTCTGCAAAGGGAAAAGGAATTATCCACCCTCTGGTGGGAAGCATTGAAAGACTGGGCTACTACTTAACAGGCGAGGTAGGAGGGAAAACTTTCTGCTAGAAAGATGGGGAGTTTGTAGGATTTGAGTAATGGGAAAGGGTCAGGGAGATTGTGTTGGAATAGTGTGGACTGTCTTGGGACAGCCAATAGATAGGATAATAGTGTGATGTACAAAATAATTTCTAATCACCATATCTTCAGAAAGTCAGAGTTTGACATACAGAAAATGTGGAACCAGCATTAATATCCAAAGCAATTCAAACCCTACTCTGAACTGCAAGTCTCACGATAGTTCATGGGTTTGCTTTTGTAAAGCCCCAGCTGCCAGATTCATGCATTGCAAAGCGATCTCATCTTTCATTTTAAAAAGTTATATTTCCACTTCTCAAAGCTGTGGAAAGAAGCCTGAAAAGATGAAGTGCCAGTATCCTTAACAGCTCCAAAGAGAGAAGGCAAATAAAAGGAATTCAAAGTACATTGGTTTAAGCCAAACTCATAATTTCTTTTTCCCAGGCCTGGCTCATGATTTTTGAGAACTGGCATTTGGAAATGCTGGAAACACAAAACTCTTAATAAGGAACAGGGGGAAGTCACTAAGAAGTTTGAAGAAAGCTGTAAGATTTGTTCACTACAGTAAAAGAACGTGAGCATGAAAGACTTGAAGAGGGGGATTTGTTAAAGGCTACCAAAGTTCTGGTACTTTCTCACACAACAATCAGCTCCACAGTCCCTGGTGACTGAGCTGTGCCTCTCTTTGTTACAGTGTTTTGCCTTTAATTGTGGTCAGCCTGGTGGCTGGAACGTGACAAACTCATTTTGTTTCCTGGGGAAAGAGAGGGGCCTTTTGGGGCTATAGAGAGCCTGATACCTGTGACCAAAACAGTCAAACAAACACAGACAGAGGACAAACCCAGCTTTTGTATTCAGTGTTCAGAGCCTGGTTTATTTTGCTCTTATCCAGCATCTTTGTGGTGAATGTTGCTATAGAAAGCCTTTTTTCCTGACTTTAGGAAGTATATTTTTATGATAAAGGAACAATTATGGAATTAATTTGTTTTTCAAGCAAGCTTTTCTTACAGGAGTTTTTCTTTTTTAATGAGCTTGAATAGCAAAAACATTTCATCAAGCTTCTGTTGATGTACTTAAATATGTCCAAATAAACAGCATATTTTCAAGTTAAGTAAATACCCACATAGCAAATCTGGATCTGATTTAAGCCCCAAGAAAAATAATAATATTGTCTATCCATGCTGATGAATATGCTATAATGTATTATATATGCTTTGAGATTGCTAGACAAAAACTTACATATGTAACAGAATATGACTGAAATTCACTCAGACATGTTTTCCATTCCTTGGAAACTGAAAATCCACAGCAGATCTTCAATTCTCCCACTAGGACAAAAATATTTCTTTATTGCCTCTTGCCCATCCACCAGCTGAAGGGAGCTAACTCCACATGCACACTCTTATCTCCACACAAGCTGTACACTTTGGGGAGCATATGCTGAATAGATTAAATGAGAAAACAAGTAGTTGCAAATATTTTTTGCCTTTAAACATTCCAGGCAGTTTTTGACTTAAGATTACCTTGCATTTGAGTAAAGGAAGCATAATTAAAAAGATTTATTAAACTTCATGAAAGAAATGTAGTATTTTGTGATCAATTTCAATTTTGCTGTAGGTACAAAACTCGACTTCCCTAAATTGGAAAGTGTCTCATTGACAATACAGAGACAGAGACCATAGATCAAGTGATTCCTTTACCCAAGGTCTTTTGGTGCAGTGGTGGGTATTCATGTTCCTAAAATTCCCTGCCTAGCCTTTTCAAATAGACTATTGAAGGTAAAGGAATGTGTAAAATCAAGGAGGACGCTGCTCGCATTGCTCGTGTGATCACCCTGTGTGTGTATGCACAGCTGCCCCAGCACTGTCTCCTTCAGATGTGCTGCTGCATGAGAGCTGAAATACAACAAAATGCAAAACACTGAAATGCTTAAGAGGCTTTTAAAGAAAATGCTGTGACAACTTGGCCTGCACAGAGTGGTACCGTGTTTGACTACCTGAATTAGATTTAATCTGGCTCCCCCAGCGGTAATGATAATATAATATGCTGTAAAAAGGAGTCTAAAAATCTTAAATTGAATCTGTATGTTTACTGTGAAAGTGGCTATGTCGGCTGTACATTACAAAATTTTAATATTTTCAGCAGGCAAGCAATACATCTTGTCTAGACACTGGTGAAATTTTCAGCCGCAAAATTATTTTAAATTCTAAAACAAATAATGCAGACTTCACCACTCCCCCATCCCTAACAGATTGTGGAATGTCATTTACTTTAAATTTGCAGCCAGACATCACATAGCCAGAGAAATTGCCTGTAAGAAAAATAGGCTGACACTTATCACTGCATTCCAGGGGGACCAGGGGGTGATGTCAGCCCTCTCTGTTTCGCCCAGACAATTGAGCGTCCTACAAATCAATAAAAACAAGGTTTATTGGTATGTTTGCTTTATCACACTTGAGCCACTTTCATTGTTCTGGTGACAAAGTCTTCACAAATTGAATCATTAAACACAGTAATTGTGTTTCAAATACATTTTAGAGAGGAGGAAGGGAAGAGAGGGTGTAAAAGATTATTTGCTGCAGTATTTATGGCTGCGGAATTTAGGTTTGTAACAGTTTGCCGTACCTATATTTTATTTTTCAATATGGAAAAAGGCCAGGGGGAGGGGACAGAGGAGGGACCCCAGTAAGTGGAACAAACAGTCGCACTCCAATTTAGCCCGGCAAAGCTTTTAATATTTCGCTGAGCTAATGTTATATAAGGAATTTCTCAACAGCTCCTAGCGCAAAATGTCAAACTTATTTTAAAATTATTTTTTGTAAAAATAGATGGTCTTGGAAAAAAAAAGTAAGAATTGCACCCTGGAGTCGGGATCTAAGGACTGTTACCATCCTGGTGGTTAAAATAATTCCTTCCCGGGTGTTGCTCAGTCCCTTACGCAAGCCTGTAAACTCATTTCGCCCCAGCACTCTTTAAATCTTTGTCGCTCTTTGCATATGTGGTTGCGATTTACATGCCACCCACATTTAAAGAGGTATTGACATTTTCAAGGCGGCTATTTTAGCCCCTGGATTTTTAAATGGAATCAATCACACTTTATTTCTTCCCTCCGGAGCCCAGACCTGTGATTGTCGCACGCCCACCGCTATCGGCGCAGCCCCAGGGGCGTCTCGAAGCCACCCGTGCCAATGTTCAACCTCCCCTCAGCGATCCCAGCCGGGCATTGTCGAACCCGGCAGGGCCGGCTGCCCCCAGCGCTGCCATTTCAGCCTCACAGTTGCTATGCAGGCCGAGCCGGGATGGCAGAGCTAAACAGAGGCACATTTCACAGGAGGATCCAGCATTATGCAGTAAAATGGGCTGTGACTGGCGCTCGGGGGCCCGCGGAGCTCCGTGTCAATGGCATTGTTGGGCCTCAATGGCGCTGACCTGCGCCGGGCAGGCCGAGGTCAGCGCCGGGCCAGCCCCGCGGAGCTCACACGGCTCCACACGCTCCAAGACTGCCTCGGGACTACGGCAGCGATTGCTCTCCACAATGGCATTTGGGTTTTTGTCTAAGCACCCCTCTGGGAGGGGAAGGGGGGACAGCAGAGGCTGCGTTGCTGGAAAAGCCGGGCTTAGCTGCGCCTACACAGCCGTGAGTCCGCCTCAAGAGCCATCGCGCAGGTGACACGGGGAACGCTTCTCCCTCTCCTCCTTTGAGCTTGTTGCGTTTTTCTTACTCAATTAGCCTGAAACGGAACACGGTCATGCTTCCAGCTACACTTTTCCTTCGAGCACAGTGACATCAGACCTTTCCACACATTATACAAATTGCACTTCATGACTGAAAATCAAACCTAGGAGGCAACGATATCCACAAAAAATACCGTAAGGATGTATAAGCGCTTCCTACCCTGCACTGTCTCCTAAGATGAGTGGAGGGATGTCAGTCAGGAACTCGCAGTTATTTGGGGCCCTTCACCACATTCCTGTGATGCTGTTGGGAGCCTCAGCAGTGCCCAAGGGAAACCCAGCGAAGCACACTTAGAGCCCAGCACACATCACAGCGCTGATCCCCAGGCTGAGTGTTCACAGACCCAATCCCATCTTGGACAGCAGCAGAACTAGAGCTGTGTCCTGTGTTTGGCAGGGTTTAATGCCTTCATCTCACACAGAAACAGTCTTGTATGTATCCTGCCAGAGATTTGTTTTAAAGACAGTTAATGGTTAGTGATCCGCTTTGATCCTGCCAAGTAAAGGTGGACGGGATCAATGGACTTGCTTGGTGACCCTTCTCCCTTTCCCTTTCTGAGGTAGTTGTTGAGGCAGGAAAAAGCTCCTGCTGTGTGCAGAGAAAATGTTCTCCAGCAGCTCTCTGGTACCACTTCAAGTGTAAGGCAGAGCATCCTCCAGCCCACCCTGCTTCCACCCAAAGCTGCTGCTGCAGACACCAACTGCAACCCAGCGATGATCCTGCAGCAATGGTGATTCTGTTCCCCCTCTGCTGCTCAGAGCAATGCCACTCGTGGGCACTGATTATGATAAAAGCCTTCTTGAAACTTAGAGGGTTAGGTTATGCACACATTGTTCATGTGGGTCATTCCTTCCATCAAACCTGGCAAACTAAACTCAGCAAGCTCACAACAGACACATGGGCTCACTGATGGCTGCACCTTAGCTTTTAAAAAGATCTTGTGCAAACTGGCTCCCTTGGCTGTGTTATGCACCCTTTATCTTGGAGAAGGTCTGCTCCTAAAGGAGAGTCTGGGTTTGGTGAGTCTGTCAGTGACGGCTCCATTTCCCAGTATATATTTACACTACCATCAGACTTGGTGAGTGGGTTTGCTGTCAAACTCGCGAAGCACAAACCTGACAGTTTGGTTTGAAGTTCCTTTCCCCACACTTGGGTCGCACGAGAACACTGAAGAGATACATTTGCTATAGGTTATAGCAATCCTGACAGTAGTGAATGAATGATTGCTCCTAAAAAGTACAGCTTGTTCTGACATTATCGCTCTATTGCATTCTAAAAGTGGCTAAACCAGAGACATCCTTCCCTGTCTCTCCCCAGCCCGCTGCCATTCAGCATCTCTTCTGGTTCAGCAGTCTGCATTTCCACACTGATGTGAAGGGGATATGGATTTACACCAGTGGGACATGATGCCCAGTGGTAACATTTACAGCGCAACAACCATTTATTTTTCCAGAGAAGTGTTTAGCTTATTGATGAAAGGAAAAATATTCTACCCTCTTGTGTGTCTAAGTAGTCAACATCCCTAGTGAAATGAATAAAATTCTCATAATCTGTTCCACTGGAGCCTATTTCTGTTATAACTGAAAGCAGGAAATGTTGCTGCAGACTTCCATGGGAGCAGCGTTTTCCTCATGAAGAAGAATTGGTTAAACATTGCATAATTTAGTAACTCCTGACCTAACAGAACTCCGAGACACGCTCCCCAAGAAAGCCGCACTGTTTGTAGCTGGAAACAGCCTGGCTGGATCAGCAGCACTGGCAGCAATGAAAGGCTCTAAAACACAGATATGAAAAATGATTAACTGACTTCATACGAGTATTTGAGCTTAAAATTAGGGCAGGCACTCGAGAACTCTGCTGAATCAGGGCCTTGTTGGTGTTGGTATGATTATTGGTACCAGTAATGAATGCAGACATTTGGGAAGGTATGTTTCATTGCTGCCATCATGTTTTATTTTTGGAGATTTTAAAGAAAGATATCAAGAAGATATAAAACAAGTAATTAAATTCCTGTTTTGTGTAATGCAGAGCAAATATTTGCTTCAAGTTTTATGGGCATCTTGCAAATCAAAATCATAAAGGCAGATGAGCTTTTGTTTAAAAAAGGCAAGCTGATGGCTCAGCAGAAAATAAGAAGAGTTTGTTTTTGGAAGAAAAAAAAACCCTGACATGAACCACAAATACATTTCATTAGGTGACACTAATAGGGGTTGTCAGGTGCCTTCAGTAACAGCAAACATCCTCTCATGTCTCAAGTTTGTGTAGTAGTCAAGAGCACAGACTTAGCTCAGATAAGATATTTGATTTGTGTTTGCTCAGGAAAATGCTCTGACAGCTTAGCTAAAAGGAATTTGTATCAAATTGGAGTAAAACTTGGACTAGATAACAGCCAAGAGAATACCGGGGCTGGGCTGGACCCAGCATGAGACAATGGAAACAAGCTGGTGAACAAGTTACTGGGGAATATTTACTGAAGCACATTCTTTCTTTCTTTCTTTCTCACATGGACCTTGCAGAAAGTGAAATTCAAAATGCCAAAACTGCCTGGTTTGGACACAGTAAAAAAATCAGTTTCCAAAAAGTACAATCCTACCATTTTCTTTCTTTCTCTTTTATTTGCATTAACACTTTCTTACCCTTCTAAAATCTGCCTTGAGTTTGACCTAGTCAGAAATCAAAGGAATACAAAGCAGTTATTATGGTATAGTTTCAATACTATTTCATGTTTAGGGGAGGGAGTAAGGACAAACAAATGCTTGGGTGCTGGAAGGGCAGAGTTTGAAGCTTTGCAGCTTTACCCTCCTCTCTCAGCTGAGCTCCCTGTCCATATTATAACTCCATGCTTGGCCCTTTCTGGCAGGAGAGGGAAGGGCAGCCTGTGGTGGAGGTTTCTGGGTTTCCAGGTGTGTGGCAATCCAGCCACAGAGAATTCTAGAAGCACAAATTGAGAGTTTTCAAATTCCCACCAGGCACTGCTGGCATTCCTGGATTTAAATATTTTCCCATTTTGGAGAAAATATTTCATTTAGGTTGATCTGCTCCTCCATTAACTCCATAACATTTTATAAAATAAGGGAATTACTGCAAAAATTGTCCAAGATTGAATTTTTTTACTTGCTCTGTTTCAGATTATATCCACATTAGATTTTCACCTTTCTGTTGACATCCCCAAAGCAGAAACCAAGGTTGGTATTGAGGTAATTTTGATATTTAACATATCGTTAGGTGCACAAGAAAGATCCCCTTAGCAATAGGTTCTTTTCCTCAGATAAATTAACCCTGTGGTGGAGTACAACACTTCCCTTCTTTGCCTCTGAATTCAGCACTGTAGATGACAAAGAGAAAAGGTGAGGTCTGTAAGAAGAGCCAGTGCTTTTATTAGGGCAGCTAATGCAGATGAAAACAAGGAAATAAAACATGCTAATATATTTTCTGCTGTTCTTCTCCCAGGCAGGGCTCAAACGATGAAGTAGCCTGAGTAGTGCACAGAGCAGACGTGGATTTATCGCTGAAGCACCATCCTTTACCTGGCTGCATGGGCTGCACTGCCACCACTGCACTGCAAACCCACCCTGCCGCAGATTTCCTCTCACGCATCACAGCACCACGGAGTAACAAATCTGGCCATTAAACATCCTCCCACCAGCACAGGAAATACTCTGCTGTCCCCATGGAGTAGGGAAGACAGACTCCCTGCCATAATGTCTTTTAGCATATGGTCAATGGACAGAATTTGGGAGAGTTCCAAGGAAATTTGTACTTTCCCAGCTTTTGCCATTTGTAACACCATAGTACCGTGCCCCGGGGGTAAATAATCAGCCCCATTTTCCTAATGAGGAAATTCATCCAAGGTCATATGCTAAGTCAGTGGCCCTGCAAGCCATGAAATTCAGGTCATGGGCATGGGAATTACCTCTGCTGTCTCTGCAGCTTAATTGCATTTCAGAAACTGCATTTATTCGGTATGAAAATATACCAGCACCTGTTGTAACGAGACAGTACAAGAACAGCAGCCAAAAAGAGGCAGAAATATGTCAAAAAATGTGGTAAACAGTAGTAACTAACAGGAACTATAATAAGCCTCAGGAATTAGTAGCTAAGAATATTTCTGGGAAAGAGTATTATGGCAAAATATTACTGATCAAAGCCTGTCGACTCTAATCCTGCCAGTGTAGAATCATCTTAGAGGAGTCTCAGCAAATTCAATTTAGTCTCAAATTATAAGGTTATAAATAGTCTTTCAAAACTCTTCCTAAACTAGTCGAACTACACCAGTTCCAAATGTGAAGGTGCCAGAGGGGCAGGTGATCCTGAGTCAAGACAAGAATTGCTCTTGTGTAAAACCAGCCATTCTTTCTCCTTATTTGGACTTTTTTTCCACTTATCACTGATTCTAAAACTTGATTGTGAATGCTATCTTATTAGTTTTAAATTATACAGAGCTTTTGCAATGTCTTTTCATTATGGATACCAAAATTCTGCTTTCCTCAGTGCTCCCTTTGCCAAAGCATCTAAGACCAAGAATGAAATGCACAATAAATCCAGGAGTAAATTCACGGAAAAGAGGTGGGAAATAGTACTATCAATATCAGCAGATCTAGTGCACTCAGAAAGTGGAAGCTTTTTAAAGGAGGTCTCTGGGTGGGTGTTTGCCCACCAAATAAAAGGCAGACAATAATTTGAGCTATGTCAAAAAGTCAACTAAATATATACTAGATTAATGATGCCTAAGTGAGTTATTGAAAAACACTGTCAAGCAAGTCCTGAAAGTTCTTCACCCTCCCAGATCAGGCATATTCAATATCAGAGCTACTCACCAGTTTAAATGCATTTTGCTGCTCTCACAGAATCTACTTATCTTGCAGAATGCAATTTAGCTGAAAGTTTGTCTGGGAGTTGAGTTTATTTTCTGGAATTACTATTTTTGTATCCTAATGGGGAAACACCCCTCCTCAGCCAAAAAAAGAACCCAGCAACCCACATTTTTTTTCTGTCTAGCGACAAGTAGGCCACACTTCCAAGCTTCCCACCACGTCCTGGCTCTGGTGCCTGGAATGATCTTTTAGGCTGCAGGTACAGCTACATTTAGCTCCTGAGCCCTCTGTACTCAGAGTCTTGGTTTATTAATACACCTATTCTTCTCTTTCCCGCTGGCCTTATTGATTTCCCTTTACTGTGAAACACTGAGGTTATTTTCAAACCTTACACCAAAACACTTAACTTTTCCCACTTGCACTGTACCGTGACAGACCTGCAAGTGTGAGATATGAATTAAAAAATCAAAGCCGAAAGATGCACCGCCTTAAAAACAAAGAAAAGTAGAACTCTTATTATAGAATGATTTTCCTGAAGAAAAGCTTTAGAGTAGGATGCATTCTAAGTTCATTTTCCAGCTCTTCCTCTCTCTGGCTTATGACAACAGACTTTAGGTAAATGAAAACAAAGTTTATTAGAAGCAGCACCCACAACCAGAATAGTTTGGTGGGAATAAATTTTTGTTTGTTACTGGACAGGGAAGGGATGAGAGGCAAACCACAGGAATAAAACCAGGCACCAGATGTTTGAACCTGGAGGTTCAGCTCATGGTAACACCCTGTCCAACTGCAAAATTGACTTTGAACAGAATTAAATCCTACTCAGTCCAAAATGAAGACAAGAGACAAAATCATCATGGCACAGTCCATGTACCCAGCTCAAAACTTTCTGGACTTCTATGTGGATTTGATAAATTCCAAACTTCCCTGAAAGTGATTACACTACCGAGTGTAATCAGGTTTAACTGATGTCCTTGTGCTGGTGTTCACTTTGAAAGTGACCTTTTTCTCAGGAAAGAACACTTGTCAGGCTTTTAGGATCAATGTGTACTTGGAAAATTATTATCACAGCTGCAAAAATGTCATTGTTCTCAAAATAACAGGTATATTCCATGGAACTTCTCCTTGGTACTATAGATCACTGCGGCAGGAGGCCTCTAAGCTGAAATGCTATTGCTAGTTTTACTGCCTGTTTTAAGCAGAATTTCACAGAACTCTCTGTTCTGGATATGTCCCACCTGCTGGTATATTTTTGTTCCTAATGATGGGAAGACTTGCAGCACATTAACCTTCCAGAGGAAAAGTGTTTCATCTTTCTGTAAAACATCAGCAACAAGACAGGGGACTTATATAATTTCCCTATCGAAAAGAAGTAAAAGCAGTGGTATGGATTTTAAAAGGTGGAATAATTGCAACAGAGCCACTATTGTTACCATCACAAGACATTTGTAGCAATAAACATCCCTTAAACAGGGGAAGTTAATGGATTAATTGCAATTAAAGTTGTTCCATCGCTTGGAATATTCACAATATCGCGGAGGTTTCTCATCTGCTTGCGTTAAAACCATGCTTAACCCCCTGTTCCCAGCTCACAGCGTGCTGCAGTGGGATTTAGCCCTGGACACCAGGAAAACAGCTGGGATGTGCTCCCAGGACACACAGATCCTGCAGCAGGATCCTCCCACTGCAGGGGCTGCGTGCTCAGAGCCCGGGAGCGCTGGCTGGAATGCAGTGACTTCATCCCCGAGCAGAGGATACTGCAGCATCCTCAGAGCCCAGCAAACTGCAGAGCCCATTCAGCAGCTTTATTAAATGCAGCCATTTATTTCACTTATTTTCAGAGTTACCAGTTGCTTTTTTTTTTTCTTTTCTGTTGTCATGTTTGTGTCTGCAGTTCTTTACTGTGGTTGCAGAGAGAGGCTGGAAGCTCGGACCCCTGGGCTCTCCCTGCTGTGCCTCTGTCTGGCTGGCTATTTATAGCTTTTCTCTCACTAAATTGCAGAAGTGTTGAGAGTTTTGCAACTGCATTTTGGGGACAGAATCCTGAAATGTTTACTGACAGGCAAAATTTGAGTGAGTTAGAGATTTTTTTTTTTTGTCTCAACAGGAGTATACATGAAAATAAAATTTAAAAAAGCCTAAAATTATTTTTATCAAGTTTTAAGGTGCCTTTCATTCTATTAAGTAGTAAATTTTCAGAGGAAAAAACTTGCTATTTTCTTGCTATGTAAGAGTAGTCACTAAACACATGTCTACCAGTCCAGAGGACATAACCCACAGGGCTGGCAACTACTTTCCATGCTGCTGTGTAAGGAGAAAACTTAAATATAAGAGAAACTGAGGACACTCTGCAGTTAAAATTCTCTAATTCTGCTCCATCCCCACCACACCTCCCATTTTAACTGCTGTATCCACAATCAGGGAGTTTATTTTCCTTAGCTCCACTTCGATATTATCCAAATCGAAAGAAATCTGAAGTTTTAAATAACAGGGAGGACAAATTGTGCTTTCAGAGAAAGGGAGTTGGGACTCCTGCTTGAACAGATGTTAAGAATGTTTCTGAGTGTGCTAGACTCATTTACGAGTCTCTTTCACACATTTGAATCTTGGGGACATCAGCAGTTTGTTCAATATTTTCAGCCTCCATCCTAAATGCCACACTGGGAAATGAGAGGAGGGGGGGGGGAAAGAGAGGAAAAAAAAAGAAAAAGAAAAAAGAAAAAAACACACACACACATAGAGCTCATCTTCCATCAGTGTGACAAACTGCAAGCAAGAATCACGGCAGAATAGTCAAGCCAGACAGTTGGTAAGATATAATCAGGCTGGAAAAACAGTGCAAGATGATTTTAACAGACAGATGAAAGTAGTCACCTTCTGGACTGTGCTCCTGGGGCGAGTTTGCAAACATAAGGTTCTCCCTTCCGAGGGAGGATGGAAGTGTCACTGGCTCAGCACTGCTGAGGCTGTCTGTGGTCTCTGCAGACATGACGTAAAGAGCAGCCTGAGCAGCACCTCGAGCTCTGATTCTCCTTTCTCCCAGCAGATTTCAGTCACCTTTAGCAATGCACTCAGGGTTCCTGGGCTGGAGATGCAGCAGGAAGAGAAAAACTCCTTTTAAACCAAGTTAATAGAGGGCACAGAAGCAAGGGGGATCATCTGTGTCCAGACCAGAGTGATGCAAAAAATAATAATAAAAAAAAATTAAAAAATTAAGGACAGGCACCAGTTTTGAATCAAAAGAATGATCGGATTGATGGGCACAACTCTAGGAATGGACTAGCCAAGCGATAAGAAGGTTTTCCTCTTGTTAAAAATACCAAAAGGAAGGAAGAGAGGTCTCTATGTGGGCTATGGTTTTGCAAGACTGTTTCTTTCCTGTTCACTTTTTCTTCTGTCCATTATTGATGCAAGCAGTTAGACTTGTAAAAGGTTTAATATTAGCAGTTACTATGGAATTCCTCATCAGATTACTATAGATCCCAAAAGAGCAGCTACTCTCTGTTGTTTCCACTGAGCAGACCACAAGCCATCAGCACTATCTGAGCCTCTTTATGCTTTGCAGGGTTCTGTGCCTCAACAGAAAGAACAGAAAAATGATCAGAAAGCCCAAGCACCATTCTTGGTTCCAGGAAGCTACTGACCTGCCATCATACCCTTTAAAAAAAAAAATCACTTCCCTCATCCTTGCTTTGTTCCCCTTCTCATATTCAGTGCGTTTTGTTCCTAGAATAAAGTTTCCTGCGGTAGGTATTTCTCCACCCATGTTCCTCTAGAAATGACAGTTTAACTTTGCTTCTGTACTGAGCTATTGAAGAATCACTTTTGTCAAGTGTTCTTCTTTCCTCTCCTTCTGTTATAAAGCCTTCTGGTTTATAGTAGAACACTAATAAAAGTCTCCTACCATGGCTAATTTCAGGAGGCTGAAGCTGGTGCACAAAAGGGACGCTATCAGATAATTTGCTCTCCCTCCTACATTGACAAAATATAACACCAGTTTTATTTGTGTGTGATTTCCTGTTTTCAGCTGGAAGCATTTCACCAAATTTAAAACACGTACCAAAAGAACTTCAACAAATATTTTTGTTTGGGTAGAAGGTTTCTTGTCCCTGGTGATTTTCCATCCTCCTTTGAGGGCCAGCCCTTGAGCAGTATATTATCAGTGACAAGGCACAGTGGTTGTGGATAATGGGGCCAATTTTGCTCTCAGGCAACCCCAGTGACTTCATTGTCTGGTCTATCTGATGAGAGGGTAGAGGCTGGTAGAATGACTCATCAAGAAAAAAAAAAAAAAAAAGAAATGGGAAAAAAAGCAAAGGCAGCCAAGTAAAGACACAAGCCTGTCTCCTAAGAATAATTTAAATAGCAAGAGAGCTTCAAAATGCAGCAAGGAGCCAGAAATCTCTGCAGAATGGGGCTCAACAAAGAGCTGCGATGCTGTGATCCACAGCGAGGAGCCCAGGGTTATTTAGCTTTGGCTTTTTTGTTTGTTTGTTTTGGTGGGGGAGGGCGCGTCTCTCTTTGGCTTTTCTTTCAATAAAGGCAGACTCTTCTTTCTTGTTCCCAAAGAACCAGTTTCTTCTCTTTCCTGAGCACTCGGGCCAAGAAAAGGGAGTTGCATTTAGCCCCTTTCTGTGCATGTCAACTTGGGGAATAGCAACTCCTCACAGTCACTGCCTTTGTTAAATCCAAGCTTTTAAATTTCTGCCTCATGACCAGCAGGGGAGGGGAGGATTCTGCCCCTCTGCCCCGCTCAGGTGAGACCCCACCTGCAGAGCTGCCCCAGCCCTGGGCTCTGGAAGGACCTGGAGCTGCTGGAGAGGGTCCAGAGGAGCTCCAGGATGAGCAGAGGATGGAGCAGCTCTGCTGGGAGGAGAGGCTGGCAGAGCTGGGAGTGTTCACCTGGAGAGGAGAAAATGTGGGGTGACCTCCTCGTGGCCTTCCATACCTGAAGGAGCCAACAGGAAAGATAGAGACAATTTCCAAGGGCCTGGTGTGACAGGACAATGGAGAATACCTTCAAACTGAAAGTGAGGAGGTTTAGGTTCAATATTAGGGAGAAATCCTTCCCTGGGAGGGTGCTGAGGCCCTGGTACAGATTGCCCAGAGAAGCTGTGGCTGCCCCAGCCCTGCAAGTGCTCAAGGCCAGGTTGGACAGGGCTTGGAGCAACCTGGGATAGTGGAAGGTGTCCCTGCCCAGGGCAAGTGGAACAAGATGGGCTTTAAGGTCCTCTTCAACCCAAACCATTCCATGATTCTATATAATGAGTCTATTCTATTATTACTTCATCAGGAAACAGAAGGCCCCAACCAAGGTCAGGATCCCTCCTGCAATGCACTCTGCAAACCCCTGCTGGGAGAGAGCCCCAGTCCTTAAAGCATTTAAATAGATACATCAGTGAAACAGAGAGGAATAAAAGGGCTCACAGCCAATTCAATTCCCCACTCTCCTGCCCAGTGGACTTGGTTCCAGCTCCTCCTGCAGGGGTACGAGGCAACCTGGTGGCAGAAGCAGCCCAGGATAAACTATTCTGCCTGTCTCTAAACACATTTTTAAATGTCTTTAGCCAGAGCTGGCTGGGAGTTGTCTGGTCACTAGGATCAGCAAAAACTTAGGGAGGAAAGCTGCAATATTTTTCCCCTGAGACTAGGAAAAATTCTGCAAGTCTTTCGTTTTCTCAGCTCATCCCACTGCATCTATTTACTCAACTCAGGAAGATTTGAAGTAACATGAGTAAAGGACTGGAAAATTACACTGAAAAAGAATCAGAGTAATTAAGCGTCAGGAGAGCCAACACCACAAGAAACAACAACAAAAAGGGGAAAATACTTGTGGGTACTTAGACTGATTCTAATTAATGTTTCAGTTTCTGAAAAACATTCCCAAGCTAAAAGTTTGTAATGTTACCTCAGGCCCACTTGAAAATTTTACAGTACCTTTATAAAATCCTGAAAATAAAGATTTTTAATGGTATTAGGAGTCAGAACAGAGACAGCACTGCTGAAAAAGATCGACAACAGAACGTTCATAGTCTCAAAGTATCTGAGGAGTCATGCTCTAATGTACGAGATGCTTGAGAACATACTGCTGGTATTCTGGAGTTATTTAGATAATGTTCTGATTGTGGCTTGAAGTCAGTAATAACAAGCCATATGTTCACTTTTTCTGAAAAAATATTCTTTATTAATTCTATCAATAGTTACCCCATGAATTTTATGGCGAAAAGCATCTAATTTGTGCCTATGGCATTTGAATAAATTCCAGTTTAATTTAAAGGTCAAATAATACTATAAGGTCTCTTCAGAAGATTTCTTACTATAAAACTATTGGATACATCTCCAAACTTTATTCCATTAATTATTTTATGTACCAGTAATAGATACATAAATCTGCTTTGATTTAACTTGAATAGAGATTTCCCTCTACAGAATACTCCTCAAAAAGGAGAGAAAATACTACATGAAATCCACAGCTCCTGCCAACCCAAATCCTCATCCATTGGTTTTAGATGGAATATCTCAATTAATGAAGCTGGAAGTCCAACTGTCCATTACCTTGGCTTTCATATGCAGATAAAATCATCCTAAAGGATGAAGAGAATCTATCCCAACGCCTGAGAACCCAAGCACCTGGACTGGGTTTGGCCATACTGCCAGCTTGGGGACCTAAAATCACAACAGCCCATGCAGCGGATTTTTCTACATCTCCTTCCTCTCATTCCACCCAGTTTATGTTGAGGGGACCAGGTTAAGTGGTTTGACATATTTTATCTCATCCTCAAACCAGAATTCTACTACAGATAGTAGAACATTCAGTTTGAAACTCAGTCCTTTCATTTAGAACAAAACCCAACAACAACAACCAACCAAACAAAAAAACCCAAATAAAAATGCAGCACTTGGTGATAATCTCTCTCTAATCATCAAGGACACTTACTGTTTGAAAAATCTTGCATACCCAAAGTAATGATCCATGTAGGACAGAAGCCCCAATGTTCTCAGCACAGTAAAAGACAATGCTTAACAAATAATAATAGCTATTACTAAGTCTTATGCACCACTGCACTTTCTAATACTGCCTTGAAGTGAAAAGGACACGATGATGTGATAAGAAAAGCTGTTCCCAGGCTATTTCCCTCTCTAATGGAATCCCCAGAATCCAGAAATATCAGACAAAACTTTGTTTGGGGATATTTCCTATTTGTTTCTCACTAAATTAATTTAAAATTTACTTCAGAGATGCAACTCCTCACATTAATCTGACTCACAGAGCACACCGTGTGCCAAGAAGGATTGACACACTGGAGATTCCCCTTCATTCCGAATCTCCAAGGACAAAACTAGTGAGGCAACCTGAGGAAACCACAGCTTTGTTCATTATTGGGCAGCCAGGTACCTCAGGCACCCAAGACTTCATTATTTACAGGACAGCAAAGAGATTTCATTCAGCAGGAAAATGAAAATCCTCCCAAAGCATTCAGGATGCAGGAAAACCACGTGCAGGTGTTCTGCCAGCACTGACATTTGGTGACTGGACTATTGGGCACCTTCTAACAGGCTGGGGGAGCATTGAAAAATCTGCTCCCAGTGAAAGCAGCAGGAACCCCCAGTGCTGTGGTTCCTCAGGGAGCAGCCTGGCCCTGGGGAGGAGCCGGGAATGTCCTGTGGCCACTCCACACTCGGCTGCTCCCCGCAGGACACACGGACACGGCCGGACAGGCAGCAGAGGGGCAGCGATTGCCGGGATCACAGTGACACTGCGCAGTCACAGGGACAGGGCACGGCACCCACCAGGGACAGGGACAGGGACACTGACCATGACGGGGGCTGAGTGCTGAGGATGGAAATCCTAGAGCCACGCGCTCAGCAGCGCACGGGAGCGGGGTGCAGATTAGCTGCAAGGTCAAATAAACATCATAAAACATTGCCTCAGCTGTCAATTAAAGAACAAACAGGCTCATCGTAATTATACAAGATAATTGTTATCTGCTGGGTGTTAATTAGATACATTTTATCAGAGCTGTTGTCACTGAATGGAGAGTAAAACTGGTCAAAGTTATTTTTTTAAATGAAATTATTTCATAACTAGTTTTGTTCTTCCTTCAGATGAGACTAACATCTTGTTTTCCCAGGGTATATTTTCTTAACTGTACTCCTAAGAAGCTTTAAATTTTCAAAATAAAATTACATTACTGTGTAACTAAGCTTAGCAGAGAAAAGCATGTGCAAAGAAGGATATAAAAATAAAAATTCTAAGCAGCACTCTCACTTTAAAATAGAAATAAAAATATTTTTCCCTACACAGTTTCAAAAAATAAAATATCCCATTTAATTAATTTTAATTTAAATGGAAATCACAACACACTCCGAATGATAAACAAGGACTGAAATGCCTGAGAGGTCAGTGTGCAGGTATTGAGCAATGCAGGGGCACATGTGGCCCATTATCCAAACACTTTCCTGGAGGGTTTCTCGCTGCAGGACATGGGATGTGGATAATGCAGGTGAGGCACACAGGATGGTCTGGGAGCCCTGCACACAAAGGCTCCACTCCTTCCCCTGAGAGCAAGGATGTGGAGCCACCTCAGGGGCACAAAGACAGAGTAAACTCTGGAAAACACACACATGTGGAAGTTCTGGTCAAAGTCTGATTAATAAAGAATCAGGTTGAAATAAAAGGGAGAAAGAGAGGAAGAACCTTGGAGTGTCACACACTGGCTTCCTCCGTTACAGCAAGCCTCCTTCCATGCCTAATTCCTTTCCATCCTCAGAATTCACTGTTTATCTCTCCAGGAAACAGCTGCCCTAACGTATCACCTTCTGGTGAGAAAAGACAAATGTCCAATATTTATTCAATCAATAGAAATATCTAAACTTTCAGCCATCAGGGCAGGGGCCTTCTTTTCTTTATTTGTACATCACCAAATATAACAGGAACTTCCCGACGCTATTGTGTGGAGCAGCAGCAATAAAAAGGAGGGTCAGTAGGCCAGCAGAAATACCAACCTGTTTCATTTCAGGATTGATTCATTATGAAGATAACCTACATTTATTTCATAAGCTAAAGAGCTTGATATAATTTGTATTGGTGTCAGTAAGAAAATACCAGAATTTTTTGAGGAGAGCAGTGGCACAAAGGTTTACCACACACAGCCTAAAATAGTGTGAGAAAGGAACTGACTTCAGCTTGAATAATAGTCATTAACTCAAAACACTGGAAAATGCATTCCTTGTAAGAACAGAGCCACTGGAGCCTTGCCCAGTCCTAAACAAAGAGTAGCAGTTCACAGCTGTAGGGGACATACTGCGGGTATACACGAAGCTAAGGTTTAAAATATACTTGTGGTCTGCAGCAAACCTGGGGATTCCAGGGACTGTTGTGAAACGGCATTTCAGGTTGCCTTCATTTCTCTCCTTGATAACAGCATTTCTCTGGAGTTCTTTTAGTATTTCTGCTTAAGTTACTGAGCAGTTGCGTGGTTCTGGTTTATACTGAAAAAAATTAGGAATTATAGGAAAAATTAGGAAGATCCTCCCGAGTTATATATGCATGGAAGAGTGTGTGCACTCCCAGACTATTTCAGGCAACAGGGAGCGTTTTCATGGCAAAGGTGTTGTGGACAAATTCCAAAAAGTGCTCCTCCAATGCAGTAACAAAATTCAATGTGACTCATGTGTGCATGTAATTAATATGATTAACACAAACAGAAAATTTGAGGTGACTACTGGCAAGCAGTATAAAAATCAGGTTTGTTTTCTATGAACACTGAAAAGGTATTACAAGAAAGGAAAACTGAACAAAGATCAAGTTAAATGTTTAATATATACATGTATATTTAATATTCATCTAACAATGCCTCATTCATAGCTTAAGCAACCCAAATGTATCGCAGGTTGAAGACATTTCCTCTTGTTTCACCAGCTAAACATTATTATACAATGTCCTTTTTTCCTTCCTTCCTACACTAAATGTCTCTGTTATTGGTAGCAGCAGATACAGCTCATACTCAAGTGAAGAGCTGAGAACTTTCCTATCTACAGTTAAACGAACTCAGAAAAACTGGGTAAGAACTTGGAGTAGAGACTATAAATCCTTTGAACCGTGCAGCACCAGACCCAAAGCTTTAGTGAAGCTAATGGCATGATCCAAAGATTACTGAAAGCAATGAGAACCTTTCTCCTGCTGGATATTGAGAGATTTTGCATCAGCAAGATGAGAAGCAGCCAGACACTCAGATTAAAAAACTAATCTGGAGAGCAGACAGCAGAGGAGGGGACAGAAATAACAGCCAGCAGAGCCTGTTACCTTTCCAGATTCTTTACAAGTTTGGTCTAAAACAGAATTGCTCCTTCACACTTGGGCTTCTTGCCAAAGGAGATTTTCAAAGCTATTTGAGATAAGAGGCAGCAGGCATCTGTCACAGGGCACCTGGATCTGCCCCGGGATGAGTCAGTGCTGACGAGGCTGAGCACGGTCACTGCGGGAGGTACAAGAATGGAGGAAGCCAAAGCCATCACTGATGACTCTGCCTCCCTTCCTCCCTTCCCTTCCTGCTCTGGTGGTCTAGTCTTCCAAAAGAGCGATGCTGAAAAATGCCCTTTCTCCAGAAACGGCCACGTTTGGTACCAGAAACATCTCTCACTGTCAGGCAACACTTCCCATGAAAGCCACTGAGCTCTGCAAAAGGCAGCTGAAGGGTTTCTACCTTCTCCACAAAGAATGGCACATTCCAGGGACATGGGTGGACTCTCTCAGGAGAGAATTTTGTGTGCGAAAAATACTTTGAGAGCCAATCTGGAAGACACTCTGTATTTTTATATCATAGTTGGAATAATGCAGGCAACTGAATTAAATTCTTTACAGCAGGGGACCCTAAGGTGTTTTAGCAGCAACAGTTTCTTCCCTTTTTCTCCTCCTCTTTAAAACCCTTGACTTAAATGCCATCTCTTCAACCCACTCAAGAAAAGATCAGTTGTTCTGCTATCATGAAAATACACCTTTGTACCAGATTTCTGGAAATTCTGTCATTTCAGACCAGAAACACAAGAACGTGCAAAGACAGAAGCAAACACTGGCGCTCCAGAGCTCTCTTGGAGACCCTGACATTTACAGAAGAAGGAAGATGCAACCATAACCACCACTTTTGAAGGCAGCATCAGGGAAATCAACAGCAGACATAAGATGCCACCTTAGCACTGCACATACTGCAACGATGAAAAATCACCTATTTAGTGCTGATGGAAACCTTTGCAATCTAAACAGTATAAATGTCGCTGGGTTTCTGCTAATTCAACAGCAGTAAATCTTTCACGTGTCTGTGACACACACAGGATATCAAACCCTTCCCAAACGTGCTGTGAGAGGAAATCTGAGTTATCATTTGCCTGCACTGGGCTTGGAGCACCTCCACTGTCCTGCTGCTCCAGGTGAATTTCTCCTTTCTCAGTAGCTGCTGACCTCGTAGGAGAGCAGCTCTGGTTCCTTTCTTTAGGGAAGAGAAACCCAGTGTTTTGGTATCAGACCCAGCCAGGCTGGGACAGGGACAGAGCCTCGAGGAGAGCAGAGAGGAGATCTGGAGAGTGTCACACCCAGCCCCTGCTTCCCTGGTTGGTGAATAAAACCCAGAACTGGTTAACAAATGATGTAAGGGTTATTCTTGTCTCCTGAAAGTGGGATTGTTGCAGGTTAAGTTTTACATGTAACATTTCAGTCCACCTGTGCAGCGCTGTTCATTTTTTTTCCATTGGATGTTTAACATAACACCTACCTCATGCTCCACTAATTATGATTTCATTCACGCCATTGCTTTCCTATTCATCATCACTGGTGGCCCTTAATGTAATCTTTAGCATGGCCATGCAGTAATTAGGTAACTGCTGTTATTTTGGAATGCTACAGGAGGGCTTCCCCACACAGAACTTATTTTTGTTGAAGGACTATGGCAGTGACCTGGCTGATGATAAGGTGACTAAGCCTCTTTACAGTTTACAGACTAAGTTTACAGATTTAATTGAACGTTGGTACAAAAGAGAAGAATTCAGTGCACTGTATAATAGATATTGTTTAGTCTAGTGCACTGATTTATGCTCAAGTGGGATAAAAATCTACATTTTGTCTTCTCTATTAGAGTTTCCGAAATACTGCCAAGAACTACTTCTTGGAATAAAAATGAACATTTGTTCTCATGTTTGCAATTTTTTTTATTCCTTTCACTAGCAAATCATCTGGCTATTTTATTTAATTCTTTGTTCTATTTTTAGGAACATTGACAGAAAATTCAAATCATGTAAATATTTCTCCAACTCTTCTCCTCATTATATTTGCTTTGGGAATGATTTGTCTTATTGTCTTTATGACTCTTTCTCCATTCCTTCATAAAAGCTACAATTAAGCAGGCACAGAATAATATAAAAGGCAAGAAACCAAACCAAAAGGCCCATATGGCTAAAATTGAAAACTGAATGCTATAAACCAGGAGAATGTGAAGAGCTCCCAACCAGAGCAGTGATTTCAGTATATTTGCATGAAGAATATGCCAAACAATCCAGTAGAGGAAAAACTAAGAAAATCCAGTCGTGGGAAATACAAAAGCAGAAAAGGGATAAAGCTTTTGAATAAAGAATTTGATACACCCAGTTCATCCAGTTCTGCTCCCTCTTCCTTATCCAGAACCAAGGCCCATTCAGATATTCTGAATACAAAATGGGCTTTGCAGCTATTTTGAACTAGTCTGCAGAATTTTAAGGACAATAAAACTTTTAACATAGTGGGTGTTTATTGTCTTCAGAGTTTCTCCTTTGCCTGATAAAAACATCATCAAGAAACTTTTCACTGATGGTGTGTTGGCACAGGGCACAAGTCAGTGCAAAGGACATGCAGAAATGAAGAAATTAAGTAGACAGGAAACTCCAGGTTTTTCCCATAACAGACCACAGTCCCGTGAATATAAATGCTCAGTGAGCAGAATCTATAGAGAATATTTATAAACTAAGTTGTAACAGTTTTCTCTCCAAATCATAAACTATCTGCCCCAAAACATAATGCAGAGTATATAGCTTAAATAAATATGTTTATAAGTATACATATTTCATTTGTAATAAAAAGGAAGATGTAACAACAAGGGGGTGTGTGCTGCTATAAAAGAGAGATTTAAATGAGTTCATTTTCTCAATCTAGACCCCCAGGAAAATCTGAATAACCCAGAAACAGCTTTTGGATGATCCACTGCTCAAGAGATGGATTCAAGGTGCAAAATTGGTACTTGAGTAATAAAGTCCAAAAAAAGCACAACTGAGGCATTTGGAGCTTTGAGCCTCATATAGGGTCTCCTCATTGGGAACAATCTCAAATTCCAGTCAGCTACTCCAGTGGTCTGTCACCATCTCTGACCTATGTTTACTGAGGCAGTTAATGTGTGCATAAGCATTCTCCTCATTGTAACTGAGCATTTTTGAGACATAAAGGCAGATCAAAACATTGTACAACTTCCTCACTTGAGTTTTGTCTTGAGTCAGTCAAACTTTGTCAAAAAAAAAAAAAAAAAAAAAAAAAATGTTTTTTGGTTTTTTTTCTGAGTCACAGCCAAACATCCTTCCCACAGGAGAGGCAAAAAAAGGGGTTTCTATCATTTGCTGGGGTGACAAGAATTACGTGACGAAATGGGGATTTGCTTTCTGAAAAAGATCCACTTTGTCCATTCCTCCTGAAGGAACAAAGACATGCAAGAGCCTATTTCTTTGTGCTGTTGCCAAATAGTGGAAATTTATCATCATAATTAAAGAAACAAATTGGCAAAAACAAATATTATTTTCAGATGGATTTCTCTCTCTTCTGTGAAAATTCTTTTTTTACATTTCAAATGAGTGGAAAAATCAGATTATACATTTGAAAAAGCCCCAGGGCAACTATTAGGAGAGATAGTGAAGCTCTGAACTTTCTCCTGCAAAGCACACCTGAAAGACTTTCTAATTTCTCAGCATGTTGACAGTATTTAAATTCCTGTCTTACTGAAATATAGGCAAAAGCTGAAGTTCTAGCCTCCAGAAAATAAACTCTTGTTTAATAATGTGATGGGTAAATGTATCCAGGAAATGTCACAAAATAAATCTGAGATAAATTAAACAAAACTGACTTCCTTTCTATGTCAGATGCCTCTAATTTTGGCAGTTTGGGCTAACAAAGGAAAGCAAGCAAGTACTTAGAAATGAAAATGCCTGTTTAGCGACAGAGCTACAAAGAACAAGTAGCACATTTCCAAATCTGTAACAGAATCCAGCAACACCCGACCTGAGTCCTCTGGCTGCACCCCACACAAACCCCCCTCGGTTTCTGCCAGAAATACATTATTATTTCTCATTATTTACAGCATTCCCATTGCTCATGATAAGGGGGGCAAGAGGGTTGTGCAGAGAACACCAGAGGTTGTATTCACCCTTCCCATCCCATGCCAGATTCTTGCCACCCCCTGTATTTCAGAGAAGTTTCCTACAAACCATCTGCTGAAAGGACAGAACGTTGGGGTAGAAGATAAACTGTCACCAACGCCAGATGTGTGGAGTTACAGATCACAGAACCATTAAAATCGTGGTAGCCATGCTCTTCATTAGCAGTGAATGCAGAGAATTGGCAATCAAGACTCACACAGGCTGCTGATAAGCAGCCTTTTAAAATAAACCAGATTAATATAATATATGGGGAAACAGAAGCATTTAACAGGAAGGGTAATTTGGGGTCGGAACAAAATATGGAAAATCGAGTCTGCAGTCTTTATCCCTGTGACAACCAAACTTCTCCTGCTCCTTGATTTGTCCTGAGGTGCCTGGCCCACTCTCCTCAGCAGAGCTGCCCTCCCTTTGCCCAGTGCTCCTCACTCTGGGTCACACAGGCTCTGTCTGAGCAGGGCTGGAAGCCACCAGAGCTCCAGAGGAGGGACTTGCAGGCTGCTACCTGAGCCTGTCACCTTTTACAGATGAGCCTCCCAGATGGCTGAGCAGATGCTGCCTGAAATAAGGAAACAATTATCTTTGCACCTGGCTGAGTCCTTTAGATCTTGCTGAAAGACAGATGACCAAGCATGAAAATATGCCAAATAGTGGCCAAGAATATTGAAGGATTAAATATAAAATTTGCTTAAGTCCTGTGGGTAAGGATGATTTAGAATTTTTTGCCAGATTCTCTCTGGATATTGTAGGGATGCCTGCTTGTGTGCCACTCTGACCTTACTCACTGCTCTGGACTGGGTTTCATTTCTTTCCAGCCCCAGATGCTGCTCTCACCACAGTCACAGGCCCTTTTGGCTATGCCACACTCAGCAATACATTTTGGGTGAGAGTGGGGAAAAAAAAAATCTGTCAAATGAAAAGATAAGTGTGAATTAAGAGAAAATACTTACCCACTGAAACAATGCAGGGTAAAAAAAAAAAAGAAGTCTCAGCCAAGCTCTGCCCCTCTAGAGATTTGGAGAATGTGCTGTTTGTGTTTAGTTCACTGCAATTGCCCGTTTTCTAAAGAATAATGTGATTTCAAGCCTTTTCCCCACTCACTGCTTTCCTCTAACATCTTTTTGAGTCTCCACTCTTACTGCTTCTCTGGGAGCATAGAGGTGATGCTGAATGCTAAAGAGACAAGAAGTACTGCAGTCCTGGACCAAGAGGATGCAATTCCATCCATTCAGCTGGCAGGTATCTCATCAGGCACTGGATGATTCCAGCTGCCCAGCCCTCAGTGAGCCATTCAGTGGGCAGTCTGCAGGTAATACTCCCACAGCTCTTATTTTAACCTGTGGGGCTGCTTCGTCAGGACCTTAAACACAGACATAAATGGGATGAGGAAGATACAAACGGTAGAAAAACAACAGCAAATGAGAACAGCCTTTCCAGCAGATTGCTTGGAGAGGGAGGGTGAAAAAAGGATCTCTAAAGTAGCAGCAGCTTTCCCTTATAAGTAAATCAATTACAGCAAGATGCTTTGCTCCCCCATAGCAGCCAACATCTGGTAGGGGATTAAAAAAAAAAAAAAAAAAAAACCTTCACAATCACCCTCGAGAAAGGAAATAACACCTTCTTCACATGGATGAAGAAACAAAGGGGGCAAAGTATGATGTCCTCGGGATCACAGAGAATAGAACAAAGACTAAAGAAAAACACCCAGAGTGTGCTTGTTCAGCACTGGAGGAGTTCTTGGAAGCCTGAGATAGTTTCATGTGTTATGATCACAGAGCATCACATGGGGGAAAGGAGGGGATGGGAAAGTCTCAGTGCTTCCCACAAAAACCCCCACAGTAATAAGCCTGGGGAAGGAGTTTTCCCAGCAGACTTCTTCCCACATCACTTATTTGAGAGGGTGGGACATCAAACCTCAAAATATGCGGCTTGACCTGACATACTTGTTTTTGCACAGACAGACAAGGCAGCTGCCTGCTGAAGGCATCCTGTTACTGCCATGCAATTCCAGAAGTTTATTTGGAGGGTTTTCTTAGCCAGCTATCTCCATACCAATCTCCCAGTGTCTTGTTACGGGAAGAGAACTAGGGCAAGGGAGCTTTCCAAGGGGAGGAAAACCCCCTAAGGCCTGATTAGTGGAAGACACTGCATGCCCCATGTGGTTTCTTCCTCTGTGGGAAGAGAGGAATGCAGCTGCCTTATGCAGCAAAAGTAGAGTCCTGAGGGCCAGGTAATCTGTGTTTATCCTGTATTTGACACTGACACCTCTCCCAGGAAACAGATCCCTGAACCCCAGGGCAGGATCTGTTAGAACAGAGGATCCCTAAGGTCCCTTCCAATCCAAACCATTCTCTCAGTCTGTAAGCCTCAGTTTTTCCTTTGTCACCTCCATGAGCTGCTTCACTGCTATGAAGAAATCCAAGAATCACAGTGGTACAACCCACTCAGAACGGGAAAGCACTAATCATTATTCTGAACTTTCTGTTCAGTCCTGCAGTTGCCCAAGGTAGGTCACAAAACGCCTGTTTCCCGAAGCAAATGAAATGAGGAAATTCCTCATTTCTTTCTTGAGTAATGATACCAATAAATGCTACACCATTATGTATTAAATCAGCATAAACCTTCACGGCTCATGTGTCTTGAAAGTGTTTATTGAATCTGGTTTGAGCTGAAGAGGACTGCGGCACCCTCATGAAAAAGGGAGGAGGGAGAGGTAGAGAGGCCAAACAAATCCAACTTCTCTTAACAAATAACAGCTCTAATCTCACAATGATGGAAAATTTCAGCAGAAACTCTTCTTGCTCCCTATTTTGCCTCCCAATAAGAGGCAGAAACTTTGAGTGAGAAGGAGCTGTTTATATGAATGCATGATTTTTAAAAGCCCAGCCAAGTGCGTAAGGGAAGCGAGGCAACTTTAGCCTCCAGAGAAATAACCTTCAAATCGCAATTTGACAAACAATATCAAAAACTATCAGAGAAGCAAGAGATCTCGCTGACTGCAGTGTTTTCATTCCCTTCTCAGCAGTGTGACCTCATCACAGTCGCACTCGCACAGAATCCTATTACTGCTGCCTCAGCTGCAGAGCTGCAAGACAAAGGAAGGTTACAGACATCACTCCCCTCTGTGCCTTGCTAATCAATAGTTTTTATCTAATTTCTTTGCTTCAAGATACAGGAAAACAAGGTGCTGCATTTGAAATGGAAGGCTGGGAATAACTGAGCTTTGTGGAAATCAATACAAAATAGAATAGCTGACAATGTCATCCTGCTGAAACACTATGAAGACAGATTTGAAGTTCCTCTAATTATCTAGATGTTTGTATTTTTAAACACTGACTTAACGTCTGCAGAAAAAAAAAAAAAAAAGGCTTTATTTAATAACTGTTGTGGTTTCAGAACTTCTTGTGCTACTGGTAAGTCTGCTCAATTTCCTTATATTTCCAGTCTGGATGGAAGTTTCCCTTTTGGTGTCAATTTAGGACTCAGCATGGAGCAGCCTTGTTAGCTTGCTGCATTTAGGGAGGTAATTTACACATGGCAGCACAGTGGGCTGAACCCTGCCTGGCAGGGATCCACACAGCTCAGGTGATGGACAGGAGTTACTGCAGTGGACACACTTTTTTCCCATTCACCCAAATTCTGGGTAATTTTTAATAACCTCACATTACTCAATTTCCTCACATTAGCTAATAAGAAACATGAAAGCCCTGGACGATTTAAACTAGAGCCAGGAGGATTAAGAAATCCCCTAAAAGTCAAAGAAGGAGCCCGCAGATGCTTAACTCCAAAGAGGGCAAGAAGCCAGAGTTAAGAGATGTAAAACTATCTCCATTGTGAAATGGAAGTGCCAGTATTAAGCCTACCCTGCCTATTCTGAACACTGAAAAGCTTCTCTAAGTTAAAGCACAGCAGAGAGAACAGAAATGAGAGCTGCTCAGCCCCCTCCACTTGCTTTAGTGCCACTCCAGAGTCTCCCACCCAATTCCACCAGAACCCTTCTCCTTCCCCCTCTCAAACTCTCACAGTGCTCCTGTGTGAAGCCACCAGTTCCTTCCAGCCTGCAGCAGAAGGGATCTTGGAGTAGAACTCAGGCTGTGCTCAGCTAAACCCCTCCCAAAAATGCCATGCAAGCACCAACTACTCCATGGTGCTGCTTCACTGCAGATTCCGATCTTATTTCGGAATGTTGGGATCTTAGTCTGGAAGGGGTTGTTTTAATTTAGGAATTTAGCTATAGGAAACTCTAAAACTCATTCAGGGTTATGGACTTGCTTCTGTTTAATGGGTAAACCATTTTTGCTGTAATGAGCTTCCATAAATCTGCCACTAGACAGGTTTTTAAATAAAAATATAATTTTAATGCAATGGGAAATTGCTCACTTGTTAAACAGTAATCATTTCTCTCTCCTTTATTTCTACTGTTAAGTTGGAAGCTGGGTATTGTGTGCAAAAGTGAAGAGATAGATAGATAGATAGATAGATAGATAGATAGATAGATAGATAGATAGATAGACAGACAGACAGACAGATAATCACTAAAAAGTCCAAATCTGAGCTGCAATAAGGCAAGAACTGATTCACAACCTGCTTGTATAGTTCCTTGGCTGATGTTTCATACCTAACCTGGCAGGAAGATTAGCTGCTTATCCAGGGAAAACGACTAACGCAAGCAATTCTTATTTTCTAGACAAACAGTAAATTCAATTTAAATTTGGTGAAGCTTCAGATTGAAAAAAGGGAGACATTTTTCAAAGTGTCAAAACATTTCACGTTGTCATTTTTTATCTAAAATGTTTGTTTCAGAAATGCCAAAAAGTTTTCATTTTGACATTTTCCCAATTGAACTTTTTTTCAAATTGGCATTTTTCATGTAAAAGCTCAGGTAATGTTTTAAAAATGAACGTCCTTAAAACAAGCTAAAAACCTCAAAATTTCAGTTCAGGTCAAACAAAATATTTCCCATTGATCAAGTAGAATTTTAGTGTTTCCCAGGAAAGATCACTTTTGTTTGAACTCACAACAGTTTTTTTTCTAGATTTTATTCATAAAAGAGAAGTTTTGCCTAAATTTATAAATATCATGTTGATTTTTAATAGATTCCTTTCGTTTTCATATATGTTATAGTCATGTACACAAATGGGTACACATATCCTAATAAATCATTGTGAATTGCAATTATTTTAAAGGTCCAGGTGCACCTTTTAGCCCATCAAAGGCATGAGAAAAATCAGGTAATTTTGGCTTCTTTAGAGAATTTTTAGGCAAATTAATTTTGTATTTGCAATGGGCTAAAATTTTTTGCTAAAGATCATTCACCAGCAGAGGGTTCAGTTCACACACATACCTGGGACTTGGTCTTGGCTGGGGTACAGCCATAGTTTTTTATCTATGAAGCTTTATTAAAACTTAGGAAAGGATCCTAAATATTTTTCCTGAAAGAACATTGGCCAAACAAAATTACGAGCTGGAGATCTGGAGATGGATTAGATCAATTAGGAGATGAGCTGGGACAATGCACTGAACGTTGAGATTCTGCAGCTCCAGCAAGTTCAAGATCAGTCAAATATTTCCTATGCATTGTGTCTGATTTATTTTATATTCGGGTGTGTTGTGAGCTGGCAAAAGCAATCTGAGAGCTCTTTGTGGGGCTCATGGACACATTGCCCTCTGTGGAGAGTAGATCAAGTTACAGACGTTTGGAAAAGGTCGATCCCAACATTTAGTCTTTAAATAGGGGGTGGGAGGGTGAGGAGAGCCAGAAAATAAGAGGTCAAACATCTTGAATCACCAGACAACTATTACAATAAACTACCAAATATGCTTTTATAAGTGTCTAAATGAAAGAGAAGATGAGGAGGAAATTTAACATCATCCAGGGATTTGTCAGCGTCAAAGAAGGAGCTCCAACTATTTTCCTCCCTTCTCTGAATTCCTACTGCTTAGAGTTGGCCCATCTCTTATTGATGGATCAGCTCTGCTCCAGATAAGGAAGAAGGTGCCAATTCCATGTTTATTTATATTAATAACATCAATATTTCATATGGTATCTCAAAAATAAATGAGGAAAACATATTCAAGATCTGTAAAATTAATTTATAACTGGTCATAAAATCTTCTGTAGGTAGTGATGATCAGTGGAACAATAAGTGTGGTGCAATTGTTCATCTGGCACTAAGTCAACGTTTTCATCATTGATTTTGGTGATGAGAATGCACCAAAAAATGCTGCAAAGACATGAGAATGTAAAAGGATTTTGACAAACTGGCGAAGTGGAATGAACAAACATTCAATAAAGAGAGGTGGAAGGTGGGTACCAACACAGGTAGAAGACTCAACGGGGGACCAAACAAGCATCCAGGTGTTCCCAGAGAGCACCAGCTGAGCAAGAACCAACAACATAAGATGAATTTTTGAAAAGTGGAATCCTTTCTGGGACATGGGAGGCAATCCCTCAGACCCAGTTATTATTGGGAAGGCCTCACCTCGAGCCCTGCAGTCAGTGTGGCACCTCCAGAAGGCTGTGGACACTGGCAGAGACACAGAGGAGCCCAAGAGAGAACCACAATTCTGGTGCATGAGGAAACCTTGATGGAATGTAGAGAGAGGGTGAGATGGAAGATGCAAAAGAGGTTTAAACAGAGGTAGATCACCAGAAGATAAACTGTTCCTCATGTCCCTGTTTAGCCGGATGAGAAGTAAATTGCAGCAAGGAATGTGCCACATGAATGCAAACTATTATTAATTAATTCTCATTACTAATTTATTAGTACTGTACAGCGTGTCTGCCAACATTCCATTAAACACTGCCAGGCTGTGGGTACTTATGGTTAGTTACCACTCCTAAAGTCCTCCCCAGGGACCAGTTCTGGCCATCAGCCAGCTGGTGTAGTCTTTCTTTAATTTACAAGTTGTCCCACTTGTCCAGACCTAGAAGGAAGGCGTTCTACATGTTTAATGTGGGACTAGGAGTTTTATGTCCCTTTGGCTGGCTGTTTACTGAAGGAGAAGAAGAGACATGACAGCTGTAAAATTCTTCAGGAGTTGGATGAAATTGTTTGGGTGTATCCTGGCCAAAGGAAGCAACACAAGTGGCTCAGGATTTGGGCTCTGCTGGAGCAGTAGAGCAGTGGGAGCTGATTTTCAAACTGCAACTTGATTGATTGTAACTGATATTAATTTTAATTAATGGGCAATATCAACAGAGTAAACTTTTGTTTTTTCCAAAGAATGCCAGTTAAATAAAAACTGGTTATAAATATTTGGCTCAGTGCCTCCTCTGGTAGATGTCTGAAGCAGAGAAAGAGAGAAGTAACAACTCCTTGGGCCTGAGCACAAAGGAAGTTTTGGGACACAGAGTGTCCGAAACCTACTTAAGTCTCAGTCTGATTTTACTGGTAGTTCTGAGCCTCAGGAAGAAGATAAAAATCAAAAATCCAAATCCAGGAGTTGCATTAACAACCTGACATATTCTATAATTAACTTGTGGCATACTCTGACTCAAGGAGTCAAGGGGTTAAGAGCCTATGCAGTGGAACAGAGAACCAGTTCTATGGGTAACACAAACATTAGTCAGGGTCAACATCTGTAAGGAACATCTGTTCCAGACACTGATTACTTGCACCTTTCTCCCACACACCATCCTATCCAGAAACAAGATACTCAAAGTGGGAAAATTTTTCATGTCCAACCTCTTTTCTGTGAAGAGGAAGAATCCAGCAGCAACGACACATTAATTTTTAATTCGTCTTGAATAAAACTTCAGAGTTCAAAAAGGATCATTACAAATCTCTACAGGAAACGGTCCCCTTTTTTGTTTGAGGTCAGTTTTTGTTTCTAAGGTTTGAAATATTGGTTTAAAATGCACTTTTCGAAAAGCTCAAAGTAGAACATCAAAATTACACTCTCCAAAGAAATGAAAGCTTAAAAAAAATTCACGCCAGTGAAAATTTGAAAAAAACAATTTCAAAATACCACAGAATTTAATTTCATTCATTTCCCATTCAAGTACTGCCAGGAAACCAAAACCATCAGATTTCTACCATCTCTAAAAATACTGGAGAATTCTCTGTGGTTGTGATTCATTAAAGCAATACCCACATAGCTGTGGGCAGGACTTGTCTCACCTAGTCTGAGACACTGACAGTGTTGAAATCCCTGTCTGAGCGAGTCATCACAACTTCCTTTAACAGCAGTGGTAAGAACCTTGGGTGATGCAACTCTGTTTGATGGTAGGCATCTAAAATAGGTCAGAGCATTCAATTTCTCTCCATTGACAATAAAAGGAATATAGATCAGATGGAGAACTTCTGCTTGTTGATGTCTTACGCTGAGCATTCACGTTTTATAAATGAAGCAGTTTTCAGATTGGGAATCAGACTCAAAAGGGATCACACAGCATCTGTTAAGCACAAGGAAAACAATGTCTACAAGAGACATTGCAGAATGGATTCTCTTCACCACCTACTGAGTGTGACCTGGAGGATCTTCTCCAGGGCACTTGCAAGGCCATCTGCTTTCTCTTCTGTTGTGTCTGCTTTTTATTTGTTGCTCAAGGCAAAGATGTGTAGGTGTCTTTGATAGTTTTGCTTTCTGTAGCCCCAAAGACTTCGGCACAGAAATAAGATTTCACTTAGACATTGAAAAGAGAAAATGTGTGAAAGAGATTGCAATGATGTTCTCAAGGTTCTTGGATTAACTTCCTGTTGCTATCACTGACAATGATTTATCCTGGTTGTTTAAATTCTGCTGGTAAACACGACACGCTGAGGTCGGCTGTGCCTCACTGTGCTGAGACAGAACTTTACAAAGCTAAGCACAAATCTCTTTCTTTCTCTCAGTGCTCTGTGGACCATGTTTTTAGTAACATGTCCAAGGAAAATAATCCTTTGGTACTTGGACAAATACATGTGGGTCAGTTATTGTTCCACCATCCTTCTCTGGTGTAACTGTTTAAGTTCCTTAAACACCACAATTGGGAGAATTCAGCTTGTGCACAGGAAGCAGGATCCCCTCTTAACAGATGGGAATTAGAAATATGGACTCTTCTACCTCAGGGTTATTCACTTGACAGAGTGTGATTGGACTTCCCAAGAAACTAAGGATTCTGTCCTACGAATTTAGCAGCTGGTACCATGGAATATGTGAACTCATTACTTAGGATGTATGAACAGCATTTCACAAGTCACAATTTATCTGAAGATAAATTATTTCTTTCCATGTGATGGGTGTTACTGGCTAAAGCAAAAGGAAGGAAAAGCTGTAGTGAAATGTGCTACAAAAATACACCCTGAGGATGCAGCGAAGAAAAGAACCCAGTGAGTGATGGGGCAGTGGAAGGCAGGAGCTGGCAGTGGAGCAGGACACTGGTTCCACGAAGCACAGTGCTGTAAAAATGTGGTTATACTGCTGCAGACAGGAGCTGGCTCAGATGGAGACAGGTTGGCCACAGCTCCTCCTGTGAAACAGTCAATCTACCACCGTAATCAAGATTTATTTATCTGATGCCCAAATTCTATCATCAACATGAGCAACAGCAACAGCAAGAAGTCAAAAAATCCCTCTAAAGCCTTTTGATGGTTTTATCATCCACAATATCAAAGGAGCTATTGACAAGGAAAACCTTCAATTAAAGCATTGACGTGATACAGGGGTAAATGATTAAACTCATCAAAATAATTCAAAACCCAAGATCTGGGTTTTTTAAAGTTTATGAACTAATTTTTTTTTAACCTCTCATTCTTCCTGTCATTGTAGTACTTCTCTCATAAACTCAGGCAGAGGCAAATTGCCCTCTGCAGGAAACCAGAGCACATTCTCCAGTGATCAGTGCTCAAGTAGCTCTGGCACTCAGTAGTGCCAAGGAATCTTGTGTCCTGTAAAATCATAGAGCAAAATGACAAAAGTGCTCCAAAAAATCCTTGTCCTGGAAGGATTCCCTGCTGAAGGATTCATACTCAATTCAAGTCAAGTGGATTTTCCAGGTTTCAGGGACTATTTGTTTGGAATGCACAAGTCCCTTTCAGTCCAGTTGTGATGATGGGAACTGGACCTGCAAGTCTTGGTATGTCCAAGGTCACAAGCAAGGGAGAAGCTGCTCCTTAAACTTTTCCAGCCAGAATCCAGGAGGGATCATTCTGTCTTTGGTGAATTATAAACGATGTTTGGCACCATTTCGAGCAGGACTGAGCCTAAGATCCGCAATCGCCAGCAGACACATCACATGAATTTGCACTGAAGCTTAGTTGCCTGGGATTTTTTTAACGGAAAACATAATCAGCTCACTATATATTCTCCTTGTGTAACCATCTATCCGTCATCTACAATATGCACAGCTATAAAAGCACAAACCAGATTGTCATTGTTATTTTTTGAGAAAACATTTCTTTGTTCAAGTGCAAAGCTTTGTCTCCTTCAGTTGTACTGGGTTTTAGTTATTCTAAAATCTGACTTTATAAAAACCTTCTGCAAAAGCAAATAAAATGAAGGCTCTCTCTGTGTAGGAGTGATTAGTATTCTGTAGTGTCGCAGTACATTTTTATACTGATTTTTGCGTGTTTTTTCCCCATCAGAATAGTACCATTGTGGGCTCTACATATCACAATATAGATTGAAGATAACATTTTTTAAAATCTACAGTTGGGCCCTTTAATTATACAACTTTTTTTGCAACTTTTGAAGGAGGATTATTCATTTTAGGAAATAAAATATGAGTGACTACACAAAATCAAACAGTGTTTGAAAGGAAGGCTGAAAATATTTTGTTCATATATACTTTCCTCATTACAGGTGGAGAAGTGCTTGGGAATGTAAACAGTGTATGGTTTAATTCTTTCTGTATATTAGTAGAGAATAGATATTTCCTAATTATCCAAAATTAACCTACTGACAAGGACACAGCCCTGCAGCTGCACCCAGACCTCCTCAGCATTGCTGGGCACCCACTGCCCCTCTCCTGCAGTCCCTGGGAGCTGGTGTTCCTCAGTTCCCTGGAGAACTGGGATTTAATTGCCTTGCAGTGCATAAAATGTCCCAGAAGATGTGAGAGGTTGTGCCAGAGCCTGGGCCTCATGCACATCAATGGAGAGTTCGAGTGAGCACAGCATCAAGACCTGAGCAAATACTTAAACCAGAAACAACTTCAAGCAAGTGCACAAAAGGAGGTTCAAGTTGGTCTGGGTCAAATATCAGGGAAACAAATTTGAAAAGAAAAAAAACCCCACAAAGACAAAAAAACATTTTAATGACTTCACTGCCTTTCAAACCAGATGGCTCTAAACCAAAAAATTAGATCTTTTTGTCTTCCTTCCCTCTGTGTTTTATTGCACAGGTGAAAAGATTTTTATTTTAATTCTAGTTGCCCTTGATCAGTGACTTCCTTTCTTATTTTCTTTATGGATATTATATACACAAGCTGCTGTGTTTCACCATTCCATTGACTCCAGCAGTATTACTAATATGCTTAGTGATAGGCACGTGCTTAATTACCAAAGAGAAAAGAGACCTTAAATAGTTCCCTGACATGGGAAAGCAGGTTTAGGTTAACTACAAATGTAATTTGCCTTTTGGGAACCTCGGTCTCACTTCCATGATTGAGGGCAAACCATAATGGAGTAATGGACAGATAATGCACTTAACTCCATTTTTTAAAACAATATTTTATTGATTTACGTGCAAATCTCAAGTCTGTGGATTTGCTCTCTAAGGTGCCAGCCAATAACTGTGAAAAAAACAAAAAATGGGGAGGGATACAACACTAATATTTCACTCTGAAATTTTAACCCTTTCTAATTTTTTTTTTCCTTTTTAAACATCCTTTGTCTCAGAAGATGGCACAAAACAAAGCCAGAAGCATTTCCTTGGCAGACCGATGGGAAGCACGGAAAGAGAAGAAAGGCAAAACAGGGACAGCCCAATTTGTGTCACAGCTCACTACATTAGAGCATGTCTGAGCCCTGGATTTTCTCTCTGTTCATGCCAGTACTCCTTTGATGATTACTTTATCTGAAAAAGATAAGACATTATGAATTTGATTATGGCATCACTCCACGTGGTTTGACAGGGCCTCAAGCACATTGGTAAATTGCTGTCTGAGCAGTTCCATTATTATTACATGGCATGGCTCGCAGTTAAAGACTAAGCTGGAATAAATATAGAATTTTAAAAAAAATGATAACAGTCACTCTTAGCCTTTAAAGAAATTACTCCTTTGGAGTTACAATGTCTTCTCATTACTTTCAATGTCATTCAGTTAAACATTAATAATTGCTGGCCTGTGCATAACCTGCAAGCTCAAAGCACTCCCAGAGCCCAGCCAGCTCTACGATGTTGAAATGTCATTTTTGACCATCTTTGTAGAGTTTAATCAGTACTTAAACTGTACAGGACTGACAAGGAGAACTGTTGATGGCAGTTGCTTTGAGACTGCTCATATAATTTTAAATCTGAATTTTATGACTGCAGTATTTTAAGCAGAACAGTACAGTAACTGTAATTTTAACGAGAGGAGAGTTTTACTGGATTTTTTTTTTTTTTTCCCTATGCATTAGTCTGGAATTCTACGCACTTAATAGTCTCTTAGTTTAAAGACCTCAATCTTGGTACAAAGAAAAATAAGGCACACTACAGTTCAGAGTAGGTCGTCTGAAGAGCAAGCAAATACATCACTTCATTGTCACTACAAGTTCAGAAAACCCATTATCATTATTATCATTATGCCTTAAAAACGCAGGATTTTAGTCATAGGGGAGCCTAGAAAATTCTGAGGTGTGACCATTAAATTTCAGACTGCTCAGAGACTGCAGGTGGGGGAGAAGGTCTGTGGAAGACCTTACAGGATAAATGGATGGTGTCCCACTGGAAGAGGGAAAACTTTGAAAACACAAAGTTTGGAGTTGAGTCAGAGGTGTTGCAGCAGCCTCCATGTAGGGTCCAGTTGGGCACAGTGTCCCTCCCAGAAGTATTTCCGACCCAGGGAAGTTTCCCGGGACTGCCTTTGTGTCTCAGGTTCACAGAGCTCAGGCCTGGGCTGCCCACGGAGCCGGGCTGGGCTCGTTTCCTCCTCAGCTGACATGGTGTGCACTGAGCCAAAGCAAAGAGGGGCCCCTGCTTTGATGTGCCTCCCCAGAATCCAAGAGAAGTGTATAGAGAGTCTTTTAATAATTAAGAGTTATGGATTTGAAAGCAGAGCTACCACCATTGCCAAGCTCGACCAAAGTCTTTGAACAGACCTCTGTCAAAATGCGTTTCTAAGAAGAAATTATGTTATAAATTATTTTTATGGAATGTTCCAGTGTTAAATGAATATTTAGGTTGCAGTTCATGAAAACCTCCCTTTTCTGAAAAAAATGTTTTCATTTTTTAGATTTCTCTTTGTCAGCATTTCTAACAGTAAAAATGACAAACTTTCATGGGTAGGTGCCAATGGAGACAGCTGTATTTTATTATTGAATACTTCTGGTGCTTAGTTTGGCACCAGTCCTGTTTATATTGCTAGTAAGATTTCATGCAAGCCTTTGCAAGGTCTTGTGTTTAAACTTAAATGTCTGATATGGTTTGTAATTGATTCCACCCAGTTCCCTCCCTCCTCCTTCTCAGTCCAGTTTATAAAAGAGAATTTATCACTGCGTGGGGAATGCAAACCTTCCAGTGCTGCAGATTCAAAGACAAAAATTCCATAGAAAGATCCTAGAAACCTCTGGTCCTATTATGATTCTCTTCAACTGCTAGGAAAATGTATTCATCCCTGCTGTTCTTGCACTCAGATTAATTTTTTGTGTGTGTTTTGATTAATTGACTTTGCTCAGGGTTAAATCAAACCAATATATTTACTTCCCATCTTGGAGCAAAAATTTATTTATTACCAGAACATCCCAGTTATTTAGTTTGCCAGTATGTCCTTTATTTCCCTGTTTGTCTGTGCCCTTACCTGGGTACACCAGGCAGTTTGCTGAATGCTTGTATGAGAATGAATATCAAAAACCAACTTCAGGACAAAATCCCTAAACCAGGAAGGTGGATTTGCTTTGGTGCGCCTTTCTACAAAACACTAAATGGGTGAACTGCACTTCTGTCAGGGCTCAAATTACACCAACATGAAGTCACTAAGATCAGAGGATTTGTTTTATATGAGTGAACTTCAGAAGGCAGCAGAGGAAGAGAGGTTTTTAAAACCTTTCCACTGGAGCTCCATAATGATAAACAAGGCAGGTTCATCTGCCTTGGTTTGGTCTACGCAGAGCCAAATATTAACCAAGAAACAAAATACCCACGGGTCGATTTAGCATGTAACGAGCTACTCCTAATGGAAATCAGTGAACTGCAGTTGGCCTTGAGAATCACTTGTCATTGCCAAGACCTCTGTGATAGCCAGCCTGCTCACACCTCTTTTATCACTGCCATGCCTTGTAGCAGACCCTGCTGGGCCCAGGATGCTCTTTTTGGCATTGGCCATTATGGTCAGAATTACAACATCCGTGTCTTTGGCTGGGGTCTTCAGGGTTATTGCAGTACAAGAACTGACTGCGTGCTCCATTTTGCAGCATTCTGATCTTGCCCTTATCAGATCACACACGGAGTTTCACAATATTTGAAATTCGGCCCTATTTTTGCATTGTTTTATATCAGAACAGCTTTCACGCCTCCAAAGCTCGTTCTGTATGTGCTGCCGATAAACGTTATGCAGATAGACAAAACGGGTTATTCACAATCCACTCAGTTTCCCACGTTACTCTGTATTCTGTGGTGGACCACTGTTAAAACTGTAAATATACTCCCTTACCTCATTACTTTAAATTTTGTTACAGTGAGCTGCATGTGCAGCTTATCTCACCATAACAAATTTCTCTATAGCCATGGCTGGAAAGACAATGTGTTTCTGTAGAGGAAGAAAAACTATACAGGGCTTTAAAAGTCAATGTTTCTCTCCCACCCACCATTAAAAAACCAAGGTCTAGAAACTTCCTGTAGCCATAAAACTATGAAGAAGGCATGACTGTCCTTCAAGGGAAATGAAAGAATCCTCTGTAGATTTCAATATGGAAAGAAGGCTATAATTGCATGTTCTGCAGATATCATTCATGACAGAATTACAACAAATATCATATGCCAGTAACTCAGACGAAGAGCTGTCGCGCTTAGCTAATCCCCCTCTCAGGGGGTGAGCAGAAGATGGTGCATCAGTAAATTGGCACCAGAGTCTAATTAGTGCTCTCATTCAGCGTACTAAGTAGGAAGAGATGGCAGAAAAAGTAGATAATATTCAACAAGCAGAGGGGCAGGCAGGCAGATCTGGAGTAATGGAAACTGCAGACCCAAAGGTCTCCAGAGAGTGTAAAACACAAGCTAAAATTTTATCCAGCTTAATCACAGCAGAATGCAAAACAGAATTCTCCTAACTTCTTTTGCTGCAATGGATATGAAGCCAAATGAACACCGGTTTCCTCTAACTGTTTATTTCACCTTCTGCTATGCAGGAAGGAGGGGAAGCGAGGCTGGTGCAATAACTTATCCTGAAACATTTTTGGAGCTAAAGGTCAGGTAGAGTTCCAGGAGCAGCGAGTTCCAGAGGAATGTAACTCTGAGTAAGAATTCCCGTGTCCAGCTCCCACTCCTGTCCTGATGGGGATGATTAGCTGAGGTTTCCTGATGAATGTAGGTGTATGTAACAAGTCAGAGGGAGAGAAGTGATAGATGAGGTCGTTTAGCCCAGTCTAGCAGCACTGTGAGGATAGGTCAGCCCTGCAGATTTGACACAGGACTTGTAGGCAGCATGAGGCAAATAACACCAGATAATGAAGTTCTCTTCCAGCTGGAAGGTACTTCGCAGCAATTCAGCATTTGTCAAAGGTGTTGGACAGGATTCAAAACTCTCCCCTGGTACAAAAGCTTCGCTACAGGTCTGCCGAGAAGCTGATAAGCTTCTTGGTTTTAACATCTGAGGAAAAGCAAAACGTATCAATTCTTGACTAGGGGCAGATAAAAAAACCATTTTGCTGGGCTGGGATAGCATTTCAGACTCTTGGGCTGAAGGTCCATTGAGTAGGACCTTGACATGATGCACATTTTGACAAGAGGCAGGTTTATTGATTGAACACAAGACAGGTAAATAGAACTTGAAAGAACTGACTCTGGTAAACAGAGTTTGCTCCAGTGCCAGGCAAGCCTCTGTTGGAATCAATTTGATTTCAAGATTATAATAATCTGCATTAGATTTAGCATCCCTATAAATTGAACTTTGATTTAGAATTTTCTGTACAAGGGAAAAAGTAAAAGAACTATAAAACCATAATGCACTGAGGTAGAGGAGCACCAGTTGGAGAAACTCTTGCAGAAATCACAGTTTTCCCTGCCCACAGATAGTAAATCTCCCTGTTGATTGAACCCTATTGACAGGATCCTACAGGCTACATCTAAATCCCACTAACATGTCAGCAGGTGGACCTAGAAGAAAATAAATCTGGCTCAGCCCAAATTGAACCAGAGACCTAAGAATTTCAAGACACCTTTACTTGTTCTTCGTTTTCTAACTTTCAACATTTTTAGCTGTTTTTCATTCTTAGGGGAAAAAAAAAAAAATTTAAAAAATCACCACCAAATATCCAGCCCTAAATTGACCGTCCAGATGCTCAGTTCCAGTCCTGATCCAGCTTTTATGAGAAAGATTACAGAGTCTTGAAAAATCAAGTTTTTAATGAAAAGCCTTCTGCAATGACATCTTTAAGCCAGGCTCTTAAAAAAAAAATTCTGAGTTGCACATTTCAGCAGAAACGCATCTGTTGTTGCACTACAAAATGTAAGAGGTGCCATCCTTCAGCCTGCTTGTTTAAGAAACGCAATGAAAGAAAAAAGACTCATCAACATTAATATCTCCCACAGGGAATACTCAGTGCCAGGAATGTGATAGGTCCAGCCCTTTTTTACCCCAATGGGGAACTAAAGCAGAAAATCATGTAAATTTTAACAATCATTAGAGTAACACAGCTTCAGAAGCAGAAGGAAAAAACTCTATTGGACTTGCTTTGGTGCTTTAGCAGTTGGAAAAGATTCCCAAATCATTCATGTTCATTCAATTATTTATCACTGATTTATACAATTGCCCACCAAAATGGTTTCTTACAATTTTGACTTGGGCAAACGTGACAGCACTGCTCCCCATCCGTGCTCTTTTCCTCACTGCCTCCCTTGGCTTCCGAGAGATTTACTGCTCTACTGACACAAGTTTTTCAAAATCCACAGCACACAGCATGGAAGCTGTAAGGGCTCTTAATTCATTTGGCAAAACCCATTAAGATTTTGTGAGTGTTATAGAAGTTTAAGAGCCCTCCCGCGGGATCGATGGCTCGGAGGACGACAAACGGCCGCGGTTGTTGTCACCAGCGGAGGCTGCTCGTGGCTGCACTGAGGGAAAGCTCTTAAAAGCAGAGTCAGACTGGATTGATTCTTGACTTTGCCACACACTCTGGATGACCTTGAGCTTCTAAGGTTCCATGAGACTGAGGGAGGGTGGCACAGATCAGAATTACAGCTGCCAGCGGCCTCATCATTCACAAATAAATACCGTGTGCTCTGCTCACTCATTTCCAAACCCAAACCAAAGGCTGGTCCAGCTCCAACGCAGGGAATCTGCTCTCAGGGAAAAGCTCTGACCTGAATGCAGACTTTGGGATTATTTCAGCCACAACTCTCCATAAAACAATAACTCCTGGGTCTGGGTCTTAAAAACAAGTAAAGATCATCCCAGTAGCAAGTCTTTGCCAGCCCTGGTGACAAGGAGCCTTTATTTAGATCACTGGACAGGTATATGGTGGGTTCACCTGTTACTCAAACCAGTTGATTTTGGAAAACTTTTAAATTCCTACTAAGCATCCCTAAAATCTTCTGTGCACCCATCAGCGGAAATTCCTGATGACAATTTACTTCAAATTGTAAAAAAAAAAAAAAAAAAAAAAAAAAAAAAAAAAAAAAAAAAAAAAAAAAAGTTTCAGAGAAACATGGGACAATTAGCATTTCCTCAGCTCCCTTCTCAGTTTAATCTGCCTGGATACTTTAAATTTTCTGCAGAATTAGAAACAGCGCAAAACAGAACATTAATTCTAGTGCTTGCTGCAAGATAGAACACACTTCAGTGTTCTTTGCATGCTGAAAGAGCTCTGCATTTTAACTTGTTTGATGCCTAAATTAAGCCCAGTAAAATATTCCTTGGTTTATAAAGCAGTATTAATTAACAAAGTGCCTGATTTCCTTTCTATGAGTAGTACCTACTCATAGAAAGGAAATCACGCTTTGGTGATGCCCTATACATTTCTGAAAAATTTCCTGAATAAATATTGTACTTTGAAGGATCTCTGAGTTTCATGTCCACAAACACAAAAGTCTAATCTGTGTAAAGTGAAGAGTTTAAAGAGATGTTCAGTACCAGCAAAGCTGCCTGTAGGACAGTGTACAGAGAAATTTAATATTCCAAAGCCTTGCACAAGTGAGAGAGAAACTGCAGTCATCTCCCCTCTCCCATCTTGTATTTTTCGGAAGCAGCCTCATCCAGATTTAGATGATTTTTTTTCCTAAAGACATCAGTGTCCTAAAGGTTTGCAAAAGAATCAGTAACTATGTACTGGAAAGTTTGCCAGATAGAATTTTCAGTTAAATATATGCTGTGGTTTCTACCTACTAGACAGAAGGCCACATCACGTTTCATTTTGGATAAACCTGCTATTAAAATGGCAATTCTTTTGACAGAGCAGGGATGGAGACTACCACAGAGACACCTCAAAGCCACCTCCAGGACACAGCAGACAAGTGTGCTCTGAGGTTTTGTGCCTCAAAAAGGCACAGTCAGCACTGAAAAGGAAAGCCCACGAGTCAACAGAAAATTTGGTTTCTCTCAGTTGCCAGTTCTTTGGACTCTGCAAACAGAAATATTCCCTACAGAAAAGAAGTGCATGAAAGAAAGATACTATGGGCTGCCTGGAGCTGTTGCTTCCATACCACCCACCATACTGACTCTCAAAAATAGGACTGCATTAAAGTAATCCCTACACATTTCCTTCACGTAATGGTGGTTGAGCACAGGTACCCAAATGTCCACTCCTCTTCCATGGCATCCTGTTTTAAATTACAGCCACCTGATGTTAATTTCCAGCCCTTGCAATTACTGAACAATTTCTGTATTTTATAGAAGTTGCAGCAGGAATATTCCTCTTGGGGTGAATCAATGTCAGTGTATGCCAAGAAAGAGATTATTTTACAAGAGAGAGTCACTCTTTCTTTTTTTTTTTTTTTTTCCCTGCCTCATAGAGAGTCATTAATTCTGTGGGTGATTCTAATATTAAGTGTATATGCATGTGGTAAGTGGGTGGCAAAGACAGTTATTGATTATTATATGGACATATCTGCCAGAGCTCATGCCAGTGTAATTAGAAATCCATGGCAATGAATACTGGAGTATGCACAAAGCTTTATAGCAGCTTTTGGAATGGCATAGCAGAGCAGATACCCATGGAGAGGGAAGATCTCAGCTCACAAAAGACAGGATATGGAACAACCAGCAGCAGAGCAATCCACTGTAATTGGGTTGGTTTCTATAACACATGTGTACTGCTTATTTGTTTAGAAAAAACTGACACAAAACTTTGTGGGGGTTTGGATGTGTATCATCCCAAATCTTCCCCTTGAGGAACAGTCTAAAGAGGTAATGGGACAAATTAGATCTATGAGAATTCCTCACTGCTTCAACTCAAGAGAAATGAAGATCTACTGGCCTCAGAAGAAAGGGCGTTGATGTACTGGACACCCAGGTTTGGGCCAGAGATGATTTTCTGGCAGTTCTGGGCTACATCTGGTTAGAAGGTCCTTGTTTGGTTACAAAATTCCCAGCTTGCCAATCTCCTTTGCTATGGGGAATGATTTATACATTGCTTTGCTGCAACTGTGGAATTAGAGATGCCACCAATGAGCTCAGGAAGGATTTGTTTTGCCATTCCTACACCACATCAATGTATGCTCCCACTTGCCCTTTGAATTAAACTAAATTTCAGACCCTGAGGTGAGAACATACACATGGAAGAGTTGTGTGAAGCATAAACACCCTTGGACAACAGCTTGAATTGTAACAGCTCTGGAATCTCTGCATTGGAGGGCAAAAATGAGTCTTGAAAAAGGAACTCAAAGAGTTCTTTAGGAAACAGATCCTTCCTGCAGACATTTCTCCTCTGCAGAAATTACATTGTACAGAAATCCTCAAAGTTACTAAATCCTTCTGAGAACTACTAATGAACTCCAGTATCCACTGCTTTTGGCAGATGTTCAGGGTACGAAGCCTCTCACAAGGATTTTACCTTGAATCTCACTAGAATGGAGCATCTAAATTAAGCAAACCAAAATTAATTTACTGTGCTGCAATCTGCAGCAGCCATCTCATGAGACAGAATCCAACCTCCCAAGGAAAAGCTGGGAATGCAGCATTTGGAAACCCTCAGGACACATCAGCAGGGCCCAGCAAGGGTACAAAGAGCAAGATTTGCAAATTAAAATGCTTAAATTATTAGTAAATATCCAAGTACATCCAGTGGCCATGAACCTCGTAGTTGATATTCTAGTGAACTTGGAACTGGAATATGAGCAGTTGCCTCAATATTGTGGATGGAAAACTTGAACAAAAACCAGAGTTGGCTACAGTGAGATTTGACCTGGATAAAAAACTCTGGTGACCATGACATGGAATTCTATAATATCCAGCACTGGAGAACTACGTCAATCCAGGTGAAACTCTGTAGGCACAAGTTTTTAGCTCTGCTAAATCCACTTTCTAAAACTGCAGCATTCATATTTTAAAATAGTAAATTCTACTTGTCTCTGTCACTTGTAAAATGCACACTATTACCCAGCAGAAAACATCACAAAACATCCATCTTTGGATGGAAAATTCTTTTCCCCATTGTTGGGGGTTTGGGTTTTTTGGTTTTGTTTGGTTTTGTTTTTTTTTTTTTTGGGGGGGGGGCGCGGGAGGTTTGTTTTTTGGGGTTTTTTTTGGGAACACCTGTCCACTGAGTCTTCCTTTAAAAACAAATAGCTAAATGAGAGCAGCAAATGTTTTTCTTTTTCCACAGTAGGGAATTTAATTAAAAAAGGGAAAAATCGTATTTTTACCGCTAATCTACGTACATATTGTACCTTCACTGAAGGCATGAAAGTTGTCTTGAGACTTGGTACAGGAGGAAAAAAGAAAGCATGACTAGCTCCTGCATTTGTAAAATGTTCTGAAATCCATGGAGACAGAGCCACATCCTGACAGCCTCCTTCCCACTCTGTGTCACGTAGAAGGTCCTGAGCACGAGCAAGGCCAGGAGTCTCTATCAGAAAATTACAAATGGCTACATGTGCAATTTTAATTAATGAACTGGTGACCTGATGATGTAGATTTCAGGAAACACCAGCTGGTAAAACTCCGTACAACAAACTGAGGCCAAGCAACTGGAAAATCACTGACAGCACAGTGTCTTATAGTGGCAGCTTCGGCAAAGAATCCTTGTACTTTAAAAAGAAGCATAAAAGCAAGCGTTTAAATAAAAAGTATGAGAGAAACATCTTTGTTATCAATCTTTGTCTCATAGGAAATATTTCTTTCCTGCTCTACTGAGTTTAATTGCATTAGTACCAGGGTAAGAAATCTCTTCAAAGCAGTTAAAAACAAGAATGGGTTAAGGCTGATCAGAGTCTTTACAGAGAAGAGAAGTGAGCCTGAAAACACCAGAGCTGGGGTTGTGTCAACACTAATAGCATAGAGCTGTAGGATTGTTTAGGGCAGAAAAGGCATTTCAGATGATTGAATCCAACCATTCCAGCCACCACTGCCCCATGTCCCCAAGTGCCACAACCACTTGGCTTTCAAATCCCTCCTGGGATGGTGACTCCACCACTGCCCTGGGCAGCCCATTGCAATTTCCTAGTCTTCCATTTTTAAACTCAAATACTGTTATTTCTGAGTAGATCAATTTTAAATGTGAGTGCAATGTATTAAACTTAAAAGTGGAGTTTAAATTATTAAAATGATTTCTATTAGCTTCAAGCGCCCTGGCTCCATTTAAGCAAATGAATTAAGGACATGCTTAAGTACATTTCTATTGAGTTAAGCTGTTTAGCAAATGCCTTCCCTGCAGGCCTACTGAAGCCAAAAGCATGGAATCATATGCAAAATCTAAGGATAGACTTAACTCCTTGGTTTTAGTAGAGGTGCAACACTGAATTTGATATTAATCTCAGGCCCAGGATTACATTTCATATGAACAAGCAAGTACCTGCATGGCTTAGTTTTGGGTTTGTCCTTATCAGTGTAAAAATACTGTTGGTAAGGGGGATAAAAAAAAAAAAAAATCCTTTCCAAGTATCTACAGAAAGGTAAATTCCAGGAAAGATCAATGAGGTGATACCAGAGGCAAACAGATCCCAAAGCAGGGGAGAAAGCAAACCCCACAAACACTGGATCATTGCATTCTCTGTCAGAGCATAATAAACACCTTGGTCTTCCAGCCTATAATTCACCAGAGTCAAGATTAGGTCATTTAAGAATCCCTATGTGACACAAATAGAAAAACAAGTTAGCAGCAGAAATGAAATTATTAATTTTACATGTAGCAAAGAGATTTGCCTGTTCAACTTGCTTTGACAGCAGATTTTTTATTTTTAATTTTTTTTTTTAGTCCACAACTGGCACAGTGTTGCTGCTGACTTGTTATGGGGTTGTCACGGGGAATGAGGTTCCACTGCCCATGCAGCAGCAAAACTGTCCTGCAAAACCAAATCAAATCATCAGCTCCTTTTGCATCAGTGCAGGGCAATATTTAAAAAAAATTACACAGAAAAGCACTAAGTTAAATGATCATTTACAGCAGCACCAAGTCTGCTCTAGTCCCAGCATCTGCATATTTCTTGGTTGCTGCGATCTGGCTGAGAGTGAGAACCTCAAGGCCAGGCAGATTCAGCTCAGGTCAGCTGGATCAAACCAAAACGATGCTGTTTGTATCAGCTGGAAGGATGGAACCATGGGACACATATTCCAATAAAGAAGCAGTGCTGACAATCTTAGAAGCTGGAACAGTTGTGGAGTCATAGGAGTAATAAGTGAAAGAAAATGTTGTATAATTTAGGGAAATGCTTTATGTAATCTCACAACGACAATGAATATTTACAGAGAAAAAGAGCAACAGGACTAACCCTGTACCTGACCACAATGATGGGAAAATCCCCACTGGTAAAAGGTCAGGAGAAAGGGAAAGTTTTGTACGCCAGGACACTCTACAGACTCCTACTGGTGAAAACTTCTCGGTACTGAAGACTTCTAAGTTTCTTTGGCTTGATTAAACAATACAATCATACAATTAACACTAATTACAATGACTACTGTTTACTGTGAGTAGATATTGTGCTTACTCACAGGCAGCACGAGGCACGTGAATATTCTTTCTCTATCACTTAACACTGTGCCCATTTCTGTTCTGAAAATTCCTTTCCTGAGATCAAATCAGATTTTCCTGAGACAAATCAAATTCATTTTTCCTGCAATCAATTCCATCCAATTTTATAATGTTTATGAAGGTGGAGTCCTTGATTCCAGTTGAAGTTTGAGCTTGCTTTTCCAAGGGAGTCCCACATTCCCAGAAAGCAGGCTTGCTTTAATTTGTAATCCTTATCCTGTGCTATAAAATAAACACCAGGATGATGGAGAGCTGCTTTTTTAGGTCAAACAGTTGTAGAAGAGTCAGGGAGAGGCTGGAGGGGAAAATGCCTGTTCAATCAAGAAAGTTCACTAATGATTTCTAAAATGTCTTAATTGCTTCAGCACAATCTACAGGCATCCCTTTCATGCCTCAGACAGGACAAGTAACTGAGTCTAATATTTCAGAATTAGCAACTTGCTGAAGTAACCAGACTGTAATCTTCCTAGTCATGGGTTAGAATTTTTGAGGTCTCATCAGCACACCACAGCTTCTTTCTTTAAGTGTTTTGTGTAACTGCAGGCTTATCTTCAAAGAGCAGATGTATGAACTATCATTTTTGATTAAAGCCATCCAGTCGGAATAAGAAAAAAAAAAAATCATCTGTTCACTGCAGTTAGAATCATCTATTTTAAATACATTTACATATTCCCTTAGCTGTCCAACTATTTTTTTCCTTACTTTCCCTTCTTTTTGCAGATTGGAATCCTGCCACATTTATATTTTGTACTAACTACTCAGGGTCCTAATTAGCAGAAATGGGATGTCAGCAGGGTACCAGCCAGCACGGGAGGGGTTTTGCTTCATTGGGAAGATGTGCAGCATGTGGCATGGATCAAAATCTTTGCATCCCATGCGGAGAACAGCATGACGTGAATTGCAGAGCAAGGTAAAAGGGAGAATTTGGGGATCTTGGAAATTTGTGAATTGACAAAAGGTACCAGCTCGCATGTTTTAGCTGCAGACAAAATGATGGGGGTTTTGCCAGCAATAAGGCAAATTATTCCAAAGTTTAGTATTTCAGCATGTAACAGACTAAAAAAAAAATAATCTGCAGTTTCTGAGCTCACAGTGTTTGGCACAGCCCAGTCCCATCAACATCTAGGACTGGATAAAAATGAGAGATTGGGATGTAACAACAGATATCACACATTTTTTTATACATATATATATGCGTGTTGTAACTAGCCTTCCAGATTATAGTCTGCTCTGTTACCAGAATTTGTTTTATTTCATCTTCTGCTAGTTTGTTATTCCTCACATCTGCTCAGGACGTCCTGCACAGCTCAGGAGACCTCCTCTGGCTGATGTTGAAGGACAGAAGTGGTACAATCAGGCAGTCTGAGTGCATTGCACAAGCCACAGCATTTCACCAAGGGCTTTCTGCAGCGTTTTTCTTAAGCTGTGCTTTCAGGAGAGCATCTGGTCTTGCAGCAGCAGCTCCGAGAGAGGGGTTGTGTCAGTGGTTAACTGTCTTCATAGTCTGTGAGCAGATGCTGATTTTCACATTGGTCACAGGCAGTAAAGAGCTGCTTTTTCACTAGTTTAAATGGAAGGTATTTGTCAAAATATCCAGACTCAGTGGAAAACTGAGTGAATTTTACCACGGGTCAGATGATGGCTTTGGTGCAATTTGCTCATCCACGCTCTCAAAGGGAAATATAATCCTTGGAATTACAAGTATGGTCCTTTGAAGTTAGAAATATGGTGCTGTCAATGGCTTTCTAATGGAATGCTGAGCATCGCCCACTGATGAAACAAGAGTCATGATATTGGTTGGTAATTATAATTCTTAATATGCTAACTATATATCCAGTATTAAAATCTTATCTAAGCACTGGAAGGCACTAAAAGGTGTCAGATTGCAGGGTTGAGGAGTTAATCTGTGGTGAGATCTGGTTTTACTGTATACAGAGGAAAAAGATACAAGAGGAAAAAGAAGAGAAAACAGGATTCTGCTGAAAATAAACAGTAAAAATAGAGATTACTTTTTTCTTTGCTTTTGAAAAGTTTGGGGTTTGCTTTAAATTCCCTCACCTTTGTTTCTCCCTTTCTTGCTCCTTAACTGCAGAGTTTATGAAGTGACAGAGGTTAGAGTGGCACTGAAAAGAAAAAGGAACTACAAAATACCTTACACTCACTCTTCCTTTGTGTTCAGGGGAAAAAAATCAGTGGGAGGGGAGAAGCAAAACTCAATCCAGAAAAAAAAAATACCAAAAAACCTTGAGATTTCTGAATTTGAATAAACCCCTCAAAAATTAAAGGATTAGAAGAGACTTCACAGTTTTGAACATATGACCCTTTTTGCAGTGTTATTTGAGAAAGTGCCACAATTGCTATTCCACCTTTGAGGCTGGAGTGTCCTTGGCTTGAGGCTGCCAGAACACCAGGAGGAAGGTGTTACATCTGAGCAGGGCTCACAGTGAGAGTGCACAAGGGTGGGGAATGAGTCATGTGGGTCAGAACTACGAAGGGAAGATATTAATGAACACTCGGAAACCACGGGGTTTTAATTAAAAATTCCAAATGACATGAAAGCCAAGATTTATCGACCTGAAGCACAGACATTACTCAGCAGAAAGGATTTATTTGACCCAGTTGTGCTGGGCTTGCTTCATCACTTCTCCCTGGTATTGTGCTGGCAGGATATTGTTATCCCTGGCCACAGAATTCCAGGTGGTGAGGGTGGTGATGAAACACTGCTCTCTGTCTGCTGTATTTACATTCAGCACCGTCAGCCAGGGTGGGCTCAAAATAACAATACAGGTACCCAAAAAGAACTGGTTCTGTGGTCTCTTTATTACTTTCCCCCTAGTGACTGTGGACAGAATAAAATAAAAGTGAGGCATAAAGATTTCTCTAATTAGAAACAAGAATATTCTGATCAGAGCTCCTGGGCAGTTGTTTTTCTCTGCCCAGTGGAATGCAGCTCCCAGCACTGAATAATCTCTGGCACCCTCCCTGTTTCCTGAGCACTTTGTAGGAGGTCAGATACTATTTTGCTGTCATTGCTCTGCATTAGAGCAAAGCTGAAATCTCTTTGGATTTTTTCATGGAAAAGTTAGTCTGTGGCAGGGGAAACGTGTCTTTGGCAGTGTGGAATCATCCTATGAATGACTAAATAGTTACAGAGAGTAAAGACAGACAAAGCTAAGAAAAGAGTCTGCAGGTCGCCTCTCCTCTGAGCTGGGGAGTGAAGGATTAAAGCTGACCACTGGAAAAGCACCGTGGCCAGGGACAGTTCTGCCCCACAGGCTCTGCAGGGCCAGCTGAGGGACTGGGTGGAGAGAAACTTCTCAGAGCAAGTGAAACATTGCAAAATGTGAGGCTTTGACCAGGAGGTGAGCAAGAAGAATTTGCCATGGATTAGCAAGTCCAGCATAAACTGCCTTTCTTGGAATAATTCCTTGACAATCACTGCTTTTCCCAGGAAAAAAGAAATCCCTGGACTGCACTCTGGGAGGACACAATGAATCAAGAGCACAGGCACTTTATCCTGGAAGAGTCTGCCAGGTGCTTTTCCTGTGCAAGTGGAGTTATTTCAGTTAATGTCACACTGCAGGCAAACCACAGAGCTTAAGGAAGAGAGAGAACAGGGCACTGCACTTACTCTCTTTTTTATAGAAATAAAGCCCATCAAGCACAGTGCTGCAAGGTGTTCTACACCCCTGCTGCAAACTAGAACAAGTTAAGTGAACATCTTACAAGAAGTGTTGATGTCTGCAGTGCTGATCTCATCCGAGGGCTCTGTCTCCTGCCCCAGGGTATGAATAACTCCTAGCAGCAGCCCTGTACTTGCTCCTGCAGCATCACCTACTCTCTTATGTGCAGCGCTGGGACAGGGGCTCTGGGACAAGGTGGCCAAAGGCAAAGCTGACCCTGAAAGTTGTTGTTCCCCTGAAGCATTGCACAAAACTGTATTATCAATAGGTTCCATCCAGAATTATCCATATGTTTTAACTCTGTACCTTAAGGATCTGTCTAATTAGCACAACAAAATGTTAGCATATTAACCACACTCCAGCAGACTGGGACTATTTATTACTGAGAGAACTCCTACCAGAAACCTTGGAATTTTTACAATACATTTTTGTCCATACTTTTTGGAGCAATAATAATGTAATACCATACTCCCTCCCCAAATAGCTGCAGGGTCCCTTTTAATGAATAGGAACAAACAAACTATCCAGCTAAGCCCAGAAACATGACCCCTATCAAAAGCAAAATCAAACAATACCCTGAAACAATCTACATATACAAAGAACAAACTTTTCTTGTTCTTCCAAAGATTAACTCAGCAGGTATTTGGCATTCAAAAAATTCTACGACAACAGAAGTGATTCTGTGTTTGAAGAGGTTTTCTTTAGAATTATTGTTGCAGTTATTTGGAAAAGAAAATTTAAAAGAGAAAAGGTTTTAGAAAACAATTTTGAAATATTAATATAGGCAACATTTTGTACAGGCAGTATTCCTGTGCTCTCTCTCAATGACAGTTTGTAAAGTCTATTATGTTTTTTATGTAAAACTTTTTAAAATCTCTTGGCCATCTACTACCAGCTCCTGCTCAACATTCATTTCTCAGTCAACAATGGTGGCATTTTCCATTTCTCCACAAAATAGTATCTAGTGACCCCTGCACTGCTCTGGGCATGGAAGAAACTACATTACTTTAGCCAATTTTATGGGAGGAGATGGAATGGCAACAAAAATATTAAATAACCTGGTCATCCCTCTCAGACATGGAGCTTCAGAGCAAATATCTGCAAATTTTCCAAGTTTCTATTGATAGAGAATTCAGCCCTGTGTCAGTGGTTTCCAACAGAAGGATTTTATTTGGCTTATTATTATCAGTATTATGGATACTAATATTTTCACTAGGAAACCTGAAATGACTGCTCAGATCCAAATCAGTCACACAGATAAATCCTGCTCTGACCCAGAACCACCAACCAGAGGTAGTTTAAAACTATTTTATACCAATTTTGAACCCAGCTTTGCCTTCTCTACATGTCATCAGCTGGGCTGTGCATTATTCAGCTCTGTGACTCTGACACAGTCTGAGCACCGCTGCAGCAGGGGTGGAGCAGTTGCAGTTCTCTAGCCTGAAGCTGATCACAGAAACACAGAGACCTGTCATTCCTGAACACTCAAGGTGAGAAAGTAACTGATTTTTCCCAGCTGATTTTTTTCCATTCCCAGCCCCTTAATTACTTCTCTGCTTTGGTTGCCATTTGAATTCGCTTGATTGGACTGTTGGAAAGAGCAGCCATGGCAAAGAAACACATGAGGTAGCATTCTCCTCAGAAATCTGCAGGTGATGCATTTTCTGATTGCATAGACTCATGTTACTTTACACACAGATACAAAGGCTGTTTTGGACATCAAAAATATTCAGCATCTGCTTCAGTTTCTGGAGGATAAAGTCTTTTTTTTCCTTAGTTACCAGAGCATGCTACTAAGCATATGTCTTTTTCTCATTAATGTGAGGAGCTTTTGTGTTGGTTCCAGTGCCCAACTGTCCAGTGTGATTAGAACTGCCAAAAACAGTAACCCAGGAAATTCCATTTTCCACAATATTTTAGCTCTGGCTGACTCGGTAGAATCCCAGCAGTGAGCTGTGAGCAATGATATATGAAGTGAAAAATGTTTGCCTTCCCTCCCAAGCCTCTCTGCACTCTGCAAAAACCACTCACAGTCCGTGCTGAGGTCATGGGCTCTGCTGTCAGACCCAGCTCCAAAAGAGATGCTCCCTGCCTGTTTGCCAGGTGGTTTTGATACCACTGTGGCTTGATAGAAAGCAAATTTCCATCTCAGGAGAAGTTCTCCCTATTGCCAGTATTACTTCCAGATCAGAACTTCCCATGAGATAATACAAAAAGGCTGGCTTGAGGCCCAGGGTTCAGCCTAATTTGCCCTAAATTTGTGTTTGCTTAGTTCATGTTATAAGGAAATAGTTTTGTATCTAGTCACGGCATATTATGTAGAGCAGCCCTGAAAAGAGGCTCAAATGCCATATTCCAAGGGAAGTAGAAAGACTATAACAAGGTTTGTCTGGCAGTTGGAAAGTTTGTGAGTAATGTGGAAGTGTGCCTGGAACAGGAAACAATGCAGTTTAGTGTAGTGGGGATCCGCGCCCAGCGATCCTTCCGAAAGCTGCTCATCTGGAAAGAATGAAAAACTAGAGCAAGCAGGCAGGTAGAGTTCATAACAAGCCATAACAGGCTTTCATCGATGGCTTTAGCAGCTTTTCACTGCTCAGATGCTATTTCTGCATCCAGAGGTTAGGATATAATGGGATGTGCAGATGCATAGATATTTTCCCTTCTTTTGACTGACAGATTTGAAGAATATGAACCACAAGCTCTGTGCCATAAATGGGAAAGGCAGTTCTTCAAGCTTTCATGAGAAGTTGCTTAAATTATTAGTTTCAGCAGTAAAATGTTGGCTATATTTATGTTTACAGAAGAAAAAGTTGGGTAAAAACTTTCCAACAACTATACAGACTCTGAAAAGTTTTTCTGTTTCCTCCCTCTCCCCTCTGGCACAGCTCTATTTGCTAAATTTGCTGTAAGTTTATTTTTTACTCTTAAAATCACACAAGAAGGTCACCAATTAAACTACTCTTCCCATATGGAATTAAGCAGAAGCAGATTAGTAGTTAAAGCAGTGACTCTCTTGTGGGTCTTCCCTAGATCTTAATGGATAACTATTTTAATATTTGAAGTTTACTCTGAGTATCCAGTTTAGCTGGAAAAGAAGTCACAGACCTCACAGGGTTTTCAAATTTGTCAGTGCTTTTTATTTCTCTTCTTTTAGGACACCACAATCCTGTTTATTCAAAGGTCACCGTGCTGAAAGCAATATCTGCAGATAACAAGAAATCCTGAAGACAGTCACAGAAAGCAGAAAAATATGAGTTCCATAACCCTTCACCTCTGTTCCTTTTTTGGTCTGTCTATTGGTTTTGCAGATGAAAACAGAGGGAATTCTATTGTCTTGAGTTTGCCTGCGCAAAATAAATTAAATTTTATTCTTGGTTCCCTGCCCCTCTCAAAAGAACACACTAGATTCTCCAAGAAGGCTTTGGGTTTGTTAACCCTTCCATGGCTCCTGCATCCTCAGCAGTCTCTGTTCTCTACTTTCCAGTCACATAAAAATTTCCACACATTTTAGAGGAAAGCACTGTAGGAGGAAATATCCTCCAATGCTAAAGAAGTAAATTTATACCCTCTCAAATGTTTTGATTAGATCATAATTCAAAATAAGATTTGAGTCTCACAAAACTACTGATCTATTAAAAAACTCCCCCAATATATATTCTTCCATGGCAAACAGAGAGCATTTGTGCACATGGCTGGAACAGGAAACCTGAGTCTCCAGAGTCCCAACAGCTCAGGGCTGTTCCAGCCGTGTCTGACGTCCAAAGGACATCAGGACACGGGAATTAGCCAAGGGGTCAGCTTGATGGCATCACTTCTTTTCCAGAGAAATATCCCCCACGGCGTGACGGTGACCTGGGGGCAGGCAGCAGCTCCCACCCTGCCTGGGACAGAGGTGCCACTGAAATCAAACAGCTCAGCAGGACACGAGGTGATAACACCCAGCTGCCTCATTCCGGATTTTTCGTTTGACTCTCGGAAGGAGCTTCAGGAGCGGGGCAGGTGAGGAGGCTGTAGCAACCAAGCAAGGGTTCTGTGACCTCCCTTGGGCTGTGCAGATATAGGAACAGATATGTACATTGTGCACCTAAATGTTATATGGGTACATCTGCAACATCTTTTCTGGGATTGTTCTCTTCTCAAATTCTGTAAACGTTACATAATGCTCCTGGAACAGAATCCTACTGAAAATAAATGTCTCCTGAAAGGAAAACTGTCTATCCCTTCAGAAAGAATAGTGAGGATTTACAGACAGTGCACACTGGTAAACTTTTTCCATTCATTACACCAACGAAAACGTTTCGAGAAGTAAAATTTCGGCGAGCACTGAGCTTGGAAAGCAGAACACAGGAAGCTGACATGTGCAGCCAATTCAGCAAGCGGAAACTAGACATTAATATCTTCAGACTGGATCTGAGGCCCACAGCTGATAATGTACCATTCAATAGCCTTGGTAACCTGCAGATTTCCAATGGAAGCCAAAATCTCATCTATGGAATTTAAGCAGAACAAAAGCTGTTCTGCTGACAAGAAACACATGGAGATTGACCATAATCTCATTTTGAGGCAGCTTTTACTTTGGGTGTATCTGTCCCACAGCCTCCTCTGAGGTCTTTAGACACGCCAGGATTTCCTTCCAGCCACAGAAGCAGGGCTGCAGACAGGCTCACCCTGCAGAGGGATATGGCACTCTTCCTCTCTAACCAAGGACTGGTCTTCACCATTTCTGTGAAGGACAAGCAAATCCCTAGAGCAACCTGCCTTTGTCAATGGAGAACATTGATTTTCTAGGAAAGAGTCTGCTTTCGTAAAACATTTTTGTTATTTCATCACAAAGTAAACAAACATGGTCCAAAAAAGTGAATTATCTTGTGTTCCTTGGCAATTTTTCAGCCAAAACAATTCATAAGGTTTTCAGTTTTTGACCTTGCAAGAAAAGCCTTACTTTCCCATGTGAAGGAAACCCTTTTCCTGGGTGTTGCTAAACTCACCAGTTAAGTAGCAAATAATTCAGATATAAAAGGATAACCAGGAAAATGTGGGTGTGCTGCTGAATGGGGCAGAGGTGCTGGTGAGGGGGAACAAGGAGCACACCAAGGTCCTCACTGCCTCTCCCATGCTGGGATCAGCTTGCCTGGGGGCTGTGATAAGAACGCTGCCGAGGGCACTGTACACAACGTGTGGCTGCCCTTTATCCCTGCGAAGGGAAGGTGCTCCCCATAGGCATCAGATTCCTGAGGCCAGAGCGGGAGCAGCACAGGCTCTGGGCTGCCCTCACACCCCAGCACAGCACAAACCCCCTTGGAACTGAGGCTTCTAACACAATGGGTACTACACAGTTTCAGCTCTAACAGTTACTAAAACGATAAACACCTGTCTACCTAATCACCAAAAATGCCAACTTACAGCACCTATTAAAGCCCTTTTTTATGCAAACATCTCCCATTTTTTAGCTTGAGACTTACAAGAAGCCTGCCACGATTCTGTAACCCAGCCAAACCCCTGCCTCTTTCTTCCATTTGCTCTCTCTCCCTCGCACATCCTTCCTTTTCCCACCCACGTATTATTTACTCAGAATACGACCTAATTACAGTCTGTGCTTATCTGAACGACCTGCACTCCACCATTTCAGCTAAGGGGGGATCTGAATGAGGATGGACAAAGGACCTTGCTAGAGAGAGAGGGAAAGAGGGATTGTTAGACTTGGTGGAATAATGAGCAGCACCCCTGGGGGAAGGTACCAGAGGAAAGGCAGTACCTCCTTGAGACTTGGATCTAAGGCTCTCACTGCAGGTCTGGAGCACAGCTTATTGTTTCAGCCAAAGTCAGTTTCTCCTCTATTAAACTCAGCTGGGGTTTTTCCTGGCCTAATCTCACCCACACTGAAGTAAGTGGTGATTTTGCTGGAAGCGATGCCGTGTCCTTTGTTGCTAACCATAATGACAGTGCTTGCTGTGTTTCTAGCCAAGATGCTGAAGAAACTCCAGAGAATTTTTTTTCCTCCCTGTAGTCTCATAGAACTAGTTTTACTTTTCCCTGTTTTTAGGACAAATTGAAAGAAACAAGCAGAGCACAACACCGGAAAGTGGATGAAGAAACAAAGGCCTGCCTTTGAAAGAGAACTCTGTGAATCTCTGGCACGTAGCAGCAAAAGGGAGGAAATGGGAGACTAAGAAGGACAGAGCATCTGCTCACATTGTGCCTGCACTCTCCTTCCAAACATCAGGCTCTGGAAGGCCGGAGCTCGAGTTCTGACTGAATATCTTGGCTCAGGTCAATGCTCTCCCGGCACCCACCTGACTTCAGCTGGATTTTTGCCACTGACTCTTTTGGGGGGTAGCATCACCAAAATCTGTACTTGTTTGGTCTTAATACCTAAGGATTAATAAAAATGATCCCCAGGACCTACTGGAGCAAGTGAATTGAGTAAAACATGAGCTAATGTGCTGGCTAACATGTTTTCAGGCAGCTGGCCTCCAGCAGGCAGCTAAAGGTCTTCACTTGGTAATCAAAGATGCTGCTGTGCTGAGAAGTTCTGGCCACCAACAAATCCTACAGCAGCTTGGTCAGCAGCGCTCTGGGACTCCTGCCAGGTAGGGAAACACCTGCATCTGCACAAGGGTTTATTTGTCACACGGGTCAATCAGATACACCGATGAATAACCAAGGAAGCCTGTCTGTGCTGCAGCCATCTCATTGATCACTCCCCTCACACAGACCTCGGCACCACTGGGACAGGGTTAGCCTTGCATCTGAATTTCTACTCAGTGCAAGAGTCCCAAGAGGTTTTCACCTTATGGAAATTTAAGGAAATGTGAACTGCCCAGAGAAATTTCAATTTGGAGCCCTGTGGTGCACCAGAAAGCTGACTGCACAGAGCTGGAAAAAGTTAAAGAACAATTGGAGATGATACAACTGAAATTCAACCCAATGGGAAAAAGGACAAAAGAGGCCAATGGGAATAAGTGAGGATGTGAAGATTAGCACCAGCAAATGTAGAAGTCTTTCAAACATAAACAGTCTGGGAAGGAGGCAGGCTGGGGAGTGCTTGTCTGAAAAAAACCCAACAAACCAGCCCAAGGCTGAGGCAAGTTAAAAGAATAGTTAGAAGAAAAAAGCAGATATAGAACTGCTGATAACAGGCCTGCATTTTGCACAAACTCTATTTTTTGCAAGTTAAAGGTAAAAGAGAGTGGGTAAGAGCAGGAAAACCTCATGCCTGGCCTGACCATCAGAGCTATTCCAAAGAGATGGGAAACATCTGCCTGGTAGGGACGGTCATTCACAGGGATATCTGCCCAGATGCAATTTGAGACACATTAAATGTTGTTTATCAGGTTTAGTGTGACAGCCTAATCTATTACGTGAGTCAGTATGGCTTTATTGGTGAAGGATGACTTGGCTGTAGAAATCTTGGGAGTTTCCATCTACACAGCTGCCATGACAAAATAGGAGAAATGCAGTGGACAGGAAATAATAAGGGCTCAATCCTGCCTTCACTGATATTTATCCAACTGAGCTGAAATCCACAGGGCCTTTGTCTCTCATAAAATGTTTGGGGTCTTTTCCCCAGCCTTCAATAGGCTGACATGGAGTTACCTTCTCAGACCAATGAAGTGCAAGGAGAATTTTGTTCTCTGATCTGTTATGAACACATAAACAAGGGAAGAATTTGGCAGGTGGCATTTTGCATGACACTTTATTGGAAAGAGTCATGAGTTGAAGAGAAAAATGATTCTTTAGGGAATGAAGTATTTCAACACACAAGTGTTGTCTAAGAAACTGAAATCAGCTGCACCACAAAGTCTTTATGGGCAGAGTGGGCATCTCCCAACTTCCTCCTTCATCAGTCACAGCATCTCTGGTGGTGCTTTACAGCCCCTTCAAGTTTGTGGGAAGATTCCCACTGACGTCATTGTGCCTTGGATCATTTCCAACAGATGTCTTTTACCTTTCTGGCCTAGGTAAAATCAGAAGTTTGCATTCCATGAATTCTCACAGATTTCATAAAGTAATACCAAAAATCCCAAGATAACCTCATCTGTTATCAGGAATTCTGAATGGGTTAAATAAGAATATCAAATAAAGATGCTTGTGTCTGCTGACAGCACTAACGTTGCCAATATGAAGGCAGAGACAAAACAGAATAAGAGATATTCTGGTCTTTTGGAAGAATGAGACAGAAGACTGAAAGTGCTGCTTTCCTGGGGCAATGATCTAAACTAGAAAGGGTTCATTAAATTAATCAACTATTCAATTTATTCCTTCAAAGAAAAGAAGATTTAGAGTGCTATAATATGAAAATCTTTGTCTGTGCAGTCTATGGCAGTTATAAAATCAAGAAATAAGAAGGTTGTGATAAGAATGAGACAGAGAAGGAATCAAGGGAACTATATTGTTGCCGTATACAAGGCTGTGATTCATTCTCCTGGAGAAGGCTGAGCCAAATTCAGTTCCAGTGAATTTTTGACCAAAGTTACAGTGGCATCACTGCTTTGTTCCCAAAAGCTTTCAGTATTACAAAAACTGTGGAATCTGTTTCATTGGGTAATTAATTTTTTTTTTTTTTTTAAAGAAAGTTTATTCCAGTTGTGCAAAAGATGTCACATGAAGCTAATAAGAGAATTCTGTGAATTAGGAGTATTTGGTGGAAGAAAATGTTTGATCATGCAGGTGAGAATTTTTCCAGTGGATCAGAAAGAGAGCTGAACCCAAAGTGATTTTTTGAGACCAAAAAAATAATATGGTCACAAAGTTCCTTCTTCTGTTGGCTCATCTGAGGCTGCATCCTAGAAAAGTGAAGAGCTTTGCAGTAAAACAGAAATGTGAAACTCACAGCAAGGTCTGCTGAAGTTTCCAATAGGTCTGTTAGTTTCCAACACAGCAGGAATAAATACAGCAGCATTATCAGGAGAACCTGCAGGGCTGTGGGATGTAATCACAGACACTCTGCCCTACATGACTCGCTCAGGACCAGGCACTGCAAAACCTCCAGTTTCTGGCTGACTTCTGCCAAGGGGTAACAAACCAATATAAAGCTTTTCCAGTCTTTAATAAATAACCTGCACTGTCTATTGGTTATTTATGAGCATTCAAACTGCAAAAAATTACTGCTGACAATTACAGCACTTCTTTATTTACAGAAACATACAGCATGTAGATAAAAGCCCAGCTCTGCATTGATAGTTAGATTTTTATAAATCTGTTCATTATCTCTGGACTTGTTGAAAATGCACAAGCTGATCAGGAAAAATGGCTCTATATTGTTTTTTAAAGTAAAAGAAGAATATCTGTTCATCCTTCTGTTAGGCTGGGTCCCTTTAGTTAAGTTCTCTGACCTGGTGCTTGGAATGTGAAGTTGTCCTTTGTCAAGGGAACTTAGAGAAAGCCAAAGAGCTTTAGAGAAATCAGATGCATGAATAAGGCAAGAAGTGGAAGAGATATGCACAAAGCCAAAAGTTTGTGAGGAAATTTGCAAGGAAGAAGAAAGCACTGTGTCAGTCACACACAGGAATAGATGGAAGGCAGGAACAAATCCAAATTCTTGTTGAGACTCTTGGAACACAGATTTCAGTGGCAAGGGTTTATTTGGAACATGGATGAGCCTCAACACCACAACATCTAGTGAATTATATGCCCTCTAAACCCTAAAATCAGCACTAAAGGGATACAGAGGTTTTATGTAAACTTTCTGCAGCCTGACTCTGCATCACAGTCCAGACTACAAGGCAAACATTCTCTCAAGCAGTAACATTTCTCCAGAGCAGGGTTGTTCCAGCAGGACTCAGCTGGATCAGAGCATGAGTCAGTTCAAGTTGAGATTTCATGATTTTTCCAAAAGAAGAGGGTTTGTTCTCTACATTAAATATTCACTGGCTGGATATTTCCTCCTTGCACAATGAGACAATCCAGTGAGGTGCTCTCTGTGTTTTGTCATATGTCATTTACAGAATACAGGAGATGGTGGTTTAGCTCCTAGAAATGCTGGAACATGGAATCACTTGTCATGAGCTGTGCCATTGTCCTTCTTTTCTGCCCCTTGGCTGGCAGGGGAGAGGTGTTGTAAACAGAAAAGAAAAGAGTGAACAGTGTGACTTTCCTCCAGCTGGGCAAAGAAGCAGAAGGTGCTGAATTAAACAAACATCTGCCCTGGCGAACAGCAAACAATGTGTTTGTCTAGTAAACTGAGCAAAGAGGACTTGGAAGTCAGAGAGAGGGGAGGATGAGACAGAGGAAGCCAAGAGGACCATTTTGCCAAATGACTTTTTTCATGCTCCACCAGTCTTTGTTGTAATTACAAGGATCTCTAGGGGACTGAGCAGTCTTGATCTTCAGTGCTTTAGAACATTGCCAATAAGATACAAAAATTGCTAACACAGTGAAAACATTCATATGCAACGGAGTTTGGGTTTTTTATTATTTTTTTCTTTTAGTAAAATTATTTTTTTCTTTTTTAACCAGCAAAACGTCTATATGCAAAAGAAAAATCTGCTGTAAGTTCTTTCATAACCCAAAATTCATGCACATCAAAAGGGCCAATTAACAGTGGCAGGAAGCAATATCCAGTGTCCATTCAAAGGTGAGGCACAGCCGTGAACTGGGAATGTTTTCCTGCCAACACATCTCTCTTATCCCTGCCAGGGATGGCAGATCCAAAGTCAGGTCAGTGACTCTTCCTGGACAAAAAAACGCTTCCAGCCAGGGTCCCAACACAATTAAGAGTATGAACAAATGAGCACAAGGCTGTGAGGAACCCAGAGAACTTCCCAGCACAGCTGCCTTGGGTTATGTGCAATTTCTAGATTTATTGCAAGAAACTTTGAGATCAGGAACATCCAACTGCACATTTTATGTTCATGTGGGACACCCAGTTAATGAAATTACACAGACACATACACAAAACCTGAAAGCTCTGCCAAGGGCTATGTCACTTGTGTTCTCCACCACGTGTGTGAAGAACCACAAATCTGCACCTTGATAGGATGAGGTGAGCGTGGAGAGAGCAATCCCCCTGTCCTCACACTGGAGAGGTTCCTTCTCCTCTGACCTTTGATGGATCCAGAGTAAGCACATTTTTCACAATAAACCTCCAGGCCTCCACATCCACCAGCTTTTTCAGACCTTCCCACTGCAGCCCTTAACCAGGGATCTGCATTCCCAGGGCAAGCGCTTGGCACTCAAAGAAACCAAATTCCCCCAGCCGCCTTCTTCTTTTTAAAAACCACTTCTATGTCGGGTCACAGCTTTTTCTCTTCTGTCTTCAACTTTCGTGAGAATTTGTGCCTTATTTTGTACTTAGGAGCTCTAAATATGGATGTTTAAATCAGTTTTAGCCCTGAACTCGGCTCTCAATAAATGATGGCAAGCGCTGAACATATGGCTCCCATGTGCCATGTTTCTGATCCCTCAAGAGCTCCTTATAAGGTGCAGTTTGAGACACCACATTCATTCAGGGCGGCAAGAAGCAACCACTGACCCCACAGACACTGAAAGAAAGCAACTAAACTTGGAATTCCCTGCTTTTATTACATTTTCCCCTCCCCATTATTTTTGTCTCACAATTATTTTTTTCTGCCACTTTTATATAAAAGAACGTTGCTTTTTTCTATGTTAAAAGCAAGGCTGGGCCCTCAACCGTTATTTTGTCCTTCTCCAGGAGACAGGAATGTGCATTTTATCGAGACAATGAAATCAGTTAACTCTCAAAATGTGTGTAAGGCCCCCTTCCTAACCCTTCAAATGCTGATCGCTGCTGCAGCCTCCAGTGGTGGCTGACAATAACTCAGCAACCGCTTCCTTCAATTGTAATTACTCCAATAGTTTTGTAATCATTTTGTTGCTATGCTTCAATGATTTAAATTTATGGCATGTAAGGGTGTATCTCCCCTGTTTCAGGAAAGCTCTGCAGGCATTGAGAGGACAACAAAATTTGCAAACTGGGGGAAGGAGAACCAGTGCTATAAGCTGCTGGCTGATTTAAGGTATTCCAGTCACACAGCCTTTGGTGGAGCAGACCCAGTACATTGCAACAAAAGGAGAATTTCATTTTGTTTTTGAAATGCTGTTACTACATTCAGGAAATTTGCAAAGGCACCTTGACAGAAAATGATCAAATATCTGAACTTCCATTGCAACAACATTTACTTAGTAAATGACATTTTAATGCAGAAAGTCAAATTTGCATACTAATTAAAATTTTCCTTTAAAACATTTAGACTTTTTGGCCTTCCCACCTACCCAGAGTGACAGAGATTAAAAGATTTTTTTTTTTTTTTTTTTTTTATTAAGTCCTGTCAAACAAAACACACTTTCATAAAGTGCTATGGTACAAAGTGGCACTTTTAACCTATCTTGTAGTCATTCAGAATTTAGGCAGTGGAAGCATTTCCAAATGCTCCCTGATCTCAGAAAGGCACTGATGGCAGAGCAATGGGGAAAATGGAGTTTTCTCTCTCACTAAATTTAAACATTGTGGGAAAGCAGCTTCATGTACTGCATGCTGGGTAATAAAATAAAAAGTCATTACGCTTGTAAAACTACCCTGGTGCTTTACTAAGAGATTTATAGAGGTACTGCAAGTTAGAGTAACACTTCAGCTGCCTTCACCTTGTGCGACATCCAGGCAGGGCTGGAGGGTGGCATGGGTAGAGCAGCAATAAAGAGCGTGAGGCGGCACAATGAGGATGACAGCAGCAGAGTGGAGCTGGGGGAAGAGCTGAGCAGCTCCTACCTCTGCTCTTCCCAAGTATCCAGGGTCTCCAAGGACAGCCTTGCGTTGATGTTGCTTTGTTTTTTCTAAAAATCGACCACTGAAGTAAAATTCTTCCTCTGCTAATTTCCTGGCCAAGCAGTTTCTTAACAGTGAAATGAGTATTTCTGTATCTTTTCATGGAAACAAAAATAATTCAGGAGAATCAAGAAAAATTTGTTGCACCATTTTTTCCAATCCCCTCTTTGCATGTGCCTGTTACCAGCAGTAACTTGCTAAGATGTGGCCTCCCACAAACCACGAGGATCACTACAAACAGACAAATAATTCTACTCAGCTTCAGTTGTTTTTCGCTCTTTTGTTAAGCCAGGAGCGGAAGGCTTTGCCTCTATTTTGCTTAACGTGACAACTTTCAGCGCTCTTCAAAGGTTGTTTTCTTTGATAATTTATAAATTTCTGTGTATGATCAGACTGGGCCATTCTGTGCAAGAGGTGTCAGTAGAAGCACATTTACACCAAATTTACACCTTGACAGGATCATTTCAAAGACACCTGAGAGGCAGATCCTACAAGCACTGAAAGGCTGCAAACGTTTAAGTCATTGATGTATTACCTGAACATCACCCAGGCCTCATTCACAGATTCCAGAACTGCACAGGCTTATTTTCCTTGACCTTAAGGATAAAATGATGTTCCTGGTCTTTTCTCCTATGGACACTTAGGCCACCTTTTACTGCTCTGCCAGATGTCTTTGAGTGAAGCTAAATTGCATTTGGTTTAAGCACCATCTGAGGGTTTCCCTACACAGTGGAACAAACAGGGCAGCTCCCATCACGTGAAATTAATGCCAGACTATTAATTAATGTCTCATACATGGTTTATGTGCAGAATCAAGGGCCATTCTGGACCTGGAATAGGAGTAATTTCCGATTCTCAACCCCACACAATAGCCTGGCCTTTGCATCCCTGTCCTCCGAGTGCACAAATGCCACAAACAGGTGTTCTTGGAGAAAGGGAAAATTCTCTACAACATAAAGCACTTCATAATTTGTGTAAGGACTTACACAAAAGGAGTTCCAATGATACAAGTAATTCCCTGAAAATTATAACTCTGAAGGCAAATTATGCCCATAAAATGCACTCTCATAGTCCAGCCCTCATCTCAAAACAAGAAGCAATTCTCTGCTGAGGCACAAGCTCTCTTAACCAACAGTTTGGGGCTTGTTTCCCCAGAATAACAAGCAACCAATTGTTTCCTTTAAAGTCTTTTTTCTGCAGAGCTCTGAATATTCCATTTAAAGATATCAATAATCGTCACATCCTGAAAAATGCTCAAATAGTTTCACTTGAAACCCTTACTCTGTTTAATTTTTCCTTCTTTCTTCTTCCCATTGATTTGGAGCTCTGAAAGGACATTTCAAACACAAGCACCTGTTCGGCTTTTTTCCTTCCACACAGTGGATCCCTTTCCTCCTCTTCTGTCTCCTCCTCATTCCCCCTTTTACAAATTCAACAAAGAAATCCCCTCCACTCTTTGAGGACAGTTGTCTGTCTGCAGGGGACTGTAGCAACTTGCTTAATTTAACCCTTCAAAAAATAATGTTTTGACATGAAGTTCTGGCACATCAGCTGCAAGGAGAGCAGGCACAATAATGGAATAGCACAGGGAAAACCAGAAAACTCTAATTTTTGAAAAAGAGCCTAGTTTGTCTTTAAAATAGAGGGAGAGAGGAACTTTGCAAATGCTCCTAAAATACCTTATTTCCACACAGGGGGATGTTCTTAACTTTGCTGTCTCTAGAGGGGACTTGAATATCAAGATCACAGAGTCTGATATCAGTTGCAGCAAGGCATGTGCAACCCTTGGGCCTCGATCTTAATTATATCTGCAACTGTTTACAGCTTATAATTATTGATGTTAATTTACTGCGGGAAGTTACACTTCTCACCTCAAGTTATATTTTTGGCATGTTAATCCACTTGCACACAGACTATTGCATCTGATTGTGCAGACTGAAATGAAAGCATATTTTTCATTCTAATTTCATTGGATTTTACCATGTTCTATATGATTTTAAAAAGCTAAAGTAATTTGACTGTTTCTAGTAATATTATTTATATTGTTTAAATAAGGCTCAGCTTCCCACTGCCCAAGAGCAGCAGGATGTCAGAGGCTGTGAAGGACAGCAGACCAATCTACGTTTTTCAAAGATCTTTGCAATCCCTAAAACAGTGGAATCATGACCATCTGACAGCTAACCAAATCATGAAGTTGGTATTGCTGCAGATCAGTACTAATACTTTGTAGGCCATAGCTCTCTGATACCTCAATTTGAGACATTCTAAACAACCCCCATCATTAAAACCAGTGCTTTGGGACCAGAATTTTATTTGTTCCTGCTTCTTCATCATCCTGGGCCAAATCCTTTCTCTGTTCCTGCCTCCAGGTAGCGTGTCAGAGGAATTTGCACAACTATTTCAGGAGGAAGGAATATTCTTCTAGAAGAAGTTCTAACTCATCAGGTTCTCTAGGAGCCCATGACACGTCTGAGCTGCCTCAGCCAGTATCACACATCCATCTGGGGTGAAGAACAATATTCCTGATGGTTCTTTCCTACCAAACACTCACCAGGAGAACCCCCCTCACACAGCTCATCCTGTTCTATCACAGCAATTCTCTGCAGTAACTCAGGCTATCAGGAAGAATGATAACGTTCATAAACCAAGGTATTGAATACAAGTCAAAGGGAATATTCTCACCATATAGAAGCACAAATTTATTGCACACTCCTACTTCTCTTATCAGGTAATTCTAAGCTGATGTGATAGAAATGTGAGTTACAGGAGAGGGCGGACAACGATAGGGGGATGTTGGATTTTTTTTATCTTGTCTGGAGGATTAGAAAATCTGAGTGCTAAGAGTTTTTTTATCTGGCAATACTCACAACTGAAGACATAAGATATCTCTAGAGTAGGCAAAGCAAAGCTATTCTTAAGAATATGGCACTGGGCATGTCCTAGCTACTCCTGCAGCAGAGATGTTTTGCTGTGTGCTGACTGGGAGATGAGCCGTTGCAAAACCACCTCACTAACTAATCACAGTTACTGGAACAGAAAATTAATCTATTCAGTGCACCCTTTTTTGTTTTCATCTTGGCAAAGCCACTGGGAAGGTTTAATCAACATGAGATATTATTAAATTTTTTAAACCCTGATTTTCCTTGCTAGGGAAATTCTGGTTGTTGCAGTCAGTGCATCCAGAATAACTCCCTAACATGGAGGCACAGATGGAGACATATGTCTACATTGCATCAGCTTCATCTACATTACATCTCTCAACACTGCAGGAACGGTTTATCCCATAATATACACTTGGCACTTGCTGAAGCAGCAGTTTTGTCATTCCCAGGTGTTGGTGAACTGTGAGGCCCTTTGAGGTGGGGATTTTATGTGTCACTGAGGTGTAAACCGAGGCATAAAACAGTTCCATGATTTAACCTGTAGTCATTAGGAAGGATTGGAAGTGAATCAGGACCCTCAACGGACATGGTTTTATCTTTCCTGCTAGGAATCATTCCACATATGAACAGGCTATGGAAGAGGAGAAGGAAGGGGAACATGCAGGAGTGCAGCTTGAAAAAATGATAGCAAATGTGGGTTTCTGTAACATCCAGCACTATCCAGAGCTTCCTGAGGCAAATGGGACTGTTACCACTGACTCCAGCAGAAAAACATTTGGCTCAGTGCTGAGTGATTCTGAAAATGCTGCTTTGACATTTTAGGCCTGAAACCAGACATTTTCCCTGACATTATGAAACACAGCGAGGTAATATTACAAATAAGAGTAAAAAATACATCCAACTTGGAAAACATAAATGACCTTTCAAAGCCTGAAATCATGTAATAATAACTGGCCTGACCCATTCTGAGATTTTATTGTTTGAGCTTCACTTATGTTTCTGCTTTTCTCCCTTGGATGAAGTGAACATTTGGGGACTGAAATCCCAGAACAAGTGCATGCCTATTTACCAACAAAATGAAAAATGTCTGGAAAGAGTTCCAAATCTCTAATCTGCCGGGGGGATGGACAGCACACAAAGAAAAGAGCCCAAACCTCACCCTGCTTCCTCCAGGGTTTGTCTGTATTGTTTGCTTCAGACAGCCCATTTCTAATGAATCCAATAATCAGCTGGAACTTGGAGCTGCTCTACCATCTCTCACTGTTCTTTCAGTTCCAGGAAAGCTGAAGCAAATGATATTTTTCTTGCCTGGCAATAAAAGCCATAATAATACTGATGCGTACATCTGGTTCCAAAACCAGTTTTGGGGCTTCAGTCAAAACAGAGATGAAATTTAATACTCACAATGTTCAATGTTTTGGGAACCCACAATGTTTTTTTGTGGTTGGTTTTTCAAATCTCTTTCTTCTAAGAGCTGTCTTACCTTACTCTGTTACGTCTTTAACATCTTGTCCTTGACAGTGCCCCCAGGTCTCCCACATTTCCCAGATGTTTGGATGGACAAGTAGGACCGTTCTGGTTCAGAGTGGTGAGACAGAACATGCTTGTTGAGGCCAACAGGTCTGACCTGCTCTCCAGTCTGGGAATGGTTGGACACAATTCCATCTCCTTTCCCCTCTATGGCGACCCTCAGGGTCTCCTCCTCCTGTCTTGGTTGCCAAGTTCTGTTAACTTTGTTGGAATTCCGTGTGTTTGAAAACTCTTCTCTTTGGTCATTTTTACTTGATAATGCCAAACAGATGAATAAATTAATTGGAGAGGACAGATGCTGACAGACAGAAAGGCAGACAGCCTCATTTCCTTAGGAAACAAGGCTGAAAAATGAACACGTTCCCCAGAGGCTTCGGCAGCAGTGACTTAGGTACAGTTGCACAGAGCTACCTTTAATTGAATACTGTTGGATTATTATGTTCCATTTTTCCTCTTGTCCTGACCTGCTCGTTGAGTAAATAGAGCCATCTGCCAAAGCAATGGCTCCTGGATTAGAGAAGTGCACCTTCCCCTGGGACAGGAAAGTAGGCCAGCAATTCACCAGGGCTTTCTGCAGCTCAAATTATTATTCAGGTTTCCACCCTACAGGAGAAAGGGATCTGTATCTAGATGAATAATCTGGCAGGAAATGTAGCTAAATCACAAAAACATACTGTCTGGGAACCATGGGTATCTTATAGAGAGAGTTACAGTGACATTTTCAGATAAAAGTTTGTCATTCCCTTTCCCAGCCCAAAACTGATTTTTTTTTATTCATTGAATGCACTTCTCACCTTAGAGCAAAGTGTTTGCAGTGGATCCTTGGCCAAATGGAGAAGTTAAAAGTCCTTAGCCATAGGCAGCCAAACTGTACCCTGACTGTTGTTTAAACTCTAGATGAACAGGAATACAGTTGTTTATCATGAGAACACATGGTGTGGTTTTTTCCTCTTCAGTTTTGTCAATAAAAACTAATTTTATTTTTACAAGAAATCCTACAAGCAGAACAGTTTAGATTCCTCCAACTACTGTCTTTAATGAAGATGATTTGTATTTCCAAAGACAAGCATGTTTATAGTGAAACAGAAAGAATTTTCCTAGAAAATATATTTTCATGGTTGGAAGTTTCTTGTTAAAAGTGTGGGGTTTTTTTCTCTACAATCTCTGCTGGTAAATGTGGTTTGGCTTTTTGGCCAAGACAGGGGAGGACTGAAGTCTGTTCACAACCTCCAGGCATTCCTGTGATGATCTGGAGAGCTCAGAGCAAAAGGCAAAACCAGGCTTAATCCACTTTGGGAGAGAAGAGGGTGCTGCAAAATTAAGCAGCCACATCTCAGACAGGTTTGTGCCAATAGCAGAGATAAGGCAATGCTTCCCTGGCCCAGGAAATCTGCACCTCAGAAGACATTCCTGGAGAACCAACTTCCCAACTCCATTTCACCTCTGAGACAAATCTACTGAAAATAATGGATTAAGATTCAGGTTTAAATAAATTTTGAAATAAAAATTCAGTCTGCCAACCCATCTCACTCTCCCTTTTCTACTTAAAGAAGTTATTCTTCAGTTAAAAAAAAAATAAAAAAAGAGAGAGAGAGAGAGAAAGAAAAAAAGTGATTGGGTTGGGTTTTTTTGGGTTTTTTTTTTTATTCCTCAGAGAAATACTCCTTTGGCATCCTGAGCACCCTGTGCTCCTACAATCATGTCAGGCCGTGGGAGGCTGGCAGAGCAGAGCAAGGAGTCCTAATCCCCCTGGATCCCCACAAAGCAGCCCTGCAGATTCATCTCTGCCTTTTAAGAACAGCACATCCCCGACGGATGTTATTGATGCCTCCACAGCGACTGTCTGGGCACCCTCTCCCCACACAAAGCTCTTGCCACATTATTACAGGATGCTGTGGGAGCATCTGGGAAATTATCCCAACTCCTCCCTGCTTGGATGGACTCTGTGCCCACGTGCAGGGGAGCTTCATACCCAGAACACTCAGCCAGAGCTGGAGGTGTTTGCATCATTTGCTGTCCCTGGCGTGCTTTGGGCAGCCAGGTGAATTCTCCAGCACGGAGCCCTCCAGGTGCTGCAGCCTCACAGCAATGCTGGAAAAGCTCAGTTACCCATTTCTGGAATCCAGAATTCAGGAGGACTTAAATGAATCAGTTCTGCTAAACCAGTACAAAGGAGCCATGAGACAGTATTAAATCGATATAAACTTAGATGGTATCAATTTAAATGCAATTCATTGGGAACAAATCAAAGCCGGTCTAAAATAATCCTTTGCTAAAGCACAGTGAGAGTGGCTTTCTTTAAACTAATTTAGCTAAATCTACTTGAAAACTAATTTAAGGTATGGTTCTGACATACGTAGGAAAAAACCTGCTGTGAACATCACAAGCAGCTACTGAGGGCTCACATCAGGGCTCTGAAGAGAGATGCTTCTGGAAATTAGATGCATTCAGAAAAGCTTCACATTCTGTGGGGTTTTTTCAGCCCTGATGCAAAAAGAACCGCTCGCAGATTTTCCAGATCAAATCCACCAGTTTCCAACTGTTTCTACAAAGTTTGCAAAAATTTTGTTCAGTGATTTTTCCAAGACTCCACAGGCATTTTGATTAAGACAAAATAATTTTTTTAAACAGTGAAGCAGCATTTTGCAGTTCAAGAGCAAACCAAGGACATCAAGAAATGAGCCTCTCAAGCAGAATGAGACATGAGTCATCAAGTCAATATTTCAAAAGTGAGGGAGCTTCCCACCTCCATGCTCCCACCTGCCCTCAGGACACTCAGAAAAATGAGGAAAACTGTGGCAAGAACATCCAAAACCAAACCATTTAGGCAGCAGAGTCTGAAGTTGTAATGAACATAAATATGAAAAGTTTCTTGAATACGAGGTGCTTTTTGTCTTTCTTGTTTGAGTCGGCAAAGCACCTAATGGTGTGTGATAAAAGCAAAGCCAGGCAATTATTTTCCTCTGTTCTGCAATCTGTGAAAAAGGATGTGGGGAAACGTCATGTCTGCTTGCAAGTATCGTGCTGTAAGGTCTGGAAATCCACGTTCTCCAAGCCCAGACAGACGTGAATTGACAAGCACTGGCCATTCCCAGAGCACATGTCAGGTTCAGAGAGCCCTTTCCTCAGAGAAATGCCCCAGTTTTCCAGGCACACACGCAAACCGGGTCCTGATCCTTGACAACACAACAAGCAAGCACATAAGGAATCTTGAAATGCTGATTTTTCCTCTCTTTCTGGCGGCTGGACTGGAAGGCCAGAAAGAAAAGTTGTAGAAAACATTTCAGGAATTAGGTTCTCTGAATCACATATCAGGATCTTTGGTTTCCTGACAAGTATCAAAAAATCCCAGTCTACCAGAAAATCAGCCTATAATAATATTGCTTAGTCTTACAAGAACAACATACTCAAAAAAACAGATTGACTTGTGTGAGAGTGCCAATAGCTGCTCTGGATAACGTTTACTTGTTGAATTTGGTTTTAGTTTGAGATAGTTTGAGTTTCATTCTTTATCAATCCAGAATTATAGTCCAGTTCTCTAAGGCACAGACAGAGATAAAGAAATAAAAGAGGAGCTCCCTGTTATACAGCAAGAATTAGAGAAAAAAACCTCTTATTTCTGTTAAGTCGTTTAACCTATTCTGGTTAGATTAGGAAGTCCAAAATATTAATTATAATGAGATATAATGTCAGTGTTTTTAAGTTAGTAAAGCTAAATTTAAATGCTAGGATTTTCAGCTAAGAAATTTCCAATTAGTTTAACTTCCCAGTTTCCTCAGGATTTGTTTTCACAGTACCCAGGACAACCTTATCTCTCTAGCCATATTCAGGGTATGTTATTTTACACTTACCTCATCCTAACCAGGTAATTATCTTGCACATCTTGTTTCTGAGAAATAATGAAATAAAAGATTTGCTTCCCGCTACCCCACCCACTCAGAAGCAGTGTCTTCTCATGTTTTGCTTGATAGGGCACATGTGGTCCTTTCAAACAGTCTGATTTGACATCTCAAAGAGATTAAAAGTCATATCAAAAAGCTATCTGTTGAGTGACAACATAAGTACTTATTTAATAAGTATATTAAATACACATGCATGGCGATATACTGTACATGCAAGGTTTTAAATATATACCCTAGTTAACTGCCATATGGATATGTTGTTGTGGAAAAAAATATTTATAAAATGTTTTTTCCAAATGTTTAATCTACAGCAGATGCGCCTTGCATTCATCTGTTTGGCTTGGCATTCACTACAGGGAGATCTTATTAATCATACAGACCTCCTGTAGTAGAGGAAACAGAGGCTATTATGGGATTCATCTGTTTATGACTAAACAGAAAAAAGGATCTTCATCAAATGAGAGATCCCTTTCTGAAATGTAGAAGGCTGTGGGGAAGCCACATGCTGCCTCTCATCTCCCAGCACTGTACCCTTACCCCTCCTCTTCATGTGGCAACAACAAAGCAGGACAGGCTGTGTGGGTCTGGGGCAGGGCAGAGCAGCAGGAGCCGCTCTGGGGATGGACCTGGAGATGTCCAGATTTCATTTGCTCCCTTTCCTTTTTACTTGTGCAAGTTTTTTTCTCCTGTCCCATTTTGTTCCTTTATGTTTGGAAAAATATACAGGATTTATGGAAGGTGCTTCGAAATCTCAATCTTACTCTCTGCACCTCCCAGCACTGCTTCACAAGGCAAGTCAGTGCCAACGTTTACAACAAAAATCTTTTGACTTTACTGCAGTCCATGATTTTATTACTCTTCAGCTGTTGTGACAAAGGGAGTAGCTGTAGGTGACCTTTTGAACTGGGCAGGGAAGAAGCAGAGGAACCAGTGAGGAAAAAGAATGAATCACGTTCTACTGAGTGGAGAAGGTCAAGTACCCAGAGCACCTCGGCTGAATGGAAACCAAACAGGAGGCAGCAGATCCCAGGCCCTTCAAGAGTCTGCTTGGAAACAGGAAAATTTCTTAAGCCCACTTTCTACTTGCCATATTTCATAAGTAAATCATGGGTCTTTACAACAACAGACACATTCACATTTTCTTTTCATTTTTCTTTTAAACTTTACTGCTTTGCAGACATGTTACTAGAATTAAATATCTTAATTATAACAAATCCCATACCTAACAAATTACCCTTTGTCCTTATTTTCCAGAGGCATACTGACAGATTACCATCTCAGCTTGTCTGCTCAGCCATTTGAGCACCAAGTTATTCCACCTCACAAGTGTGTGTACACCTGGAACATCATCACAAAACTGGAAATTAAATGTATTCAGGGGAAAAACACTTAGCTAATTGATTTCCAACAACAGTCTCCAAGTCAGTAAATGAACTGTGATAGTTTGCATCTTTCTTTTTTGAGTATGATGAGCATTACCCCCTTCTTAAACAAAGTGCAACAGTTTTGCTCAGCACAGGATTTGCAAGAATTTGACTGCAATAGAAGTATTTTGAAAATTATGTTTCTTTAATTTTTAGTGCAAGATTTCTTGTCTTATTTTGATAATTGACCATGAAAGTCATCTCATGAATTTTGTTTCATCACTGGATAAAAATGTGGCCTTCAAGGATGATACACACTCACATCAGTTCTTCAGAAGGAAAAAGCTTTGAAAGGAGAAGTGGGTCCTCATGAGTTTTGTTGGACAGGAAGAGAGTTAGGCTTGATTTTGAAAGTAAGCAAGCCCTTACCAGTTCTGGTGATTTAGAAATAAAGAGGTTGGGCTTGCAAAGGCTGGGAACTCTAAGGGGTCCTCTGATGCACAGCTTAATATCTGCAGATGAGTGTGATAAAAATGGTATTTGGGGTCACAGTCAAATGACCAACTCCTCCCTCATTTTCTTTATCATCAGGTTCTTATCCCTTTAAAGATCAGTCCAAAAAAATGACTCTCCACAGTTCAGCCCAGCTTCACCCTTACAGTATCCATTGTTATCACGGACCAGCTCCCGTGTTTGGGCCCAGATGTTCACTCAGTGATTTCCACATGAACAAACTTTCTGACCCCAATATGAAATTTGGCCTAAACACTGGCAATTTACAAGTCTACACCAGAGCATATCTCTAAAAAGGATAATCCTAAGCCCCTTTTGATACAAAAACCAGCGAGTTTTTATCAGCAATCCTGTACTGTAACGAAGCATGTCAAGTAACATGCCAAGAGCAGGTAATTTGCCCTGTACAGACACTGACAGGTTAAAGTCAATTTAGTATTGCAATGTGCACATCTCTTAGACTCATGTCAGAACAATTCCTTCCCAGAATCCTTTTGGATGTGAGTGAAAACTCTAATGAGGCTCTTAGAAGACGGACTCATCAACAGAAACTGTCATGACATGCCAGCTGTCATTCTTAAGATGCTCAGCCTGTTCAAGATGGAAATGAGAGCTTCCACAGTAGCATTAGCTTTTCCAGATATTTACCCTAGGCTCAGTTTGAACTGCAGTTGGAATATTTTGACAGGAAGCATAAGAAGAAAGACCCCCACTAACCAAAGCCTTGGGTACTCAGGCAGGTCACCCTCACGTAACCCCCCTCAAAGTCAGACTCGCACAACACCTACACTATCAGGCAGATAATAAATGTTTATATGTTTTATACAAAAGCATTCAAACAGACAAGTTCTTTGAAATGCTGCAGGTTCTCATGAGTGCCAGCATCAGAGACAGGATTAAGCCAAGGTTCTGATGATACCTCCCACCTCCACACTGTTCTTGTGGATATGTTTTTCTCCATATATATGAAATACCATGAAGGCGCTCTCTGAACATGAGGCTTTTTTTCTTGACAGTTCATCATTTTTTGTGGGGGAAAAAAATTGCTAAGGGAGGTTTAGAAGTCATTTTCTCAGTCACATTGGAGGGGACTGGATGAGAATTTAATTGTTCTTCTCCCGGCCTCCTGTCGTCATTGGCTCTTCCTCAATTTGAGTGACCAAGAGCTAAACCTATCTCCTGGTTCCCAGCCCAGTGCCCTATAACTTAACGCTCTGCTTGGAAAGGTTTAGAAAAGAACTTCTGTCAATTTGGATCCAAGTTCACAGGCAAAATAGTGTACGAGAAGTGGAATCTTATCCCAAAGCATGACTGGTTTTAAGTCTGACTGTCCTACATAACATCCTCTAAAACACAGCCCTGTGCTATCAAATGGGGAAGTCAGGAGTGACTGAAGTCTTGAAAAACATCCCATTACAAATAAATAAATTTAAAACCTTTCCTTAATGCTGACAGCATCTGCTAAGATCCAGAACATCTTGAGCACTTCTACAGACACAAATAAATGCAGAACTAGAGGCAAAGCATTCCCATGCTTTGGTATCTGATTCCAGATGAGGATTTGTACCGTTCTTGAGGTTAAACTGAAAGCACCCATGGAAGGACCCACAAAAGCAGCCTCATGAAGGGAATGGGCATTGTATCCCCTAAGTCTTCACTGCTTCTGAAAGGATTTTCTGGTTGTCGCCAGTGGTGTCTGAATGCTAGGCCAAAACCAGCACAAGTTGTCATCTGTATTTCTGAATTATTATGGTTTGTTTTAAAATACATCGTATATGGGCCAAATACCCCATAAGTGCAGCTCAGTGCATTAAACTGAGTTCAGTGAACTTGCACCAATTTATATTATCAGAGCAGCTGTCCCAGTGAATCCAGATTTCCCTACTCGATTTTCCTGCTTTAAATCCTAATCTGCCACTCTCCCAATATTAACTAGATCAAATCAGCTTAATTTGCTGGTAATGTTAATCCAAGCTCATGGAGCATTTTCTTTTTAAAGTGAGTAAAATATTTTACAGTATCTGAAAAACGGCTCAGCTTAACAAACTGAGGGGAGAAAAATTCTTTAAAAATAATCAAGGGACAATTCTTGAATCCAGATTGCAAGCATTACCCAAAAGAACATCTGCACACAAATCCTCCTTCAAGGCAAGTGCTTGCACGACAAGCAATTCACCAACAAAAGAATTCCAATAGTATTTGAAATCCCTTTCTGGCTTCTACAGTGGAAATCTGCATTCTCTACACACGAGAGCTCAGAGCCCAGAGAGTTGTGTGTTCCCTGCCCATTCCACACACTGTGCCTCACTGTGGAGCACCTCTGTCTCTACCTGCCATCCATGTTACCTGGCTGGAACACACAAATGCTGTTCCAGTGCATGAACAAGCCTGGATACCCTTGGCAGCACGGCATCCTTCAGGTTCATTTCCTGAAACATGTTAATGGCTTTTTTCAGACACTTGATACACACGTTTCACTAAAGATGGTTAAAACCAACACCCGTATTTAGACCACTTGTGTCTTTTCTAATTTGTTCACACTCATGTATTGTAACCCTATATATCACATACAGCATTTAATGCCACATTTTGAACTGCAGGAAGCAAATCAGCTTCAGCTCTGTTTTTTATGGTTCAGACATGTCTGAAATATAATGAGAGCAGGGATTTGTCTGCCCTGATTTAATTACTACAATCCAGATAACTCTGTCAATCAATTTTTCTCCTTGTGACTCCTGGCAGGGTGAAAAATGCCTTCATTATGAGGACTGATCATTAGTGGATGTGAAGTTGAGAAGATGATGAAGATGGGTTGTTGGCTCTGGCAGAGAATTGACCCATCAGTGTCATTAAGTGAACTCCAGCAAGCCCAGCAATTCCCAGGGGGCAAATCACTGAATTCCTCAGGAGCAAAGGTCTGTGTCTGTCTACACCAAAGCACTTTGAAAAGTACACACATGCAGTTTGCAGCAATCTGATGGATAACCAAACAATTACACAGGCAATAACTGATTCGTCCTTCCCTTCCCACCACAAAAACAACTTTTAAGGTACTGAATTTTAGATTCCATTTTATGTGACGGTTTAAATAATACCCGGTTACATCCACTGCCCTTTCAGCTCCACATAACAAAAGTTCAGCTCAGAGCTGTGTCAGCCTCACAAAGCCCAAATGCTCTATTTCATACATAAATCAGAAATCTAAATCCATTTTCTTCTAAGTATTGAAGGAGAAGACTGAAACATTCCAAGCATTGTATTAGGGTGGATTTTTAATCAGTGCTTTTCACCCAGCAGTAAAGACAGTACTAAAAACACCTCACATTCGCAACAGCCCTGAGTTATAAGTAATTCAATGACAAATGAGCATTATCTGCTCAGTGTTTTTTTCTAAATTATGCTTTAATTGCAAAAGCTAATTTCACATAATTGACTAATTAATCATTTAAAAAATAAAAATAAGATAGATGCAATGATCACAATGCCAAAAAATTGCTAACAGAGCTACCCACACAGAGAAAATTCTGCTGGAATCAAGGACGTACCAAAGAGACCTACGGACAACTCTGGTGACCAAAGCAGGAAGCAGTGTGGGTGTGAAGGTTACAGGCACAATGCTGCTTTCAGAACAAGAGGTGAAGCACATCCTGGGGGGATCCAGGCCTGCCTGGGTGTTCAGACCCCAATTCACCTTGGTCCAGCTCTGCAGTTTTGACACTGCAGGGTTTTGCAGTCCCTCCCAGTCACTAGATCAGCTCCCCTGGCTGTGTTAAACAAACTGATGCTCTCCACAGCAGCATCTGTCTGATCCTGGGCTATATTTCCTCTGGAGGACTACAAATATTAACAGAGCTGATTTGATTGCAAGGACTTGGATTTCTAGCACAGGCTCCGAATTCTGGTTTGAAGGGAATTTAAACGTGTAGGTGTGCAAGTAGGGCAAGGTGAAACATGCAAACAACCTTTGGGTACAGAAGAGAACACAGCTTTGGGTATTTTTGTTATTGAAGTTATTGGATCAGGTCTTAAAACTGAGCAAGAAGGGAAGGTGTTTCTTTGATGGGAAAGGTGCTGGCTGAGCTAATTGATTCAGCAGTGATACTGGAGCAGCTTTTTAGTGCTGTGAGTCAGAAGAGCTCAGCATTAACTTCACTAAATAGTTGGAACTTTTCCTCCAGCTTACAAAATCTCTGAAGTATTTTTCCATCTTGATGCCTCAGATGTGTTTAACTACTGAGAAGGCTCTCAGGCACTGCTGTGACACTAACATCGCTCAGGGTCTCGTTCTTTCCTAGCCCACAGCTCTGAGAACAGAGCATTAGTTCCTGGACAGGCACAAATTTAAAAGAATTTCTCTTTTAAGAGAGGGTCATAGCTGGAACCATAGAAGCTCTCCTCGAATTGACACAAAGGGCTATCCAGGACATGCTGGCCAGACTAATTATTGATAGTGTTTACTGAAATAGGGAGGGGACTTGTAGCAATGAGGCATCCAGGGCCTTAGTAAATCACAATGTAAGAAAAAAGTGCTTTCCCAAATATTGTCAAAGCATAATAAAAATGAAGGAAGGCAGAGAAAAAGCAGGACTATGGAAAAGTGACAGTTAAATCTTCATTTTGTCATTTCACGTAAATCTTCAGCATGACAGGAACTGGGATTTCCACAGCAGCACTAAACAAACACTTCTAGCAGGGAATTCTCCTTCACTCCTGACCACCCCTGCCGTATAAGAGGGCAGGGTGGAAAATTACTTTAAAAAGTCAAATTTCATTTTTCTTCCAGCCTCCCTTAACTAATGTGGGTTCTTAACCAATTTTCTTCACACTTTCCAAAGCAAGTGGCATTTTGGCTGAAGGTAGGTATAAAAAGGCTTGGTCCCAAAATATTTTTTCCCCAGAAAGCTAAAAAAGCATGGAAATGTTCCTTCCCTAACTGAGCCTGATATTTGGCCTTATGACTTATGTCACTTTCAGCTGTCCACTATGCACCCTTCTGTAGGTAAAATATCAGAGAAAAAATAACCTGATAGTGAAAGGAAAAACAGTCCAAAAATTAAAATTTCAAAGGGAACTAATCCTGAAATCTGAGCATGGAGCTGTGACTCTTAGGCCCAGGCTCCGTAAGCAGTTCCATGGAAATCACCAAGGCATTTAGGATCAGCACCCCAAAGGACTTACACAACACAAAATCTGGGAGAATGCAGACAAAATCAGGAATGCAGGAGCGAGGAGTCACAACATGGCAGAGGTGTGATACTGTGTGGAATGTGTGAAAGAAAGAAAAACCGGCCAAACTGACCATTCCTGGGTTTCAAACAAGACAAGAAGCACCTTCCCTATTTCTGCCTGCTTTAATAGCTTGGATATCCAAATGTGTGGCTGCAATTTGAGGTGGCATGCTTAAAAGCTGTTCCCTAGACCATTCATGAGCTGGAAAGATCAGAACCAAGAGATTCTTAAAGCAAGCCAGTAATCACGAAAACTCCACATAATTCAGTATATTTATATTAAACAAGTCAACCAAGATAGAGCCATGGGGCTCAGAGCACATGGTGATACCTCAGGAAGTTACTCAGATTTAGCCATGGGGTCATTCCACTCGTTTCAGTGAAGTTACAGTGGTGATGAACACAGCCCATTTCTGAAGGCACAAAGCCAGTAAGTAGTCTGCAGTGGGATTCTGATAAATGCTGCCATCTGCAAAATGTTGTATCAAATGCAGGGCAGAAACAGATGGAAAAGCTTTTCAATCCAGAGTACCAACTTAAAATAAACATCCTTAAATGTATCTGTTCCTTCAATAGTATTGAAGAACAGACAAAACTAAATGAATTAAATGAAGGAGGCTTATAAATTCTTTTTTTTCACAGTGACCAAAGCAAAACCTCTTGAGCTCACATAAATCTTGCTCATCAAAAGCTTCTTGTTTTCAGGACAAAATGAGCACGTACATCATAATGGTTCCTGAAGACAAAAACCACATGTGCCCATTCTGGTTTGTTCTGATGAGAACCCCTATTTCCACTTAACCATCTTCACCTCAGACCCTTCCAGATACCCAAGTTGTTGCCATCCTCTTTACAGTGGCTGCAAAATTTCCCTCCTCAGCCATCACCAAGATCTCCTGGGTGGTCGAGGTTGGCCATTAAGCACTACAAGGCCTTTTTCTTTCCATCAGGACACCCTAAATATGCTGCTTCTAGAAACCAGGAGTGCAAGTTTGAACAGCAGAGTTTCTGTTGGTCACTGCAGCTATCAGCTCCTAAGCATGGGAAACAGCAGAAGATCCAAGGCTCAGTCCAGCAGGCTCTTTGAACAAGAGCAGGGAGGAAATATGCTGCCAAATGAGAAATGGCTCTGCTTTTTTCTTTGTCAAATACTAAGGGAAGACTTTGTGTACATAGATTGGAATCAGCTTTGAGCCCAGGAGAGCAAGCAGGCAAATATCAACTATCCCTGGTTTCCAAAACAAACTTTGAGTTTGGTTGCCCTTCATTATAAGACACCTTTTTGCCTATAAAGTTAGGATCATTTTGTTTAAGATTTGCACGTCTCAGAATGCAAAATAAATGGCTTCAGTCACAATGCTGAAAGGATTGACTTGGAAAATTGCAAATTGAATGAGGAGAATTACTTTGGCTAGACACACACGTCATTAAGAATTATTGGCACAGGGGTTTCAACAGCGCTGGATGCCTGAATGAGAGAATTTCAAGCTTAGAGGAGACAGATTTAAAAGGCTGTAAGATAGACTAAATACACTGCAGATTGCTTTATCTGGCAAATCAGTGTGCCATGGAAACATGCAACACACAATGAAACATATGTAACCAAGCCTAATTTTATGGAAACATTTTGGAAGGTAGTTTGGACATGCTTTCAAAGAGGTGGAACTGAGCTGAAGAACAGATGTGGTTTTTTACCTAGCAAACTGTATCCTCAGGACTTAGGAGATAATGAACTGATGGTTGGCATTTGAGTCAGCAAGTCTTAAACTCTCCCAAAAGAAAATAGGGTGTTTTTCTCCTCAGCCCTCTCCAGCAACTTTATCCCTGTGCCATTTGCAAAAAGAAATCGCAGGAAAAATCTTCATTTTGTGTAAAACTGTGTCTCTCCAGAGCAGTGATCTGTGCTGATTTGAACCAGCTGAGGGTCTGGTTCCTGCTTTTCTGAAATAACCTTGAGGCTTTTGTTATTACAGCTGTATTTTGGAGCTATCTTTGGGCTGGTGGTGTTCAGGCCGGGCAGTGGGACAGCACAGAAAAACTGGGGTGTAATGGAACTGCACTGAAATAAACTGGAAACTATTTTCAAATTATGACCCAAGAGGCATCCAGACCAATCCCTGAATCAATGGACTCACACCTGAGAAGCAGGAAAGAAAGCAGAGACAGCCTCAGTGAGTATCTCCAGCAGTTTATACTCTTATGTTGTCTCTCCTCATGATCAGTACTTTTCCTTCTCTGCAAATTCTGGCATAAATGAGAGTGACTTCACAGAAACCAGTGGCAACATCTGCAGTTACGTGAAATGTGAATCCAAGAGGCCAGGACAGAGAAGCAAAAGGAAGTGTGAGAGATGAGGACAACAAGCAGATTTGGGTAAGGAGCATTCTTGGAAGCTTCTCCTTCATTTTTCTTCAGACTCACATCCCAGCAAGTCCCTCACTGCAGAACTTCAGATCTCCTTTCGAAGTCACAACAGCACCAGTAACAGGCTGCAACTTTTTGAACCCTCTCAGCTCCTCTTCCTAAAATTCTCAAAACCATCCCCTTTTTTGTTTCCTACATTCCTCCCTAACACCTAATAAACATCTCCAGCTCTCTGTCTTTCTCTGCAGGGCTAAACTTTTGATACACTGTCACACATCAGATACCCTTCCCTGCTAGGAGTACTAATGGAAAAAACTGTCCTCTTGGAGGAAAACTAATGTGGGCCAAATTTTGCTTTCTATTACACCACCATTACTGAAGCTTTTCCATCCTGAAACTGTTTCCTTCATTCTGGCATTTAATATGCTGCTTCCTTTTAGAAAATGTCAGCAGAAGGTGAGAATGGCCCTTTGGACAAGTGCTCATGAAAATCCACGGCCACCAAGCATCTGCTCAGACTGAGAACTGTTGTGTATCTGCATTGCAAATGCAGAATAACACATTTATTCTGCTGTAACTAAAAAACGGAAGCTGGTTCTGCAGATTCCTCCCACTCCTCCTGTTGCTTGTTTCCATCCACAACGTTTTTTCCAGTAAGCACCTGCCTGACTCCTATTTAATACATCCACAGCTGCAGTTTCCATAGCTGCCTTTTAACAGCACAGTCCAAAATGAATCATTCTCTCTGTGAGGAAATTTCTCCAAAATGCTTTTTCTTTCTCATCTCTTCCTTAATCATCTCTGAATTCCCATTATTTCTAGAAGGTATATGATTAAATTCCCATTAGATGACACCACCCACTCAGAGTCAAATTGACTGTCATGGCATGAAGTTGTCTGGTCCTTGTTTTAGTAGCCAGGCTCTTACAACTTTCCACATTTCCATTTCTCATGAGCCATCACTAACAATTCTGCTACAGCTCCTTTATGGATAAAGCATATTTTGTCAAAAAAATGCTTTGGATGAAGCTATGGTTTAACCTCAGCCAGCAAAAGCCCCACACAGCCCCTCACACAAGCACGAGCTGTGCTTTGTCAAGCTCCTTCAACTAGCGTAGAATATTAATCCTGACAAGTATTTTAAAATATTCTGCCAACAAACCTCAACCTTTTCAAGAGGAAAATGCAGTGCATGGGAAGATTTCCTGTATTGAAATTTATTTTTGCTATGTGAGATCATCATCTCATCCTCAGCAGTTGCTATTTCTTCCCTCTGCTTTTGAGAAATCCAGCAATAAACATTGATCAGACACTCAGGTGGAGGATTTCCTCCCTGTTCCCTTCAATCTCATGTTGCACTTTTCCATTCTCAGCTGGTCAGGAAACTTCTACATCACTTAAACACACACAAATCTATGGGGTTGGATGGATCCACCCAGGGGAAATGAGGGAGCTGGCAGGAATGTTCACAGAGCCACTCTCAATCATTTAGCAGCAGTCCTGGCTAACTGAGGAGGTCCCAGTTGAATAGAACTGGTCAAGGGACCTTCACTGGAGGCATTTAGAAGTTCTGTAGATGTGGCACAAAATGTGCAGATGTGATACAAAAAATGGTTTAGTGGTGAACCTGGAAGTTTATGGCTGGACTTAGTGATCTGAAAAGTCTTTTCCAACTGAACCAAATCCATTCTATTCTGTAAGGAACCAACACAAGATCTCAGGTGCAGGCTAGAAAACTCTCAGAAGATGGTTTCACTTGGTTCCCTCTCCACATTAGTGAACAGCCTGTGTTAAAGGGAGAGATTTGGAGAAGAAACCAGGCAAAAATGAATCAAAAATGAAGAGTTTAGCATGGAGATTTCTCCCAATCAGCTGTACCCATTCCTCATAGATGCCAGATTTCCTTAGGAATGCCTGAAATGCAGTGACATGAAGTGTTCACTAGGGACATGTGTGCCCAGGAAGGAAATCAGGACCATATTAATGGCAACATCCTCTTATCTATATCAGTGCCCCACACTGGAAATTAGGGAAAAGAAGGAGCATACACAGGCAAAGAACTTGTCCAGTAATTAAAAATCCAGTCAGTAACTACAGCAAACTCATCACCATGGTAATAAATCATTCATATAGATTTGTATCCAGGTGCCACTGTGAGATTTTTTTTTCTTTCCAGTCTCAAAAAGCTCCTTAAGGAGATTTGTCAAGGACAGAGATTCCTCTTAGCAGTTGTTCTTCCTGCACTGCAACCTTCTGGAGTGGTTGAACCAGAGATGAACACAGAGCCCCCCAAGAGCATTTGTTCCTGGCTTCCCTTATGGAGGGCCTGATGCCAGTGGCAGGGATGGAAAGGTCACGGCTCCTCACAGAGGAGCATGTAACAGTTCTTCAGTGAGGAAAAAAAGCAGGTTAAACCAAATGATGCTTTCCTATAAAAATTTCCTCCAAAGCAATAAGACTTCATTAAAAGACATATGGCAGAAAAACTTCAAATGCTTCAGCTTCGGGGATGAAAAATTTTAATATAAGCTATGGAGAAAGTGCTACAGTATTAATCTGAGTTTTAAGTGCTATGTAAATACCATAGTCACTTCCAGCTACAGTGGGTTTGATCCTTAAACCTGGAGGTGAAAGGCCACCACTCAGGGCATTACAATTTTTTAAAAAACATTAGATCAGAAGTCAAAAATCAGAGGTCCTGATACAACTACCTGCAACTGAAATCACATAAAAGAAAAGGCAGGAGCAGGAAATCAGGAAGGTGATACTTGAAATCTCAGTCCCAATGGATGTAGATTCTAAAGCGCTCTTCCATATTGAAACAGCTGAAGTAGGGAATGCAAACAAAACCATTCTAGTGAAAATATTTCACATACTTAAAAGGATTTCCTTGTGAATTTACTGAACTTCACTTTCCAAATAATTTCTTAGGTATTTTCTTCCCCCAGCTGAAATAACAATGAGCTACTCTCACTAGTTCTTTCCTGTAGTCTTCCCACAATCAAAGCAAATCAGCAGAAGAAACAATATGGAAAGAACAAGGCCTCAGTCATCGGGATACTCTGAGGCTTCCTCTTGCTGAGACAAAGACCTCACCTGCCTGTGTTTAATTCCTCTAGAGGAACAGCAGAAATGAGAGGGAAGGGGCAGGGGAGAGAAGTGCAAGATTGTGAACTCTTGTTAAATGGCCCAATCTGTTCTCCTGCAGTGGGACAGTGTCCCAGACCTCCCTTCCACCAGATCTTGACACAACACGAGCCACCAGGACAGGCTGCCTCCCATTGTGCTCTGCCTTTTCAAAGCAAACTCTGCTCATAACATGCATGTTTTAAAAAGGGTGTGCTCCCTTCACAGAAATGTTTTGGCACATGGATTTGGGCCAGAATCAACACAGATGAGTCTCCTGAGTTTTCTGCCTTAAGAATTGTCACACACACGGCAAATGCTGTCAATCTGCTCATGAACATCACTCCCTGCTCGCCGCTTTGGTGCCATGGTTATATCAGCACGTAAATATGGAACACAGAGTCTCAAATAGGAAGGGACCCATAAAGATTAGAGTGTTCAACTCCCTGCTCCTCACAGAACCACCTACAACTAAGCTGGAGAGCAACCACCTGCTCAGTGGAGAACCTTTTCCTAACGCACAGCCTGAACTTTCCTGATGGAGTTTCAATCCATTTTCATGTGCCCATAATTTAGATTTCAGCATCAAGCCCTGCTCTAGATTTGCCCAAAGTTTGAGGGAAAGGATTGTGTTCCATCACTGAATAGTGCATCACCAAAGAGAGCAAAAAATGAATGAACAAAGGGCAGAAAATGGAAGTCTATTGGGAACAGACTGGAGCTACAAGAAGCTTTTTGGAAAACAACACTTTCCCCTTAAGTTTCTTTTGGCTTGGTATAAGATCAGCACTCCCAGGGCAGCAGATCCACTTCAGTGGCTAAGGAGATATTTCCCCACATCACAAGTGGGCACACAAACATACACACACAGCAGTAGCTGTATTGGAGAAATCAGAAATGCGAGATGCAAACCAGGATAACAAAGAACACTTCCCCAGAAGATTGGTCCTGGCCCGGTGACCATGTCTGTCTGCCAAAATACAAGCTCTTCTCATCAACAACTCATTTTCTAGGTGGACCAGTCCAGGGTAAAGCCGCTGACAGCTCAGATCTTTGTTCCTTTTGGGAGCAAAAGGTGCCTTGCATCTTCACCAAATTAAGCCAGTGGATCCTGCACGCAGCAAGATCTATTGTGAATTGTAGGCTGTAAAAATTTCTCCCTTAGGATAATGTCAGGTGCCAGTATAGCTCCATGACAGTAATTCTGGAGACAGTGTGGCTCTTGCAGCCACAAGGAGTAAACAGTGTCAGCCCAAGAGCTCATGGTATTGATCTTCCTGATAAATCTGCTTTTGTGCTCCGTGCTTCACCCTGACAAAGATGTCTGCCAGCTTTTGCCAAGTCTGGATAGTGATTTTTTCTGGAAGCAGCCACCTCAGATGAACATCACTGCCAAACCACAATTAGCCAGAGGCATTGTCAGATTCTCAGCAGCTTTCTCGTAAAAGGGAGCACGTCAAAAGGTAACTGGCCAAAGAGGCAATCTCCACAACCATGGAAAAACACTCCCAGGAGGAGAAGTTCCCTGGCTTCCTCTACAAGTACATTGCTGAAGTAGCACCATGTTCTTATTTCCATTCACAATAAGGCCCTGCAGGCCTTTCTCCCAGATGAGGCATTACCTTACCCTGCTTTGCTTCCACCCTCAGTGATGCCTGTCATTCCCAAGGAAACCAAAGGGGAGCATGCTGCTTTCAAACAACTTTCCCAAAGCTGCAGTCTTTGCCCAGAACTGTCATGGAGCTCTTGGGATAGAACACAAGCCCTTGGTGATTTGAAGCATTTCACACCTGCACAATGAAAATTAATTTTGCTTGTTCTATCAGCTTCTGTGGGCTTGTGGAGTCTATTCCCATTTCCCATTCTTGGGTTCCACTGATGAAGATTAGGTACTGTGGAGGGCAGAAGGAAAAGCAAATGCAAATAAAGGAAGGGCTTTGTATATATCCCCAAAAGAGCAGACAGAAAAGGTCAGATAACACATATTAAAAACAAATAGCTGGGAAAATAAACAGGATGCTTTGAAAATGAACCAGATGAGTCAAAAGGGACAGGAGGAATCTAAAAGGGGGAAAAAAAAAAAAAAAAAAAAGTAACAAAAGGGAATGTAGGAGAACACGGCTAAGCAAGATTGCTCTAACAGGAAACTCAGCTCCAGCAGAAAGCAGTAACACATCTCTACAGAGGAAAAAACAGTTGCACAGAAATGTTATAGGGAAAACAAATAAGGCATAAATTCACTCAGAGGTCCAGGATTCCTTAGAGAAGTGATGGAGAAACATTCTATAAACCAAAGATGCTGCTTTCACAAATCCTCATCCAGGGCAGGGGAACTTGGGGATTTCTGTTTCTCACCATTCCTGTTTGTCTCCTCCATGTCCCAAGCCATCGGCATTGCCATATTTGTTTGACAAGGTGTGTATATACAGCAACCTCTCTGGGTCACTGAATACAAGGCAGAGCTGGTTTCCCATGAAACCTTTTACAAGAACTAGAAGATTTTGAATAAATATGACAGCTTGAACAAAAATGTTGCTTTGTGTCAGATATGGAGATAACAGAAGAAGCTGCAATCCCAAAGCTGAAATAACACTCCGTGGGACTAAATCTCCCATTGTCCTGTCCCTGGTAAAACACACAGCCTGCTCTCTGCTCTGGGGCCTGCATCCATCGACCTGTCTCAGGGAATTTTAAAAGGCCTTGCTGTCGTTTCCTATCAGAAAATAAATACACTTCAAGACCTCAGAGTCTTTTGCTAAACAGAACGGTTGTTTTCCCAGTCCAAGAGCAATATTCTCCTCTCTGCTAAAACTCTGTCCTGCTTTGGAACCCCACAGCTTGTTCTCTGGATGTTGATTTTAAACCAGCTTTCATGGGCAGCTGCAGTAAATAAACCCCTCAGCTGGTTTTCCATTCCACAGGGGGTGGGAGGGCCAGGTCAGGTCCCACACTGCAGAGATCCTGCTCCAGCAGAGCCAGGCTCTCGGAGCTGCATGTGAACCCCTCAGATCTCAGCTGAGCTGCACGCTGCCACACCAGGGCCTGAAAACTTCCATATGCCTGAGCTGGAGTCCTTCCCTAAATCCATGACACACGTTAGCCAGGGCAGCTGATGAGAGTGTGATGAGGTGAAGAGGCACTGGGACAGGAGCAAGACATCTCCAACGCTGCTATAAACCAAAAATGAGCGGTAGGTACTGCAGTAAAGTCAGAGAATGCAGTCTGTATTATCAACAGAAAGCTGGAGTTTAATAAGTTAAATGTGTCAGAGCCTCACCATTATATGGCCATGCTGGTAATCATCCTGAAGTGTATTTTAATGCTAACATCTGTATTGTTTGCATGCCTTTAACATAAAACTATAGTTCAGTTAGGGGTTTATGGCAGAATTGTTACTTTCTGATTGTTTTATTTAGTTTATTTGCAGGCTGCAAAACAGTAAAATCAAGGAAAAAAAAATTATGAGAGTATGAAAAATCTCCATGCCTTTAAAAATGTATTTTATAAATGAATAAAAGGCAAAAATGCAATATATCTAAGTAAAAGTAGAAGGTTGATGCTGGATGAAAGGCAGTAATTTTCCTCCACATTCACAAAGACTCACACAGAGTTTGGAGCATCCCAGACATGAAGTTACTGAGCTCATCCTTTTCTGCAAAAACCTGTTTTGTGGGGCAGTACCCAACAGCAAGGTCCAGTTGTGAGAATTCCTGAGTGAACAAATTATCAAGAGTCAGCATTTAATATGTCTAAGCATTTAATATAAAGAAATATCCATGATCAAGCTGAGGTAATAATTTTTAAGTGATCTAAAGTAGATATTACCCATATTTGATACATGGTGAAGTGACACATGACAGAAATAGAAACATATTCACCCCAAAAATCTAATCAAAATTATGTATTGCTTTTGGTAAGAAGTGGATTTAAGGGCTGAGAATGACCAGGAAAATGGAACAATAGAAATGCTCTGCTCTTTTCCTGTCCTATAAACTTACATGGAGCAAATTGAAAAATAGAACAGCCATAGCACACCAGGAACCAATGGTCTGAATAATGCTCTGAAATAATTCTGGCAAATGCCCCAGTCCAGATCAGCCTAAAAGGAGAAAATCTCTAGTGACTTCAAGTAGCTCTCAAACAAGTAATTTGAATTAGCTGAGATACCATTTATAAAGTGTCTGTCTGCATGCTGTAAAAGCATCATCATTTCAAAATTCAGACAAGAATTGGAGATGTGAGCTCTGCAACTTTCTTTCCAATCTGCTTTGCTTGTGGTCTTGGGGACTAACCCACATAAATATGAATATAATTAGATATTTAGAAATAGCAAAGAGAGTTCATTTGTTACAGAAATCTACAAAGAACAAGAAAGGGTTTTATAATCCAGTTTTGGATTTTAAATTGGATTCTTCATTGTCTGAAGTCTGTTAGTCATTATTCCCTGGGTGCAGCGCTTGAATTGACGTCTGCAAGGGTTTGTGTATGTATATGCCTCTAAGAAAACATTCTGAATAGTGAGATTCCCCAGGGAGTGCTGACACAAATAAAGGACACAACATATTTTATCTATTAGAAACACTTCAGGCTTTTAAGTAGTGCCAAAACCCACAATTAAATCAATATTAGACCCATAAGAAGAGATGATTCAGAAAAAGTTCTTCCCAGTAATGCACAGGTGGGTATTTGCATTGTGGGAAGAAGCCAAATGGAAATGATTTTAATGCTGAACATGCAGAATTATTCCTGGGACTGACAATGATCCAAAGCTATCTTATTCCAAAATTCCAGAAACTCTTAGGTGAAAGTAACTGTTTCCCAAAATAAAGATTTATAATAGAGAAAAATGCAGTGAAATCATGTTCTGATCATGTGTGTTCTAGGTGTTATTCAGAAGACAGATGTACAAGCATCTTAGCTCCAGAGAAATCAGGAATCTACAAAAAGTATCTTGAGAAATCCACCTTTTTTTTTTTTCTCTAAACAGAAGGGATTCTTTTCTAAACACCTTTTTCCCTTTTTGTCTAATTTCCACATTTCACCTTTCAGCTTTTCCCTTTGACTTGAGTTTTGATCATTTTTGCAACAATTTTCTTCTTCATTCTGGCCATGAAGGTGTCCAGAAGATTGGGTTTATTATTGTAGGAAAAGCACCTGAGTGCCCTCTGTGCCCATGGTAAGACACCTTCGGGACAGCATTTGGCATTCTATGGAAAAAAATATGCAATCTCAGTGATTTCAGAGAAAGGGAAAATGAAGAAATGATCTGGTCATTATTATCTAAAATATAGCACCTACTACATTAGTCAACACTGTCCCAGCTCCCCTTTCCAGCTTGAGCTGTTGCAAATGTTGGTCTGCAGCTCTCTGCAGCCAGGCTTGTCAGTGCTAAAAGGCAACTGTGCTCATTCTTTTGTTCAAAGGACAACAGATGTCACCAATAATCTCATATCTCTGCATCAGCTCCTGAAAGCAGGTGCATTTACTTTTTCCTGCACTTGCAATGATACATGCAAGCGTGCAGGGACTGGAAAAAAGCCTTTTGCAAATTTTACTGATTTAGACAAACTCTGCTCCTTGCAGAGAACCAAAGGAAATAGCTTGTGCATAAAGACATTATGGAAGGAGCTGCTGAATAAATTCCTGTCTCTAACCAGGACAAGGCACAGATCAGCCTTGGCTTTATTCTGAGAACAATTTGCATCATTATTTGCCCTGAAATCACGTGTGTCCCTTGGTACAGACGTCTGCACGCATCCCTTATCTATAACTTGTTCTTCCAGTCATCTGACACAGAAATTTCCAACATGCTGGAAGACTTCTGCAGTGCCAATGAGCCTCGCTTCTGATCCACATTTTCCCATCTGCCTAGCTGCAATTTTGGCTTATCCATTTTCTCCCACTCATGGAAAAAACACCCAATTGTTTCCTTGTTTTGCTGTGGAAGTGCAGAGTCCCAGGTATGACCTGCTGCCATTAAAGCACAGCCAGCAGAGACCACACCAGAGGAGAGCAGCTGACGTGAGAACAAACCTCACTGTGGACCTTGATCCTTCTACGGAACAGAAGAGACACACAAAAATTAAACAAGTCTTGATTTGACCTCCACAATGGCATTTAGTGTGCCTGTTCACTGGAACCGCTCGTGTTTGTTCCTCAAACTGTTTTTATTCAGTATTTAGTTTGGAAATGTTTGCACAGAAGACATCTGGAAGAACAAGAAGGGCCAGTCCAGGGGTCTGTGCATGTCACGGCACTTGTCTATGGATTGGTCTATCAAATAAAGTTGTGAAATGGTAGTTTATGATAATTAAAAGCAAAGCAACAGAAGAACAAACAGTGGAGACAGATGTTTTCCAGATTTCCTTGACAAATTAATGAAATATTTAAAGCCTTATAGTCTCCTTCACATCTCTAGTTATTTGCAAATATTTCACAAAGGCCAAGTTTCCCAGCATCCTGAGAAAACCAGGGTCTGTAAATATGAAAGCACTATTAGAGAAGGTGAAATATCTACCACCAACTCACAGGCAGCCCCAAGGAGACTCAGAGAAGGCAAAAACACCTTCCAGAAACCCCATCTTTACTACATTTACTTTTCATCTTGTCCCAGCATTCCATATGCACCAAACTCCAAAATTAAACAGATATTATGGGCACACAAATATTTTACCAATTTAAAAATAAATTTGAAAGCAATCCTTTCATTGCTGTATCCTTCAAATGTAAAACAGCTTCTTGTTTCTGTGCATCTGAATTATTAATAAGATTAGGGGTTAGACTCCATGAGTTTCATTAATTAAATCAACTTTAAATACACTTATATAAATAATAACATTCTTGTCATTAGTTTGGCATCCTCAAAGGAGAGACAGACAAGATTGCCTTGGAAAATTTACCTTCTCCTTTGCTTTAATTTAAAGTATTTCTTTGTATGGCAAATGGAGATTACAGTGGAAGAGAGGTTTAGAGGCCGCAGGTAGAAGTCCAAATTGCCAGATTTAGCTGAACAAGTTTATTTTAACATTCCTCTCCCTGTTCTGTATTTTCAGCTGGGTATGCTGGAAAATCTGGTGCTCAGATTCCACTGGCATCCAGATCCCACTTTGACTCAGTTGTGATCTTTACCATTCCTTCCTATCTTGCCGCAAATGTTTCTGAATGATAATAAAAACGTAGACAGATTGAAGGACTAAAGAACTGCAAAGGATATATGCACAGAAGAGAGAAGAGTTCAGAGGGAAAGAGATGCAAACATATTCTAAAATACCTCAGAATAAAGAATTCTATGTAAAGAATTTCATCAGTCTCTATAACACTTTCCCATTGATTCCAATGGAGATGCAAGAGTGTGCCATGAAAACACAGCTTTTAGAATCATTCCCAGCCTTGGAACACAACACACAGCACAAAGCAGTTTCAAATTAAGGTGCCAAATTAGGAAAATGTTCATAATAGAAAAGAGAGGGAGAAAGCAAAATTCCCCAAGGGACAAGGCATTAATCACTGCACAAACCAGAGAAGGGACGTACACAGAAATAATGTCAATGATCCGCCAATACAGGGTTCCAGACCAACCTGGTGCCTTTCACTCTTGGATATTAAATTCTAATGTATAAGTACATAACATGAACCATAGCCAACAACCCATCCAAAATAGTTCTGGGGGTTTTGTGTTAAAATGAGAGAGATCTTTGAAAACCAAATGGAATCATATGGATGTGTAAGGCCAAGTAGCAGTAAAGGCGAGCCGGGTGCCTCAAAAGAATCGGTGGTGTGGGACATGTGACAAGATGATGAAAGGCAGGATGAACAATTAAGGCTGATTTATAACATGTGACAACCATAAATGGCTCTGCATTGGGGCTAATCTAAAGCAGCGATGAAAAGAGATGACACAGAAGACACACAGGAATGTGAGCAGCGCATGAAAAGCCATGGATCGCATGGAGCCTAGCCTGGGCTGGGATGAGGACTCATTTGAAATGCAGGGAAATAGGATACATAAACTAGAAATGCAGTTGTGTTTTGTTTGGAGGTCTTGTTTATTTGTTTTGCATTTGAGAACAAATTGGGCTGCAAAAAGAGATTATGTGACTGTGGTTTGGACCTCATTCCAAATACAAATCAGCCACAAAATGGGTATAAACAAAACCTGCACATTCACAAATCAAATTCTAGGATGCTTTTTTGCCAACAGCAGGAGGAACTTTTATTTAATTGACCTTCTCCTTCTCAGCATCTTGGGGCACCTTTCCTCGCCAACACTGCCAAAAACCAGGGAACCCTGTGTCACCAGATGGGAATCCTAGAATCACTCTAGGGTACCTTACAGCGCTATTTCTCATTTGCAGGGCTTGCTACCTCACAGTCCTACAAGATTTGCCAGGTCAAGTTCATTCACCATCCTGTCACATGAAAATCTAAACCACCTCATCAATGTATCACACAGGTAATGCTTTAGGAATGTGCTGCCACAAGGGTCCTGTGAGTATTGAGGTACTGCATATATCATTTTCCACAAGTACTAATTTTGGAGTGCAAAACAGCCTCTAAATATCCCTGTACTGCAGGAGCACGTGTGCACATACAGGTAGATGAGATGTTTAATAGCAAGGAGATTTCTGCTCAAAGCCAATGTGCTTTCCCTGCGTGTCATGCATGCCTGGCACTGCCAGCAGTGGCACTGGAAATTCTAGACAAAGACCAGACTCTGGTCTACTGTTTATAGGCACTAGAAAAGAAAGATTAATCTTCTGATTGTGACTAGCAGAGAAATTTTGCTTCATCCTTTGTTAGGCTTCTTTTCCACTTGGAAACGATTTGGAAAAGTGCAGTGGATATAGCCAAGGGAGTGCCTGTGTTTACATTTGTAGCTGTTCTTGGGCACATACAGCAATAAATTACTCTAATTTAAAGAGCAGCCTTCTGACAACTTCAGAATTATGATTTAGCTCTACAAAGGAAACATATGAACATGATGCTTCCCATGGTAAATCAGCCAAGACTTCATCTCTTTTTGCATGAGGGTCCTGCCTGACATAGCTATGCATAGATCCTTATATGGCTTGAGAATGAAGAGGAATTTCAGTCTCTATTTTTAGCTTTTTGCTTTTTTTTTTTTTTTTTAATTTTGCAGCCATGTCACCAGAGCTCCACTCCTTTCAGTGACAACCTTTCCTCAAGGATCTCAAACATCACCTGACTAAACCTTCCAGGGAAGCATTTTCTGGGAGAGAAGAGAAATATTAGACAAGGTCTATAGAAGAGTAAAGGAAGGTCATAGAGAACGAGCGCTCATGGACACCCACAGGCTTTAGGTTTCTTTGGAGCCAGGGTACGTTTGTTTTAAACCCAGCATTAGTATAGGCTGAAAGCCAGGACTTCTATCTTCCCAAAGACACACAGATCATTTACTAATACAAATAATTTTTGAACTCTTCCTCATAATATGAATTTACACTAAATACACAGATGAAGACAAAATTATCCAAGCAAAGGTGAAGAAGCAGCAGAATATGCACAGGAAAGAGGCTTTTCTGTACTGTCCCATTTCCTTATTTAACCCTCTTTAGTAATTTTAAAAACAACTCCAAAAAGGCCACAAGCTATTGCAGCACCTTATTATACCACCTTAGAAACCAACCTTAGAAACACATTCCCAGAACAAAATCTACCTTGCAAGTAATGTGTTTTGGTATTAAGAGAAGGATAAGACCTGCTAGATATTAAACCTCCAGGCATGGAGTCATTCAAGAGGAAATGTTCAGAGAACTATGTATTCCACCTCACCATAGATGCTTGATTTTTATTGGTGAATAGTCTCCTTTGGATGCTTTCTCACTACAATGAAAAACAGACTCTCATGAATTTACAGTGACACCCAAGATGTCTCTATACTAATCAGTGAGAAATTCTTCCAAATACACATTTGGTATAAATTTAATAATACAAATATTGTTAGATTTTCTTTTAAAAAGCCTCCTATAAAAATACTGAATTACATTTTTAAGTGAATCACAGTTTATATCTGAGTATACAGTCTGGGGTGACTCGAGGGTCCCTTCTTTTCACAAATGCTCAGCTTCAATTTTCTGAAAATCAGGCCTGGATGTGCTGTGGGAAAATGAGCATTCACAAATGGAGGCATCCCAAAGCATCAGGAACTTCTGAATGTGCTGGGCACCGCACAGTCCATACAGTGACAGACCTGATCAGACTACTGGAACATGGCTCCCAAAAGTAGACAAAACAATGCTGCTCTTCAGCCCAGGACCTTCTGGACTGCACAGATATGTGCACAACACACGTTGGGGTGCAAGCACTGTGAGTTCACAAGAATTTTGTGTGCAAATTGGCCAAACCATTTTGCTCCTTGTTCCACACTCTCTGCTCAAAGGCACAGAGTGTCTCAGTGGAAGTGATGGAGAATTCCATCTGGGTATCTCGTACTGCTATGGAGATCTCTGACAGAAGACATTGCTTAAGAGTCACCCTCTCCTAGTCCTTCTCTGGGTAACTTTGGGAGTGTCTGAACAGTCAGGATACAAACACGCCTCCACCAACACCCTCTAAACCAGTGGTGCATTAGTGCACGGTTCTACCAGGCCTGTCCCTAAATGTGTACGTTCAGTTCTTGGATATTATCCAACTCCATTGACCACCCTGCTTCAGTTTCTCAGGATGACTGGACAGCCCGTGTCTGGATCCAGCCCATAGTAAGACAACAATTCCAATTCTGAGCTCCATTTCCCAACCAAGACCTTTTTAAGTCCCAGTATTGGCCTTGTTTTCTTCATTTCTTGCCACAGGCCACCACTGAAACACAGTCACCACTTGAAATTTGGTGTTCCATCAGACTGAGTGGGGATTATCCAGCAAATAACAGCAGCCTCTGTTAACCACGGCAAAAGTGTGGCTTTCTGCACTATTTCTCCTTATTCCTGTTTCTCCTAATGTGGGGTTAGTGGCTTATTTAGCCTTTTATGTAATCCAACATTCAGTTTCTGTGTAGCCTCAGTTTTGTCTGCATTCAGCACAGCTCATTTTTCATCATTTCCTCACTGGAGATTAGGATGCTGAAGAATACATGTCAATCAAATGACCTACTTTTTTTTTAAGATAGCAGCTCCTAAGGGTGAAGTGCAAAACTCCAGTTTAATTAGCAGGCTTGCATAGCTCTGTGATGAGGCTTCAAGGGGATAAGGGGAAAAGGAGCCCTTGTTTCTTGCCTCTGTCTAGACAGTGGCATTGAATCTTTTCCAAAAGCCTGATCCTCAGCAGCCTCTTCACCAACACTTAGTTGAATGGTTGAATGAGCAGTTTGCCATGGCCCTGTCAGTGTTTCCCCTGAGATATAAGAATTATAAAAAAAGGTGTTTGCTCAACATGCTGCACAAGGCATATGGCTGAGATGCAGTTAAAGCTACAATAAACACAGAAAGCTGCTCCACAGATCAGCACTCCCTGTTCTGCAGTTCTACCTGTGCATTTACTGCACCTAGACACACACACAGAGCCCCAAAACATGGAAGTAAACACCAGCCTGCTATTCCAGGTAACTTTAACAAGATGGTCTTTCACCTTTAAATATTCAGAAGGCCATTGGGAAATGCCAATTTCTTTCATATGCTTGTCTGAAAGACTCAGGCATCGCCGGCACTTGTGTGAGATGCAGACAGCAGTGGGACATCCAAACACTGTCCCAGTGGGGAGCTAGGCTCAAGAATGCACTGCTGTTCTCTGCCATAATTAGCACAGCTGCAGCTCTAGTCACCCACATAGGTGTATTATCACCTAATGTGAAGCTAAAAAAACCTCACTGAATAATAGAAGCAGCCAAGGATAGAAGACCCAAAGCTGTTCTTGCTGATAGCAGTGAGTTTAGAATCCCAGATTCAAACTCCTCGGGTATGTGTCAGGCTTTAATTTGTACAACACAGTCTCTCTTTGATTTGATATTCTCCTCATCTTTAAAGTCTCCATTCTTATAACTCATGCAGGCAAAATCCTTATCAATACTAGCTGAAGCTTCATTTGCACACAAAGAATGAGCTGGAGTTTGAAATACGTGATCCCTCTAGCAGTAGTGTCAGTGAATGGGTTAATTTAAATCAATCACATCAATTTATATGTTTATTAGTTCCTGTTACCTCCTGGCTGTTACTGGGTAGTGGAGAGGATCAAACAGAAATGCTGAGCTAGGATTTAAAATTTCTTCATGTTGTATTTATATGAACTTCCTTCATGTCAGCTGAGGGTTTTAGCAGACTTCAGAACCATACTCAAAATAGGCCCCAAAGACTCTAAATTAGGTGAAGAAAAATTGTAAGATTATTGTTATCTTTGTATTCCAGTGACATCCAGGGACGTGGGCCTCACTTTAGGCAAAAAGCCCTCAAATACTTGGGGAGATTTACTACATGAAATATAAACAAGATGCTACATGAAAGAAAATGGTCAGAGTTTTTCATTGATATAAGCATGCAATATTTAAATTGTGCAATTCAGTGGCTATTGTGTCTCTCAGGGTGGGCATCAGGTCTGACACTCTAGTGCCAAAATTAGCCTTTTGTATGTCCCTACAGGCCTGACCTTTGAGAGAAAACATTTATAAGCCAAATCAGTTCTTGAAGCGGCATTAGAAAATAGTTTTCCATCTTACTAATTACAGAAAGTATTGTATCCATACCAGAGCAAACAAAAACCTCATCTGAACAGGCTGAGAATACTTATGTTGGTGCCTGTTCAGTTCCAGTGCTCTCAGCAGATGTAAAGCAGCTGTGCTTTTCTGCTTGTGCGCCAAGAACGTGACTGGAATGGTTTAACCAGAGAAACCCTGCTTCCCTCCTCCATGTTTTCTCTTCCTCTTGGCACCGCCTTCTCATTCTTCTGCTCAATTGTTCCTTTAATCCATGAAAGCAGTGCAATGACGAGGCTCTTTCATGTAGATCTCATTCACATTGGCAATGCCCTTCATCTCCTCACTCCCTTCCTGAGGCACATCAGAGTTTGTGGCTTTTGCTCTTTCACTATTGATCTTCAGCGGCTCAGGCTGTTGGGAAGGGGTTTGTGGCCTGTGGTGTGGTACACACAGAAAAGGCAGTCTGAGGACTTTTCCAGGCTTATTGAGACTGACAGAACCAAAGGGATGTACCCAGACTGCTGCCTTTCTGTAACCACAGCTGTAGGAAATCTGTTTGGGGCTATTCATTGTGTAGAGCCTGAAACTGCAAAGAAGACTTTAACACGACTGTGAATTTGTGACTGTAGTCCCTTATCACTTTGATCCATACCTGACTGCTCCTTCTAGAATAATTCACAGATTCATGGAATGGTTTGGGTTGCAAAGGACCTTAAAACCCATCTCATCCCACACCCTGCCATGGGCAGGGACCCTTCCACTATCCCAGGTTGCTCCAAACCCTGTCCAACCTGGCCTTGGACACTTCCAGGGATGGGGCAGCCGTGCTTCTTTGGGCAATCTGTGTCAATGTCTCATCACTCTCTGAGTAAAGAATTTCATCCTAACATCTAATCTAACCCTCTCCTATTTTAGTTTAAAACTGTCCCCTCCTGGTCTACCATCATCTGCCCATGCAAATCCAAGCTGAACTGCCTGGAGAGCAGCGTACTCAAGATCCTCTCTGAACCTGCTACTGTGTTCTGCATGAATTTCCCTCCCCAGTTCTGCTCTCTGGAACAGCCTTCCTTCTCCAGGACATCAGGGCAGGGAAAGGGGGAAGCAAGCACTGGAGCTTGTTCCAACCCTCTAAGAGGTAAAAGAAGATCCTGACCTGCAATTCTTCTTAATGGAAAGACATACATGGAGCTCAGATTTTTATTTTGGTCATTTAGGCATATCTGTGTTCTCCCAAGTTTTTCTGCCCTGAGAGTCCATTTCCTATCATCTGTCTCTGATGTCTCACATCCTGTGCTTCCACTGTCTGCCTAAACCACAGCAACCAGGTCAGGTTCATTCAAGAGATCAAAGCGTCCTTCACAAAGACATTCTATGCACAGCCTGTGCACGCTGCTAGGAGAGCTTAAGGGAGCAGTTCCTGTGGTGTGGGGTAGCTAACATCAGTGCTGATATCCACTGGTCCTACTATCCTCTGCTTTCCTCTTTCCTCTTCTCATTAATGGCATGACTTGCTTTGATTTTAACAAATGTAAAATAATTAATTCTTTGAATCAACACAATCAGCAGGGCTTTTTCAAAATACTTTGATGCTCAGCCAGGCCATCAGTTCAGTGTCAGTTCTCTCCCCTCCCAGATAAAATCACGTGAGGGACAGACTGGGTCCCATGGAAGAGCAGATGAGGATTTTATGGCCGACCCCACTGACAACAGATATTTAAAATAATGTTCTTGATTCTATCAGAGTATTTGCACATTTTCCATAAATATCCTGTCCTCTTCTCCTCTCCAGCTACCAGTGGTGAAGATTCTATGTGTTTGTTCTTTAGACTACTGTGGGTATTGTGTACTGTTTTCAAAGCACAAGTCACAAAAATGCACTATTTGCATATGCAAATGTTATGTTTCCATGTGCAAATGACAACAAATCCAAGAACTATGAGCATAAATGATAGTGCAAGTAAAGTGATTCTCCTGTTAATCAGAAGCTAGATTAGATTCTTCATTGAAAACAAAGCTCTGTGATGTTTGCCAGAAATTTGCCATTTAATCTCCAGCACCACAGTTGAAGACTTTTGGCAGCTTGAAGAAGGAAAAAAAAAAGACCAAGACCAAGCACAATCATTTCTTGGTGCTTTGAAGTTTTCCCTGTGTTATGCTATAAGCAGTTGTAAAAAATCCACTATTTGCTTTCTTTTCTTGGTAGAGGCATTAGTAAAGGAAACTCTGAGAAATAAAAAAAGATTTTTAAGACAAAGTCAAGATCTCAGCTATAAATCCATGAGATCCTGCTGTGAAAGATTAAGTCAATCACAAAGGAGGTCAACAAGCTTTGAATTTCAGAATTGTTGAAATCAAACTCACACTAAGGAAATAACTGTGAATATAGTTCATATATCTGTAGTGAACTGAGGCAGCTGTCAAGCCACTGTTTTGGTAAACCTGAAATCAAGAGAAATCTTGATTCTGCTAAGAGTCAAATTCAGCTTTGTTTTGTTATTATGTGGGAATTGCTGAACAGAAGAGGCCAAACCTTAAGTAAGTGTAAATGAAGTCTGTTCCACTGTTGTTCACCAGAGGAACAGCACTTAAGGATCTTGACCTCTGTATTCAGAATAAACCTCTCTGCACAGAAGCCTCCAAATACCATTTATTCTTCTTAATTAATATTCATGTAATTGTAATGAATGCTCTGGCATTACCACATTTTTCCAGCTGTAGGTACTTTTTCCTTAAAGGCCAAAGTAACAATAATCCTGATATTTGGATGCTGTAAAACACCTTATGAAAGGAGAAAGGTATTAAAAACAAATCTGTGTAGACTATGAAGTCCTTCTCCCAGGGTATTTTACCCAGTTATGGTGTAGAATCATCTATCTGCAACAAAAACTGCACTAAGTGTTTTGAACACTGACAATTTCATTTTCATCTCTGCACCTGCAGAAGTCAAGCGTGATTAGGCTCTTCATGGTATAAACCAGCACTGGCTTTCCTTAAAAATGAACTTTTGCGCCTGAGTTTGTTTCTATCTGCTTAGAAGTAGCTCCATGGAAACACACAGAACCTCTAAGCTTTAAAGGAAAGTAGGGGGAGTTTAAAAAGTAAAGCTGTTTGAGACTATTGATTTTACAAGTAAGTACTGCGAAAAAGAAGGTGGAAAATGTACTGGGAAAAATGTGGAATTTAAATGAATCCTATAAATAACTTTTACAGCATACACATCTGTACAAAGGCAGAAGGAACAGGGAGAAGTAGATCTTTCAAATTCACTCTAGTTATAGTGTTAGTAAGTACAGTCCTCATTTGAGTGCAGGGTAAAGGCTTGGATTTATCTATCTTTCTTTCCAGATTATTATAGATTTTCTGGATTACACGGAAGACCAGCGCAACCAAGTCACTGCAAATTTAAATGAAACCTAAACCTTTGTAAGTGCATTCTTCTCAGCTCTGTATTTCACGTAGGTCAGAAACCCCGAAGAAACATCATTCAAGATCCTTGTAGCAAAGGTATGCATAGCCAAAAAATTCTTTACAACCAGATGAAAAGGATGACACAAGCTCTGCTGAGTGAAGACCACACATGAGAAAAGCAACTGGAAAAAAACATCCTAAAGAGGAAATAAACTGTAACAGACTAATCCATAACATTAAACCCCAACCCACAGCTCCTGTCCCTGGATCAGATTCCTCCTTTTTTTGCATATTTGTTTTGTTGCCACCACTTTTCATCTTTCCCTGTGACACAAAGGCAGGGCCCAACCACCCCTGCACACAAACAGAGCCCATCTGACGCAGCCACATGGGTGCAGTTGTTTACAAATGGGATGGCAAGCTCCAGACTTCCCTGCGGAGTTCCTCATCAGCAAATCTGCCTTTTGCTCCAGGATTTTATTTTTCCACACTCATTTGTTGTCATGTTGATAACAACAGTTTCAGAAGTACAGTATGTTTATCAGAAAGATGCATATTCAATTAATATTGCTTTAGGCAATCTTCACTAAAAATCAAGGCTTACAAATCTCTCCACAATTCTCACAGATCAGCCCCCTCCAGAAGGATGTTTCAGCAGGATTCCCAAGATAATGCTACCCTACCCTGTAAGACCCTGCCTTGCTCATTTGGAACTTGACTAGAACTTTATTTACAGTCAATCTAAACTAGATACACCAGGAATGGAAACCTAAAACGCTGATCCTTTGATCTGTCATCACAGTTTCCCAGACATTCATTATCAAGCAGTTTGGTACCAATAACTGTTTGAGCCACCTTAAAATAGTCTGTCACTGCAAAAGCAGACGTATATTTATAATTGATACATACACACAAGAGCACACACACAGCTCCTGCAATAGAAATACAAACCCAAAGCATTTACAAGTTCAGCTTCTCTCCATTATGCCTCTCTACATTTTCAATTAGGAGAAGAGATGCGGGTTTGTTGGGGTTTTTTTTCATTCAAATCTTCAATTCTCTACATTTTTAATTTTAGTCCTAAAGAGCAACCTGATGGGTCATGCCAGGAAAGCAAATACAAGCAGATGTGCATTCATCTCTTCCCAGATCTTCACTAATACCTCATTTTTCTTGTCATTATGTAGCAGAATGGCTTTGCTGGAACCAAATGCCATTGGGTTAATTATGTGAGAACACAAATGTCTTTATGAGGAGCCCTTTTTGGAGGCAACCTATCTGTGGCTGATAATGTATCCAACTCACCACAACAATTATCCTTTCAGAGGGGTGAACATTTCCAACTATTTATGTCGCAATGCAGAATTCAGACAAATCAAAATTATTTTCATTGACATTTCAAAAAAAGTGTAAATTTCTACCTAAATAATTTGGATAAGAACCTCACCACTGACTTACAGACATCATTAAAAACACATAGGGGGAAATTAAATTTTATTTCATGTTTTATGAGTTTCTTTTTAAGGTATTAGACTGGAATTCTGCCATTTGTTCAATTCAGAATTGATTCATCTCTCTCTTTTGCTTCTGATTTTAAGAGAATGTGCCAGCACTCACACCTCAGACTGGATCAGTCCAAAACTACACCTGCCCTTACCAAAACAGAAACATCTTAAACCCAAGTTTTTCACCTGCTTTAAGCCACGCATTGCATTGTAACCCTATTTCTTAATCTTTATGATGGAGAATATGTAAAAGTTACTATAAAGCCTGATCTTGTATCATAGGTTAAATGTCAGTTTTGAACTAATGATCTACTGGGTTTGCCAAGGATGTGATTAAAATCCAGGACCCTGAGGTGTCAGGTAGGGAACCAATCCCTCAAGGCAAACAGCAAAACTGGTTTCATCAGTGCAGACATAGGCTGATAAGCATTCCTAATTTAATGGAGCTCCTGCAAATAAACAAGCTTAATGAAGATTACTCGCTTCCTGGAATTCATTGTGCTGCTCCAATTTAATGCTATCACTTCCATAAGAGGCTGTGACAAAGTCTCTGGAAAAAAATAAAATATGCAAATTCAGACACTTCAAAGGCTTTTATTTTAATTGTGCAGAAGGCAGAACAGAACAAGAGCAACTCCACTAAAAATGGAAAAGCCTAAGAGAGGAAACTAATACATTCCCATCATTGCTTTCAGCTCTTTAAGGATTACTCTCAAGCACACAAGTTCTCTGAACTACCAGTTCCCCCGAACCAGCGCAGTTCTCAGGATGGGTTTGCTGAACTGCAAGAAATGTCCACAAAAAGGAATTAAGACCTCACAATACTCTCTCAATTTTGGTTTTACTGCAACCACTGAGTTCTGCCTCAGTTTGCTGAAGCTTCTAAATACTATGATTCAATTTTGGATCATGTTCAACAGAATCTGTGACCAGTGTTTAGTCATTTTCAAACAAATCTGGGCTGAACTGTGGCTTGGCACTCCAACCAGGGGAGTTTAGTGGTTTTGATATAATTTTGCCCAGAATTTGGGGGTTCTTTTAAATCAGAAATTAATTCAACATGAAAAATTCACATCTGGGCCAGGATTTGTTGGTATTTGGATTCACGGTTGTGGTTCTGGCCCAGTTCTAAACAGAGTTAAAACCACAACTCAAATCAAAACTGAAAAAAAAGTACACGTAAAGCCAGCCAAGTACAAACCCCAAATTTTACACAAGTCCCTTAGTATAACGGTTTTACAGTAGATGTTTTAGGCTATTTTGCATGTACTCATTTCTCAGTCTGCCACAGGACTGTGCAATAACTTTGTATCAAATGAAAATCCCTTTAATGAGAGCAAAGTAAGTTTTTAGAACTTCATTTTATTTTTCCTGCACTACACTTGAATTGGTTGGGGATAGGAACACTTCTGAATTTGCTTTATTTAGCAAGCCATTTTATCTCTGCAGACAAGTGCAGTTCTGGGAACAGGACTAAGAATAAGTTCCTCAATAATGCTGAAATAGCCAGGTGAGGAATTGTAATGTTAGAGATTTAGGAGGGGTTGATAAAAGTCAGTACAACATCATTAAAGCCAAAATAAATTATTCCTTAGTTTCTAGTCTCAGTTTCCCCTCTAATTTTGGACAAGTTATCTTGTCCAAAACTGACATTGAAAGTACAAGTTTACTGTGTAATCCACTCCAGTTTCAGCTGACTTTTGAAACTGCCCCTCTTTGTCCTGAAATATCTGGCCCCTGCACCCAACATAATAAATGCCTGTAAGAGCAGGTACTGAAGGCACATGGGAAAATGTGGATTGGAATATAGCAGTAATCATTGTTATGAACAATGAATTGGCCTCTTTTAATGGAGTCCCATCATTAAAAAGATATAAAACCAAATCAAACAGAGTGATTCCTTCCTGACACAGGCCAGTTTCTAGGACAGCAGAGTTCCCACCTCATCTTCAGAGCCATTCCTTGATTTTTAAAGAGTACTTAAAAATTTAAAAGGGTGTGGGGAGGGTGTGTTTTCCTAAAAGTAAGACTTTTCTGGCAGCCAATTTTTATGCAGAATTTTTCTAATATCCTTTTAGCACCAGGGCACCAGAAACTTCTGAGACACCTGAAGGGAGTCCAAGGGTGAAACTTTCCCGGCCTACAACATCTCAGAAATGCAGCTGTTCTGAAGTGAATTTCTCAATGCACACTTTGTTTTCACTTAAGGCTGTAGTTTGCACTGAGTAACATCATGTCTAGGGAAAGGAAACTGATCTCCTTCCAGTATTCAAAAATATTTTCTTTTTAGGTTCTTAACTCCCTCAGTGGTTAATACTTATAAAACAGCTCAGGAAAAAAAAATCATCATAGAAAATGAGAGATTCTTTGCTGAAGGGCCTCAGACCCCGGGCTTTCTTGGTTTACAGTGCATGCTTGTACAAATATTTATCTAAAAGAAATGAAGTGCTGCTATTACTGAGCACCAAAAAAAAAGAAAAAAAATAATTCTGAAACACATGCTTTCCCCAAACTTTATTTTCTAAGATGATGATCCTGTTTTGTTTGGTGTGTAAATTCAACCATTGGATGTAAAACAATGAAAAGCAGCTCAAACTCCTTTGCTTTTAATTTATAGGTGCATTCATGAGGAAGAGGCCTCAGTTCTTCAAGCTATTCTACACAGCATGTCAGGCTGAATTAGAAACAAAGAAGATGAAAGGTAATATCAGGATTCCTTAATTTTGTATAGTTAGTTCCTATATAGCATTTTTAAAACTCATTTGAAGAGAATCATTACAGAGTGGAAGAAATTTCAAGAAAAAAAATTAAGAGCAGGTATGAAAAAGATTCAGGAGGATCTATAATTAAAGCCACATGCAGAACTAGAGCACAGTGTTCTTGTGCTTCCTTTCAATAATACTTCATAACCCTAAGGATATTATCCCAGTCAGGGGTCTGCTGAGCAGGACAAAAGAACATCCATATCCCAAACCTCTTTAAAGTTTGTGTTTGGCAGGATAAGACAAGGGAGTGTTCTTCAACTTCTATTTTGTGTTCAGGGTGTGGGCTTATAAAGATATATGGAACTAAGAGCCAAGCCTTGCTCTTTCATGAAGGTAGAATTAAGATCTGAAAAGAAGGACCTTGGGAAAAAAAATTTAAAACCCAACAGCTTACATCATAACATGGAGAATTTGGAGCACTTTTTAACCAACAAGAAGTTCTAGGGAGCTTGGCTGTATTTATGGCTTTTGGGTTTGCCTGAACAATACACCTGCAAACCATCTAAGATCCAGCTTATACCCATCAGCTACCACTGTCCCTGCCTTATTTTTTAACTTCATGTGAAATACTTTGATAAATTCTGGGACATTACCTGTACATCCATCGGCAAAACAAAGGGACGCTCTCACCAGAGAGGACAGAAACAACATATAGGAAGAAGCATGGGAAAGAGAAAACTTTCTGGATATGAGTTTCTGAGAACAGAGAGGAGTTTGAGTGCAAAACAGGCACAAACTCTGTGATTCTGCTGAAAGATGTTTAGCGAGCCAAAAGAGACAGAAAAAGAGGAAGAAAGCAATCCTACAACTAGCAAATATGAGAAGGCATAATGAAGAGACACAAAGACGAAAAAAAACTGATGCGGATTCAGGTTGCTTGGATATCAAAGATTAACGTATCTCGGGAAAGATTCGATATTTACAAAGTATTTTTTAAACTGCCAGCTCACGGGGAGCCAAAATACAGCCGAGTTCGAGACCTCGAAAGGCCGAGGCAGCTGCAGGAGCTGTGCCAGGGAAGGGAGCTGACACGAGCCCGAACGCCCGCGCTGCGCAGGGACCGCGGCGCTGCGCAGGGACCGCGGGGCAGCGCAGGGACCGCGGCGCAGCGCAGGGACCGCGGGGCAGCGCAGGGACCGCAGCGCAGCGCAGGGACCGCGGCGCAGCGCGGAGCTCCGTCCCCGGCCGGGATTTGGGGATCAGCGCGGCTCGGGCGCTGCCGCCGGCGCCCCCGCGTGGGCAGCCACGCGTGGAGGGAGCAGATCCCTTCTCCAGGCTCCATAAAAACGGCGTAAAACAAACCGCGGTGATACCCGCTGTTTGATCAGTCGTGTGCGCCAAAGGCTTTTTCCGAGGAATGTCTATGGACGCATCTTTCAAAAGGGATCAGCTCCCTTTCAAAGAACTGTGGGAAAGCCAAATTTCCAAAGATGCTTCATGTTATCTGATAAAGCCAGCATTTACTGACATGTACTCCTTTAAAAATCTGGACATTTACGTGGGTTCCTAAATAGAACACAAGTTCTTTATCTGAATTTTGGCCCTGGAAATCCCATATTTCCATGGTTCAGATACAGTGGGGGCAGCACAGCTACTCACTTCTCCATTCTAATCCTTGCCTACAAGCAGTGTATGACTGGTATCTCAGATATGGATTAAAACAGATGGAATGCGACTTACAAAAGGAAATGCAAGACAAGAGGATCATGCCACTGGAGCTCCTAACACCATGTGTTTGTGTTACCCAGCCCTTCTTCTGCTATCAGCAGAGGGACATGTGAACATTGGAGCTGCATTAGCTTTCCATGCCTGCTCTTTCTACGTACTATCAAGATATTTACTGGACAAGGACAAAAGCTTCTTATTCACCAATCTGGCAAGCTCGAGAATTTGAACTACAAAGAGAAATACAGATCTCTACAACTGGAAAACTTCCCTGGCTTCCATTCCATTTCTGAAACTCCTTTTGTTTCCTTATCTCTGCACTTCTAGTGTTGGAAGTTTATGACCTATCAATCAATGAAGTATTAAGAGTAACTATTAAGCACATATTTATGTGAGGACCATGTGTAGCTCTTGGCATTGTGTATGGCCTCGGCCTCCCTTTGAGCCCACTCATGTCTCCGGGAGCATTTTACTCTTGGAAGAATGGCCTACTGTCAAATTAGTCATTTAACCATTGACAGAATGCCCGCTTCTCCCATTTTTAATTTGTGATCTGTGTAGGAACAACTGCTTGATTCAGGCACTTCTGTGGGCAGACAGCTTTACCAAATGAATCATTAACAGAGAATGAAACTTAAGCACAATATCAGCAGAGACACACCAGAATTTGGTCGGGTATTTCTTCCTAAAATGAGGGATAGATCCTTTGGTTCTACTGCTGGTCTTGCCCATGGGAAGAGGGGATCTTGGCAGCTCAGGGCTTCATTCACTAACATTTTTCACTTAACCAAATCCTGAGATGACTGCTCTTCCCATAAAAAAAAAAGCAGAGTTGATTCCTGGAGCTAACATAAGTTTGGCTATAAATTTCAAGGAGGATAAATTTTCAAGACTATCATCTGATTATTTGATTCTTTAGTTCAGACGAGAGCAGAAGTAGAGAAGGTTGACACAAAATCTCTAAATAGGAGAGAAAAAAGTGACTGAGATCCCAGAATGAGATTGAAAAATCTAGTTTCAGATTTCCTAGCTGATCGAAATAATTAGTCATTATTATCTCCATAATCTCTAATATCTCCATTTTACCTATTTTGTCTGGTTTATTTCTGAAGGCTAATTAAATTTCAAAGGCAAGAAGAACTGGTTTTACTGTGCAGATGCACAGAACAACAATAGGCATTCCTTGCTCTAATACTAAGGAAATAAAGATCACAATAAAGCTATAAAATCAGCTCACACTGTCCTCACATGTTTGAATATTCTGAACTTCAGCACATTTTAATTTTGGATTTACATTTCAGAATTCCAACACTGATTTTAAATACTGAAAGTCTGGGGACAACTTTGGGGTTGCAAAATTTTCTGAGAAGAGGAGACAAGAAATGCAACAGTGACTGAAATAAATTATGCCAATCACAAGTAATTGATATTTAACTTTGCTTTCTTAGTCTTTTCTCCCTGTGTTTTACTTCCATAACATCCCTCCTACCTCATAATCTGCAATTCACTCAGGCTGGAACAATCTGTTTGAAGGGCATGAGGAGAGACAGGAGAGAGGGATTTGGAGAACATGAAAGCAGCAACAAAGCCACATCTCCTCCTGTGATTACAAGAGGCAGAAGATCAAATATGAACTTTAATAGTAACAAACTCAGGACCAGACATAATAGTTGCAAATTGTTCCAAGTGCTCAGCACACCAATGTGCAGCAACACTCAGAAATTAATCTAAGGAAAAGCTGCTAAAGGTGGGGGGAACCCACCAGAGTGATAATGCATCATAGAGAGCTGTCACAAGAAATGAAAGTACAGCAGCAATTAGCAGACACAGTACTAAGCACTGTGCCACTTTCCCCATTTTAATTGTACTTCATCTTAGTCAGAAGCTAAACTCAAACTGAACTCTGTTGGAGATGGCAGAATTGACTCATTTTGAAGAGCACAATGGCCTAACAGTTAACTTCTACTTTTCTAATAAAATAAAGAGCAGGAGTCGGAGAAAAGAAATACAGGAAGAACTGGGAGTAGCAATGGCTCAGAATAATTTGCTCAGAGTGTTCATGTTCTAAAGGAAATCCTAAAAAAACTCTAATATACCTCCCATTCCTCTCTACTAAGTTCTTTCTTTACATTTACACCTTAAATACTGTTGAGAATGCAGCTGTTCCTGACAATCAGGCACTTTTTATTGGGGTCCTCTCCTTGTTGGCTGGAGAGCCGCCATCCTCTTGTCCCTCTTCAAGAGTCAGGCACAGACCCCGCAGCAACATCCCTGGGGCCAAACTGGCAACTCCATGAGTGCAAAGGGCACTTGGGTGGTGGGGAGGCAGCAGCACAAATAAATGCGTTGGAGCAAAGCACTGGAGCCATACCCCAGCACTACAGCAGCTGTGACTCAGCCCTCCCCTATTTCTACCCTCACTGTACTTGGCCTGACTTCATGACTCACAAGGGCTTTTTTGGTGGTGAAACAACACACAGTTCTCTCTTCCCAGCCTGTTTTTGTCCTTGTTTTTGAGGCAGCAAATGTCGGGAGACAGAGCTGCTTCCTGCATAGTACCTACCACTGGATATCCTTGGAATTTCTTCTGCCTGTGGGTTTCTTTGGATAAGTGGATGCAAAGTGCAAACTACACTGGACAGCTCTGAGGAGCAAGATTCAGTTCCATATATTTCGAGGAGTTCCTCTGCAAAGTGTTCTTCCCAACAGATATCATTTTGTTGAAGAGATGGTTTTTCCTTTTGCAGCGTGACACTGATCTGTTGAAGTTTCTAACTACAAAATTAACAATTATTCTTCTTGACATGACATCCTACGTTTTTTAGCTTTCAATAAGCTTTAATAACAGAGAAGAAAAGAGAAGAGAAAGAATTTTGGGCATATTCTGATTCCTCATACAAAACAATAACTGTTTTGGCATCCAGAGATGTCGGCTCCATACTGAAATATCATTTCACTTATTTTTACACATTGCTGGAGGAATTACCATTAGCTGTAAGAAGCTCAACAAAAAATAGCACCGGTATGAGACCGCCCACTGAACACAGAGCAGGTATGTGGATGATGTTCAGTGTTTATATACACATCATTCCATTGCTCAGGAACACACCAAAGAAGTGACCGAGAATGATGAGCCAGACCCTGGCATGTCTGCTGCAACAATAAGCCTACATCTTCTGCATATTAAACCCCTCTTGCTCTCTTATTATTATTTCTTGGTCATAAACAGACTGTAGGGTTTCCACATCTTCTATAGCAGAAGCACTGAGCATGTAGCTCCTAAACCAAACCTGTTTTAATGTAGTGATGTGCTGCCAGGATTTATATACCTGACCAGTTTGATCAAAGAGCCATCTCTATGTAAAGTCCAGTGGATTTTAAATCTAACACCTTGCCACTCCTAAAACCACACACAATCTAAGTTAGTGAGTTCCTAAATAAAAGTAGTAAGCGCACAAGCAACAGGATTCATTATTGATGCCAATGGGTTATTTAAAACAAGCTTTGAAATTTGATTTTTTTCATTATGATTTCTGCTGTCCAGAGAATGCAAAAGAAGACAACACTGATCAGCCATCCAAAGTCCATCATTCTGTCAGTATTTAATAGCCCAGGACAGCGCCACAAAGAAGTACTAATTCTTCCTACTAACCATTCAGAACATAATTTGTCTCACACAACATTTTAACCCTGAATCGTATGATTTTTATCATCATTATTTTCATACAAGAACAAAATACCAAATATCAACAAAAGAAAGAAGGAACATTTCCAAGAAGATAATAAAGAATGATTCAGAAAGCAGGGGGCTTGAGACTGGCTCTGTTCAGAGCCTTGTGAGCAACCATTTAATGGCAGCAACATGAAGAACTGGTAAAGGTCAGACTGACCGTCAGACGTCAGTCAGTCATTCCACTGGACCAATTCCCAAGGTTCCTGACTCATTTTTTTATTCAGGCAAAACCAAAGTCCTATGAGGGGGGAGAAACTGTTTCCAGCATAAATATCAAACTGAGGCTGAAGAACTGGTTTCAACTCACTCCTTCACAAAGAGAATGCCTTTCTTGTTTTGGCTGAATCACATGAGACCACAACTAGAATCAGGTCCTAATGATTATGAATGAAAAAAACATTGGACTCGTACCTTTACTGTCCTTAACTGAGGTCCATAAGCAACCTGACTGAAGTGTAAAAAATCCACAATGCTTTGAGCTTTTCAGTTTAATTCTTCAATCAAGACTTAAAACTAGTCTGGACAGGATAAGAAATGTACACCAAAATCTGAGACACCACTACCTGCAGAAGAAAAGCACCCACTGTACAGTTAAGTAAACCCAAAATAGCCCCATCATTACTAACTGCTAGACAGCCTCCTTCAGTGAAATTATTGCTATTGTGTTTCCCATGGAGAATTCAAAGTAAGAACCAGATGTCTCTTACTTTTCTGTAAATTCAAACCTAAGTGAAGTGACAGCTGAATAACAGTAAAGGAGCTATTCTGAGATCTCCCATACACAGTATGGAAGCCACTTCCTTTGCCTGCAGGTGCTTGCATTGATTTCTCACATGGACTATGACCAGTAATTATGCCACTGTGAAAAGAAAGAACAAAAGCACACAACCCTCAGCCACCTCAAAGAATAATTTTAAAGCTAAGAGAAACTTCTATTACAGATTTCTTCAATGAAATCCCTGGAATTTTGTCACTGTCACACCAATAAAGTCAGCACAAAACTACCACCAATCCCTCCAGAACAGTAAATTTTTAGCAGGTGTCAACTGTAAGAAGATTAAATATGACTGTGATACACTGCAGTAGCAATTCTCCAAATTTCATCCAACTGGGCTTCTTTTTTCATTAATTCTTGTATTTGAGCTCTAACCACAAAGTGTAACCTGTTCCATGTCAGGCAGCAGGAACATTGATCACGGATATCAGGGACAAAGTGAATTAGTCAGCCAGGGAAAGGATGGGTGGGGTTGGCCATCTTATCAGACCGGTTAAGAAAATTAGCAAGAGAAATAAAAATAAAGGAAGTAAAAAAGTCTATATCCTTTTAGAACTTTCTCCCTCATCAGAGCGGGGCTTTTGAAGAGAAATATGTAACCAGAGGATCAAACATCACAGTGGTTTTGTAGAGATAACTACATATAATTAAGAGTTTGTTGTCCCCAAAATCCTTGTTTATGGAGCAGATAAAAAGCATCCAGATGTCACCAAAAATAAATGCCCTGTTCCGTACGCTACACTGTATGTCACTCTCACATGCTGCCGAGTTTGACATGGATTCAACAACCCAGCAACAGATGGTTCAGTTCTCTGCTTCCAGGGTGCGAGTTTAATGCTTTTTTTAGGAGCCATTGGGGCAATTCTTCTCTGCCTTTTACTTAGGCTAGAAATTAAAATAATTCACTGCAGAAATACTTAAAATAGAGAGGATATCAGAGATTGGTAATGAGATTTCTTTTTTTAATTTCTTTTTTAATTCTAAGAATTTATTAGAGTTTTTCTTCTTTTTTATTTAAACCTAGCAGCCAGAATTCATTGTGGCACTACCCTTCCAGGGACTAGAATTTATTTCTGGAGTGTAAAGCAACCTGTAAATTTATGGGTGCTATATAAATAAATAATCCAGTATTATTTTTGTAACTCCAAAGTATGTTGGCTTTTTCAAGTTCACATGATGAATCTGGAGTTGGGCCCAGGATTTTTGGAACAACAACTCACATATTGTTACATTAGTGCAAGATAATTCTGTGGGTGCAAAGACATTGAAAACTTTAAAAATCCTTGAGAATGGTGGTAGCTGAGACATTTAGTACGGAAGGAAATACCTTTCCCTGAACATATTCTGGGGTTTCAGCTTTAGGAGGTTTTTTTCCCTGTTTGAGGTTTATTTTATTTAATTGCAATTGGCAAAGGTTTTCAGGACATCATAAGGTCACTGTTTATGGCAAATAATCCCTCTCTGCATAAGAGGCGTAACTTAGACACCTGGATTTAATTTTTGTTGTTGTTTGTTTGGGGTTTTTTTGTTGATTGGTTTCTTTGTTTGGTTTTTTTTTTTTTTTTTTGGTGGGGAGTGGGGGTCTCTATGCAGAGCTAAGAATTTAGATTGCCTCCTTCCTTAATTTCCACAACAAAATGACAAACCTTCCTTCACAGATATCACACAGTTAGATGAATTGATACCAGTGCCAACTTCCTCTGGCAAATCTTGAGAACTTGATTCTTTCTTAATTCATAACAGTATAAAACAGATAAAGACAAGAGTTTCAGTGTTGTAAAAGTCATCTTGGTACTTTTACAAAAATTATTACCTAAGCAACAAGATGTGACAAAGTAAATCTGAGAATTACCAGCACTGTAAGAGACCTTCTGAGTCCTTTTCCTTTTGTTGTAAATACAAAATTGAGTTTATTTTATTTATTTGAATATTTCCCTTCCAGAATGCACAGCTGAGGGACCCAGAGTTCTTTCTGCTGAGCTGTGAATATCCCAAATTAATATTCCCCTTAGCAACATTCGCTGACCAAATTAGAAGACTTGCCAAGTTTTCTCTGGCAGGTGATGTTGGTAAGTGCTGGAAGTCATATTTCCGTACAAGGTTACTATCATAGCAAGCTCTTCTAAAATGTTTGCCAGTACTTTGCTACAACTGTCCAGTTCCTTTAAGGAAAAAGACATATCAACATTTTTGTAAGAGCAAGAATTCAGACTCAACAAAAATTCAGGACTTAATCCTAGAGCTTCGACTCACATTAATATTCTTACTGGTTTATTGGATTTTCTCTGTGACTGAAATATAGCTACACAAGGTACTGTGGACTTTCGACAGGGAATAAGGGAATTTCTCTTAACTAGTCCCATCTAAACGTCAGCATCCACTGTGCAGATTCTTCTACAGTCAACAGAAATAAGAACATCTGGAGAAAGTCAGCACAGATAAGGTTTCTCTGACAGTAATCCCAGCATACTTTCAAATATCCCTGTACCCAGGTCTCTGTCCTTGACCTTAAGAAACCACTCTGAAAGTAAGGACACCACCTCATCCTCTCCTGTTCAGCATCAGCTCCCAGGCTGGAGGTTTCCCATTCATTATGTCAAGATATTATAGGGCCCATAAATCAAAGAGCAATTCTGAACTGGCTGACATTACAAGTAAAATAATTTTCTACCTCCTTACTACACAAAGTGGATCTAAAAAATTTTAAGGAAGCCAACACAACACATCACCTGGAAATCTGCAGGTAAATGACTGTTCCTAAATAATTTCACTCTCTAGACAATGCATTTCACTAAGTACAGTAACTCCTGGGCTGCATTCATCTGTTCCAGAAATTCTTGTACTCACTTTAAGTTTAAAGCTGGAACACCATTTTTTCTGTAGTCAGTGTTGCCTCTGGCTCCATGTCATACTGTCTCACTCAAAAGACAAATCAGATGTGAAAAACAACTTGGTAATTAACCAGCAATTTGTATAAGAGATAAAATATCTTCATAGTAGGGGTATAATGGAATCATTATTGAAAGCTATCTAAAAGCACTACGCAAAAATAGAGAGAAGGATGTTTGACCTCAGCTATACCAATTTCACAAATAAAGCCTTAATAATAGGCTGCAATCACACTTGGCTGGGCATTATTTCCCAGACACGCAAGGTCTGCATTACAGGGCCAGAAGCAATGACTCACTGCCAGCTGCCGTGATGGCACAGGGCAGCTTGATATTCTGTCAGAAGTTGTTCTGTGCATGTTGTGAAAGCTTCTAGACATCTGATACCTCAAGAAAACAGCCCCTGTCTATAAGCAAGAAGGTAGGGAGCTTTCCCCCCATTTCTGAGACATTGGTTAAAGGTAATTTTTGAAGGTGAGGAAGAGAATCAAATTATCCTTTACTCAAAGATGCCTCAAAAGGTACCTTTTTTAAAGGAATAATTAAGAAAGGAAGGTTGAATGCTTTCCACCCAAAGGCCACACAAACGCGTGTTTGATGTTACGTGGACATTCGCATCCCTCAGCACCACAGGCTGTGATCACAGGGCAGTGCTGGACTGCAAAACAAATCCACAATGCTAAAAGGATGCACAGCTTTTCTGCCCCAGTCCCTGTCTAGATCCTCAGCTGTACAAATTCCCACCAGCTGCAAAGAAGAATTGCAAAGCGAGCTGAGTCTAGCAGTTCCAAGACAGCTGATGATCTGTGTCAGTAAAAGCCCTTACGATCACTGTCATGGTTTAGAGACTTTCTTGTGTTTATGCCTTTTTGCCATCATGAAGTATCTGCTATTCCCTCTTGCCTTACAGGCATGGCAGTGGTCACACTTTTAGCAAAAGGCACAGGTTTACGTGACTCTTCGAAAGTTTGGAAATGAGTAATCGGAATTTAGCAACTGACCAAAAGCTTATACAACTTGTCTGAACATCTTCATTTTTGCTAATGTATCTGAGTTTCTCAGAGATTGGCTTACCTCATGAGATTTCTAGGATTCTAAACTTCCTGGAGATAAGCCTGTCTCTTACCATGCTGACACTGCTGAGTCTGCTCCTGGATAGTGCCCAGACTTTTAGAGGAGCAGACAATGTTGGACATATTTTGCAATAGCTTCTTAAACATTCAGAGGGAAATCAGCAATATTTCTTGTTGTAAAGTGATGAGGGTCTTAGTTTTTCTGACACGCATCGTCTGGTTCTTCAGTCTGCTCTTTGCAATAAGCAAGTAAGACAGAAGTCAAACTTCAAACACACACTGCTGTTTTCAGTAGTTTTTACCGTTTCTCATTTCCCACTGACACTCTCTGCAGATCACATACAGTGTTCACACCTCTCCAATACCTTAGAAAAACCAAGGGAGTGAGATCAAGTTGAAAAGCTTGTATATAAATCTTTCTACAGAGGGAAAAATCACAGATAAAAATTTCCTGCTTGGGTGTATAAGGTAGCCTCTACATGCCTGAGGTGAGGACAGATAGCCCCTTTTGAGCACATAATAATTCCAGGATTGTCTGCTGTAGGGTTTCCTTGCAACCTTTCCATGTGAGACTGGCCACTGCCAGCATTATGGACTGGACTAGATGGCCATAGCCATGAAAATATAATGGTATATTTCCCACCTTAGCATTATAATCAATCGTTTGTTTTATCTGATAGCCTGTCCCCTCACATTAGAATAAACTTCAGACTTTTAGCTGCTACAAGGAAAGTTTTTCTCTTCAGTCAACAACAGTATTTGTCCAGTAACTGAAGTTGGGCATCATTTAACATCAGTTCCTCTACTACCACAGAAAACAATTACTCAATGGCTGAGTCATATCTGGGGTTTGAAGATTGAGTTTCTGCTTAAATTCTTCAGAACTAGGGAACTTGATGTAATAGTTTTATGGATTTCTGGAAAAGTACTATGAATGTTCCAGCCTGAAATTCTGGCTAAATAAAGGAATCCTACTTTACTTTTAGTGCATCTTTCATAGTGCTTAGATTGAAGATGCAGAGGAAGTAAGTTGAGGAGGAATGGTTCTCACAAAAAAGGACAATTGTATCACTGCAAAATTGCCTGTGACTCAATTCACAAAGCACCAGGAAAGGCAAAGACAGCTGAGACAGCAAATTCTCAATCTGAACACTTTGGAGATTTTGCTGATGGTAAAAAAACCAATAATAATAATAAGACACAGTGAAGGAGAAAAAGATAATGAATGAAATTACATAAATTGTTTGTTTGAATCCTAATAATGAAGGATGAGGCAGATCTTCACTTAAAGGAGGATCTCATCTCATGCTGGAGAATCCCATGTTAGCTATTCACAGCAGCAGAATGCCCCAAACTGTAAGTACAATCAAGTAAATGTACTAATGTTTATCACACATTATTTAGTCAGTCAGATATCCCAGTCTCATTCTGGGATGATACAAAATAGTACAAATCACTACTAGAATATGGAAATCCAATTACAATGATGTAAGCATAAATAAATACTGTGAATGGAACAATTAGAAGAGCAACAATCCCTAAGCTTCTCCACATCAAAAATACAGTAGGCATCTGTTTGTATTTGAACACACAATGAAAGCAGCTCCTTACAGATCCACAGATTCTGCAAGTCTCTGCATTAGCAGCTCTATAAACTTTCAGGCTGTGATGTGTGCTGTGTTTAAGCCTGGTACTGATGCACCTAGAAACAATGAGAAAACTGAGGCTCATACTGACCACTCACCTGCTTCTGACCTCAGGGGGAGCTCAGCTGGAATAAGGTGAAGCATTTCAAGGTATGAGCCAGTTTGAGTCTGAAGGTGCCTTCATGTCACATAGGCACTCAGATAAGGTTCTCAAAGATTGTTACAGAATTTTAAAAGGCTTTGTAGAGTGAATCCGTTGCTTCCCGATAGATATGACAGATGATTGCACACCATCTTACCATTGACTGTCTTTGAAGTGATGTGCAGAGCTTAAGATAATAAAGTGATCTCAAATAATGCTCCAGAATCAAAACACAAAAGAGTCTGACAGAGGCTCAGCTCCCCTGCAATGCAGGGAGACACAGTCTAAGCAACATCAGATAGGAGAACAAGTGAGAAACTATTCCTTGCTCTCTTTGGTTTCTTAATAACCAAATCAGCCCAAGCAGAAGTAAACAGTGCTTGCCTAAAAGCATCAGTAGAAAACATATGGGACTGATGATAACTTTTTGTTAGAGTTGCGCTGAGTCTTCAGTAAGTAGGTTAAAATAATGATCATGATTTAACCTGCCTTAAAAAGAAAAAAAGAAAGAAAGAAAGAAAGAACTTCAGCCAACCACTGCAGTTATACAGCTCTCTTATCTGGAAAAATACTGAAATGCAAAACATGTATTGATCAGTAACATTTTAGTTTCAGAAACATTAACAGCAGCTTCAAAAGAAAGGGCTGTAGCCCACGGCAAATCTAAAATACTCTAGCAATGGCAAAGACATGCCACACTTCCATTAGATGAATTTTGTTTTCATCCCCATGTCCCATTAACCTGCTCTGCTATTCCCTGTGGAATGATGTTGGCTTACACCACAAAGGATATCTTTCCCCATGAGGCCAGAGCTATGTTTGTTTCTCCAAACTTGTCCCATGAAAACATGAAGTATCTCTCAGGCAAGAGCACAAACTCATCAGAACTTTGTGTTCAGACAGTTGATAGTTCTTTCAGACAGGGGTAGCATCATTCTGATTCCTGATAAAACCCTCCTGTGGTTGCTTTGCTGCTTCCAGCACTGTCAGCCTTTTTCTTCTTTTGTTTTGTCTCTTAAATGTACTGTCCTTTGCCACAGTCATCATTGTTTTGTAATTTTAAGATTAATTCATGAAACTTAAAGTGATTCATAAGATCTCCTCAAGGTCAGAGCTAAAAGAATCTTGAACAGAGTCTGATCCTTCAGGACCGACATGGCAGTGAGTGTCTCAGTACTGTCACAGGTAGGGAGTAATGGGAACTTTTATACTTCACAATACTGAAGGTAACTTCACAAGTTCCTAATTCAGATTTTCCAGCAAAAAGACTGCCAAGCGTAAAAAAATTATTTCTGCTTAGGCCTGGTTTCTGGTGTGGTAAGTCAGTGTGAATGGTTCATTAGCCCCGGAGAAGTCCAGTGGAACGTGGTGGAACAAATCCCGAAGGCAGCGCACAAATGAGTAATGATGTTACACCGGAGCAGTGTTACACGAGGAGAGGTGAACAATGGGAATGTATTTCCCAAAGCCTGGAATTTTCCTCTCTAGGATTTTTTTCTCTTATAGCAACAGGATTTTCTCAGTTTCCACTTCGCTAAAAATACCGTATTTATTATGCCAGTGACCAGACTGATCATATCCCAGATAACCATATTAAATCAGGACAGATTCTACCATGACAAAGATGTATCCAAATTACCTTGTGCATGTTTATCTATTTCAAATGAAGCAGAAGCAAACTAGGTAGTTCAAAATTAGGCAAACATTACGATGAACTGATTTTCTGCATCATTTATGTAATGAATAAGCAATAAATATTATTCTCAACTACTCTGAGAGGAAATGATAGTGGGACGTAGAGGCAAAAAAAGGAGTTTAAAACTCAAAAATAATATGTTAATCCAATACGCACAACAATCAAATCTGATCAGCTGCTGAGGATTTTATAACAGAAGTAGCATATTTATCCTGAAGATTATCCTCCTCTTCTTACATACAGTTCTCTCCAAGACACCTTTTTTCCACACAAAAATGCTTTGATTGATAATGAAATTCAGTGACAAACCTGTGGGTTCTCCAAAGACAGATTGCAACTTTTGGAGAATTATTGTGTCTCCTAAAATGTGAACACAGACTGTTTTGCTCAACAATTCAAAGAGATGTCAGGAACACGGTAGGTTATGCATACTGTTTTCTTTTGCATAACACAGACTTCTGTAACATGCAAGAGATCTCTCATCTTAAAATTCCTTTTTAATTATTTTTTCCACAATTCAGCATCATATTCCAAGTAATATAAAAGACACAAGGCACTGAAATCCCACAAGGAACTCCAATAACATGCTGTGATACCTTGTAATTTATGAGATTCATATGACACTCTTTGCACTATGGAAACAATTTAACCAAGCTTGCATATGAAGTGTGATCCTTCAGTTTGACAGTGTTCTAGTGTTCTCTGTCAGAAGGCAATGTTTGGGGATTTTTCCTCAGCATTAAAATAAAATTGACAGAATAGAGTGATGCAAAGAATCAAAAAATCATCCTTTTGGCTTCAGAGACTTTTCAATCTAGCCCCTAAGTCTACACTTTGGACAAGGAAAGGGAAAAGGCAGAACATATCCTGGTGGTGACAATGAAAGGAAATGGATTGTTAATATGAAAGACGTCACCTTTATGACCAGGTGTCAGCTGAGAGAGGGTGATGGATGCCTTGGAGAGATGTTTCACCCTACAGACGTATGAGTGACACATGAAAATTTTCAAGCAGAAACTGCTTGCATAAAAGACAGAGAACATAATGAAGAAGTGGTGTCTGACCTTTAGAGAGGAGAAAAATGGAGAGGGACTGTGCAGGTAACTGACACTTCTGCAAAAACCAAAGTTAAAAGTTCAAGCTGTACTACAGTCACACTGGGGCTTGTTCTTTTTCTTGTACAAATTACTACTCTCCCCATGACCTCCAAGATATCGTTACCTGAAGTAAGAGGTACAGAAAGGGTGAAGAGATTTACAGTAATTCCCTAGGAGTCTGCAAGTATAAACATTTCATTATTCTTCCTTTTTTAATGAGTGGGCGCTTCATATGCTGTTCACATGAACAATAGACAAAGGTAATTCCAGTTCCTTCTTACACATTGCTTACCTTGACTAATTACATCCTGTGATTTTTCTGACGTGGATTTCTCCCTCAATCTCCATATACCGTGCATTCACAACAGTTTTCTCCCACAGCGTATTGAAGAGTGGTGGATTGCGTGCCTGAAACTGGGAGATGCTCAATGAAGGAAAGGCAGGGAGCACACAGGGCAAGTTCCTCTCAACCAAGCTCTCTATTGCCCTCAGATCTAAGGATGGTCCCTTCTTCCCCAGAACTTAATTTACACAATTTGTCAAGAACAAAGAAGGTACAGATTAGTAGCTCAGTATTAATCAGCTGCAATCAGCCCCTGTCATTCTACTCCCACAAAATTGAAAGCCCTTTCAAAGAATCGGTGCCTTGGAGCTCTGGATAATCATCATTTAATATCTGAAACCACCACTCAGGAGGTACCTATCTATCAACATGTCACTTCACATACTAACAAAACAATTCTTCTTCCATTGTACCTGAGCTGAAGAATCTCAAGGTGTTTTGGAAGCAGTAAGCCTAAAAATTCTTATGGGATTCTTGTGATTTGCAGTGAAAAGGTTGAGTTGGGACCTCAGTGGTTGCTTCATTTCTGGGAAGAACTCAGTCCTGACCAACAAAAATTAAACCTCTTTAAAAGCATGTTTAGTTTAATGCTTAAAACTTGAAACACCAGAAGTGGCCATCCACCTTTAACTCAAGCCACAGTCTGTAAGTAGTTACTAATGCTGCTGGATTCCCTATCAGATCAGAGCCAGCATAGAACACAAAATCTATCACATGCAAGCACAATTTGTAAAATGTTTTATGCCACTTGATCATAACCTCAGAAAAGTATTGATTAAATTTAAGATATAAAGAAAAAATGCTAATGACAGATAGCAAGGCTGCTGACACATCAACACTTAAAAGCACCTGGCTGAGAATTCTTTTTATCTATCAAGAATGACTTTTGCATATTTTTATATTCTAAAAATACAGTATTAACTGCATCTGTTAGATCAATAGCATAAAGTATCAATGCTGTCATCCATAAACACCCAGTAAGTTTTATGACCCAGATTATTAGTAGTTAAATATTTAAAGCTGCTTGCCCTTTGGATCTCCCTTTGATGCTTGTAGCCAGAACATACTATCTTCCAACACCACATCCAGGCTTCGTAGTGTGGGAGGAAGATTTTGAACCAGACCAAGAGCAAAATTAATTTTCCATCCTTCCAGACATGAAAAGAAAACCAAGAATGGGTTCAAAACAATACTGCACATTTTGGCTCATTAGAGATTGTCTTCAAGGAATGATACAGAATGAGCCATATGAGAGAAGGCACAACAAATTTCAGAGGACAGAGTTAAGAATAAAGGTTTGGTTATTGCTCTGAGTCCTGACACACACAAAGCAATAGCCCAGTGAAGAATCAATCATCCAGCCACACTTACTTTGTCTCCTTTTGTTTCATGACTTTCTTTCCTCTGCAGTGTTTGTTACCCTCAGTCCAAGCCCATATCACCCCCCATGATTTTTCCCCCCATCCCCTGCCCTGTTCAGTTTGAAAGCTTAAAAAATAAATATGTGCCAGAGACTACCTATTACAAGTAACTTGTTGAAACAATATTTTAATTAAATCAAAATTACTGCCGGGTCCAAAAACTGAGAGGGCACAGGCAGCAGCAGAATTAGAACTGTTTTAATCAGGAGTATTCCAGGAGCTGATTCAACAGTCCATGGCATGTCTATGGGAGAGAGTCAGGGAGGGGTGGACAGGGAAATGGTAATGCTGGGACACGATCCTTTCATCCAAAATAGGGTCAAGGCAGCAGCAACTGCAAAACAGCACATTTAACCTGGAAACAGGATTGTCTCCCTGGAATTGTGCCCATTTCCCCAGGGTACTTGTCAGGCTGTGCACTGAAATATAACAGTTGGTTTCAAACAAACCCACAGTTCTATGACACTGAAATTTTAAGACTGAAATCCTGCCTGGTTTCCTTTCACGGTAACCAAGGAACAAACTTAGAGCTACAGAGTAAAAATCAAAGGAATCCAACACAAAAATATAGTATTTTGCTAATTGTTGGTGTCCAGTTGTATCTAAAATGATTCCTGTTTTGTCTTTTTCAGTTTCTCCAATTGCTTATTTGCTTTGTGGGCTGACCAAGGTGCTCTGAGCTGTGGCAGGTGGGACAAAATTCACTTTCTGTGGACACAAACAGGGTTAAACTTGAAAGGAGCACCTCAGCATCCAAGGTGGGGAAAGAACGCTCACAGAAATACGTTTACAGTGAAATTTGGGACATCTCTGCTAGACAACGTCCGTGTACAAGCAACAATAAAGTGTACTGTGTGATTAGCCCAGATGTGCTGAATTGTCTCTTGACTCTGTAGAAGATGCTCTGCTGGGAGCCGACAGGAGATGGGACTGATGGAATTCAGAGAGTGAGAAAAGCACAAACATTGATTACAACCAGACCAAGGCTGACTCCCAGAGTCACAAAGCAAAAGCCTGATTTCCAAAAATAAGGGATATATTTATCTAGCATGCTGTCCCCATGATTGCTACTTAGCTGCATCACACAGGATGTGTTCATATATTTGTATGAATTGTACTGGTAAATTGAATAATAACTGTCTTTCCAGTATATTCCCATTGATTTAGAAAATGCACTGAATTATTTTAAATAAAAAAAAACTGGATGTTTACAGATTTCACAGTCAAAAAGGTAGAATGGCACAACCATTTTGCTGGCTACTGCTAATAAGCTTGTCATCATAAAAAATTAGCATATCTGTATAAAAATATACATGTATTTGCATACATTCATCTGCAGACATTTCTGTCCCTGTTTTAAAAGTACTTCATATAATTTCACCTCAAACCTTGTAGTCAGTATTAGTATTTATAAGAAGTCAGTTAAAGTTAAGATGCCAAAATAGTGCTTTGTTTCCCTGAGACCTCTCTGTCAATTTATTTCAATTTAAATATAGCATATTAGTTTTCTCTAAAAAAGAGGAAAGAAACAGAACTGAGCTTTTTGTCACTCGGAATCACATTATCTCCTAAGTATAATTCACATAAAACAAATTATGAGGCTGATCAAATGCTCTGTTAACATAATTCTTTAATAATAATATCACTTAGATTTTAAACGGCTTAATTAGATTTCAGTCATTGCAATCAACAGCCTCATTGAAACTGTTCATCTATAATTTATACTCTTTGCATTTTACTGTTCATTTTAAAAACAGCATTAACAATAAGAGCCAACAGTTAGTAGAAAAAATAGTAAAAATTAAAACACTTTATGTTTTGGGGTGATCTTAATTCCTGGTTCACTGAACATCAGTGAAGATATTTCAATTGGTTTGAATGGACTTATGATTTCCCTTTAGGAAAAATACATTTGGACTTTAACCACACATCTAGATCCAGCTTTTGCATCTGACCACAAATCTGAACTGCACAAAATAAGCTGTGCTTTTATTGGAAAGTTGATAAATTAAATAGATCTTTCAGACACTTGAGGCCTAAACACATTCAATTTAACTTCCAGTCATTAATTAGATTTTTCTAGATAATGAAGGTGGAAAGAACATGCCAAGACAATGCAACATCTGTTTAAGTTACATTCTTTACTTTAAAGAAGACATGTTTATTGAGAACAACACAGAAGTGTTCTGTAAAGAAGTATTTGTGCATTTTTCAACAGCAGAAGACAGCCATGTCCAAAATAACTTTGAGTGCAGATGGAAATAGGTCATCCAGGGGCAGACAACTTACTGTCTGGGAATAAATTATAATCACATCTCCAAGAGTAAAGTACAACCTTCGGGTCTGGCCTGCAGGAAGCAGAGCTCCCTGTCTGACACCAGCCCCCTACACAGCACAAGTGGGATATTACAGCTCCAGCACTCTAGATAAGATTTAAGGATTGTGGCTCTTCTTTGAACAGATACTATCCTCATGTTAACAAGTCAGGAGTTTTGGTTTTATTCCTATTATTTTAATAGCCAGATGTTTATCTTCCTGTTGTTATTGCAAGATGGTATATTTATATACTTCCAAATTTATAAATATGCTCCCTTCAAACACACAGTGATTGGTTAACACCTTGGTGTTTCTTCAATAGCTATTTTAGCTGCTTAAACTGAACACATTTCAGTAGCTCCTTCCTAGCAGTGCCCACAACAGACCCCAGCAGGATTTTAACACCCATCCCTCTAGAGCATTCTGCTGATATGCTCAAAATATAAGTGTAAACTAGCAGGCATCTGCTGAGCTACTAGGGAAGTATCCACTAAGTAAATAAATGCATCTGGGTTGCAGCCACTGAGATTTATAGCACTTTTCCCCGATTTCCTTTTTCACACTACAGTAAATACAGTAATGGTGCTGGCTAATAAACAGCCATAAATCTGCCTTCCTGTGTTTATGATGTTTGCTGATTGAAAAGTAATGCTGTGAAACTGATGAAGTCAGGGACTGTGGATGCAGGAAGGCTTTGGGTGCTGGGGGCAACACGTTTTTAGTACATTTGAAACAGTCCATTTTGCAAGAGGTCTCCACTCCCACATCAGTAAGTTGGGGTTTTCTCATAACCTTCACCCCTTCTATTCTCCACATGTTGTAAACTAGATTTTTATTCTTAATAAATTCAACAGATCCAGTGCAGATGTAGAATAGAAGAGGAGGTCTGGAGTTTTGTGAACATGGCTTCTCACCAACAACTTAATTCAGTTCCCATGAAGTCGTTGGAAAAATTCCTGTAGACTTCCATGAGAGCTGAATTGGGCTTCTGTTACTTCCTTCCTTCCACACTGTTTCTTTTATCCCCCTCTTCCATCCTTGAGGGCAGTGGTATAGAACACACAGATGTTCTTACAACTCAGTTAATAGAGCCCTGCACCAAACTTCTCAAAGTGCAGCAAATATTGGCTGCAGGATCTCTGCAGGCAGAGAGCATCCTCCCAGGAATATCCACACTGATTCTGACAGCGTCTCAGACTCTGCTGACCCTGATGGGGCTGTCCATGAAAGTCAGACATTTCTTTTTAAGTAATGACACTGATGAGAAAATGATGGGGGGGGGGGGGGGGCGGGGCGGTGTTTCTCAGATATTTGCAGGTGTTAGTTTGAGAACCAAATCAGAAGCAAAGAGAAAAGTGACTTAATTAGATGGGTTTATCTTTAGAAACTCTGGAAGCAACTTATTTTATCAACTAAAGGCTTGGCACTTCTGTATGTTGGAAGTGCTATACACTTGTGAAAGGTAGCCCAAATATTAATTAAATCAGTTTGCAGATGTCAAACCTGTGAGATGTCAGGTAATAGCTACAGAGAATTAGCTGTGTTTATATTTAAAAAGATATTTTCCTTTCTACCAGTGAGAAGATAGGCACTCTGTTGGCATCAGACAACAGAAATGGTAACTTCTTTGCAATCATCTCCTCTTGCCCATGCATCCCCTTCCCTCCTGGCAGATGTTCTAATTTCAGCAAAGTTTAAAGTGAATTCTTTCAAAGAAAACAGTTAAGACAGGCCTAGCTATGCTGACCTGTAAAAGGTCTCTCAAGAGGAAGCATAATTTCATTTTGACAACCTTTATCCCCTCAAGCAGTTACAGCTACCAATGCTGCAGACTGATATAAAATCCCCAGGGCTACAGGAACCTCAAATACAAAGGAAGAGGTGAGACTTTATGACTGACTGAACAAGAAATCCCATTATTTTCCTTCCACAAGAGCCCATGCAAGTCTCTTCCTCATCCCCTCACAGTGAAACATGCACTCATGCTAAAGGGGGAAATATCAAATACAGCAGGTTGCTACATAGGGAGAGTTCCCTCAGAACTGCAGTGGACAATCTCCTTCCCAGCTATTGTTGACTCCTCAGAGCTGCTCAAACAGGGAGGGATGAACTGTCAGGAACCCATCAAAGTTCACAGAATGGGGGCAACATCCATTTTTATTCCTTTTTTTTGCTACACACAAAAAATGTGCAGAGCAAGCAGTTTTAGGACTGATGCAGGTGGGAAAAAACCTTTTTGAACAGGAGAATATTTTACTTTCTGTAACCAAACTCTACTCTGCTCAATAATATTTGAAATGGGAGTTAAACTGTACACTAGGACTAGCATTGTTTTAATAGATTTTTTGCAATAGGAGAAGCTAAAACTCTGAATTTCAAGTGAAAAGAAAAAAAACCATCCCTGTGCAGCTCTAACACTGAAAGGTCACTACTTATCTTGCTTTATCCCTGCAATGCCCAGTTTATAATTTTTCTGCCATATATGAATCTCCAGACCCATTTTTATTAGTGCTAAAATAGAATGTTCTCCTACTGTCACACCATCTGTCTTTTCCTCCTGCCTGCCAGTATACAGAACATCTAGGAGTTGTTCTGAAAGGAGAAAAATGGGAAAGAAAGAAAACTGTATTGTTTTGGTCACACACTCTGCTGGTGACAGCCTGTTTCCAGCAGCGACTGTCTCCACAGAGGGACACATTCAGCCTTCGCCAGCCCCTGACACACGAGTTAAAAAAACCCAACAAAACCATAAAACAAAACCTTCACTGGTCTGAAATCAGGAGAAATGAGATTTGCTTTCTGCTCTCCCACTGTGTGATTCCAGAGAAGGGCGACTTCACCCAATATCAGCCCTGCCTTGTTGACATTTCAGGTTCTGTCTCAGAAATTTCTTCTGACAAATTTCAGATTCGGACTGAGCCTGAATCAGCAGCAACAAGACCTGTTCACAGCACACACCAGGAATGGGATTTTCAGAAAGTGACAGCAAACACAGTATGGCCTGTTGCTGCCTTTTTAGAATTTACTTTGACTTTAAACATAAAAACTTTTGGGGGGACTTTTTAACACAGGCATCAAATTCCACTTCTGCCCATATAACAGCTCTCTGTATGAGTGGCAATCCAAAAGACTGAAAGCTCCACTTAGACTCAAGACAAGCCAGAAATGAAAAAGTACTGAGTGGCTCAAGTGGGGCAACAGGCTGTTATTACAAGGAGTGTCCTCATGGATAGGTTTACACCTGCCTGACACAGCAGGCACATCTCATGAAACAAGCTGGATCAGTCTTGTTGTGCTATGTGTTAGAAATAGCTGCAGATATTTTTTTAGAGGAACACATGGAATCAATGGTCTGTCAGCAGAGAAAGGTAGAGTGAGAACACATCATTCAGAACAGATTATCAGGACCATCACCCAAATCCTGTGAGGTTGTACCAGGAGAGTGAGAAGGACTGAGCAGCACAAGATTCCTGTCAGAATTCACTGTCTGTCTACTGGATTTAATACATAAAGCTTGTACCTCAAGAGAACAGTCTGATTTGTTTAGTTCTTGGGTTGGAGCATGAACATTCACCTCCCCTGTGTTGACCATAGGATATTTTAAAAGCAATAAAAGAGCTGATCATGACAAAGATTGAGAGATAAAATAGATTCAGAAATACAAATACCCAGAAAGTCCTGGAAGCCATATTTTCCACTTGTTTGCATGCATGAGCACTTAATAACAAAACTTAGTTTCACAAAAATAAATCCCAGCACTGTATGAACCTATTCCAGTTTGTGACAGCACTTCAGAGCTCACATTGAGAGGCTGGTTGGACAAAATGGAGAGGGACAGCTTTGGAACTGGGGAGCTTCCATGTGCTTTCCATCCACTACCAGAGCAGCACAGCTTCACAGTCTAACTGCAACATCCTGGCTTTTTCCTCTGGGCTCAAAATGAATTGGCATTGAAGCCATTTGATTTTTCAAACTTTCAAGATTTTTCATGGGAAAATAGCACCATCTGTAGGAAAAAAATGGACCAAGTTTGATTAAAATGTGTGTCAATTTTCAAGCCATTAAGCGAAAGTTAGGACTTTCTAAGAATAAATACATTCTTTTACAAACTGGGACCACATTTTATCCTCAGAGGAAGCCAAACAGACTTTTGTTGGTCTTGTGAGGAAGGACAATGCCATTCCCATCCTGTGATGAGAAAAAAGGTGCTATTTTTACTTTAATCCCCTCTAACACTGTTGAGAAGGACAATCATCAACAGCCTACAAACCCCAAGTTCTTCCCCAAATACCACCATGACAGCAAACTTATATCAGGCTATTGTTAGAACTGGTTTTTAGTTATTGATAGGGAAAAAGAATTAGCCCTTTCAGTAAAGTTCCCTGATGTTGGCCAATTCTCTTTCTAACATATGCATCTTTCATCCTAAAGCACACATATGTACTAGAGGATCTGTCTGCCTGGTGTGAATGAGTAAAACATTCAACAAGAGAAGGAGCTCCATAAAGATATAACAGACTTCTATAGTTGCATGTTCTTATTTAATGAGAAGATGAACATTATTTCAATTGACAAGATCTTAATAGTAGTAGTAACTATTCTATGAGCTATTTGCTCTCTAAAGAGAATCAAAGAACTCCCATAGCTAAATACTCCCCAGGAAAAAAAAAAATCATTTCTCTGGGACTGAATCCTACTTCTGCCCTCACCTTGCTAGGAAACACTGTAAAATCATTTAAAAACAATTTAAAATACAAGTAAAGTCTACTGACTTTGGAAACATTTATAGTTTGTCTCACAGTGCTTGAAGTGTTTATATAGACTGTACCTTATTTCCTAGCATGAATGTCATTTGATTCTTTGAAAGCCTTTAAGATGTATCATGACATTTGTTGCTTTTAAAGGTAGCATTTCAATTAGCCTAATGATGGTTTCCTAGGAGAACTGAAGATCCACTTAAAAACACTGCACAGCTCAGAAAAACAAATGCGTGCATGTGGACGTGCTTATGTCTGTCTTCATCAGATGATCAGAACAGTTGTTACTTGCCTGTGGACCTTTCTCTTCTTAATTTAACCTTCACATTTCACTCCAGTTTCTACACTGACCTTTATTTCTTAGTGGCAGTTGGACTACGCCTGAATGCTAAATTTAAGAGCCATCCTTGTTCACACTGCCTACAGAAAATCCTTAGGGAACTTTCATAATAACTGCACCACAGCTGCACAAGCTGATAATTCAAGAGATACTCCACTTGGCATGGAACTGTTAGTTGCATCAGATAACATTACTAATGCCATTTTATTTGTCCAGCCTTGAGGTGAGCTGTGGAAGAGCACAGTGTTAACAAAACCCCAGCAGCAGCTAATTCCAGCAGCGCAGCTGTTCCACAGGATAACAGGAAAATGTGGCCCTGCTGAACCCAGCAGCCCAGCCAAGGAAGCAGCCACACAGGAAAAGGGTTCACAGGAACAAAGCAGAGTTCTTTCCAGAACTACATCAATTTCTCCCTGGGAACTCTGAGGGGCATTTAAAAATCAGTCTCTCGCCTCTGCTGGTTTTGAAACTACAGAACAAGACATGAAGAGTCAAAGAGAAACCTCTGAAGTTCAGCTCCTTCCAAGAGCCAACTGAGGGCTCATCACACATGAAATGCCATCCTATTCCTTTTGGGAGCAGTGCTTTCTGCAGCTCATAAGAAAAGTTCATACAATCATTTGAGGAGGGGGCACTCAAAAAGCATCAGCAGCTGCAAAATCAAGCCTTGAATGAACAGAAGAAAAGCGTGAAGACAGCACTGATGCCAGGTGGCATTAGCTTGCAGTGAGATCCGGGCATAAAAATAAGACACATGCTGTTCTCATCAATGAAGCACACCGAGCTTGTATCTAGTAAAAATTGCAAAATTGTTTGAACAGCCCAGGAGAGATTAATCAAAGACTGATTTGCTGCAATCTGCCATTCCCTTACTTGTCTTACATATTCTGGCTTTGAAGTTAGAGAGTGACTTTGAGTCTCTGAAGTTATTTTCCATTTTCTGACATAACATCACCAGCTGTTGCTGCCTTCTGGGATGAGACAGCCCAGGTAAAATTCACCCATGTGGAGAGAGCTGGCTAAAGGGAACCTCCACTGCAGTTAACACACTCATTGAACTGCACACAGACACATTCTTCAGGGAATTTTACTCCAGACTAAATTTCATTTAAGCTCTTTCTGAATCTGAAAACCTTAAACAGTGAGAGTTTCTTAAGGTCTTCCACGTATGCAGAAGTCATGATGCTTAGGAGGTTCAGCTTTTATTAAAATGTTTCAATAAAGCAACACTTGGGGTTTTTTACTCAATATGGTTTTAGGATCTGAGTTGAATTTGCAAACTGAATTTGCTTCACTCCATCACCACAAAGCAAATTTCATAAAAGTGAGAAATTGGTTCTTACTGTTTTCCATTCTTCCCATGATTATTTGCAGCATCCTGAGATTTGAACAAATTGTGCTTCATCAGAAAATTTCCACTTTGCAGAGCAGCTTCTCTGCCCCACCCCCAATGAAAAATTAATGTCAAATGTGTTTTCCTCCAACTTTTTCCTGGGCAGAAAAGTTAGATGTGAGCCTCCACACCAAAATGTGATGAGTAGGAATGGAATAAATGGGTCAGGTTTCAAGAGATGTCTCGCTTGTAGTGATATTTGAAGCTCGGGAATGTAACCTGGCAGACAAGCTGTCATGGGAAAAACACAGAAGATCTCAGCATATTAAGTAAAAGTCTTACCACAACTCTTTTTGTAGCCTTTCCTTGCCTCACCTGCAGCTAAGGAAACATAGTGAATTATAATAACCTCAGCAGTTTCATGAGTGTAATTAAATCCCCAAATTACATAGCAAACTCAGAGTAAAAAGAGTTCACTAAATTCTGCACAGCTATGTGCAGGTATGTGACTTAAGCAAATTTCAAGGCCTTATGGTTTTGTGCTGAGTTTAAAATTCATGCACGCAAGCCTCTTGTGCAGAATCAGATGAAAACTTCACTTCTCTATTTGCACTGTACTCTGAGCTTGGGTCCACTAAAAGCTACAAATTACAGCAAAATTTGGGGGGAGTGATACAAAAAGGAATGAACTTACATAAAACAGAAACTGAAGGCAACATTTGCAGGAGCCCCTGCAAAGCCCAGATCCCAAATGTCACAGAGCAACAGTCAGCATGTGCTGAGAAACACAAAATATTAATGACACCATGATAAAACTCATACGTTACAGCTCAGGAACAGAAGTCCTACTGCTCATGCTTACATTTGATTTTTAAAAATAAGAGCATGCACCACAGATGTTGGGATTTCTGCAGCCTCTGATTTGACTTGGAAAGCCATGATACAAACTGGTAAGTGAATTCCCCAAGAGTGACTGTCCCGCAGACTTTTTCATCTTTCAAGACCTACCACACTTCATGGGATTACACTGTGTAATGTAACAACGTGATGTGCCTGAATACAAATCACTCTCTTCCTGCTGAACATGTAAAGAAATAAAAAAGACTGTGCCTTCTTTTTCTTTGGTACATATTCTGAGAGAAAATTGTAAGACAGCATCTGAAGTCAAAGGACTGACAAACAAAACTTCTCTGCCAGCATCCAAATCACCAAGGATACAAATGTTTCATTTGTCTCTGTTCAGACAAGGTGGGCTCCTTTCATTTATTAACACCAGCATAGACCTCTTTCCCTGCAACACTCACACATACATGCTCTACTTCAAAAACTCTCTTCTGATGTTTAATATTGATGTCTCTGCAGACAGCTCTCATTGCACCAATTAGGAAGGGAACAACAAAGCATTTCTCAAATTAGAGTATAAGAAGTCTTAATGTATATTAAAGGTAGTCTTGTGTAATGAGCCAGAGTAAATGTAAAACAGAGTCCCTGGAACAGCAGAAAACAGCAGACCAAAAGGAGAGTGCTTAGAACTGGAGATGACAATTACAGGAATTACCAGCATGGTCCCATGCCAGTGTGCCCAGGGGAAGCAGAGTTGGAAGGCCGTGCAATCATCGTGCTCTCAGCACGACAACCTCCAGTACTGCCAACTGCACAAAAAAAGAGCTCAGCAATCCCTGAGAACTGAATGTCATCTTGCCTCAGATCTGTTACTCTTGAATACTTAACTCATGATTTACATCTTGCTCTTCATTATCATCCTCTTGACAGCAGTGGACAACTCCCTGCTCTTCTATAAAAAGAAATGGTACTGAAAAACAACCATGTTTCAGCTGAATAAACTTTCTTCCAACTTCTATACAGTTATAGATGAGAGGACAAGCTTCTTTGAATCCAGATAATCTTCCAAACTAAAAATATTAACAAAATCTCAATATATCATTCGCTTCCTTCAGTCCCCACAGTACCCTTGCAAGCAATCACTTATTGCCTACAGGATTGTAACAATCAAGTCTACGTGGATATGAAGCCAAACCTCAAATCTCTTGCTCTCCTTCCAGATCTCTCTTTGAAAGGTCATCAGCCTAAACTTTATTATATGGCTCCATCCCAGCCTCTTATGAAAGCTTAATTTCTTAACTGAACTTCTTGGCTTTTTCCCCTCTACTCACAGTTTTTCCTATTTCAAACAAGGACAAGAAAATCACATGATTCATGCCCACAAAAAGTCACCCAAGAGGCTTCTTATTGTCATTATAGGTATAAGCCACCAGTGTGTAGGGTTTAGATGTAACTGGACTGCAGTGCCTGACTATTTCACAAGAAAATACCACAAAGACTGTATTTTCAAAAAGCAATTGAACAGTCAAACTGACTTTATTTTCTCTGGCCCAGTTTCTAAAGGCCACAACCAGCCTCTAGGAACACCAGTAATTATGCCAGTGATTTATTTTACACAGTGGGAACAGGATTAAAGGCATTCAAACAAAATTACAAAAACAACTGACACAGAGAAAGTCTTTAAATTCTGATTTTTTACACCAACCACTGCTTTAAAAAACCACCACTCCTCACCATCTGATACCACACAGAACATTAAGATTCTGTTACTATTACTGTGCTGAAGTATTTTCTTCCAAGTAAAAAGATACTGTCTGCAGATACAATTTTTGGAAAATTTTGGAGCAGAACATGCCACTTCCACAATCATCTATGATATTTTTCCAGTCTTATGACCTTAATTAAAAAATTTCCTACCCAGTCAAGTTATTAAATTGATGAAAGGTCATTTAGCACTGTCTAGTCCTTAAAGGCATTCAAGTCACACTCGGTGCTGCAGAGAGTGTTTGTCTTCTCTCAGTGTTTACCAACACTAAGAAGGCAACCAGCAGTGTCATGATGAAGAGTTGTTCATTTTCATTTCTCTTACATCAGTTACACTTTAGTACTAAAAGCTTCTATTGGCTGACTCTCTCCTTTTGCTATGTGAAAGGCAAATCTTAATCAAATTACTCAGGAAAGACTTCACAGATAGGTCAGTCTGACACCTATCTTTTACTAGGCACCTTGTCTAAGCTGCCTTAGGGCACTTCCAGTCACAGTACCTGTGTTTTGACATATTTCTTACAAATACTGATGCAAAACTAAGTTTATTTTGCATTGGTGCTGTCAAAGTTATTCCCAACAATAGTTTTCTACTATAACTACCATGCTGTTTAAAAGAAAACCTCATTCCTTATCACAGAAAAATCGAAAGTGTTTTCCAAATCACTTGGTTCACTCTGCCAAATCAGACAACAAAAGTAAAACTAATCTTTGAATCAGAGTAAGCTGCTGAGCTTACCTGGCTACTGGAATAGGGAACTCCCAGCTGGGAGGACTGGGAAATTAAATGCTTGGTTTATTTGTTATTGATTATTATCATTCCACAGTAACACCCAAATGTCCCCTCTGAAACCAGATTCCTCCTGTCTTAGATTTTATAAAAGAGTTCCTGGACTGAATACCTCAGAAGGTATCAGGTAAATGACACAAGTAAGGACCTAATGCTATACCCTCTCTCTAGAACAGAAATGAAACCTTAGGTAATTTAGCCAGAATAACACAGCAATTATTGTAAGCTCCAAGGAGATCTCAGGTTCCCTGAGATTGATCCATGGGATCCAGACACATATTCTAGGTGCACGACAATTCTTCCGCTCAAAACACAAATTAGTCATTATTTCCAGGTAAACTTAGATGGCACACAGAGCACCCTTCTCTCTGGACATGTCCTTCCCAGGTTACAGAGAAGAACTGCAGTTTTAGACACTAAATGAATCCTAGTTCTACCATGAATTTGAAACTGGGGACAGGAAGAAAATTCATCTAAAACACTTTTTTCTTGATCTTTCCTCTTTTAAAAATATTTAAAAATATTATTAGTTTTATATTTTAACTGTTGAATCACAGATTACTTTAAAGCTGATGCAACTATTTTTTTTAAAGTTCTGTCACTGTAGACTATATGTGGGGCATAAACTTCGAACTTGGCTTGGCAAAGCCATCATTCTAATTCATTTGTGAAAAAAAAAAAAACAGGTTTACAAGATCATGGAAGCTGGTAGTTTGCATTGGAAGTTACATTTGCATACTGAATAACCTTTTCTTTTTCCACACAAATTGTCCTATTCCTTGGAAAAAATTAATCAACAGATTACTGGGAAAGAAAAAATCTAAATCCATGCTTGAGTACAAACAGTTTCCTAACAACAACCGCAAACCGACATATGCGCACATACACTGATACAAAATTGTGATCTCTCAAAAGTTTCTTAAAATTGGCAACACAGCCTGTCCTTATCCAGGACACGCTTATAAATTCCAAACCAGACAACTTAGGGTTAGGAGCAGCACCTGTGTTCTAAGCAGTTTTTAATTTCATCTTTCTTAGACCAGACACTAAATTTGTATGATCTATACTCAGCTTGCATGATGTGTTTAATACTTTTACATAGGAAAATCCTTCAAAAATGAAGCAATTCTTTTCTCTGAAAGATTGAATTCATCACAGTTACACAGTAGAAAACTATAGCTGAATGAATAATGTACCCTACCTATCAGTGTCCAAAATAAAATCATAAGGAATTAAAAGCTAATAAAAATTCCTGAACTGGCAACAGTCTTGCAATTTAGAATTTGTTGGAGAGGCAAAATGTACATGACATTCCAAAGATTCCTAAAATAATCACCCATAATTAACACTGTTAATTCCTGTGTCTTTCCTGTGACAAGCACACAAGGAAGAAACAGTCAGTAGGATACAAACAGCACTATGTTTATTCATAACAGGGTTCCATGTGTTGAGAGAAGGTTTGGGGTTGAAATGAAGGCTCATAGTGGATGTATTCTCACATACAGCAAAGCATGTGGAAAAACTCTGGTATCTGGCTTGATGCGGAGAATAGAAGTCATTTCCATTGAAAGCAATTTCCCTTAACACAGACATCACCTTATAGGGTTTTATAAGATTATCTTAGAATAAAACACAGAATTTTTAGAAGAAAAATAACTACCAGAAAATTTGAAAGGAAGGAAAGAACTCATACAGAGTAGAGCATTTTCATGTTTTCAGATATTTCCATCCTTTTCTATTTGTTGGCTGGTTTGAGCTGCAACATTAATCAGAGAAGACATCACCTCCGTCATTATTGCTGCCACCCTACAGACCTCACCTCACAAACATGAAGAACCTCACCCAGATGAAGTTCTGTCACCATAGCCAATGACAAAGAAGCCACATCACTCTCACAAATTAAATTTGGCTGGAAGAGTAGCAAAGAAGAACAGAGTGCCAAGCATATTTTTGTTTTGCTAAATGAAAGGATGTTCTATCATTTCAGCTAGAACCCATATGCCACTCATACCAAGGGATATCAGTAACACATTTCCTTCTGAATAAAGTACACAATGAACCAATTAATCAAACCTTAAAACAAGGATGAAAATTATTACAGCCATTTGTTAAAATACAAAAGGGCATTAAGAAAACAAACAGCAGTATCTGCTATGGTTAATGCAGTGATGCTTTCAGTATCCCAGGCTTGCAGAAAACTGGCACCTTCTTTCTGGGACTTGAGCGCTTCTGAATGCAGGAGTTTCTCAGCACTCTTCTCTGATTCACTAAAAATGAAGATATTTATTCTGTCTCTACCAAACATGAATCACGGATGAGACTATTGAAATAAATGTGCCTGATTCTGCACTGGCTCAAAGCCTTTTTCTAGAACTTCGTGAGGGCATTTTGAAACCCTCCTATTTACATACTTACACGACAGCAAAAGTAGTGTTGAGCCCACCTAACTACAACCTGAAGCTATGAATTCATTTGAAGCTGGCAGCCTAAACTGTCATCAAATCAAAGAGACACCTCCAAAGGGTTGTGAATCCTATGATGGTTGATAGCCCAGAGCAAGTATCTCCTTATTAGATGCAAAAAAGGCAACATAAGCTATACAAAATGCAAGGAAATGGAGAAGCAGCCTCAATTAATAAGTTTACCTAAGGTGTTTCAATAATTTCAGAGTCTCAAAAAGCTCCGTGACATCAAGACTGGAGTACTACAGAGATGAAAGAAGGTAAAAGAAAGAAGACAGCACAGCCATCGAACCACAAGCTCCACCTCCTTCCCCGTTTTAGCAGGAAGCGCAGGTGGGGCATCTGCGTGGACTTTGAACAGATTTTTCTGAAAACTCATAATCCGGTAACATTGGCCAGGCAAATTCCATAGACAGAGGTACCATCCCTCCTTAGAGCAGTGAGTAAATCCTAGTGTGTTATGTGTAGAATCAAAGATAGATAGACAGATAAGTGAATCACATCACTGCAGTCATTTCTGATGTACAGCTCTATCATTAGACCTTTTCCTTCCACAAAAAATAAACCCAAAACTCTGAAGCATTTGTAATAGTTTTTCTGTCTTTTTCACTGTCATGTTAAATTTTTCAATGTCAGACAGAAAAGCTGTTCTAATTTCATTAACAATGAAATATGTTCCTCTTGAAATCTTTTTTCTCAGAGTAGTAAAGTAAACCTGAAGTGAACCACAAAGCACAGCGCTGTTCAAGTAAGTCCTGGACAGTTCATAGCCCAGAGCAGATAATTTCATTTTATCACAACACTTTTGTTGACAAACAGAATGAAGGACTCTTCCACAAGCAATAGCTCTTATCCCTAGTGTTAGTGCAATCAGCTGGGCAGCTCACACGAGTACTGGCCTGGCCCTCGGACAATCCTTTCCTCAGAAGGGAGACTTTGTTACAGAGACACCTGCAGAAGTACAAAGAACCTGGAATTTAGCTCACCCCTGTGAACTGCTGAGGCATTTCAGACTCCCAGAATGGGTCAGGCTGGAAAGGACCACACTGGGTCATCTGGTCCTTCTGCAGTGTCATCCCAGAGCTCAGGGCAAATAACCAAGAGACTTCAGGATTCTAGCACAGAAAGGTATCCCTTGGTTTCTGCAGAAAATCCAGGTGAGTGCTAAGGATTCCAGTCCAAAAGAAATCCAAATTAAAGCCCTCATTCCAAACAGTTAAGCATCTGCATTGCCTGCTTGAATGAACAGTACAAGTCACTAAATGAGATTGTTAAATATAAAGTTACACATGAGCAGAACCTTTGCAAGAACTAACCCCCAAAAAACTAAAATTATCAAACTGGAAAAGCAACAGTCAATTTCAATTACAAAGGACAAAGCACTGGTGGCTATTGGTCTCCTTATTTAAATGGTGTTTATTTAAAGCCATTAATTAACAGAACCCTGAGATCACACATAATGTTGCCTGGGTAGAATTTCTGTTTCCACACCATATACACATGAATTTCAAAGTGAAAGGCTCAAAAGCTTAATGCAGTGAAGACAGAAAATATTAAACTTTTCAAATCCTCATTTCTCTGGCCTTTTGCTCACCCCAGTCTCCTATCACTTTTTTTTTTCCTTAAAAGACATTATGTGTTAGGAGAGCGAAGCAGCCTGGGGAGGTGATATTTTACCATTGTCTGCGCCATTAATGCAGTTAAAAAATCCTCAGACTGGAAAAATCAGACAGATGCATCTTCCAGGTTCACATGTGCCAACTCCATCTGTTAAATCATTAAAACACAGGCTTGGCAGATTCTGGAGAAAAACACATTTGTTTTCACTATAAAGAGGAAGAGTAAACTTTCTTTCTGTTCTTACAACTTCCCCCTCCCCCATAATTACTTTAATGTGAAAGTCTGTAGGAGTGGGTACTATTTAAGATGCTACTGAAAGAGGTTTTGATTGAATTGGGATGTGTATGTGTCAAATTATATATCATATTCCAAATTAGTCAAAGCACTATTACACCAAAGTCTATAGATACATTAAGGTGCTTAATCATTTACCTTTTTATTGCATGTATCATGTTAAACCACCTATTTAAACACTGATTTTCCTTGCAGTAATGAAGCTATTCAGGTTAATTTTAAAGGTGCAGTTTAGGTAAGGAGCAGCAAATCTGATCAAAGAAAACTACCAAGCTTTGACTGAAGAAATTAGTAACAATAAATATTTTTTCCAAATCTGTAATGAAAAAAAATTTCTACCTTCAAGATAAAGAAAAGCAGCAGGATCCTAACCTAAATTTAATACTAACATCCTATATTTTCCCAATACCAATACAACGGCTATTGAGAGAATAGGTTTATGCTTTTTCCTACTACAGCACTGTACAACCATTTTCACTATGGCAACATTACCTATAGTGCATACATCTAAAAACTGAGCATTTTGAGTGCAACTAAGTATAAAATAGGATGAACCTAGACATGAGTATGACAGTGTGAATAATTTAAATCCCAAGACCTCCCATAGCTGCTATTAAAACAACAGATTGCTGCTGAATGCATTTCTTTCTCTTTGTATTCTACAACAGAATGGAATTTCATTCTCCGGGCTTGTTACTTCAAGTAAAATGTAACCTATTTAAAGTAAACGTTTGGAAATTTTGCCTTTTTTGTGTTTGCATACCGTTTTGAAGCTATTTTTTATCATCATCAAAACAAAGACTCTCTTTTCAAAATAAATACATTTTCATGAAGGATATTCCATTGCAGTATCCAAGTCATCATCCCTGCCATTCTGTACATCAGGGCTCATAAAATAGATTTGAAACCAAGATCTCACTTTGTGTGTTACGTAAGTGCCACCTTTCCTTCTGTAGGAAATACCCACCAAGTGGCTGTAGGAGCTGCTTCTTTCCCAAGAAGAAGTTGAAACATTTTTTTGACTAGAACTGGCAATTCTCCTGCTTTTGGTCATGGGTGAACTGCACCCTCGTGTTTCACCCTCCTCCTCTTCCAAACAACTTCTGAAAAACCTGATGAGACTTAGTCCAACCAGCTCTCTCTGCACAGAGCTGATGGTGCACCCTGTACTCCACACCCAACCATGATCCTTTTGCTTATGCAGTCCTAGAAGTGTTCTTAGAACCTGGGAAAACTGCAGAACCATTGCTTTGAGTCATCCAACACTTTCCCAAATGTCCTCTTTCACATTACCTACGCACCACTCCCATATGGCTGGGGTCTATCCAGGGAACTGGCTACAGCTTCTCCACTGGAGATCAACCTCAGTAAAGATTAAGTGGAACGAAAAATTTGTCCTCCAATATTGAGAAACATAATACTTGCAGTCTTATTTTTATAGCAACCAACATTATTTCAGAGCTGTTCTCAGGCAAGACCAAGCAAGCAGAGTACAACATGAGGGCACCAAAGAAAAAAAAGAAAGCACAGGCACATCACAGAACACAAAACAGAAAGGGCACTTAAAGCATTTTCTAACAAAACCTGTTATTCCAAGTATGTACTTTCTCTCTAACAAGTATTTTAATTTATATGCTCAGGGAATGCAGAGGAAAATGTATCCAAAAGAGACAATGACTTCATCATGTGATGGCTACAAATAGAGAAATTTGAACTTATATCAAATACTCTCTTAAATTAGAATAGAATTAGATGCTGATATCCCATCACTGCCTACAATCACCCTCAAGGGAAGCAAAATTGCATGAGACTAACAGAATGTTCACTTGATTTAAAATTTACAGGAGGCTCAAGAAAGTTTCACATGCATTTTACCTCGGAAACAATGCGCTACTTATTCTTCCTAGCAATGATTTTTTACATGGCATTCTGGGAGCAAAATGTAATTTTCAACAATAACATATTTTCTGACATTCTCTAAGGAAAAATTACTGGTTTCTTCCCTCTAAAAGGATTTCGATGGAATAACATCTGTGTTGAGATTATTGTGAATATGTTAAACTGACAGCAAGTCTCTAAGGGGCACTGCTCATTAATGTTCTGTGCATAAAATTAAAACCTGAAATATATTTTTCAATCCTTTTTGAATCATTTAAGCAATTCTCATGCAAAGAAACTATTGTGCAGCAATAATATATTTGCAGAGTAGGCTATGAAAGCTATTAAAATGTCCCAGACCCCCTGCCTTTCAGGCAAAAGGAAAAAAGGAGACGCTTTCTGATTTGAAACATGCGCTGTATTGAAACAAAAAAATACTTCCAAAGACCATGAAGAGTTAGATTTCAGTTTATACAATGCAACAAAATTTAAAATTGTGTTTTTCTCCTTCATCTTTAATTCATATGGTGCCTAGGTACTTCTCATAGCAGCAGGAGAGTTCTGTTAATTGTTGCACATTGGCATTTACAAGAAATTTTTCCAGTGGCTACAAGTGGCGGCCGTGTTCTTTGGAACTGCATCAGGGCAGCGTTCTGCAAGCAGACCTGGGGAGCTGTGCTCTGAGACAACGCCTGCGACTCAGGGATTTTAATGCAAACACCTCCTCCAGTTTGAAAGTGACAAAAGGTCTCCATATCCATAAAACAAGTAATTTTGTTTGGAGGGCATGTATATTTCCACCAAGTACAACAGAAAGAGAAATGTATCCATCAAGTTCAGTGTAAAGCAGTCTCTCGTGTAAATTCTTAGTTTGAATAAAAAGGAATGAATCTGCTCAAAACCAAATAAAATTCCAGGAACTACTGAATTTTTCAAGCACAGAAATCTGCATAAAGCTGTGGCTGTAAGTGCCATTTTAGGGACAAAAAAAGGAACATATTATCATTGGGAAAACAAACATGCCCTCACTGTTTCAAAAGCCACTGGATAATTACAGCCACAATAAGATGAGTTCTAAATTTTGCCACATCATATAATGATTCTAACCAGGCTGTTGGATTACATTCATAAATGGAAATTCAGGAACTCCAATTAACATGTTCTTGATGTGATAGACTTTAGCAGGGTTTTTTTAAATGAAACCAGTCTGTGTCAATGGAACTTCATTACTTAAATCACACTAATCATAACAAGGCAGTCTCGGGCTGTCTACATCTGAAATATCATGTAAAAACATTACAAAATGACACTGAAGTTACGCTCAAATACTCCTCTTTTAGACTTCCACACCTCACGTTGCAAACTGAGCAAACAGGAGCAGCAAACACAAAACTGCCAGTACTAACTAACATTTTTTGATAAATATTTTCAATGCAAAAGCCTAAGCACAGATACACAAATGGATATATAAACACCTCAGCAGAGAGCTTCACTTTCAGAGGTTCTGACATTGCTGATGTGGAGGGAAAGATTAGTGCAGCTGAAAGAAAATAATGAAGCTGCTCGTCAACGTTTTAGATGACAAGATGGCACTTTTGGGTGTGAGGCGCAGGCCTTGACCATCACAGAGAGCACAGGCTGGTGCACCCCACTGCAAGTTTCCTTAGAGACATCTTCATCCTCCCTCCCTCACTGCTGTCATCTGCCATCAGTGAAGGGCATTTGTTCCACTTTTCCAGCCAGACAGCCCACTCAGAGCACCGCCAGTTGCCTCTAGAGCTGCCAGACATCCAGCAAAAGCCATGGCACCACAGGAATGTTTGGGATTTACTGGTCCCATATTGGTTTGGCAACAGAGCTCTGGGGTAATTGCCCAAATTGAGAGCATGTGCTGCTCACAGCACACATGTGACACTGCCCCGAATTCCCACTCTGAAAACAGCATTTACAAACACCTCTCCAGCAGGACCCTGTGCTGGAGCTGCTCCCACAAAGAAAGAATTCCTCTGTGTAACCATCATCTCCACAAGATAAACCAATTTCTGTTATACCAGACTGCCGCCAGTTTGCTTCACAAGCGTTCAAAAACAGGTACACAATACAAAGGTTGATTTAGCAACAATTCTTTAGCACTTGAATCTGAGTATCACATAGATGCAAATCTCAGCACACACCATGGGAGTGGGGATGCTCATAAACAACACTCACAAATCCTTACATAGAACTCAGGCCAGGTTTTTTCCCATGGTAATTTCAGACTATGATGCAGAAAGCTTTTGTGTACTCATCTAGATACTTCTCTCCATAAACAAGCATTATACAAAGCCTTAACGTTCTTGTGTCAAGGTAGACGCATGAAATTTCCAGAAAACCAAAACTTAACTCTGATTTTCAAAAATGCAAACATTAACAAAGCCAACATTGCATTATACATTCTTCTGCAGCAGTAGAGGTTTAAGATATCCACCTACCCTGGGTTGCTCATTTCAGCTCACATCACCTTTTCCTGTCTCCATTCTGTCTGCTGCCTCCACGCAGAAGTACAACTGCTCGTGAAACTGTTCTGTGAAAGCAATTAAAAGAGTGAGTTGACTTTCTGCAGAGCCTATCTGGTTCCCTGAATTATTTCACAGGGCAACACCTGTGTTTGTGTCAACACAACATCCTAAAACAGCGGAAAAACCTGGACCTAGCACTGCCCTCCTCCAAGCCCTCCTGCATTACCCCATCACGTGCTGGTGGAAGCATTTGTACACCTACACAGAAAACTGTATCTGGGTTAAAGCACCTCATTTTCCCCTTGGTTAGCTTTAATCCATATCAGTCAGTACCCAGACTGCATCAGAACACAGCACCTCAAGCACTTATTTTGACTGAGAAAATGGAGTACAGGGGCCGTAAAAAACCCAAACTGCTTCCCAGAGGTGGAACAATGCCTGACACAGGTGAAAGATTTCTCAAACTCCAGATACTAATCTGCAACTCTCAAGGTATGGACAAGACCTAAATTCTTGAAGAACAGTTGTGAGTTCTTGTTCAACAGCAGCACTACCGAAGAGCTGAATAATTGGATAATTCCTCATAAGAAGATGACAGGAAGAACTGGAATTTCAGCATTTATGGCCACATCCAGACAGAATTTACCCATCTTGAAAGCACCAAGTATTGAGACTTGATTCTATTTAAAGGTGATACATTGAGTGATGTAGGATCTATTTCAGCATTTGTCACAAGATGACAAATGCCGTCGTATGCAGCCACACGATCCAGACTTTCCACAGAAGACTTTGGAATCTCAACAGACCTGTGTTTCTGACATTCTGTACCATTACCAGCTCATTAAAATCCTATTTCACTTTTTTCTCATAGTGCAATTCTAATATTGCCCTGTGCTCATAAGAGCCTAATAAGACCTATGACTAACTACTCATTTACTACATTCCCTCATCTGAGAAACAAGTGCATACGACTTGAATATGATGAAGCTCTATTTCCACAGTGTTAGTATAAAGTTTCCTCTCTCTTGACAAATGCTGGTGCAGTTTAAGCCCTGACACAGGAAACTACAGATTTGATTGTTTCATTAACAAATTATCTTTTTTCACAGAAAGCATCAAAGCAATAAGAAGACTCCTGAGACAAATGTGACAAAGCAGCAGGAGTTAATTAAGTAGGACAATGAGTAAACATTTATGGGTGTGATAGGAGACCCAGCTGATTTAATTGCAAGCCTAATTATCAATTAGAGAATCAAGAAATGGCATGTAAGCGAAATATTCCATTTGTTGATACTTTAATGATTTTCAGAGATCCAGAAGAGCAGTATTAATTGCTATTTTAGAACTACCAAAGGCTTTTTTTATTTTCCTCTTACTCAAACAGAGGTTCTTGGAACTTCTAAAATGACTAATAAATGCATATAGTATTCTCAAATATTTAAGGGCTTTAGAACCGCTGGATTTATTTAAGTCTAATAATTAAACATTCAAATACACTGCCTGTAAACAGCTCAGCTGAAGTCAAAACCTTCCTTCATTTAGTCTCTAATAAGGATAACACGCGTGCAGTGATGGGAGGGTGCCATTAACTATTTCCAGGGTGTTTACACAAGTCAATTTCTACACTCGTCAGTTTCAACAAGAAAGAGGTCGGGGGACCATTTAAACCCATGCAGGCAAAGAGACAGCTGGCTCCACTCGTCCTTGAAATACTTTATCCAGCAACTGCAAGAAAATAAAAACACCCAAAAAACTCACGTAGAGCCGAAAGTATTAATATATTGGAACACAATGAACCCTTTACAAGCTGTAAATATGTCCTAGGTTCTCACATAGAAGCTACAAAAGATGTAGAAGTCTTTCTCAGAACTTCAGTCATGCGGCTTGTAAAGGATATTTATCAGAAAAAGAGACCAGACAGACACTGTATCATAGCGGCTTCCCAATGAAATAATGTAAAAACTATTTTGGTGTGTAGCAAGAGGAACCAGGAACGGGACAGCAGGCTAAAAAGAAGCTTTCCGCCACCTTAACCCAAAAGCGTCTTCCTTCATTTGAAGACATACACACACACCAAAAAAAAAAAAAAATTACCGAGCACTTCCCCTGGCCTCGAGAGAGCAGGGAGTGGGATTTTGCTCTTTTTTTTTCCCCCTGAGAAATGGCTGTAGGGGCACCAGAAAGCTTCCAAAGGACAAGAGAGACCGCCTCCCGGCACGGAGCGCGCGAGCATTGCGCACTTCTTATTTCGCGATGCTGACACACCCCGCCCTTTGCCGTGGCCCCGCCCCTGCCGCCATCTTGTGCCCGCCTGAGCGCCCTCGAGAAAGCCGGGAGGGGGATTTTTATTTTTACTTTTTTTTTCCTTGATACGTGGCTGTGGTGCCGCCGGAGAGCTTCCGAAGGACGAGAGAAGGCGATCCTTCCCTTCAGAGAGTGTGTGGGCACTTGCCAACATTTTATTAAACACCTTCTCGCCCTTCCCTCCATCTTGTGCCCGCCCACATGAGTTCGCCCCGCCGCCGTTGCCCCGCAACGCCCGAGCGGCCGCGGCGCATCTCCGGTGCCGCCGGGACTGAGGCGAACCCCCGGTGCCGCCGGGGCTGAGGCGAACCCCCGGTGCCGGCGGGGCTGAGGCGAACCCCCGGTGCCGGCGGGGCTGAGGCGAACCCCCGGTGCCGGCGGGGCTGAGGCGAACCCCCGGTGCCGCCGGGGCTGAGGCGAACCCCCGGTGCCGCCGGGGCTGAGGCGAACCCCCGGTGCCGCCGGGGCTAAAGTGAAACCCCGCTCCCCGCCCGATGGAGCCCACCAACTTCATAGCGCGGGACAACTACTGGTAACAGCCCCGCCCGGCCCCGGCAAACATCGCTGCTCTGCTGCTGCTCCCGTGCACCTTCCCCTCCCGCCCCTTAGCCCCGCGCTGAAAGAGGTCTGAAAGTGTGTTTAAAGAGCATTAAAGAGCACTGGGTAAAGCGTGCCCTTGGTAAAAAAATCAGGGCTTTTAGAGCTGGCTCCAGTGCGCCCTTCCTTCCCCGCCGGGCGCGGGGTCGGGGCATCTCGTCAGTCGACACAGTAAACGAAAGAGTATTTGAAAGGACGTAGGTGCTTACTTTTCAACATCCTCCGCTTCTTAACAAAACATAATTTAAAAGCAGTGCGTTCACATGCCGTGTTTCAAATCTCTGGAAAGTGTTTTCCCATTAGCTCTGAGTCAGACAATGATAATCTGTACATTAACTTGCTGTTTTGAGATGGAAGTTTAAAAGATTCCTGCTAAAGTGCTGTGCTTTGTGACATCAATAGCTGGGTTAGCTTGTTGGTTTGTTTGTTGGTTTTTTTTTTTTTTAATGTAAGTTTTCAAAGTAATCTTAAATATTTGTCTGTTGATTTCAGGAAAAAACATATTGAAAAGGAAGGAGATGCAGCAAAAAGATGGGCTGAAAAATGGGGATTTTTGAAAACACCTCTTGAGGAGGTAAAATTGAATGGCATATAATATAGCTTATAATATAAGCAACACATGAAATACTTGTGCACAAATTTATCTGGACACAAACTTACAAGAGCATAGAAGACTAGAAAGGTACTGAGCATGCTTTACTACACCGGCATCCAAGGTAACAACTGCACTACCTTACTTTTGAAATGGTTCAAATTTTCAGTTTTCTTCTGAATAAAATACCAATCAAGTGGTAATTCATATGCCATGCATATTCTGACATATTTCTCCTGAGAAACATGACTCCTAATAGTGCTAACAAGTACTAGATGCACACTGACAGGAAAATATTTCCCCTTTGTCTCTCCATATGGTATTTTAAAAATCTAGGGGAAAAGGTTCCAGCTAATTAAATTGTCAGTGGGGGAATCTACAACAAATGAAAATATTTGGAGTGATGTCGCTTCTCAGTGATGTTTAGATATTAGAATACAGTAGCACATGATGTTACTTTTGGAATCACAGTATTTCATTGCTAAAGAACAGGATTGATGCAACCCCTGCATAGTTATAAATGCAGTTTGCATGTCTTCTGAAACAAAAATACCCAGTCATTTCCAAAGCACTGGAATAAGTAATCCTGCTTGAGGTGGAAACAACAGGAAGTTCATATGCAACAATGAGGGGAATGGTGTGGATTATCATATATCATAGTATTATTTCAAAAGGTAAATAGTCCAGGTTTTAAATATGTTTTGGTTTTAGTTAATTGGACATGAAAAGAAAGAAGATGCAAAGCCCAAGCTACAGCTTCCAGATCACCTGCGGATTCGACCTGTGACACCTGTGGAAAAATACATTAAGGTTAGGAAATTAGATTTTAAAATTGCAATACAGCAACATCTGTCTTAAGAAACCACACAAACTCTGAAAACCAGTTGTCTTATAGAGGGGGATCTTTAACTATAGGTCAAAGTAAACTGCATTTGCGAGCCAAACTATGCTTTAAAAACATTTGTTTAAGACAAAGTATTGTCCTTTGGATATGGTTGTAATTTTTCTACCTTTATTTAACAGTCTGTTTTTTGGCAGAGACAATACCACTGTCCTCTTCAGTACCACAAATTAATAAGAAGCCGGTTCTAATAAGCCAAGTCATAATTATTTTGTTTTAAATGATTTATATGCACATTCAGAGTCTTAAAGCTGTCAAACAGCTGGAGAGTAGAATGTTGGTTTAATTTATAAATACGGTGTGTCAGGATCACCAGGGAATAGGGTAACTCCAGAGGCAACTAAAGCAGTGACATTGGGAGAGGAACATACTCACAAAAGGGGAAGCAGAATATGCTAAATAAAAGGAAGGTTAGTCCACTTAGAGAAGATTAGGGATGTAAAGGAGATTGGATATTCGTACTTGCTGAACTAGCTTTCTTTCAAAGGATTCCAAGGTTGGGGAGATAAGGTAAGGAGGTAGTAAAAGCTTTTACTGAGATTAAATTAAAATAAAAATTAAGAGCTAGTGTTTAGTGTGGTAAAGAAATGAAATGGCGTAATTTCTGCCATGACTGCTACTTGTTCTTCGCTTTTGTCCCAGACCTCCAGTCTCAGCCCCGTGAAGGTGTTGGTGCATTAACAAATCCTGCAGTTTTCAGCTGCTCCACAAGCATGCAGAGCCTGGTGCTCATTGGAACAGAGTTTCCATTTCACCTCAGAACGGGGAGGAAGAGAAGGGTTAGCTGTGATTTAGGTCACCCTTTACATATTCAGAGTGAAGTTTCATACATCCTTCCCAGAACTGTCTTTCTGCACATTTACCTTGTGGTAACAGTCAAATCTGTTCTCTCTAGGTTAGACTAATAAAAGCTTCTGCACAGTCCCCTCCCCCAGACCGAAAGTGGGACATGATTTCCTTCATTATCCCTCTCAGTGGGTGGCACTTTTGGCCATAAAAATTATCTTTTCTGAGGAGCTGCTCCACCTAAATATCATAAACATTTTCTAATCTTGGCCAAAGAACAAAGTGAAGCAACTCTGGCAAGAGAACTGAAACATTGTTCTCTTACTGTGTATTTCTCTGCTAAGTCCCCAGATGCTGAAATGATAGAACGTGCCCAATTGAGATGATTCAGCCAAAGAAAGCACAGCAGTCACTGAACAGAGTCTGTTGGCTTTTGTTTTGTTTCCTTTTTAGCTAGATTAGTTGCAGATTAACTTGCTGCTCACCCATCTTTTAAAGTAGAAGGAAGGTAGAATGAATAAGTAGTTCTTGATGTAAAAGCCAGCTTGGTCAGTAATATCTTTGGCATTTAGATTTAAAATTATTATTCCATAGCTGCACTGCTAGCAAATGTATTAGAGCAAGGAGAAAACACTGTTTCTCCTGTTTACAGAAGTTAATTAGTTTTAAAGATGACAGTGGTGATCTTCGGCTTGAGCTTTTTCCATACATAATAGTAAAAAAAAAAATTCTGAAAAAGTTAAGTAATTAAAACCCTTATTATTGAGCCAAACTTTGAAAAAAAACCAATCCAACATACATTACTAAAGAATTACTTTATTGTTGGTTTCAGAATGCTACAGCACAGAAGACAATGTTGCATGAAACTTTAACCAAAAATCTTTTCATCATCCAGTTTTACATGTTACTTTGACTTTAGGTGCTTCCATCTCCTCCACTTCCTGAAACTACCCAGGGGTTTATTGGCTGGAGATCAAGTGTTCCAGCACTGGCACTTGAACACGATTTTCAAATCCAAAGCTGCAAAGGAGCCGTCTGCAAGATGAAGTGACCGTGCAAGCCCTCTGAGTGACATTATGAAATATAGAGGCACAAAGATCCATCTGCATTCCTAAGGAAATATCCTGTAGTGGATTCTTGATCATTTCTGCTATTTATGAGAAAATCCACAATCATTTTGGTAAAGTGTGAACATTTTCATTTTACTTAATTGAGTCTATGGCATCCAAGCTGTTAACTCTGCTTCAGAGCTTCTGCTTGTAACTTAGAAATAACAATAAAATAAACTCAGATTAAGATCACAGAGCATGTACTGTTTTTATTAGCACTAATAAGACTATAATTTAAAAGTATTCATTGGAAGTTGGAATGGCAGTGCAAACTTTTAAAATGGTTTCTCCATGAGAACTTCTGCTCATAAAATACACTGGGTTTTGTGTTGGGTGTGCTTTTGCAGGTATTTTATGTAGTTACATAAGTAAGTGAGTAGTTCCCAGTAAAGAAATAAAATACACAAAGGCCACAGTGACACAAAGTCATTTTGAAAAATCAGTTTTAGTATCAAAACAGGGGTTTTCCGTCTGTTGATCAGGATACAAATGGGTTACAAAGGACTGTTATCCCTTCAGTTGTGCACATAGCAATATTTGCACCAAGCAGGGAGGGATGCTCAGAGCCAGCAGGTGATTGCACTGGGAGTTACTGGGGCAGCTTCCTCGGTGCCCTTGGGTTCAGTCCTGTGCTTTGTTATGCACCTGAAGATTTGCCAGTTCTGGAAACTCGGGAGACTCATTGAGCTGCAGCAACTGTTTGCACGATATAATTCTAACTGGCCAAGCTGTTCAAACCAGAGGGTTGTTTAAACAAAAAAGAGCCTCCAAGAAATCAATGCAGGCAGCTCCCTCTAACTCCTTATCACTTAAAGGAGAAAGGTTTTCCTCTTTAACCCTGCTGCAAGATCTCCTTTGTGTTTCTGCAGCCATCAATATCTACTGCTTGAGTCAGCACTACGTCCTTGGCTTTCACAGCAGTAAGGCAGCAGCCAGTGTTTGTTCTTCCCTTCTTCCCAAGAAATGACTCACGATGATCAACATCCCACCTTTTTTTACATCCATTTCCAAATGCCCACAAAATAATAATATTTTACTTTTTTCCATATTCTTTACAAATAATGGAGAAGTGAGTCATATCCTTTGGAAAGATTACCCAAGAAGGAGAAAACATAGCAGAAGTAACTTCAGACACTTTACTTAGAAACCAGAATAAAGAATTACTTGGAGTCAGACTCTGGAAATTGCAGTTAAATTGCAGTTAAATTGCAGTTTAGGTACTAACCATAACCTGTGCACACTGTTCTTTGGACAACCAAGATCACTGTAAGAGCAGTATTTAAATTCAGTGTGCTTTCTTGTCATTGCCAGGTTTGTATCTCTTGTTTATTTTAATCATGTGGTATGTGGTTCTTCAGTTGATTTTAAGTTTGTAAGATCTTATTCTTGTCTGATTTATATAAACAGGTATAATAGTGATTAATATGTCATTTAGTAGCAATTAAATTACATTCATTCAGGCCAAATAAAAGGGGAAATTCACTGGCTTTTAGAGAGTTCTATTAAAGAATTGAAGCTGGCACCAAATACCCAGTGGATGTTTGTATGAAGTGAAATCCAAATCCAGATGAGCCATGGTTTGATTTTGAAAACCAAAATAAATTCTTTGTCCAGCATCTACAGCTGGACATTCCTGACTCTTACTCCAATGTCTGAATATTAACTCTGTCCTGACAGCAAGGGTTTGTATTGTTCATTCTGTCATTTAAGGTACTTTTACTTGAGGAGATACTTTCATAGAGACTAATTTGGGATGTGCAAGGAATATAATTTAAAATTTTAAGTCATTTCTTTATCATAAATCTGTCAGTTGTTATTTATCCCTTGTATTCAGGGTTTTGGTGTTATGTGAAACTAAAAACCTGACAATTTTTTTCCCAACACTTCTAACATTTTACATGAAAAAAATTGTGTAGAAATTGTGGGCTTGCAGCTGACAAAGGACTGCCCAGTCATCTGCCCCAGTTGTGAATACTAAAGGTTGTTACAGAATTATTGTATCACCTTGTTATGTTTGAAACCTGGCCTTTAATTTGTGGAAATTAACCTATTTATTGGAGCCAGGTTGGGTACATAAATGCCACTGCACACTAAAATATCACACGTCTCCAAGGTCAGGACAGTGTTAGTAAACTCTGCACACACCAGAAAATGCTTCAAAACAAAACTAAATCACTTCAAATGTGCAACAGAAGTCTAAACAATTTTAATTCTATATCAAAGTGCTATACCTATGTTTCTGCGCAAGTCAGAGCAGAACCAAAATATGAGAACAAATGTAAGTGTATTTAGATGTCTTTGATGCTCCAACCAAAATTTCATTTGGTCTTTTGCAAAGCTTCTGGTGAGCACAGGGAGCTGCAGAGCGACTCCTCAGTTGAAAAGAATTTTTCAGAAAGGTGAAGCCATCAGGCCTTTAGTGTTGTTTTCAGGTAGACTTTGCTAACAGACTCATTTTAGAGAAGAGCTGTGGATGGTCTTTCAGAACTGCACACACGGAAATGTCAGTCACCAGAGCCAGAGGTGGAAACAGGTCAGCCCCACGTCTGCCACCAAGGACGTGTGCCTGCAGGTGCTCTCCTGAGCGTGTGATGAAAAAACAGCAAAGGCTTAAATGGCAGCTCTATTTAAGTTGAAGAACAATGAAATCAAAATTCTCTTTTTCACATGCACTCACTTAACAAACAGCAAAATTGGGGGACAAAAACCTGGTGTTTTGCTTCACAATGTGTTCTTTTCTGTGCTGTTAGAACTGGCGCAAAACTGGCACTTGCTATCTATAATTTCATTAATATAAGTTACTTTACCAGGAGCTCAGAGTGAAAAGATTGCTATTTATTTAAAATGCATTTTACAGAGAATAAAGATTTTTGATTAGATCATAGTTACCGGTGATTCTGAGTAAGTAGCACTACTTAGGTTGCAATCACCATACAAGAGTTACATTTGGAAAGAACCAAAGTGAAAAGCAGCCGCAGCTTGTGCATAGGCAAGTGATCCAGTGCCTAAAAGCGTGCTTGGAGAATAAACCTCAGTGCTCTGCCTGAGACATCTCTGCAGTGACGTACTGTTACATCCAGTGACGCTCACTGCAGACCTAAGCCTGAGCAACAAACTCCTGTTCCCAGTTCATCCTATTGGCTTCTCTTGTCAGCCTGGGGTAACTTTAGTTCTGAGATTGTTTCCTTACAAAAGAGAGGATGTAGATTTTATTATTACAATTTCCAGGGCCATAAGGCTCCCCACTCACCACAACATTCCCTCCTTTAGTGAAGGATTCCTTTGGTTTCTTCCTCCTTTGTACAAAGTAGCAAAGTGACAAACATTGATCTGACAGAGTCACTGGCAACCGGACCAGAAAGCTCTGCTCCCCTGTGAAACCCAGCCCAGGCTCTCCTGGCTTTAGGCTCCTCAATGTTGTCTTTTGTTCCCCTTGAAGCAAAACAGGTAAGGCCTGCTCACAGACTATTACCTTCTTCCTGACTCCTGTGGTTTTCACATCCCATCAAATTGTCATTTAGCTGAAAGCATGTCAAACCATTTCACAGGGCCATACTGGAATAAATTTAACTGTACTGGAAATTGATATTGTTGTGCTGTGAAACTGATTGGGTTGGAAGTGAACAAAACATCGTTCCTCAGTCATACACAGAAAAGACTAATGGTATTGAGAAATAATTTTAAAACATAACAATTTTGTTAACCTCATGTGTCTCGGTTTAGGTGAGCTGCACTCTGCAGTTACATATGAGATCTGGTTGAAATTTGGAAGTGATGGGTCAATACCATGTGCTTTTATTAATGGAAATTACACCTTTACACCCTGTGGTCACAGGTTGTGTATATGGCACGAGTGAATCTGAATTTAGCCCCTTCACTCATATTTTTCTCCCTTCTGCTTCACTAAAGAAGTGAAATAAACAAAAAATTTACTAAATATTGAAATAAACCTGCAGACTTCAAAGTAAAAACAGATGCAACCATGAAGAAATAAACAGAACAAAGAATCTTCGCTCCCCAGCAGCACCACACTTTCAGTTTGGCGGCTCCACTGACAGCAGTTTCCCTGGGTGCAAGATCAGACTTGCAGGTACCAGATGGGGATTAAATGTGGACACAACTCTTATTAATCAAAGTTTTTAACATAGCATAATTGAGAGTTCCAACACAGGGCTGTAGAAGTGGCCATTTCCCCTGCTTCCTTGATAGAGCCATTTATTCAATCCATTTTCCTGACTGTTTTTCCAAGAGATCATAAATGTGAGAGCAGCCGTGCACCCAAACAAGGCACGGCACCCTCGCCCCGCACCCCCTGCACGCACATTTGTGTCTCCGGCTCTCCCAGCGATGCCTCCAGGCTGCCGAGTGACACCCGGCTAATCCGCGATGCTCCAGCCTGACCCGAACCTGGCAATGCCTTCTCACTTCCCGCAGCCCCTCCTTCTCCTCCCGAAGTGAGAGACGGGCAATGCTTTTATTCCTCACCGGGGAGCAAGACGAGCTCAGCTCTGCTCGCGAATCTCCTCTGCTCGCTGACACGCGTCAGACACAACATTCTCATCCTTAAAAGCTGGAGCAAAAACAGAAACAAAGCAAGAGCCCAAAAAACCCCAGCGAGCTCCAGTCCCCGTCTGGAAGAAATAAAACCATTATGCTCCTATTGCCAGAGCCCAGCGATGTCCTTTGTTTCAGTGAAAGCTGTGTGATTTCTCTGCTCCCCTCGCGCATTACAGCTCCCATCTTGGCACTACACTGGTTAATGAACAAACCCCGTATTTACAGTCTCTCAGGAGGAGCTGAGATCCAACTGACCGACGTGTGGGGAAACGTGGAGGCACAAGGTTTAGGGCTTCACTTGGACATGGAGATCTTCTCCCCCAGCTCATTTCCTTTTGGGTACCTTGAGCCAGGTGCCAGGTAAAGGGAACACACTGCAGTGCAAACTGGACAATAACCTGGTTCCCAAAGAGCACTGCTGATGCTTCTGTTCTCCCAGAAGCAGCGTCCCCAATAATTCCAGTTACTGATGTGCAAATGAGAAAAGCCGTTGCCATAGATTTGACAAAACCAGGCTTTTCACTGTTTGTTTGCTCTTCTGTTTGTTTAAAGTAGGAGTTGTGAGCAAATCAGCATTTTACTGGGATAGCCACAAGCAATGGACAGCTCAAGCCTTCCTCCTTCACCTTGGGCCAGAGCTGTTTACCTTGAGAGAAAACCACCTTCTTCATACTCAACAAATCTCAGTTAAAACCTCCTGCATGCATAGATGCAGAACTCTGCACTTAAAGGACTCACAAAGGAGAAAGAATTGCCTAAATCTGCTTTCTGTTTTCCTTTCACTTGCACTGTTGGAGTCGCTGCGAATCCATCCTTACCTGTGACAGGCAGGACCTGCCTGGTTTCTGCTGGGCAGCCAAACCCTGGTAACTCCCTGTGCCCCTCTCAGCTCACTGGTCCTGCTGGGGTTAACCAGCTGCTGAGGGTTTCTGGAACACAGAAGACACCAAATTACAAAAATACTGCAATGATTTGGAATGTATTTTACATTCATTTCATGTGTGTGTTTGGCAGTGTTGCTGGACTTGCTTTGAAGCTGAATAAAGCACATGCAGAGTGGTCATGGATGTGTAAAAACATCCAGATATGAGAATGGCTCTTCAAACCTGGTGAGCCAAATCTTTCGCTTTTGAAGAAGGGCTCTATAATGCTGATTTAAACATTTTTACTGTGGAAAAGTAGATAAGTACACAGCATTGTTTAGTAAGCCTCCTGAACAGTCCCCATAAGGGCAGAGTGCAGAGCTCATCCTATACCTCAGGTTCCAAAATATTGTTCTCCTGGTCTTGCCCAAACCCTTTGGGGTAAGACAATGAGACATAAAAATACAAAGTTTTACAAGACTATAGTCCCAGCTCAAATCTCTCACAAAACTAACAAAACAAACAAGCTTCACTTTCTTTCTTGATGACTACAGTCTTCCCTGAAAAATTACAGCTTTATTATGCATAATTCAATTTCATCAACCGCTTTTCTTTATTGTCCCTTCTAATTATGCACACATATACTTGTTATTTATTGCAATACATAAATTATGCTCCAAGCATAGCACAGAAGTACACACACACACTTCTTATGTAAGAGGAATGGAAAAACAGTCAGGCCAGTCAGGGATTTATTTACTCCTATATCCCATTCTGGATTTGTAGGTGTTTGTACAGATTCAGAAACCACATCTGAATTCTGTCTGAATTCTCCCTTTGGTCACTACAAGGGTGTTAATTACCTGCATTCTGTAATGTATCACAACAACTTTAAATGCTTTTTATTTCTGAAAAACAAGGCTGGATGCACAGAAGATTTTATGCTTCTGACAATGCAGTAACTCAATTTGTTGCCTGATTTTGGCTGAGAGAGGCTAGGGTCAGCAGTGTTTGATGTGCCACATGCATTACTTTTAAACTCTGCTCATAATTCAGGACTGCAGTCCAAATTCAGACTTTAAAAGATACACCACAGGATCCTTGTTCTCCATAAAGCTACAGAGGGAGCTTGGGCAATGAGATCTTATCTTTAGACTTCAAAGGTATTGTCTGAAATGAGTCCCTGGGGATAAATCCCCTCAATGCAGGACACCAAGGCCTTCCTGAGCCCACTTTGACTGTGCTGGCCACTCACCCTTCCCTGTAAGAACATCTGCGTACAAAAAACTAAGCCAAAAATGTCAGGTTTTCTCCAGCACATATTGAACCACCTATGGAATATAATTAATCTCAAGTGTACATTCCCTCTGCAAGGTGTCAGGATAGCACAGAGTGCAGAGGCATTTGTGTCCAGTGAAGAATGTAATGCCTGCAGGCCTCCCTTCTCCCCAGAGGAAAGAGACCTGAGAAGCCCCTGTAATGGATGCTTATTTGTCTGTGGTATCAATTTATTAATTTGTCACACAATAATCATTAATCGGCATCTGGTGCTCAGACAGTGCAAGGGGTCACACAGTCAGCCATGCAGCATCACCCACTGCCCTGCCAGGCCTCTCCAGAACCCACAGATGCTAAAACACCAAACAGGCAGTGGAAAGATTTCATTTCATAAAGTAAATGCTGCTTTGCAGTCCTTGGATGAGCCCAGCCATGGAAGCTCTCCTAACCAGAGCAGGGAGTGCTCCCCTCGTGTCCCTGAGGTCACGGTTTGGCTAAACATGTGCAGAACATGCTTGGCTCATTACACATGTGCATATCAAATCCACATTCAGCAGCAAGGGAACAGAAGACAATACATGGTAAAGTGCTGGAACCGCACTTCAAAGATCAGGATGCAATTCCACGGACTCCCAGGGTGACTTTGGCCACAACAGTCACCTCCCCTGCTTCAGCTCCCATCTGTAAAAAGCAAAATAACCATCCCTCATTTTTACTTCATCCATCTTTGCAATTTAAACTCTGAGTTCTTTGTAGTGGTGTCTCTTTCTCAAAATACATCCAGCTCCCAGTACACAATGTCCTCCTCAGAACAGCCTTCTGGAAATGCATTCAAAAAATAAACTAAAAAGAACCAGCTAAAACATCCACTGATGAGATAAGACCACCAGCACAACAATGCAGTGAACAGCTGTAATCTGTGGGAGGATTATTTCTCTTTGCCATAAATGCCATCTATTTTTCAAGACAAGCTCTTCCCCTTCATAGAACAGGGAACTCAGTATGTGCAGACAACTTCCCTCCCCACCAGTATGGTTTTTAAAGGTTCACAGTAGTTTGTGACATTAATTAGATGTCACATCTTAATGACAAATATTAGTACTACTCTGCTTGATTAACATAATTTATTTCTTCACTGGATGTTTTATTCCAGATGAGCTGCTTTTCATCCATCCCTATTTGGTGGTGGAAGAAATGCATCCTGACATGCAATGTTAATGTGCCCTCAGTGCTGACCTCTTATCTCTTCGCTTTTCATTCTCACCCCCCACGCCGTTCTCTGCAGTGCCTGGAATGAGCTTCAGCAGCAGCTCTTGGTCAAGACTCTCACAGATTGGACCCCTGCCAATGCTTTTGGGGTGTTTAGCATTGACTAAAGGTCTATTCCTATGACACACACATTCAAATTTAGCACTAAACTGGTGGGGGGGGGGGGAAAAAAGAAAAATATGTAAAATGCCACTTTCTGACAAGCAGAAAATTAGAATTCATTCCCCTGAGAATTAAATGGACTTTTCTGCTTCCAGTCACTAACTATGACAAGGTTAACATTTTTCAGTCTAATGACTAAGGACATTAAGTGTGCATGTGAATAAGAAATAAAATTACTGGAGGGTATTAGTGAAGTGTGTGACAACAGCCCAAGCTGACAACAGAACTCTGAGGCTGCAGATTGTGGCCAACACTGATCCTTTGCGGTGGAGAACCAATGGATACTGGAACATGGAGGGCATCCTTCTGTCCTTATTACTGTAACATCAAAATCCCAGCAAGAACCATGTCTGGGTGGGGGGAGAGCTCATCCCAGAGGGCATCCAGCACCTTCCCAGTATCCCAGGCAGGGACACCACATCAATCAGAGCCCACAACCCCCTGGAGATACCCCAGAAAGAAAAAGATCCCAAGTGCATCTCTTACTTCCCCAAGGATTCTTTCACCACACCTGATTTAATTCTGATATGACACGAGGATTAGGGTAGGAGATTAAGTTGTTATTTGTGACTTGCCTTAGCTTCTGTCCTCCCCAGTTCAGTTTTCCCTGTAGCTCCTCGCTGTCTTAGCTGTGGCAATGTGAAGTTGTGGCTTGCAGACAATAAAGGATTTCATAGGATGCAGCACAGAGGGCTCAAAGGAAAAAAGAAATCTCTGTGTTATTGATATGCCCTTAATGATAGGCATTAAGGTGCTGGAAATTTATAGTTATTGGGAATCTTTCAGGATACATGTAAAACTGGGGCACTAGAAGGTAAGACAGGAAAATTGTATTTTCAAATACCTAATTCCTTTGGTGAAAAATAAGTGTTAAAATGACATTTAGATATATAGGTTAAGTTAGAGAAAGCCCTTTTAAACAGGGACAATTAACATGGATTCTATCAGAACAAAAAAAGCTGCAAGGATATCAACAGAATTCAACACAGAGTTCTCTTTTTATTGTTTCTGCCTTTGATTTGGTTTCAAAAGCTGCTTGGCCACAACAGAGAAAAACCCAAAGCTTACAATTTAGGGGATAAATGAAACATTTAAAAAAATTAAAATAGACATTAGGACTAAAAAGAAGGAAAGAAAACCAGAAGAAAACAAGTACTTTCAAAACCACAGAATCTACCTCTAGATTAGCCAACTGGAAGGATTCACCAATTTCTCTTTGCTTTTCTGTGGCTGTCAGGGCGCTCAACAATCCAAAACAATGCATTTTTAAATTCTTCTAGTCTGAAATCAGTGTGATGAACTATTAGGCAGCTCAGTAATAGATTGTGTTTGCTGTAACATCAAAAGCTGGATTCTCCTCTCTTCATGTACAAACCACCAGCCACATCTCAGCCTCTGAAAGGTTTTGTGCTTTGCCAAAGCAGCACGAGAGGATTCCTGCGTGTTTGACACCAATGACACGTGCTGCACCTGCCCTCCACAGGCTCAGATCCACACTCCACACCACTCTCACCCTGACTGCTCTCTAATTACTTTTGGTCATTACCTCACACTCCCCTACAATGAACTGCATAAGCCACTTACCTGCCTGTAATCCTGATAAATCCAAATCATTTTGAATGAGTTTGTTTTGTTCCTCTGCCCCTCCAACTTCCTCAGCCTTATTGTATGTCATCAGCATATTTCAGGCACTTTTGAAATTACATTCTGCTCGAGGTCACTGCACTCATTTTAATTCCAAGCCCCCAGAACATCAGTGCTTTAACTCCCTTCTGATTTATTTATACTGTTTATTATCAGAGCCCAGTTCAATCAATAAAAGCTGGAATTCAAACACATGCACACATTTGAATTATGCATAAAAACATTCATCAGGGGACAGAAGACAACTGCTATGGTTCCCAAACATACAGCAGCTCATAGGTAAGGGGGCTCACAGCCATGAATTTTTATACCTTGACTTCTGCTTGACCCCAGTGGTTGTTTGGCTGCTGGAAACCAAATGAGTTGAAATAGCATCAGAAATTCCACCAAAGATGCTTGGCCAAGGGATCTCTGCATTTCTTATCCCAAGCCACTAGGACTGTATTTATGGGCTTCCTGAGCTGACAGTGCCTTTATTAGCTCCTGTACACGCAGGAATTCCAGAAAAACACCAGCAACCCACACCAGACAGTTGTGTCAAGCACATGCTGCAAACAGAACAATGTACAGGGAACTGGAACTTAAAGGGAAACCAAAACACAAACCTCAATTGCAGCCTGGCTTAGGCATCAAACCAACCTAAACAGGCTGCTGGAAGCAGAGTAGGAAATTAATAACTTTTGGCTCCCCTCTGCAAACCACCACCCTCCCCAAACCTTACTGGTCAGCAGATCCTCAGGCACAGCTCGCTGCTGGCTTCTGCTTGCCTTTGAACACAGTTGGTGGTTACAACCCAACAACCCTGCAAATTCAGAAAATGAAGGCAGAGAAAGAGTGTGGATGTGGGTTCTGCTAGTTGTGCTGCAGACAGACTGCCTTTGGAATTGTGTGCCCCAGCTCATCTGCAGCCCCATTTCTCTCAGTCCTCTGCCACCTCCTCACTGCCCTTCCCTCTCCATCCTCTCCCTGCCATGGATCCCTAGCAGCCATCCCTCAGAAGCAATCATCCTCCCTGCTAATCACTCGTCTGAAAAAGCTGTTTCTATTTTTCCTTACTGCTCCAAGTTCTTGTGCCACAGCAGAGCTGTGCTGTTTGCAGCACATGGAGGCATGGCCTGAGTGCTGGGGACTAAATCACAGCCCCTCTGCCCCTCCTCGTGAATTTGACAGTGACAAAATTCCCTCCTGAATCTTTTCTGGCCTAGAGTTATGTGAATTCCAGGAGTCTCTTTGAAATCCTGTTTTAATATTTCACAATTTATGCACAGAGAATATTTTGGCTTTTCTATCAATACATTTCTGCTTGGTAACTCCCAGTTTGAATGCTGATTGTGTTTTGCATAAATTAACTAAATTGCGGCCCTTCTGTTTCATCGGTACTTTTTGTCTGCTTCCATCAGGAACAATGTCAGGGAGATTGCAAGCTGACTACAATTCTCTTTCCTAAGCAAGAGGAAAACATGTAAGAGCCCAATCAGCACCAGTTTCCTGATGTCTGTTGGGCTTTATAAGCTGTATTGTACTCTCACATTTAACAATTTCTGTTCATTTGGCTCACTTTAAGAAGGGAATGTAACAATTGCCACAGTGTTCTGAGCCTCTGGTGTCTATTGATAAATATGGAACAGGTGTAACAACAGCTTCTTTCTTTCTCCTTAAAAATTCCCTGAGCTAAAAAGTTGTTTGTGCAATGCCAAAGCAAGGACAGGTCCCTGTTCCCCAATTCCAACACTCAGCTTCCATAGGGAGCGGTGCAGCAGACTGGAGTTGACAGGTACAACAAGACCAACCACGGTGTGAGGCTGCCAAGAACACAAAACTCTGCTCAGGTGCTGCCTGAGCCTGGAAGGAGGCTTCCCTTTAAGTCCCATATCCCCACAGGCAGGGGGAGTTCCAGCAATTGATGGCACATTTTAAAGGTTGTTTTACTGCCCAACATTTCACAGAAGAATTCCACATTCAGCCCAGGTCTGAAAGCCAACAGTGCTTACACCTGGGACAGGTTTCATTTACCAAGAAATGCACTCACATCCCACCCATGACAAAAATCAGTTACCACAAGTTGGTTTATAAAACAGTCACAGGATTTATTGAGATAAATACAAATAGAAAGTTACATAGATTCTTTATTCTGACAAATGAATGACACTTCCAGAGTGTCCCCACTTAACTGGGCTCTAAACACCCCTGTGTACTGACACAGCTGCCACGTGCTCATCCCACCAGGGCCACCAGTGAGGCTCAAACCTAAGCAACATGACCAACATGCTTTGGATCACAAGTGCTGGATCACTCCCTACAGCATCCCAGCAATATTGCACCAACTACTGTTACTGTCACGTTCCTTAGCTGGAAATGCTAAAAGTGAAATGCTGCTGTGAAAGTGGATGGGCTACCTAACTTTGCTCCACCTGGCTTTTTAAATAGATATTTTTGCATAATTTAAACAACCCAGAGAACTGCACGTGAACACACTCATTGCATACATTTGTCTAGGACAAGACGTAAAGTGCGGCCTTTAGTCATGCTGAAATCATTTCTAGTTTAAACTAAACCAAAAAGACAAACTGGCAGAGGGTAAATCTGGGTAACAGACCTGCACATTGTCTACAAAAATCCCACCCCAGAACTCTGCTGGCCCCCATTAGGACATGCAACTGTGGAGCTGGAACAGGAGGTTTTAAACGCTCACCTCGTTCAAAACTGACGTGAATTTGAGAGCCAGAGAGGTACCAAAATGTTGTTTAAAAATAAAGAACTTTGTCCAGCCTTTTAATGAACTTTTATAGCTGGTGGCTTATCCTTTACACATATCCTAGTTAAAAACTCCTACTGAACACTAACCAAACATGCTAAAACCTATGGAAGCTTGTGTTTCCCAGTGGATTATTGCAAGTCAAGGTAACTACTGAAGGTGATCTGACAAACCTGGGTTGGGTTAACGTTCAAGGTATTTAATTTATATACACTATATTTCAAACATACTTACATATACACACACTTAAAAAAATCTGTTCAGTGCTGAGAAATTTAATGAACTGATAATAAAAAACAGAAGCGAAACCTTGTCAGAAAGGCCTTAGAAAATCTGAACTGTTAGAAAATACCAGTATAATGCCAGCATTAGAAAAAGATATTAGAACTAGAAAAAAATTAACTTGAGGGGTCTTTTTGTTAAGAAATGGCAATCATAAAAAGTCTGTACTGAAGAAGCATTTGTTTTAAATCATAAAAAAACCTGTAAAAAATTAAATGTAGAATGTTGCAGAGTTTACACTGTTTGCTGCAATAGCAGTGGTATATTTCTGCCTGCAGCTTCCAAAGAGCATTTTGTGATCTTACAAGAAAACAATTAATTACAAATACTGTACATATTATAATACATGACTGGTTAACTCCTACAAAAGTGAGCCCTCCCAAAATACAGAACCCAGCTGAGGAAGCTACTCACTGTACTGCAGACAAGCCACATCCAAACAAAACCAGGACTGGTACTTCTGTGAAAACCTTCCCCCATGTGAATTACTTACTGTGGAACATGAAATAAGGACACGTATTTACACAGGTCTGCTGGGGAGAAAAGACTCTGCTCTCAGAAAGAAAGTAACTGTTATCACCTGAAACCATTTCTTTAGTGTTTAAGTAGGACAAAGTTTCAACCCACAATAAAAAAAGATACTATTTTTTTTTTCCCAGGACCCACATTATTGCAGATTTGGGATCCAAGAGAAGACAGGGTCCAGCAGAAGTATAAGCTTTCTAATTTTTCTGAGTCTGCTCAATTTGACTAACACAATTCTGCTCCTTCTTCCAGGCCCCCGTTCCAACAGACAGGAGCCATCCCACTTCCCCTCACACACCTCACCTGGTGTTTGCCCCAGACCTTGCCCTACAACCCACAAAGGTGCAGAGCAGACTGTGGCACCACCTTTCCCCGGAACATTTCTGCACCGGGGTTTTGCAGAATTTAGAGCTCCTTTGTTTCTTAGGAAAAGCTGTTTGTGGTTTAACTACTGGGCAGGTGAAAAGGTGTTTGTTAAATGAGGTGTGCACGTAAAACAAAGACTCAGAAGGAGGAATTTTCCACTTAGGAAATCTCCAGTCTACCTGCTCCTGGGAGAGGCAGCAGCAACAAAAACTGACCCATGAACACCTGTAAGGGCAGTCAAAAATATTGCTATTATGTCTTGTTAACACTGTAAGGGTATAGCTCAGAAAGAACAAATTAACAGAAACCTCACAATATACAAAGAATCTTGAGCTCTCTGTGCTTTGAAAAATATCACACATAAAAATGACCCATGCTTAATTCTAGCAGTGTAACTACTTAAAAAATGAAATGATTTTTGAGCTTTTCCCACTGATACAGAATTAAGTTCTTCGTAATTTTTTGTCACAATTCAAAACTATTCACATATATACACTTTATTTTCAAATAAATGCAATAGGTGGAAGATTATAATAAAGTGAGGAAAGCTTCAGGAAAGTTTGCTAAAATCAGGTTTTAAGATTTAGAAACCTTTTTAAGCTTACAGCAAACTTGTCCTAACGGAAATAATTCTGTTAAAAAAATGAAATGTAAATTCCAATTTTGCTGAAACACCAAGTGTAGTGTAAGACTTTACAGACAATACTGAAGTGCAGGTGAGGTCAGAGTTATCACTTCCATTTACAAAGGAAAACCAAAAGGAAGGAATTACTCACAGGAATCAAACACACCTCTGTAGATGAAACAAGGTCATGAAATGAAGACTAACATTTCTCAACACCACCTTTCCTGCTCAAATAGGTGACAAAACCCACCTTATCTGTCCTCATTACTCACACTAACAGAAACAAGGTGAAAAACCTTCCTGCTGTTCAGCCTTCAATGCAGAACAACCCCTCAGTTTTGTTTTTCAATGGTGATATTGTTCATGTTATCCTGTTTCAGTTTTATGGTGGCAAAGAAAGACACATCTTGATCTCTGTCAGACTGCAGGGCTAGAATGGTCTCTTCTGCAGCTTCTAGGTGAGGATTGCCAACACTTTTAAAATAAGCTGGAATAAGGGGAGAAAAAAGACAATTTTAATCATATCCAAAGGAATAAACCCTAGAGCATAAGTACTGCAGAAATACAGAGAATGCCAAAACCATCTGGGGCAGCTTATCCAGCTTAGTCTCCTTACAGACACTACAAGAAACTACGGAAGCTGACAGAGAAAGACAAATATGCTGCTTTTGATTCATCTTATTAGGTACTTAACTACTTCTAAGATAAACTCTTTTTGCTGAGCCCTAAATAGAAATGAATCAATGAGCAACAGAAAGCTCAGGAAGCTGCTACCGTACAGTGCATTCCAAAACCTTCTCCATACTTTGCTCTGAAAACAAGGTTAGGCGATTTCTGTGAATAATCGGAGGGCAGCACACAAATTACAACTGAGACGGAGCAGAATAACCCAGCTTGGTGCTCGGGGGATCCCAAACGCAGAGCCGGGCGCGGCTGGCGGGGCCGCACTGCCCCCGTGTGGGGCCGCTCCGCACCTGCAGGCCCGGCCCTTGGGGGAGCATCCCCCGTCCCAGGGCTGCAGAGCCGCTCGCGCACCCCCAAATCTGAACTGAAATCCTAGCCTACAGCGCATGATTCTGAGCTCCAAGAGCTGTGCTGGCAGAGGAGGGCCGGCCTTGCCGAGGTGTTGGATCTTTCCAGGGAAATAAGGACCACACCTTTCTCCAGCAACGTCTGCCTGAGAGCCTTGGCGAGCAGGACCCTGACGTTTGGCACAGGATCCGATGCAAGGCTGAGCAGGCTGGGGAGTAAGTGTTCCACAAACTGGTCCACAGGCATGCACTCCTCTTCTACGACTGCCTACGAGACAAACACACAACAGACAAAGCAACACTTAATGTTAAAAAGACTTTATTGGCCATTTCTTTCCACCTTGTCCTTAATTTGGCCTGTTAAAAAAGCTCAGAATGAGAACACTCCACCCTGTGTCTCACCGTTGTGAGTTTCAGTCAAAGATGGGCAAGGAAGTGCAGATTAATTTCTTTCAAGAATGTTTTAGGAAATGCTGCTCTCCTGCCTGTCATCACCCTTTTCCTTTTAACGTTCAACCCTTGCTCCTCACTGCTACCCAAGGAAGCATTTTTGCTTTGGAAGGGGTGAGTAGTAGCAATAAAGAAGAAAATAGCTCCTGGCATCCAGCATCCATTGGTGATGTGAAGAGCTCTTGTGATCCTTCAGCCTAGCATGGCCAAGGATTAAACAAATGTATCTCTATTTGGGACTTAATTCTTATTTTTCCACTGGGACACCAAATAGTCCAAGGATCAGCTGTGGCAGCTGGAAGCACAGACCCAGACAGGGACACCGCCTGGGGTGGGACACTCAGATGCCAGCACTGAGACCACACTGACTCTGACCAAACCAAAAATGACCCAAAAAAATTGTGAGTTCAAATTTCAGTTTTGCCCACATTGCTGCAAAGCCCCAAATTTCACGTGCACATAGAAACAGAGAGAGAACATTCCAACCTGACAAATGAAGGCAAAGGCCTGTCTCCCGACCCACTTGGAGCAGTGGCGAAACCGCACTACGAGCTCGTTGATGAAATTTAATCCCAGGGCACTGGCACTGTTTGCATAGAACTTCTGTAGTATTGCTACAACCTGTGAGACAAAGGAATGGGAAAAGGAAGTGAACAAAAAGAAGAAATGAAACTTCAGCTGCAGCCCTTAGACTTAAAAAGACAATTTTATTTGAATTCTATGAGGGACACTGCATTCAATGTAGTCAGATGTGCTTGTAGGCTTCATAACAAATTAAATCAGCTTTGAGGAAAGATCAGTAGTTGGTTGTTCTGTGGTTTGTTTTTTTTTTTTTTTCTCCCCAGAACTAAGTGAAGGTTTTCCAAATCACATATACCAGCTTTCATTCACTTCAAAGGATTTCTCAATCACAAACAACCACAGAGAAAAAAATTAGTATCTGCGGCAGTCTGGCAACCCCAGATATTTTATAAGCTTTCCATTTCACTTTTTTCCATATTGATTCCTGTGTTTATCAAAACATCCCTGTTCACCCTACTTGTCTGAAAAAGCAGTGATTTCAGGTACCCTCTCCAGGACCATTTTCCTGCTCTCCTGCCAGGAAGTGAACTAAATCCCCTACCAGTCTGAAGGAGATCCACCGAACTTCTGAAACTTTATCGGAGCACAGAGTCAGTGCAATGTGCCTTAAGTAGTCATAGACATCATTGGGATTGTAGAGCTCCAGGATCAGGATCAGCTGCCTGGAACACAAAGGAAATCATTAACTGTACCAAGTGCAGCACCAGCCTGCTGCCATTCACCAGCTCCTACAGGTGGGGAATGAGCACCAAAGCACCAGGGTTACTACAGAGCCCTTGAGCAGTTTGTTCTTCACTTGTCAGAGGCTTTAATCCATCAGGGAGGCCAAGAGAAACTGTGATCCAAATTACGTGTATCAGTGTATCAACATTATCCAAAAGCTATGACCAGACGCGTGACAAGCTTTTTTCAGCTTCAAACCAATACCCTGTACATTCTTGCAAAGCAAAAGCAAAGCAAAAACTGAGTATTTACCTCAGTGTAGTAATCTACGTGTCAGAAAATAATTCCTATGTCAGAACCACACAGAACTCGCTCCAGCCACAGAACCAGCAGCCACACAGAACCCAGGCAGTGGCAGCTCCCCACCAGGGCTCAGGGAGCTGCTGTGTAACTCCTGTACCACTGTGAGTCTGTTGTGCCAAGCTACAAAGGGACAGTGAGGCATCAAGAGCCCACTGTAAACACAGTGACAAACACAGCAACACAGTGAACACAAAGGTCAGACTTCATCTGCAAACTGTGGCTACAAAGATATCAACAGCGCTTGCAGAAAAAGAACTGTGGGATGTTCATCTGCCTTTTATATGTACCCAATCTTACAGAAGTATCAAAATAATAAACTTATTTTTAAGAACGGTTTTTTCTTTCCTACACATTAAAAAATGACTTTTTACATGCGTTTCATCAATTTTTTGCAAGGGAGTCTTGAACTAATAAATTCTCACTGAATAGTATCTATCAGATTGTCACGTTTCATCAGCTGCAAGTCAACCAGATCTCCATTTTAGTAAAATCACAGTCATTTAATTTTCAGTCACACATTACAACACAACTTGTGAAAAATAAAAAACCCCAAAACCCCAAATGCCCTCGACTCCCCCCAAACAACTCTAACAGCCTGTGGCTTTTTCCTTCCTAAAGAACTGTAAACTTTTAGCTCCTAATTGAGATGTGCTAACTTCTGAATGTAATTACTGATTTCCAAGTTAGTAATACAGGTTAAAAATCAGAAGTTAACAAAATTACATACTCTGCCAGCTCGTAACGAAACCTCCAGTTCCTGCTGTTATCAGTCACCACAAATTCTTGCAGCTGGTAAAGATACTCTCGCCTTTTGTCTGCATGAAGTAGCTAAAGGAAAAACATGACTGGTATAAAACTGATTAAACTTCAAACTTGCGGTTCTCTGGTGTGTCACTATTCACACCTATGTGCCTTTTCCTACTTGAAAGCAAGTGACCAATGACAAGGTGCTTCCTAAAAACTGTGCACAATCAGCCGAGTGCCTGAACACACACAGGTGACATCCGAAGTACAAGAAGTCATCCCTTTAACAACACCCAAAGCACCATCTCTGGGCAGAAGAGTGAGTAACTAAAATCTGAGGATCTGTGTGTATTCCACAGCAGCCCACCAGGATCTGCTCTCTTCTCTCCCAGCCCCAAACACAAATTGCTAATGGGCCAACGTTCCCAGTTTACAACAGCCAGCAGCATTTACAAGCACATTTACAAAGGGTTTTCAGCTTGGTATGTTGTTGGGATATGAGAGAAAAGAGAGGTGAGGCACATTAAAAGAAGGAATAGAGGCACATACACAAAATGGCAGCATTGCAGAAAGCTAAACACTAATTGGATATTGAGACATGCACAGCTCATTTAAAAACTCTTCATATAATGGAGTCAGAAAAAACTTTACGGTGAGAAATTTATTACATTTTCCTACCTTCAGAAAGTCATACAGATGTTTGAGGACACCAATACGCACTTCATCCAGGTCTTTCAAGAACCCATTGAAAATTGGCACCAGATCAGCAGCTGTTAACTGATCCCCCAGGATCACAGCCAGCTCGTGGATGGAGAAAGCCAGAGTGCGCCGCACCTTCCACTGCAAACAGGCCAGCAAGGGAGCTACATGAGGCACCATGACTAAAATAAACGAGTTTTTGAACTTTCCCTGTGTGAGGATTGAGACAAACAGGGCTAGTAGAAAGTGTTAATCATATTTATGAACTCTGATTTAAATTTGGAATTTTATATTTTTAGTGCATGTTTATTCCTCTATATGAATGTATCTAGTGATCTTACAACTACAGCACAAACTGAAGAAAAAACTTCCTCCTCAAAGTTCTGATTTTTTTGTAACAAAACTTTCTTTTCTTACCTGTACATCTGAAGCCAGTGTCTCGTAGGTGTCCTTGAGGCAGTGCCAGTTCTGCCTGCCCAGAGTCAGAGCCACCCCGGGCAGGCTGTAGGCACAGTGCTTGGCAATCTCAGTGTCAACGGTCTGGGCCCGAGCAGGGTCGGTCATGGACAGGTACTGGTCCAGTAAAGGCTGAGGGATGATGTCCTACAGACAGACACACTTCAATTTAAGAGCAGAAAGAAAATACAGCTGCTGTGCTACAGTACTACCAACCAGCCAGCACCAAAACACAAGAGACAGGACACCCCTTGCGTGTGTTACCCTCACCAAGGGTGCGTGACTCCAGTGGTTGTTTCTCCTCTCATTAGGACACAGCAGTCAGCAAGGAACAGTCATGATGGCTTTATCAATACTTGCACCAAGCAAGCTGAAAATTCCTTCTTTGCTGATGCCAAACAGCAAATCAGTGACAGAATAGGACAGTCAGTGCCTACCTTGGTTGCACAGGTTGCCTCTAAGGCACCAGAATGTTTCTAATTTTCTCATTTAAAACAGGGTTCTCTTTGAATTCTGGAGCATTCCTTCACATTCTACAACCGATGCACTGCAGAAGGTATCACTGCACTAAGGGTAAGATGACCTGTATCCAGTACTCCACTAAATCCATTAGATGCCATTTTAATCACCTGTAATTTTGACTTGTCATCTTCAAGTGGTGGAATATTTTCTTGCTCGTTCCTCAAAAACACACTGGTTCCTCTGTGTTGTTCCTGTGAGTCCTGTAAAAGGAGGTACCAGGTAGTGAAATGAAGGAGACTTAGTGCTGTTTGGGCCATTTCAAAGCATCACAGTGCAGAACAATGGAGCTCAGATTGAGAACAGCCCTGCACAGGAAGAGCCTTGTTCAGTGTACAAAAAACTACAGTTGCACACTGAGGCAAACAGAGACTGTAGCAGCAACAAGGGCAGCAGTAGTTAAGATTTACTTCTAAAGACAGCAATCTAACATCACAAACCCAACATTCATACACATTTTGGATGGTTACTTTTAAAGTTTTTATTTTTGAAATTAACTTATATTCAGGAGAATTTAATCAGAAAAAAAAAAAAAAATGTACAAGACTACTGCAAAACTCCTGGGTCATTTGGGTACAAACAGAAATTATAACCCTTAATGGCTTTTGGTTTTTTTGATTAGAGTAAGTAGAATATGATAGCTGTAGTCTAGAAATGTTCAAAGGCTTTGGATCAAAAGTGGCTCAGTTATGCCAGGGACTGCACAACCCCACACAGCTCAGACATGGAGCACAAGGTGTACTTACTGTGCTTTTCAGAACACTGGTGTTTGACTGGTCACTGATGTCTTCCTGGCAGGCAGGGGATGGAAGTGTGTCCCCCTGCACCTGTTTGCAGGCAGCATCTGAAACAGCTGTTTCATCCAAAATCATTTTGTTCTGAAGATTGTCACTACTTTCTTCCATTTTTTTGGTCTCGCAGTCACCAACAGAATCAAACTGAGCAGCTCTGAGAGCAGCAGACAACACTTGGACCTGAGCTGTGTAAAGGAAAAAATGGTTATTTAGTCTCTTTTCTGAATTTAAAGGCATTAAACCTGCAATTAACTCACCTGAAATGATAAAAGGTAGCACAGTATGAGCTGCACAGAAATGCTGTATTGGCAAATATTTGCTCTTGGAAAGAAAAGGCCTTTAACTGCAGAGCTCTCAAGAGACTTGGTGAAACAAGAAACTGAGCTGACTATGGATGGCAAGAGGGATTTGGTCCATAAAACACAGATCCCACTATCAGGCCAATATCCTTCCAATGCTTTCAGCAAAGAGCCTGTTTCAGGTGCTTAAAGAGAAAGAACTTGAAATTAGGGCCATTCTCAGTCAGCCAATATTAGATGAATTCAGCTTGTAACAGGCAGCATTGTCACTAAACCCCAGTACCTACAATACTCAAAACCTGTTAAAACTGTCTTAACAAGCTGCTTTCCCTTCTGTAGTTAGATCAATTTATTTTTCATGCAAATAGAAGCCAGGAACATTTCCCCAGCTGCTCTGGAAATAACTCAGATCTTATGGAAAAACCTGCTGCATAACCTTCTACTGTAATTTACTATTCAAGGTAGGTTCATCACCCTATGAATACCAAGCCAATTAAAATGCAATCAAGTGTTCTGTAAAGGCTAGAAAACCTGCTCAGAGAAAACACAATTTTACTGTCAGAGAGCCTCACCTTGAACATCTGGATCATCCATGTGCTCCTGTAAGCTTTCCAGAACCTTTTTTATCTCACTGCTAGCGACACAGCTATTACACGGCACAGAGCAGGCATCGTGGTGCTTCTCAGCCTTGAACTGCAGCAACTCCAGGTCGTGACTTATGTCGGGCAGAGGAGGGCGCCAGTACAGGAATGTGTTAAACACGTCCTCGGCAGGCGGCAGCGCAGAGCTCAGCCCTGGAAAACTGCTCTCCTTCCTGCCTTCGGTGGCACCAGCAGCAGCTTTGTCACCCTGACACAAGCGAGACACTTCTTCTCCAGGGCTGGCACAACAATCTGAACTTTCTTCCCATAGATTTTTATTTAGGTCCTCATGAATTTCTGCTGAAGTCTCCTCAGTCGATGATTCTGGTTTGATTTCCATTGGTTGTTCTGAGCTGGAAATAAAGTTATTGAAAGTAAACTTGAAGTACTCTGTAACAAGAGGTTTTCAGTGAAATACTCCACAAAAGACAGCACAAACAACAGAAGCTTTTCTCTAAAGAAAGACAGAATTTGTTACCACTATGCTTTACTTCATCAGTTTTCCCTTTGCCCTGCTGTGAAGTCAAAGTGAATTTTTCAATAATGTGGTTACACTGAAATGCGTGATCTCACTCTTCAGACCTTTTCTGGAACTGTATTCTCAAATAGAGATTTTTAGCCTTGACAAGCCACAAAAACCATCACCTTCCTTTTAACCCTTTCCACTCCACCACACCTTTCCCAGGATTTACCTGGACAATGGAGCATTTGCACTGGAAGACATCACATTGATATTGTTACTTGGCTGACAGGAATTGGAATTCACATCTTGTGCTGATGGTCGGATACTCAGTGTCCCATCTTCTCGAATGTAAAGACCAGCACTTGAAGGGTTTGCAAAGGTGGAAATAAATGGGCCAAGAGACTGAAAAGCAGCCTGGCGAACCTGTGGTGGTGTAAGAGCAACAGTCAGGCTTCATGCAACTCTCGGAGTTGAAAAATCTAAATTTGGTGCAATTTGCAGTAAGAACCAATTAGTTCTTAATATAACAGCTTCATTTAATTCCAGGTATAAACAATTACCAAATAAGTGACACTTAAGCAAAGGGTGATACACCTAAGCATGTATTGACAATCACTGTACAGAAATCTTTTGGAAGTTATAAATTTAAAGGACATCTGTTTACTTCAGCTCATCTATTTAACACAAGCAAACTTTTCTCAGGAGAGTATTTACACTTATAAACTGTTGAGAGAGAGAGGAAAAATAAGACACTAGCTCATTAAAGGAGATTAGTTTTTAGCACATTAAGCTCTGATCTCAGCAAATGCACCTCAGAGCCACTAAACTCACCCATTATTTGGGTGGATGCACCAGTCCCAGAGGGAGTTACTCACCCATCTGCAGGTGTCACTGATCAGGCTGATGAACAGTGGGGACAGTTTGCTCCTGCGAACCTCTGGGGACGTGGTGTAAGACACTGCCATAAAGCATTCAGCACAAGCCTTCCTCATTCCCCACACACTGTCAGAACACAGCTCAAAGAACTTGGGAATCTGCCAAAAATAAGCCAATCCAAAACTAATTAAAGACTTAACAAAGCAATGTCAAAGTATTTGAAAACTGGAGACAATGACAACTCGAGAGAATAAAATAAGAACAGAAGAAACGGGGACAGGTTAAATGCATACACTAATTAAAGGAATTGGGAAAAAACCCATCTGTCTCTCACCTACCCTATTAGGAACATGTGTACAACTATTTTCAATAAAAAAAGAATAGAAAGAATTATTAATGGCCTACAAAATCATAACTGAATTGATGATTGTTGAATGATCATCTAGTTCAGGTAAAAATAAAAGTGGCAATTCTAAAGTGTGTGTGCATATATATATATATATAAATATATCTGTATATATAGATCTGCTGTCAACTACATTTTTTTTTGCAAAACAAGAACTCTGTATTTCTCTTAATTCCCAGTTTTGCTGTGTAATTTGCAATCAAGGCCTTAGCCAAGTCAATTAAAAAATGCATGCCCACTGATTAATTTACAGAGAAGACAATAAAGGAACTCATTATTAAACTTTCTGAACTGAGAAATACAGGTCTTGCAAATTGATTTGGTTTTTACATACCAGCAGTCTTTCTGTGGCTTCTTGCCCAACTGCATTACAAATGTCACCAAAATTAGCTGCACAAATCTAAGAAATAAAAAGTCATTAATACCACTGTGCCTCTTTCAAGGGCATTAGTTTGATTATCAACTCCACCATGCATTATTTATCCCATCAAACAACGGCACATGTTTTGACTCTTCCAATTTCAGCCCTGTAACTGCATCATGTAAAATTAACTCATCCAAAGAAAACTCACTGGAGCAAGCGTCCATACACCACATGCCTCTGGGATCAATAGTAATAAAGGTTTGTGCACGAGGAGCATCATCTGCTCCAGTAACACCAGAAGGGACAATAAGCCCACATGAAAGTTTAAATCACTTTGAGCAGCAGCTGTCAAACCCCAAGCAGGCCAGAACATGATACCAGGGTCAGGACTTAGGTGTACTGACAGCACTGCCCTGGCTCAAGGTGGCTTAAGTGCTTTGCTGAAGCAAAGTGCAGTCAAGGTCTCAAGTTCGTGCCATTTACAGGCCATTACAGAAGCTCTAATTAAGGCAAAAGGGACATCCCCTCATGCTGGAAAGAGATGCCGGCAAAATCTGAAATTGTTTTAAGAGAGAGCTGCGTTAATACATGTTTTAGTCACTCTCTGTGCTTATTCAGAAGGAAATAAAAGCAGTTCAGATTCCAGCAAGTGCAGCTTATGTTGCAGACCGAGCTGAAGCTTGGCATGACCCTTAAGCCTACTCAAATATTTTAATACTTCTTATGCTACAAGTTTCTTTTTGTACTCAAACATGAATTAAAATAAGACTTACACTTTGGGGGTTTCTCCTTTCAATAACAAGACTTTTTGAAAAGAAAAGATGCCTCAAATGTCTATTACTCTTAAATTTTGAAATAAGATGCTAGAAATGATAAAAGTTGCTTCCATCCTACAACCAAGCACAGCAGCTTTAAAAAAAAGGTTGTGCAAAACTATTAAATGTGCAAGACCAGTTTAACTGCTGGACCAACCTACTGGCCAAAGTCCATTATCTGTTTCTTTACTGAACCACAGAAACTAGAACCATGTCAGTAAATCAAAACTTCTCTTCCAGATGCTTCTAAAGTTCAGCTAAAGTTATGACTAAATTATGCAGGAAGGCATTTGAACAGCAGTGTACAAATTCATTTTTAGGTGGTTTAGGGTTGGACACACACCAACCTTTCGGACTTGAAACAATTTCCCATCGCTGCACAGTTCACAGAAACGAGGAAGCAGCATGTGCTCAACTGTTGTTCTGCTCAACATAGAAGCCATTTTACAGATTATCTGAAAATCAGGAAAGGAATATGTGTAAGGAGAAGAAAATTATAAAGCTTGCCAGCACAGCCAAATATTCCTCCTAAAAATTACCTCAGAGAGCAAGACAGTGATTACAATCAAATAGATGAAACTGCTACACGTTATTTGTATTTCCATATATGTAAAGCACAAACACAGTTTTACTTTAAATCATTCTATGCCAGAAGATAACATTGCTGCACTCAATTCTTTGTCTTTTTTATCTGGTTAAATAGACTTTTATTAATAGATTTGTTTTCAAGGTGTTTGCAATGTGGCAAACACTGGTATTTTGTACGGAGGAGACAAAAGTTCCATTTCACTAAGGACCTTATACAAACCACACTCTTTAATATCTGAAATAGAAATATCCCAAGCTTCACCATGCAAGTAAGACACAGAGCTTTAACAGTTCAGATACTAAAGACAGTCCCAGCTCTCTAGGCTGAGATACCACAATAAAATAGAAGTTTGCCATACAATAGGAGACAAAAAAAGGGAATACAAGAAAAACGAGTGATTTATGTGAGCCAGTGCACACTTTACAGGAATGATGCCCAGGAATTTTAGGAGTTAACAGCGTATAATTAAAGGAAGTTAGTAACCTGCTCATTAATTCAGCTTTCTCTGAGGAACCATCAGTTTCCACTACCAAACACAAACCATGTTTTCTGCTGTGAAAATCATGTACTTTGGGTTGTGTGTTTCCTTTCAGCTCCCACTTTTTGGGAGAAGTTGCTGTAATTCTTGTATTTGCAAGGGGAGAAAACAGGAGGCTCTCATGCACCAGGGCTTTAATGCTTACACAAACATCATCAGATTACAGTCCTCATCTTTCTGGTTTTATTTTTCAAAAAATATTGACGCTTTCTACCTTCACAAAAAATAAGCTTTATTCCTTTCTAGGAATAAATGCTTGCCTTTGTAATAGAATGCTAAATAAGAACTAAGGAAGAGACCATTCAAGGACTTCCCTACAAAATTTCAAACTCCTAAAAAAGGCATCTGGCGCTCAGATGTCATCCTGGAAAATTGCCTAAGCAATTCCCAACTCCCAAACAAGGAAGAGGAAAATCTAGCTGGTAAAATATTTTACAGGTCAAGTGTCAGATATCCATGCTGAAATGTAATTACACACCAGCACTTTTCCGTGGAGTCAACTGATTTCTTGAAAGTCACCAGGCAATGTTTTTTTCAAAACCCTTCAGAACTGAGATCAGGTCATATTTCCACAACATTACTGTGAAACCTGGTAAAGCAAATGTAAAGAAGACTCTGGGGAATGTAACAATCCCAACAAGAATTTTTTAAAAAGGCTGCCAAGGACCAATTGTATTTTAAAGCTATTCAGCTAATATGTTGACATCATTTAACATCCTGAAGTATAAAGTTGGTCTCTTTTTAAATCTGATATTTTCAAAAATTCAGAATAAAAATTAAAGACTTGTTCTGTTAAAAGTAAAAATCCAAATAACTTAATGAATAAACACAAAAAGTTTGACTGCTTACTTTATTTAATGTCAGCACTATTCCTGGACTTCATCTTAATCACCACTATAAATTAATGTTATCAACTTACATTGACAGCCTCCACCTTGTACTCATCATCACTGTCAGGAGCAGAGAGGTCCAGCAGAATTGGACACACCTTATTTTCAATGTCACTCTGAGACACGAGGTCTTGTTCCAGCAGTATCAGCAGGGCCTCCTGGCCTGCCTTTCTGACCTGTGAACAAACACACAAAACCAGTTTGTCACTATAAAAACAACATTCACAGATACAAGAACCACAAAACCCTCAGTCCTGTGAATGGATGCACAAGTACAAGCTAAAAATAACAAACCCAGAAAAAAAGTCTTAGTTTTATTATCATAAGGAATTAGTAATAAATACTAAAGTTTAATATAATCATTAGATGACATTTCATCACATTCTGAAAATAAGACAAAGGATGAAGCAGAAGACAGGATTTGCAAGTCACAACTCCTGTATCAGATTCTGCGCATGTGCTGTCAGGCAAATCCTGAAGTCTCCCATTATCTGCTAAGGAAAGTATTAAAAACAAAACCCCAAACTTGGAAAATTAAAAAAAAAAAAAAAAAAAAAAAAAAAAAAAAAAAAAAAAAAAAAAAAAAAATCAGACCTCTCTAGAGGAATGTGCTGAATAAGAAAAATACAGAGCTCTACTAAAAACCAGATATCAACCAACATGGAATTTCCTCTTATTTCTTCTTCATGCCTTAAATCCACTGAACCACACAGAATTTTCCAAGGACTCAACTCCTGTTGTCTGTTTTTCCTACCTGATTGTTAACATCTGTGAGGTACCTCACTACTATGGGCATCAGGTATTCAAAAAATGCTGTTGGGAATTTTGGTCGACTTTCTTGTAGAAAAATGGCAATGGGAGGTATCTGTTCCATCAGCTCTGTGCGAACAGTTGGCTCTAGAAATGAAAATCAAATTACACTGGTAAATATGAAATGAAGATCAGGTACCTTAAGGAAAAAAAGTAGCATTTTTCTTTATGTTTTCACAACAGAGGAAAATTAAAATAACCAAAACATAGAAATAGCATCACTGAGATTGCCTGTTCTTAAAGGAAAGCTGAATAAAACAGAATAGCCTTACATACATCATCACAGTTCAGAGACTTGGATCAGTTCCCAAATGAATCCAAGCTGGAAAATCCAGTCACCATGAACGTATGCACAAGAACTATTAAAACACACAACTGCTCTGTGCCACTTACACCAGATATAACAAACAAAATTTAATAAATTTCTTGAAAAATGTTGCTTCAGGCCCTTTACTAAGAATAGGCCTTTCATTTAACATTTACCATACAAAATATTTCAAACACAGAGATAAAAATGAATCTCTTCTCATTGACAGATCTTCCTGCTAGATGATTCAACTTCCTTAGTTAATTCATCGCCTTCTCAAAATCGGAAGTCCGTACTTCCTATGTTGCAATTTACGTAAAGTAACTCAGACAAATTAAAAAAACAAACAAAAGCAAACTTTCAAACCTGCATCTTCAGAGAGCCTGACCACTATTTCCATTACAGTCAAAAAGTCTTCTTCAGTGTGACTGAAATCTCGAAAGACGTCCAGAAGACCCCTGGCAATAATTTGCCTGTGGAGTGAGCACAATAATTGCCTTAATATCCAGCCAATGACACTTAGATGGGCTGCAAGGGAAACTTATCAAATGTAAATGGCACCATAAAACAGATCAAGCTCTTCTCTGAACATTCTATGTACCAACAAAACAAAGATGGAATCGAGAGATCTCATTTAGATAACCAAGAATGACAATCACTTTTCATGAAAATGTTTTACAAGTTATTCAAATAGAAATAACATCAGGCATGTATTTGGAAGAATAATGAGACACAGTGACATCTTAACACACACAGTGCACTCAGACTCAGGTAGCACCAATGTGCCTGCTGTGCCCTTACCTGTTAAATACATTATCACTGAAGGCATATTTCTCTAGACGAGCCAGTGGAGTTAAGTTGTCCTGCCCAGGAATATCCAAGAACGCTGTTATCCTCATGCTATCACAGTCCGGTCCATAATCTTCAAAGCCAACTTGAAAGACATGAAAAGTAAGCCAAAAAAAAAAAAAAGAAAAAAAAAAATCCAAGAGTCAGCAAGAGATGTTACAATGTAAAATACAAGAAATCAGCAACTATTTCTTTAAAAGAAAGGTAATTGCACAAAACTGGAAACAGCTTATAAGATTATCTTAAATTGTATCTAATGAAGTTGAGTACAACACTTGCATACAGATTTGTAAATTTAAGCTTTAAAATTTAACTGTACTGTCAAAATCCTTGGCTTTAAACACATGACTTTGCCCTTTCAGAGGGGGATCCACATGCCCTGAGTTAAGAGGGCTCAGCTGACACGATTGCACATCACAAACCGACCCACACATTCAAAAGAAAAGTAAGTCCCATTAGAAGAAACTGGAATTTTAACAATCATAGCAAATTTCAAACTGTATTGCTTTAAAACAGCAAATTCCTATGTCTGTTTCAAAGTTCCCGAGGTACATTTTTCTCACTGTAGTTTCTGGGTCCCACATACCTAAATCAAACAGGTAATTTTGGGAAAAACGTCAACTTCACGGTACTTGTGAACGTGCTGGGAACTCCCTGCAGCACCTATCAACTGTGGACTTTTCTGTGTGAGCCCACTCTTCTCTGAATCTTTTTTGTATTCGCAGCTTCAGATTTTTACCCAAATACAACCACATCAGCTGTTACAATTTGCCTTACCAGGTCTGACAGTCGCCATTACAGACCACAGGCAGGAGGTATGACTGTGAAAAGGAAAGGGAATGGAAGAACTTTGTTGCCAAACTTATTTTAATCCTTCATCCCTACAACCAAGTGAAATAATGTGCCTGCAACACAAATCTTTCACGTAAATGCTCTTATTTAAGCACTGGATATAGGAACTCCACAGAAGGAGTTGCAATGGAGTAGTTAATAATTGCCGCTCTGGGTTTACAACTGTCCCAAGCACTCCTAAATCAGGCACATTTCTTTCACACAAATAGAGCAACTGGGATCACACTTAAGTAAATGCAAATTCTACCAACACAGCTTCTCATATGCATGAATATCTCACAAACCAGCACATGTGCTGACAATGACAACCACTGAAGACAACAAGCCACTTCTTTGATCTAAACTCCATTAATATCCATTATAAATCAGGTTTTACATTTAAAAAAACCCTCCAAGCCTCAGGTTTTTCTTCCAACATTTCTTATGTAAAACTCTGCTTTCTAATTATTCAGCACAAGTCAAAACACTCAGAAATACAGCTCAGTAAAAGAGGAAATCATCTGAACATACTTGGAGAAAAATGCTACACCTGGGTCTTCAGGGGGAAAAAAAAGCAGATTGATTTAATGTCTCTAAGGAACCCAGGTGAGTTAAAATACTACAGAAATCCCAAATTCTGCTGTTCTTGCATACAATGTGCTCAACAGATTTCAAACAAAACAGAACTGTGGGATTAGATTAAATGTTGACATTTCAAATGTGCACACAGATACTACAAGTGAACCCACAGCTACACAATAGGAAACAGATGCTAATTATTCCCAGCTTCTTAGAATGATGACATATTGCACTGACACCCTTATTTCTCCTCCACTGGTCATTATTATTTCTCATGGCTGCTCCTTACAGAAGGGTCTGTCAGGTTTAAATCATTTATCAGCACAAATGTAAACAATTTACAGAGCCCAGGTCTGTCTGGGATCAATCTGCTCCAGGACTTCCCCCCAGTCAAAGCATCTGAAGAGGGAACATCCAGATTTGCTGCTTCAGAAGAAACTTGCTGTATTCCTGACAGCTCAGGGGAATTTATATAGTGTCTGTAGGATTGCACATTTCCCTTCTGAGGTTGTAACAAACTCTGGCCATCCTTATGTCCATGCAATTATAGTATGTATCTATCTGAAATTCCACTCAGACCAGACACTCAGTAGCTGATTTTTGAGCTTAGTCACCTGTTACACAAAGAAAGATTGATTAGAATCAATATACTTGTCATTAGCTTTACCTAGTTCCCACCTGTCCCTAATTAGAAACACTTTAATAATTAAAGCTATTAGTTCACTTCAAATAGTTCAGAATTCCTACCAATTCAAATGACAATGAAATAAATCCCAGTTCTAACTTTGACTACAATACCACACCTGGGACTAATTTCATAAACATGATGTACATGTTTAATTTTACTGCATGGAGTACCTCCATTATTCATTTAAAGTACTTAAGCACGCACCAGTGCTTCCAAGAGCAGAGAGAAAACAGAGCACCGCTACTTATGCTCAGGATTGAGAGTTAAATACCTGAAATTTTTTCCACACACTCTCACTACACATAAGTAAGGAATAATCATGGCAGAATCCATTTTATCTTCTCTCAAGAATCTTAGGGTTTGGGTGCTTTTTTTCTTCCATAAGACAGGACACCACAAGTACTCACAAGTTTCAGAATACACCAAGTACTATAAAGTAAATCCCAAATACTGAACTAGTATTTCTTATCTAATGTTCTTTCACAGGTACATCTAATGTTCAGTATTTTTCCCTCTATCTAGATCAAACAAGTGAGCTTGAAATCTATTCACCTATAAAGAGAAATAAATGTGACAGTATTCAGAGCTGAACTTGAGTTCACTGTCCTCAAAAGCTGCTCAGAGGTGTGAGAAACTCAGGGTCACAGGACCTTGTGGAGCAATTCAATGTCATCACCCAGTGTCACCAATCACATTTCACAGCACAAACCAGCAAATACCAGCAAAACAGTTTAATCAGCTCAAGAAGGTAATTTTCCCTGCTGGTGTTTGTAGAAGGAAAAACAAATTATTTAAATACTTTCTTATTAATTGCACAAAGGGCATAAATAAGCTAATTTTTTCTTCCAGATGACCCATTATCTTATGAAAAACAAGTTTTAAGCTGCACTTAAATTTAGCCTGATTTTAATACAGCTTTTTCCTACAATCAGAATAAGCCCCCAGACTCCCTGTTTCAATACAATTAATCTTCAGTGTGCATGACACTATTTCACCAATTTACTTAAGCAAGTGAGAATCCAGTTCCAGTGATTTATTTCAATGAGGCTTTCCTAAAACACATCCTGAACTCTTTGCTAGCCTAGTCTCCAGATTACCACAACAGTATCTCAAGTCGGAGGACACCTGAACTCTGCTACAACAGAGAGCTTTTAATTCCACGATTCTAAAGGCATTGTCAAATTAATTAGCATAATCAAAGAATATTTTTAAATCATGGAATTAGATTTTAATAAAGCTCTAAAAAGTATATTTATACATGCTCACCCTGAAACTGATAGCTTCTTTTATGAATTCCACTTATGGCAAAACTGTCTTTATCTGGACATTTTTATTTACTCGAGTTTTGCCCTACAAGCATCAAGCTTCTTAATCAACTTGGCAGACAAATATGTTATAGTCAAAACAGAGCAGCCAAGGAGTGAACACTCAAGAGAAAACAAACACTTCCAAGGATGGTCCAAGGCCAAAACCCATATGAAAACTACTGTGAAGTCTGCATTTATTTCTGCTTCTCACACTTCACACGCTGCTATCTACTAGGGAAAAGCAGAAACCTCAGACTGAGAACAACAACTAACAGAATTCCACAGAACCAGCTCCTCCCACAGAGGCAACGTCCCTGCACATCTTCCAAACAAAAGACTTTAGATTTCAGTTGTATTCCAACATTCTCTCTGGTGCTCCTGGAGACCACCTTTCTCCTAAATCAGCTCTCTCATGCTCAGCTGGGAAGGTGGGTGTGGTGGGTCCACCTGTTTCACATTACCACGTACTAGCAAACAATAAAGGTCTTGTGAGAAACAAATAAACTTTCTCAAGAAACAAGAAACGAATACAAGTATAATTTTTCTTTTTAGTAAAAGACTCAATCCAGCATCCAACGCGTCTCACCCCACAGAGAGAGCTGCTTTCTAAGGCAACAGAAGTTCCTATCACCGTTCATCAAAGCTTTATCTCCTGAAGTCACAGCGCTCACCAAGCTGGTTCAGATCTGACAGGTGTCCAGCTCTTCTGGAACACAGCCCTGGACTACACCGGCGTGTGATGGAGCTGTGTTCTGCTCAGGGACCGGGGCACGGCACTCAGCCCAAACCCACCGGTTCGTGCGATCCAACCGGAGCACACAGGGCGAGCTTCCCTTCATCCCGAGATGCGCTCGCAGCACATCCCCGGGATGCAGGAGCAGCGGAACACGCGTCCTCACAGGCTCTACCGCTGTGGAAAGCCTCACGGCAGCTGAGCAATCCCTGGGCTAATTATCCTAATTCCCACCGACAACAGGAGCGGGGCTGATCCCCTCGTCCCGCCGTGCGCCTTTACCAGGCTCGGGCACTGCTGGAGCTTCTGTTTACACCAAGCCCAGCGGCCACTGGAACCAGCGGGGATGGTCCCAAAGCCCTGGGACCTTCACCTGCCAGAAATGCCTCAAAATCCTCCCCTCGCCCTCACCGGGGTGAAAATGCGGAGAGGGAAAGAGGGCGACAGGAGGACCCCAGGGTGGGAGCGCGGGCCTGAACAGGGAGCGGAAAAATAAAAAACAGTTACTCACAATCATCTAAGTCATCCTGCAAATCCACAAAATACAAAGGGATCCCTACAAACAAAAAACAGAAGAGAGATACCAGGGGGTTGGTTTCGGAGGGACGGCGGCAGCCCCAGCCGAGCTGCCCGCCCGCCGGCCCCACTTACCGGCCATCTTGGAATGGACATGGGCGAGGAGGAGGAGCGGGAGGGCACAGGGAGGAGCCGCGGGTGCTTCCTGCCGCCGGGTCAGCCCCGGAACGCCACCGGGTGAAGGAGCAGTGGCTGCCGGGGTTTGAGCGGCCCCTCAGCGCCCGAGGGGAACAAGAGCGAGCGGGGGGCACGGGCGGGGACTCCGGCGGCCGCCCAAGATGGCGGCGCGTCCGCGCAGCCTGAGGAGGAGCGCGGTGTGCGGGTAACCGGGGCGGGCGGGGGGCGGCCGCCGCGGGGACGGCGATGATTGTGCTGGGCCGCGTCTCAGGCGCTCGCTGAAGGCGCTGTCCGCCCGGCCATGGCTCTGAGGGAGCTGAAAGTTTGCCTTCTGGGGGTAAGTGCTGGGCGGCGAGAGGGAGGGTGGGAGCGGAATGAGGGGTCGGCTGCGGAGGCTCTGTGGTGGCGGGGAGCCTCTTGTCAGAGCTCCGGGAAGCCTCTGGTGATGGCGGAGAGCTTCTGTCAGAGGCTGGAGAGGCTCTGTGGCGATGGTGGAAGGCCTCTCTCAGAGCCTGGAGAGCCTCTGTCGGAGCCGGGAGAGGCGCCGAGCGCGGGGAGCTCTCCCCGGGCGCAGTGGCCCTCGCCCCGTCCCTCTGAGGGGCCCGGGCGGGCGCGCCTTCCCCTCCGCGGGGGGAGGCGTCTGCAGGGGTCAATATCGCTCCTTTTCGGCCCTGTTCTCCTTTTAAAAAAATAAGAGAGGAAACTCAAATGTCCAGTGCGTGCTTCCCTCTTTCTCCTAGGCTGTTTCGGGCATGGAGTTCACAAAATAAAGGGAAGCACCTGAAATCAAACTGGTGGGAGTGAGGGAGTGGCCTGAACTTATATTCTAAGAACATATGCAGGCTTGAAAGCCTTGTAGGTGCTGGAAGGAGGAGATGTGGAGCGAAGTGAAGCAGAAGTTTGAAAATTGAAGGGTCTGAAGCTGCGTGTTGGCATTGGTTTGGTTTGAGAGCCCCACATTGGACAGGTGGAGGGGTTGCCACCTGCATTGAAACCCTCTGTTCGGAGTTGTTTTCTGCTTCTAAATGGTCACATTGCCCTTCAGAGAGGAAGATTATGTGTTTGTGTGCCTTTCGTGTGATGAAGGTATTTGGGGTAACTACTGTTTGTGTTTACGTGGCCTGAGAAACCTTTTGTCAAGGAAGAAAAGGAGAATAAGCACCCAGGAAAACTTGTCCTTGACCTCCCTGAACCAGGAACTACATCTGTATTTCTCTTCTTAAGATTTGCTCTGATTAATGAGACTGCAAACAGTATAAACTACAGAGCTATGATAACATGCTTTTTCTCAAGAGGAAAACAGCTTGGCAGGATGAACACAATCATACATAGTGTACCCAAATTACTGCAATACTCGGGAGTTTTGAAAAAAAAATGCATGAATGACGTAAAACTTCATTTTCAGTGAAGCAATTCCTCAGGGGTTTATACCTTAAAGTTTTAATGACTCAGGAAATGTAAAGTAAAAAGTTTGTCTCCACATGTCTTAATTAAAATGCAATTTCAAATGTCCAGCTTCTACTGAGAAGTGTTTTACCAGTAAGAGTTTATTTCACTTCTTAATGTGACTTCTGTATATCTTTTTGCATTTTAACCATGGAGTCGGTGATGCAAAAATATACCCAATCCAGAATTGTCATGGTTTGTTTCCTCTTTCACCATTTTCAGCACTAGAGAGCTGCATTAGTAACATGCTTCAGGTGTGTCACAGAAGAAATTTCAAGCCTTTCATTAAGCTGGGTGGGACAGCATTAGTCAGAGCTTGAATGAATGTGTCACACTTGTGTAATTTCATGTGCTCCACTGGCCCTCCATCCTGGCAAGCCGTACTCAATTGCTGTATATTTTACCAAAAGTGGTCTTTTCCCACTGCTGTTCCATTGCAAGGAACGTTTACATAGCTTTGTAAAAAAACCCCAAAGTTTGAGTAATAATAAGGTGAGTGCAGATTTTTGTGGTCCTTCAAAAAAAAAAAATCTTAACAATTCTGTTTACAAAACTGTAACTTGCCACAGACCTTTCATTTTCTACTAAATATAATACCTGAAGCATTTCACAACTTCTGTGAGATTCTCTGCAGGAATGTGTTATTCACTGCAGTGTACTGCAGGGTTTGAGGGCAAAAAGAATCATCAGTTTATAGTAATTAATACCACTTTCAACTGTTTCTGTTCTTTTTTAGGACACGGGTGTGGGCAAATCAAGTATCGTGTGGAGATTTGTTGAAGATAGCTTTGATCCCAACATCAACCCAACAATAGGGTAAGAAACTAAATGAAGTAAATGTGATTTATGCAAGAATAAAATGAAATTACCTGAATAGATCACTTGGGAGTTCTTCGTGTGTGGCAGCTAAATGTGGTAATAAACATGACTGCAGCCTTAATTAAGCTTGTGAGCTACCTCAGGACACGTAGGAGTGTTCTCAGCACTCCTGCAGCTTCCATTTTCATTTGTGAGGTCTGGACCCATTTTTGTATTGTTAATCTAAGCTAACAATGAATAAATTACACTACAGATGCTTCTGCTAAAGGGACAGTGTGCTTTTCTTATGTACAACCCTTAAGTTTCAACATCTAATTATTATGCAAGTCCACGGTTTCTAATACAATTTTTTTTAAGACTCAAGTACTATAAGTCTCCTAGGTTCTTGAGGGTGGTTAACATCCTAATTCAGGTAGGTCTTACCATTAATTAGTTAAGATGCTACACAGCTGTAAGCAATGCACACACAAAGCTACTTGATGAAACTGTTTTTGCAGTTGGTCTCATAGTTAAGGGGGATATTTGAAATTTGAGCCTCAGAGTAGCAACATTATTGATCTCAAATCTTTGAATGGATGGAAGGAATGGCAAGCATCAGGAATTCTTGGAGGGGTTGGATCTTTTTATTTCTTTTGCTGTTGTGGGGGTTTTTTGGGTCTTTTTTTGGTTTTTTTCTTTTTTGCTTAGCAAGTCTCTTTTGGGCTGCTTTGATCAGAAGCAATTTTTGGCTTATGGGAGGACAGCCTTTGCGGATGCCAAGAGATGGGGGGGTATCACTACAACTTCCTGTCTCAGGTGTCACACAGGCTCTGCTACAGCTTTGACCAAAAAAGATCCTGCTGATAAAGATCAGCTGTGTCTCCTCCAGTCCTTCTGAAAAATTGAAGTCCCTGTGATCTCTCTCTTTTCCCTTACATCCCTCTCTTTTTTTGAGTATAAGTACTGACATTGAACCGTAGGATGTTCTGTAGAAGTTTCCTTTTGTTTAAATTTCCCTGTTAACAGAGGTTTATTGAGAGTACTGAGATCATTATAGTTGCTTGAAGTGACGGACTGAAAAAATCTATCTTTTACCAGCCTTAACAAAATTATTCACTGGTCTGAGGACTGGTTATTTTGGTAACTTGCTATATAAGTGAATCAAAACTTGCCCAAATGCAAGGATTGTGTGAAGCTCCAACAAGATACACAGTCTGAAAACTTAAAGTAAATTAATTTTTACCTTTTTTAATACCTTGCTTTTAGCTCCTGATTGAGACTAGTAGGTGGAAAGGACAAAGTAAGGATTAGAAGAGCTTTGAGTGTCTTGCAAAACTAAAGCTGAGAATGTTTCAACTTTATTCCTGGGTCTTTGAGTTCATGAGATATGATCTTGTTTCCTGTCCTGTTTTCATTCCTCTTAGAATCAGCTGAGCAATCACACTGTTGTTGTCAATGCTCATTGCTCAGTTTCTGACATGGGTGGTTGCAGAAGCCCTGTCAGAATTCTGCAGCTTTTCTCTCCCCTCAGGATGCCGAGGGCACATTTAACAAGCATAAACTTCTAGGTACTGCAGAATATCTTGTCCTTATAGTATCAACAAGGAATATCAAACAAGTTATAGTGCCTGCTTGGCTGGGAGAAGCAGCTGGGAAATTTAGTAACAAAACAGACATTATTCCTGCTAAAAGTCAGCAAGGATAACTCCAGTTTGAAGGGTTTTGTTGACCCAATTGTCAAAGGATTTTGAGAAGCATTTAACCTCTTGTCAGGGGATGGTTTACTTGTGAATTACAGAAGCACAGCTTTTCAGTTCAAATTGACTTTACAGGGATGTTTTGATTTTTAGAACCAAGTAAGAGAAATTCATTGAGAATCTATGGTTTAGGAAACTTTCCATTTTGAGCAGAGAATTCAGATTTGGTGCATAAATTGCAGCGGTCTTAAAGGAAGTGAAAGTCTCTGTGCTTTACAAGAGGTACTCCTATCACTTTGTTTTTCTTTACTCATTGCAGAAATACATCAGCTAGTTACTGGTGTTGAAATGCACTGCGATTAGGCTCTTCCTTTTTAGGGGTGTTGCAACTTTATATTTGGCTTCTTAAAAGACAAATCAACTTTGGAGATTGGCACACTACTTGGCAAATGGTCTGGGCTTGAGGAATGGGGAGAAGGTTACCTCTGAACAGCTGAAACATTGTGTAACTGCTTCCTTTTCTTTAATGTAGCCAACTAACTGTCCTCTTACAGCACTAAAACAAGTCCAGAGCCTGCAGTTACATTCACTACAAAAGTGTCAAGGACATCATTAAATGGTTCTTAAGCTCCAAGATAAGCTGAAGTTCAGAGTCTGGGCTCAGGTATTCAAGGCTGATGATGCTGAAAGACTCTTGCTGTCTGAGTCTGACTGTACAGCAAGTTTGGGGTACTGTAAGAGGCTCCAGTGTCTTCACAATCCTGTCAAAACTGACAGAAGAACAAGTCTGGAAGTCTGCGATATCCTCAAGTGTCAGGAATTAATCACACAAGAGGTATTCAGGTTCACAGTGTAGGATCTCATGTGCTTAAACGCGTTATGTCACCTATAGTTCCAGCTGTACAAGGATTTGAGTTCAGTGTGTGCTTTTTCCAGTGAGAAATGATCCTCCAGGTGAGAGAGACACCAAAGGACTCCCTCTTGTAAAACAATAAAGTCACTCAATTGGTGTTCCTATGGGAAATATGCTCATTCAGTTAAAGCAGATCAAATAAACCACAAAAGTACTCTGCAATATTTAACTGTAAAACATTTAGAATTTGGGCCAGGAGAGAAGCATCTGGAGCATAGGAGACTTTTTTTTTTTTTTCCCCTCCCTTCAGGAAGTCCAAGAGCCTCTGCAGACTAAAATATGCAATGCTAGACAGGATTTGGGAGCTGTACAGGGTGCAGATAACAAGCAATTCACTCCATTGATTTCTTTGTCCTGTTAACACCTACCAATACTGATATCCATCTCCTATTTTATTCCCAAGTATGGATTTACTAGCACTTACCTGAATGTTAATACAGAGATAGAAAAAGCTGATACAAAGGGAAGAATTTGACCTCTTTTCTCCTAGGAGCTTCCAGTGTGCAATGAGGTGATTGCTGTGATGCTATGAGGAAGGATGTTTTTAAAAGGCTGACATTTCTAGGGATTTTTTGTCATACATCCTATATTTTTTTATCCAAAGCTTCTAAACAATTAAAACCTATAATTTGCATTCATGTTGTGTTTTGATGGTTGAATGTCAGTCTCTGAAAGGAAATTTCAACTTCTAAATTTCAGCCTTTTTATCTGAAACGCTTCATCAATTTGTGTGTTTATGTGTGGGGAAAGCACTTTTGATGGAATGTGAACCTTTTCGAAAGCTCATGGTGGTAATGAATGTTCTAAGGGTGTATTTATATTCTCAAAAAGCATGAACTGTGTAATATTTTTTTTTTCAGAGCCTCATTTATGACCAAGACTGTACAGTATCAAAATGAGCTGCATAAATTCCTGATTTGGGATACAGCTGGACAGGAGCGGGTGAGTAAGTCAATATCTGTGGAAAAAGTTTGGGGCAGAGCTTGGGTTGCTTTTCAACTCAAAGTCACAAAGTCACAAAGGGATTTGATTTTACAAAACATGTATTAGAACACTTGCTTCTGTGCAGGTTCCTCTTAGATGTGGATGCTGTAGAGCTGTTTTTATTTTTCATTGCTGTCACGATTAAAGTGTAACTGTAAGGAAGATTAACCTAGGAGGAGTTGATGAAGCAATAGTCTGGGTTTAGATTCACTGAAAGGGAATGGTCTTTCCGTAGGAACCAAACCTGGTGTGGAGGGAAGCCAGCAGCAGTCTCTAGTACCATTTCTAATTGAGTTTTAAATGTTCAGCTGCAATATTTGCAGCCAGTGCAGCAACACAAGAATCAAAGTAAAATGAATTACCATGTTTCATAGTACAAGGCCTTGAGTCTGGAAAATTATACAACAGCTAACACATTCTGTTAGCTTCACTGTTAGGGTTATAAATGTGAGTAGGATGTAAATTCAGACTTTCCAAAGCAGAGTTTCAAGCAATGTTACAGGTGATAACTGCTCTTTTATTCTTTTGTAAAGTTTTACTAATTAAATCTGATGATGTTAGAAGCTATGTCAAGAAATCGCTTTTGAAATTTAAATTTTAATTTGGTAGTTTGGGGTTTTGATCTCTGCAGCATGCATAGTTCTGAGGGGAGGCAACAAAAGCTTAGAAAATGACTAATCAGATGAAATCCCAGCTAATTAATTTGCATGATTTTTACTTGGAATTTAAAAGGAAGACTTTGCTATGGAACTTGCTTGCTTATGGGTTACTAGTAAGAGTGGTAAAAATTAGAGTAGCTGTATTAACAATGCTTATTCTTGCTGTTTCTTGACTGCAAGTGAACTACTGGCAACTGCCAAGTACTCATGAGGAGTTTATTTAGGATGTGAGGTGACTGTGACAAAGGCTGGGTTATTACTTCAGGGTAACAACAGGCAAGTACAGCTGTACCGCTTTTCAGGACTGGCTTGAGAAACAGCCCTAACAAAAAACAAACAAACAAAACAACCTCCCCAATAACGACAAACAAAACAAACACTTTGTAAAGGCTCAGTCATCCCTATCCAAGGCACTTGACCTTTAGGATTCCTGGTGGAACTGAGTTGCCAGCTCTGTGGCTTGATAACAGCCTTGATGGCTAGGAAGTAACTCAAGTGTATTTGTATTGTGATTTAGTGCTGTAGATTTTGAATGACAATTTATTTCTTTCTATAACAGCACCGTATAAAGCAAACTTAACTTGTCAGGGATGTTTCCCAGGAATATGTCCAATAGTATCTGTGTTATCAAAAATATCCTGAGTCCTTCCATTCCCAGCAGTCAGTCAGCATTTGCTGTAAATAGTTTAAGTGAACATCGCAGCCCGTTCTGGAATGTTATTGCTGCAAAGTGATATTCTGAGAGGTAGAGGTATGAATTTTTAGAGGTTAGTACTCCTAAATGGAAATCTTTATAAACATGCCTGCCACTATTTGGCAGGAAACATCCATTACATTTTAGCATTCCATCCTGTTTGCTTTAACTGTGCAAGCAATGGGAGGACCCTGTAATTTGGATTCAGCACATCTAATCTCAGGAAGCATCTCTGTACGTGACCAGCATGTTCCTGGTCTATTTTTGGACTCTCAGAGATACCTCTCTAATTTTCTTCCATACAAGTTGCTTGATATCTTTATTGAAATCAAGAAAGGAAAGGTGTTTTACCAGGACTCTGACCCAGGAGCTGTGATACCTGTGAAGTTGATATTCTATATCTGAGAGAAGTCATTTGAGACCCCAATATAACACAAGGAAATCAGTGAAATATGAGCAAGGATGTTTACTTTGAAATGATTCAGTATCTTCACTGAAGTTTCCTTCTCCAGAGCAGGACAGCACAGTCACTGCTGTCACAAATGGGCTGTACACCTGCCTGGCCCTGAAATCTGTAGCACAGTTTTCTGGTCATGCAACATATCTGACAATTATGGAAGGGATTCCCTCCATGGAATAGATCTGGAATACTAAAAATGTCCACACCATTCTTGGAACTGAAATGTCTCTGCTGAGCTATGATGTGGAATGCATGGAATTCACAGTCCTGGCTTCTTGAGGAGTGTTTGCTGTTTCCCATTTCAAAAGCCCAGCTGCAAATAGTGCTGCACTGCACTGGGCACCCCTGTGCTCTCAGTGGCTTTGTGGTGGCTGAACAGCCTTATTCCAGGTATGGAAATGTGCACCAAGAAATTCACACACCTCATTTACACACACACCCCATTTCTTCTCTCATTTCTTCTACGCTGAGTTCAATTGATAGGAGGTCACTTACAGGAATTAGGATTTTTTGCCTTCTCACCTAACAGTTTTGAGTTTCCCTGCATAATTACATTGTGCCTAATTACATTAATAATTCTGTCAAAACACAAATTGGAGGCTGGGGGGTGGGGACAAGCTGAAGTCTTTGGAACAATTGCAAAAGGAAAATCCAGTGTTTCTGGTAACATCTGTTTTGTTAATATATTTTATCTGCTGACTGCTCTTAAGTGGAAAAAAGTATCTAAGTGTTAGCAGGCAGGAAATGAGAGTAATACAAATTCAGCAAGTGAAAGTTGGTTTTTTCCCAATGTCAATAGTGAAATAATCAAAAAGCCAGGTTGTAACCAGTCCAAGTGGTGGTTTACCAAATATATTTCCCTTTATATTTTAGTACTTAGAAGGAGGAGAGGAATTATGTCCCAACGTGAACCGAATGCCTGCCCATGTTTCCCTTTCCCACTATTAAATATTTTTATATTCTGAACTTTGCATTCAAAATCCTATTTTCAAAACAGAATTCAAGAGCCAAATGTAAATGGTCTGGAATTCTGCTTTATAGCAAGATTTTGATGATTTATTATATTGCTCTCAGTTGAACTGTACTAAGCAAAAGGAAATTGGTATTTTATTAGAAATGAATAAGCCTTTATGAAAAACTGTATCCAATTCATTATTTTTACCCTGAGTAATAAGATGCACAAAAGCTCTAAATCATATATGCTTACATGGAGCCAATACATGCAGTTCACTCTGCACTTTGGTGGAGAATTCTGGTTGCTGGATAAATTGTCTTGGCTTTTTGAAACTTGGCAGAATATTCCACTGTTCTTAAGAATGCCTCACTGGTATTTTTGATGCAAGTTGATTGTGTACTTTATCACTTTTTTTTTTAGCTCTGGATTCATAAGTTTTTGTCCACACAAATGTACAGGCCCTACAAAGCAAACAGACCTGCTGTAGATTTAATTCTGAATATCTCAAGAAAGTTACTGCAGCCTTTTATCTAGCATGTTCCTTAAAGCTCTGCTTACAACAGGGCACATAGTTGTGGGCTTCCACAGTTTTTTGGTTTAACCATGCTTCTAAATTTGGGGGGAAAACTGAAGCAAAATCCCTAAAGCCATAAGTTAGATTGTGAAGAAATCAAAGTTTCTAGCATTTTAGACTGAAGACTGATCCACAGGGCTAGAAGCTGACAGCAGCTTCTGAACATTTCAGATCAAAATTAATATACGTTAGTTTTCTTAACATTTTCATCTTAGTCAGAGTTGACCTTGCTTCTCCCTGCGTTTTTGCCCTTGTTTGGTGTTTAAAGTCAAGCACATGCATGTTTGTGTAGACAGTCTGTTAAGGGAGAGGTTCTAATCTAGGCAAAATAAGATCAAGTTTGCCTTCCTGCTGTTTGCAGTAGGTGCTGCTGAGCCCCACACGATTTATGGCCTGGCCTTAGGAGAACAATGCCTTCCTGGGAGGTTATGTGCTCTACTGCACAGACTAGTTGTGAGTGTAAAGGGAAGTTTTTCACTGCTGTGATGTTGGTTTTCACTTTTTTCCATAGTAATAATGGTAGTGAGGTTCTGGAGGTCAGTGGAAGATCAGGTTTATGTTTTCTGCTGTCTTTCTTCCAGTTTCGTGCTTTAGCCCCGATGTATTACCGAGGGTCAGCAGCAGCCATTATAGTGTATGACATCACAAAAGAGGTAAGAGACTTGATCTTGACCCAGCATTACAATTTCTAAATTTTTTTATTTGTGTCATGGGCCAGTTCTGACTCTTAATTTCTTAATTCCTTCCATCTTTTTTTTTTTTTCCCCACATTAGGAGACTTTCTCAACGTTAAAGAACTGGGTTAAAGAGCTTCGCCAGCATGGACCTCCCAACATTGTTGTAGCTATTGCAGGAAATAAGTGCGATCTTAATGATGTCAGGTAAATAACTGCTGTCAGTTTTGAAGGTTTTCCTTAAGCCGTTAAATATTTTAGGATTTTAGAGCAGCTGAAAGGTATAGAACAATTTAAGCTGTTCTGCTCTAGTATAGTACTTTCACAAAGACTTTGAGCTGTTTCTGCTGTCAGAAGATGTGGTTAGTCTGCCCTTGGATGGTCTCACCCACTTCCTTCCCTGTGCTGATGTGAGTACATGTGTGACTGGGCAATAAATAGGTCTGTAAAATGGATCCAGATTAAAACTAACCCTAACCAAAAAAAAAAGAAAACTGATCCAAGTATATTTATCTTTCTCACACTGTGAACACTTGCTGGCATAACGGTGTGGGGATAGCAGGGTTAGGAACGAGCAGTTTACAGGGAGACAGGATTACCTTTTCTGGTGGCAGTGCCAAGTTACACAAACCTAAACTGCCTGTGAAACTATAGTGTAGTAGAAGCTGTTTACCTCACTTTACAAGAAGTGTCCCTGTCAGTCTGTAGCACCTCATTTTGTTAGGAAAAACACCGGGCCTGTTGGAAAGCATTGTGTAGCTTTTTCTAACTTGCTTGTTCAGGTGCCTTCCTTCCCTGCTTAAATATTGGGGTGGAATTGGCTGTGGCCAAAATAGTTGCAGGGAGCGGGAAAAGCTCTTGAGAAACTTTATGAACAGCCAAACTTTCAGGAAGGCATGTACTAAAAACAAAAGAAGGCCTTTTTTATTGACATCCTGGTTAAATAAGCCAAAATTCAGAAAGAAGGTGTGTGTAAACTTCTTGCGTTTAGGTTTCGCTGGAAAAGGCACCACAGCTGGTGTCTCAAAGGAGACAGCTGGTAATATGCTTAAAGAACCGCTGCAAAAGTGGCTCTGAGTATGGTTTTACAAATTGTTAATACCTAGAAGTTACCTAGTGAGCTCTAATAACTTTCGTTACAAGTAGCATGTCTTTTGAAGGAAGTACAGTGTAAAATTATTGAGAACAGAATTCACATCTCACATGCTCAGCTGGCATCAGAAGTGTAAACATTGCTTACTCAAGCTAATGAGGAAGATTCCTTGTAGTTCAGTCAAAGGCAATATTTGAGTCACTGCTCAAAGTCCATGCTCTTGATATCCTAAAGTGCCTTATTACTGACAGCAGCCAGTGTGTTGTAGAAATTGTATGTGAAGTGATGCAACACAAAGTCCAGACCTCTCTACAGCTACTGGGGGCTGTATTTTTCATTTTGTTTAAAGAAAGATACAAAATCATCAGCTTGCCTGCTTTAGGGTGCAGAATAACTTGTACGCTTCTGTGTACTCAGTATAAAAATATTCCTTTTATATACCTGCATCTTCATGCAAAGTAAATGCTGTGCTGTGTTGGGAGATGCTTTGGTTTTGTAAACAGACATAAGAAATGCACAAGGTCGTTGGAAATAATGCTTTAGGATCTTCTTAGGACATACAAAGCTGGTGGGGTGAGTAACAAACCTCAGAAGGATTGATTGCAGACCTAAGCTTAGAGCACTCCAGACAAAACCACTGCAGTGCTGTCAGATGGATTAAGGCCTTGGGTAGTTCATGACTGTGCTCGTACCTCAAGGCAGGGAGACAGCACAGAATAAAGAATGAGCATCAGCTTCAGCATGAGGGAGCACCGGGATGCCAAACAGGTAAAATATTTATCATAGGAGACACTTAAAAACTTAATCTGTCCCTTAAGGGTTTGAGTAATGGGGTTCTTTTGCATTTATGAATTTTTCTTTGCTTTTTTTTTTTTTTTCCAGAGAAGTCATGGAAAAAGATGCTAAAGACTATGCAGATTCCATTCATGCAATATTTGTAGAGACAAGTGCAAAAAATGCAATAAACATTAATGAACTCTTTATAGAAATTAGTAAGTATTTAAACAGTTAATGTACTTTCGTCTGCAAAAAACATGAGTAGAAATTTGATTTCTGTATTGCTTTTTGGGTGAAAATGTACAGACTTTCTACTAAATTCATTACAATCTGACATGACTACAAACTGCAGAATGAGCTGCATGAATTTCTGATCACCTAATGACCTCTAAATATTCCTTCTAGAGGTTTTCAGCCTTCTGTGGTGCTGCTGGATAAACAGCAGGCAGGGTACTCATGTCAGAAGTCAGTGTCATCTTACCATGTCTGTTATTGAATGTTCCAATTAGTACTTCCAAGGTTATGAAAGAGGAAGGAAATGGCATGAGGAGGAACCAGACTTTATACATCTGAGTAAAGGAATTGAGTTCTCACTCTTAGTGCTTGCATTTAGGCTAAAAAAAGTGTATTTTCAAAAAAAAAAAAAAAAAAAAAAAAAAAAAAAAAAAAAGAATTCCTAAATACCAGATTACTGCATGGGGAATAGTAGCTACTGCATGTAGATTTTCCTGAAGCATGTTTGTAGTACCTTGGGGGTTTTTTATATTAAATTGCAAATCTTTTCTGTCCCAGTTGTGGTGAGGACAACAATGATACTTTTTATATGTGTGACTAAAAAGCAGTATTCCAGAGTGAATTCCGTGCAATATTATTTGGAGGATATGTGTCAAGTAGCAGCACCAATGTGCAGGTGTGTCAGCTTGTTTGTGAAAAGAGAACTAACTACAGAAACATCAGACTTAAGGAAAAAATAGGGTCTATAGAAGCAGTTGAATATATTGAAGCTGATGTAAAAAGTATGTGCTGTAGATTAGCTCCCTGATTTATTGACTTAATAGTTGCTCTCTAAAATTGATCTTGAATAAATTATGGGGGGGAAAAAAAATCATAAATCCTCCTCAGAAGAGAATGCTCAACCAGGAGCAGTCCATTTTAAAGACTGATGAGATGAGCAAAGCAGCTCTCTCTACAAGCACCCCTTTGTTAAGCCCGATGCAGGTGATCTGTGGAAATACAGGTCAAGATGGTTGTTCTCAAGCTATTCCAGATGGTATTGCATCCTGCAAAGTATTCTCCAAGTGCTTTGACAGCTCAGCTGTCCAGGTCTAGATGAGCCTGAAGTGTAACTGCTGCTAAATTGACTTCAAACTTCCTCTGCTGTCCTTTTGTGCAGCCGTTCCTCTCACAGACATAACACAGACTGGAGCTGCCATCCTGCCGGGCAGGAATGTCATCCCTAGTGACCTATAGCTAATTGAAGGCACATTTTGGTATACAGAGCGTACACCGGATGCTTAGAACTGTTTTCAAGTATAACATTTCCTATAAATTTCTTTTTCCTGCCTCCTTGTAGGTCGCAGAATTCCATCCACTGACACCAACCCCGCATCCAGTGGGAAGGGCTTCAAACTTCGACGACAGCCATCGGTGACGAAGCGCAGCTGCTGTTGACTGACCCCTTAGAAAATCAAACTTGTTTATACAGTAGGTGGTCTTGGAAGTTGATAGTTGACGTTGGGTTTATATTATCAGTCTTAGCTCTTTATCTGCTGGTGTTCCCCCAGAAAGGGAGCGGCTCTTGTGACACGCGTACGCGCGCAGAAAAGACTGCAGTCGTCAGGGCGGCCTGCTGGCTCGCACAGCGTGCAGTGTCTCTTGCGTTCAAAGGGAATCCATCAACGCTTTCTTGGCCTTGCTTGATTGGAAGGTGACTACGTGGATGGTAGAACTGAAATGTTTTTGTAGTTTTGTAATTGAGGTTTCGGGAGGTTTTTTTGTAAAAAGGGAAATGAGCACTTTTGTGGGAGATTGGGTGAGGAGAGGTCTGGAAGTTAGATGTCATTTCTTCCTTTTCTTCAGTGAGCCTTATTTGAAATTTTGGTGTAGCTAATCCAAAGTATGATGGGACAGTTGATGTGAGATGGCTACAGAATAAGCAACTGAAGACAAATAGTAGGCAAATCAGTCCATCCAGTCCCCAAATCCCATTTGCACTTTTTATTTAAGGATGGTCTGCGCTGGGGGTGGGGACACAAGCAACGGATCCTAAACCACAGACAATCTTCTTTCTCATGCTGACTGTAATCACTTTAAGGCAAACTGGTATGCTTACATAGGCATCTTTTTGTTGGTGCAGGGTTTTTTTATTATTAAGATGCTGGTTGAAGAAAGTTACGTGTAGATCTGACTAAATTAAATGGTTACTGACTAAAGAGAGATGCTGTAAACAGATGCTGCCAGTAGTTCTGATAAGACCTACAAGTTTTTGGGAAAGTTTTTAATTGCTTGGCATGTGTAAAGTGTTCATATTATATTTATGAGACCAGTGTTTAAAGTGTTATAAATTATGTAAAAACAGTAAAATATAATACAGTCTTTTACACTCCTCCCATTCCACACATAGGGATAAAATCTCTTGGGGAATCTCCATCGGGGGTTTTTTTCCTGCATTTTAGGTATTGTCACTGTGACTTCATCCAGAGGCAGGTGAAATTCTTTCTCTTTCAATGACATTCGAAAGGGCCAACAGAAAATCCTGTTGGGGCAGCACGAGGCCTGTCTGTTGAACAAGCTTTCATCTGGGGTGCACCCGGTCTTTCTTATTTTGGGCACAAAAATACACATAGGAAGTAACCTTAAGACATGTGGTAATGTAGATCATTACCTCTCTGTTCCTGGGGTTTTTCATCTGTGAGGGTTTTTAGCAAATCAGTGTTTAGCTTAATTCTGTATGGGTTTTAGTAGGCTTTCAATTAAACTATAGGTTGACCATACCTTTCTGTGCTATTTTATTTATTTTTACTTTTTGTTTCTTACCAGCACTAGTGAGAAACTTTAATACCTTTAAAGAAAAAGACCTTAATAGACTTGAGTATATGCTAAAATATGCTGGTTAGCTTTAGTATCAAACTGAGGTCATGATGATGCTTTTTTTTTTAATCTGGTTTTCTATCATCTCAAATATTTTCTCTGAAGGAAATGGAAGAAAATTTGTAAGAAATGAAAGTACTTGTACTTCAAATTCATTTGTGTTAGTAAAAGTTCTTGCAGAGCTGGAGCAAAACAGGCAAACTGGTACAGTGAGGTTTTTGGACGGGTCAGTGAGTTTAATGATATTTGGTGACTACATTTTTGTCATGCCTTTTCCTTACTCTGCCTGCATTGCCAATTCTGCCTTCTTTGCCACAGTCCTACAGGCTTCATGCTTCTAGAGAGCCCAAGAAATCCAACATCATGGGTGTACACCCTACTCTTTCTGCAGTTCTTGAATTACTGCAGGTAATGTGTAATAGCCAGTGTTCCAGATTGTCCAAACTACCAACCCTGGAGCAAGGCTGCTTCTTAATACTTGCTTATTTAAAAAGACAGACGGTTGATGTAAGTTCTTCTGAGTCCAGATAAGTGTTTATTGATCATTGGCCCTGCTGAAAGCTGGAATGCAATCTTCCCTGCATGAGATGCTCACGCTCATTGTTTCATTCTTGGTGGAGAAAAATGGTTTCTTTTATATTAATAATTTGTTAGCTCAGCTGCTTTGATCTTGCACTAGGCTTGCTGGAATTGATTATATTTTGTCCTAACATAGCTTCTCTATTTGGAGATACATTGGTCTTGGAGTGTTTGGAGTGCTGATTATCAACCATTCCAGCTAAATTTTTAATAACTTTTTTCCTGGTAAGAAGTTGTTAAGAAGACTCAGGATTAAAGTTTCATTCCACCATGTCTTTCTGTCTAATGAGCTCATCAGAGAGACTCAACTTTCAGATCCTGTCAAAGGGAATTACACAATCTCAGAATGGTTTAGGTTGGAAGGGACCACAGTGGGTCATCTGGTAAAAACCCTCTGCTCAAGCAGGATCATCCCAGAGCACATTGCACAGATTAATTTCTGCATAACAAGCTTGAAAGGGCAAAGTGTCATGTATGTAAAAATGTAACAAGGTGTTTGTTATATCATTGATCCAGAGCATTTTTAGCTGAAAAAATATAACTATTGCAACTTCTAAACACCACCAGTTCTTTCTCATGAAAGTTAAAGAATTGAGCAAAAATACAATTTGATGAATATTTCCTTCTTAAGCTTCGGAGCAACTTGAATGTGCTGTCCAGGTTTTGGAAGGTGTCTTCATCTGACCCTCTATTAAAACAGCTGACTTTGCCAGGCTCTCAATCTGTGCTGTAGGTAGTTTTGTAGGATATTTTTATATCCATGCTGAAAACTGGCATATCAAATACCCAAGCAGGTGAAATTTGGAAGCTGACATTTAGTAGCATCTAGTAATCATGCTGCTGAAAATTGTTATAGGTGCTTTGAAAAGTTCTAAGACGATTCTAACATTTTTCACTGTTGCTGTGAAAGTAAAGACTGTTTTAGGTCCAACAAATTGCTGCACTCCAGATCCCTGCTGACATCAGTGAGACCCTTCCTTTAGGTGCTGCAGGATCAGTCAATGGTTTAGAGGGATGTTTTATGCAGACTGGAGTCTCTGATGTGTTGCTTTACATTTAATGCTACCAGCCTGCTCAAGAAAGATTATTTACTTGCTTGGGAGGAGAGTAAGAGGAGAAGAGACAGGACCTACTTATTGATTTGGAAGTCTAATCCTTTAACCTGGTTGAGGGAGAACTGCATTCTTGGTTAAAGCTTCATTTTCATTATCAAAAAGTAATTCACAGTGAAAATCTTGAATGGTTTAAAAGTTGGCCTCAGCAAGATTTTTTTGTTACACTGTTAAGCTTAAATTATTCCTTCACATTAGTGTTTAGTTCCAGCATAACACGTTATTAGTTGGAAAAGGAAGATTAAGCAGTGATGTTTGAACTACTTGCTTGTGAAACAGTCTTTAGTGTGTGTTAAGGATGGTGTAGGCTATTTGTGGTGTGCTGTGTCAGCAATCTGCACAGGAATGGATGATTTACAGGACAGAAGCTGACAGAACAGTGGAGCTGCTCACCCTGGAGTGAACCTCACTCAGCAGCAATAGCTACAGACAAGCAGGGCAAAATAATCTCCAACATGAGGAGAACCTGCCTAATTCACTGGGCTTCAACTTCTACACTGCCTGCTCATTTTGTAAACAGGCTTCATGTATCTCTCCTGAATACTTTTCAGCCTCTAAAAATGTTTTTTTGGCTCATAGTTGAGAGAAAAAGACAAACTTTCTTACGTTCTCTAGCAGGAAGCCATTGTGCAGCCACGTGAGATGGTTTGTACATCACAAGTCAGTTATTCAAAAATTCCCTGCAGAAAACTGTTGACGTTTTATGTTCGGATCACATCTCTGGTAGTAGATCACAGCTTAGTGATGGTAGGTGACAGAAGATTTACAGAAATATTGATGATGGTGTGAATTACCAATGTAAGATGGAAATACAGGTTCTAGTATTAAAATAGTCATGTTAGCTTTCCTTTGAGTCATACGGCTCCAGCTTGTCAAAAGGAATATGCTTGAAAATACATGTTTGTATATCATACAAAAATACAGGTGCCAAAATGTAATTCCCTGGAATTATTTAAGCTTTCTGACACTAATGTTTGTTTCTGAAAAATCCCTTCTGGTATTCTGGAGGTCTCAAAAGTCTGAATGCAAACCACTTCTTGCTCAGCTACAGTCAGAAATGCAAGACTTGGGAAAAATTGAACAAGCATTAGCAGACTTTATCCCTGAAGTGTCGCAGATAACAAATCTTTCAAGGGATAGAAGACTATCCTGAAATCCAAGAATACTGATGAGCTTAGCCTCTGACATGTCAAAATGTTCCTAGGGTCAGCTTTTTCTTTCTTCTCCCCCTCCGTTTCCTCTCACCCCCCCAACTCTGAATTTTTAACATAGTGTTGTCATAGTGTATGTGCTATAAAGAGCTATTCAGAAATACTTAGAAAAGTTCTAATGGCTGAGAGTTACTTGGTGCTCCCTATTTTACACAAAGAATCGAGGCAGTAGGATGATTTTTCTCAGTCTAGAATAAAGATGACTTCGAAGAAACAATTTTGCCGTTCCTGTTATATCTACCTGCAAATTGATGTACCTAAATTTTTGCTTAAACACTAACTAGAAATTTTATTTAAGGAGCTAATTAGCTTTGTAAAAATTTTCTTTTGAGATGGTTTGGGTTCGCTTTGCTTGGTTTCTGTTGATGTTTTCACATATGTATTGTTGAACAAACCTACTTTTTCAAATGTTGAAGGACACAGGCCGCTCTTCTGTCATGCTCTTCATCAGTGTGGGTGTGATACTCCATCCAGTTGTTGCACTTGAATATTCTGTAACTCTGACACCTTGATAAATTCACTGCTACTACCTTGCCTCACTTTTACTCATGTTACAGTATGTATTTCCTATTAAATCCATTATGTTTTCTTGGCAAATTGTTCTTTGTTTCCTTATGGGATTTAGACAACAATAGGTGGTGTCTTTTTTGCCACAAAGTTTTAGAAGTATCTGTCACAGCAGCAAATATTTGTAAGCAAAATGGTAATTCACTAGCACAGCCTTATGAAACTGTTACAGCAGCTGAGTCCTGTGCCATGACTGCATTTTACCACATAATGAAGGCTATTCAAAAGAGCACATTCACCTGGAGGAGCAAGCTATTGTAAGCCTCTAGTTCCACTCTTCCATATTTTAACTTTCTTTCTTGTACTTCCTCTTTCTGAAACTGTGTATCCAACCCTGACACTGTGATGGTGAATTGATTGATTTAAGGCACAGAAATGGATTGCATTTCTGTAGCTAAGATGCTTAAGACTTCCTGGCACTCTCCCCACTTGTGTCCCCCCCACACTGAAGGGAAAAAAAAGTTTTTTCTCGTTTTTTCTGAACGAGAAACTGCATTTGTGTGTTCAGGACACAAAAATAACCTGATATGCATAGAGCTCTTGCAGTGTAGTAAATGTTTGCCTGTAAAACGTGTGAAGGTTAACCTTTGTATCAGCAATTCTTGTCACTCATAACAACATTCTGCCTTTTCATTCTAGGATGGGGTTAACCTGTTACAAGGGTTGAAAGGTCTGTGCCTTCCTACTACATTATCTCTTACTAAAACAAACTTCAGCCGCTCAAAGTTACAGAGCATACGCAGCACTGTAAACTGCACAAATTTCCAACCATTGCTTCACTGCATGAAGTGTAGTCAGATTACTAGTGATGAAATGTTGTAGTGATGAATTCCCAAGCTTATGAATGTTTTTGAGACTTTTTTTTTTTTTAGTCTTCTCTTGGGCTGGTCCTGAGAGCGTGTACAGGTTTGTCTGTATTGTTGGTTTGTAGATGCTAATGAGGAAAACCAGGCTTTTGTTCTCTCCTTTTTGTTTGAATTGTTACACTCCCATATAGTGCATAGAATGCAAAGAAAGAAATGTTGATTTGACATAATGTAAACAGCCTTTTCAGCCTAAGCATTCATAATAAACTTTTATAGTGTAATAACATGCTAAATCACTACCAGTCTGATGTATTGTGGAAAAAAAAAAAAAAAAAAGGTGTAAACATTTTATTAATAAAAAGCTTTGTTTATAAGTATGCTGGCTTGTTTATAAATGCTTCCAAAATTCTCCACATCTTAAAAAACAGTCTCTATAGCAATATAATTATAAAGAGGAATGTAAGCAATAGCTTCCATGTACAAATGACTGGAATAGCTGTTTTCCAGAAGTCCTGACTACTGCTGTTCAGGAACAGGAGCTTTTCCCTGGTTTATGTACACACAGACAAAGGCAGAAGATCTTGTGCAAAGAAGGGATGGGGGAAACAGCAGAGAGAATGCAGCTTTTGTGTAACACTTCCTTTCTTTGCAGCACCATGTCTGAGCAACTGCAGGCCACACACAGTCTCGTCAAGCAGGGCAAAGCCTTACAAATTCTGTCAGGGCCAAGTTATTTAATACATTGCTTTTACCTTAGACTGCATGAAATGAACAGTTCTCATCTGCTTAGGCCAGGTTTCTGTCAATCAAAACTCTAGAGTGCTTTTAATATCTGCATAGTGTTGTGGGGCCTGTTGTGCTGGGAAGGGATCTTCTCTTGTTTAATACAGCCAGCTGGTTGGTAGCTTGCTTTTTTTAAACCAATGCTCTGTGGCTTATGTAGTGCCCAAAAATATGGATTTGGCTGCAGTTAACTCGCTTGTCTTACATGATGCTTTAAAGATGTGGTTTGGTTGCTTCAATCTGGGATGCACATCTAACGTGTTGAGTTAATAGCAGCCTTCAAAAGCTAAATAAACAAAGAAGTCCTGCTTCTGAACTGCTGTTTCACATGAAAAGGTTGGATACAAGTTTTCACTAAGCAAGTGGCTGCAGTTCCTATGCAGGAAACCCATGCCATGTCATCTTTTGTTTAACAGGGACCTGGAATAATTTAAATTTCTTGTTACCTATGCTCTTAGATGTGAGCAAACTATTTTTGAATAGTGTCAGATGCGTTTCTCTAAGATGGCATGAATGCACATCAGGGAGGGCATAAGAAGGGTAGACACAAATAATATGCTAGAATAGAGAGACAAAGACATTTGCATGTGTTTGCGTAGGGAATCTATGATCTAAATGCTAACCACCTGTTTGTACACACACTCTGAGAATGTTTCACTTGGATCAAGTCTCTCATAGCTTCTCAGGTAGAAGGTTTGCAAGCGATGAGCTTGTTCTTCGAAATTGTTTCAGTACAAAGCTTTCAGGTGCTGTCCAGCATTTCCCTGTAATGTTAATCTCAATTCTCACGTGGACAATAAGTTGCCTTTTCATCTTGTGGCTGAATTGTTCCCAGGCAGGGCTGGCTATGGAACAGGTTGGGTATTGCAGGTGGTCTCCATTTCAGTGAATCTGACCTGCACAACATTAAATGTACATGCATTTATTTACATGCAACAAAAACCTGACAAGCTACATTCATCAGACTCCGTAAATTTTCAATTTAAACAATGCTGTGCTTTATAAAACCTTCAGCCTGGGTGAAAACGTGGGCGAGTCCTTCAAATACAAACAGGTATGTTCAGAGCTGCCAATTAGGGCAAGGCAATACATCTTGGCAAGTCCTCTAAGAGGTGGATCATCAAACGCTTCAGGGGGTTCTTTGTACTTCTTTCAGGAAAAGTAGAACTCGGAAAGCTCTGGGCAGCAACATTTAATAGTTGTTTACTTTAGGGTTTTTATTATGTATGACTATATACCGTGTAAAGCTTTCTCTCTTACCGCCCCCCCGGCTGTTAGGTTGCAATTAACTTACCCATATGTATAAAGCTTGTCTTTTCTACTAATTACTGGTCCAAGAATGCCTGGCTTACAGAGAGAATCTGTTTATAAAATAAAACTTAAGAGATTAGGTAAAAGAAGGTAACCTTCCCACAGTACCAGCGCCGAAAGCTGTGAAGTATGAGTGAACTCAATTCTCTCCTGACTTGAGATCTAAAATGTTACGACATAACCTGTAGTTTAGGCTAACAATTACACACACACACCAGGAGCAAAAATAATAAAACCATCCAAATCTAGTTTCCTGGAAAAGAAAATGCACCCCTTTATGATGCTATGTGACCATTCTTGCTCCAAAAGAGAAGGGATTTAAGGAACAAGAGCAGTATTTGAATGTATTGCCCTGCAGTGCTGAAGTTTGAAAAATCAGTCCCGCTGTTCTGGCTGGAAGGAGTTGGCAGGTTTCACTTGTATCATGCAAAACTAAGAGTTTTGTACTAAATACAGCTATGGGTTTGGTTTGTTTTGGCATGGAATGAAAGACAACTGAGAACAAAAAGGATGAAATAGGATGGGAGGTGGTAAAGCACATGAATAGAAAAACAGGGATTGTGGTGGACAGGAGCAGCTGAAGGTGTGGTACAAACACTGCAGGTGTGCTCAGAGCAGTGACTGCCACTGCCCTGCTTAGGGGGGTTAATTTTAACATACATATCACGCATTTGACATTGCTCTTCGTGCCAGAAAGAACAACTCTTGCTGTAATTCTAGATCTTTTTAGCTTTTTAGCTTTTTAGTATGCATTTTTGGCATTTATTAAGTCAAACAACCTGATACGGAGAATTTGTGGGAGGGGAAGGCATCATGTAGATTATACTGGTGTGAGAAAATGAATTTTCACAACATTTTAACATTTTTATTCACCTCTCATATCTTTGCTTATCAGCCCTGCCTAGGACCAAACATAACCATGTGCTTTGAGTTGCTGTTCTTTGGAAGCTTTTTATTTCTGCAAATGGCATCTCCTCCTGAAATCACGTATGTATAAAGTCCAGTATGTATGAAGTCCAGTGAATACTTTTTAGTACACACAAGTTACAAGTTTTTAAGATCATGTTTCTGGTGGTAATAGGGGCATCCCCATCTCCTGCCTCTGACCGGTTACAGCAATGCTTTATAAATTCTTAGGAACTTTTCAAATGTTTAAAACAGCCTGAGGAGAGAGGGGAGCAAAAAGCGTAGTGTTGTTGTAACTACACTGGCCTAGGGCTATCAATAAAGCAGCACTTTATATTAAACCATGCTGTAAATATATTTAAAAAAAAAAAAAAAAAAAAAAGTTTTAAACCATTGGAGTAAAAACCAACCAACCAAAACTAAACACAAAACAAAAAATATCCCCAAACCACAACCACCACAAACCACCCCAAAACAAACGCAGAAACCCCAACGAGCAACCAAAACCTTTGGTTACTGTTAAGAAAGGGGAGGGGGGATGTCTTAAAATCTGAGGTGTCCTGAAGTTCTGGTTTTATTCATTAAATAGCGAGTATTTCCCGCAGCTCGATGCCGGCTCCCAGGGCTGCCCTGGAGCTGTAGCGCTGCGCCCCGAGCCCTGCGGCCCCGAGAACTCCTCCTTCCCCCGGGAACGCTTCCCTGCCCTTCCCCGAGCCCGGCCGGAGATCCCGGCGGCGCTGGAAGCCGGGCAGGGGCGGCCAGGGGCCCGAGGGCTTCCCCTGCAGCCCGAGGCCACACGGAGGAGAGGCCTAAAACAACACGCTGCTTCTGGATAACAAGGCGTTTATTGCAAATCACGCTTCGCGGTGACGATTAAACGTAATTTATTAGCCCTCTTTCTTCCCGTACCGCTCCGGGGAGCCGCCTCCGGCCACAGGAGCGCCCGAGGAGCGGCGGCGCGGGGCCTCCCCCCGCGGCCCCTCACGGCGGGGCCGGGCTCACGTCAGGCGCCGCCGCAGCCTCTCCGCGGGCCCGGCCGTGCTGCATCATCCCGCCTCCCGCCCGCCCTGCCTCGCCCTGCCCTGCCCGGCAGCGTGTGCGCCGCCAGCCGCCGCCCGACCACGTCTGCCCCCGCTCCGGGGCCGCCGGGACGGTGCCAAAAACCACCCGGGCGAGGGTGAAACAGCGCCCGAGCGACGAGCGATCGAGCGGCCGGGCCAGGGGTGAACCCGCTACCGGGCGCGCCCCCCGCCCGCCTTCCCTCCTCCCTCCCTTCCTCCCTCCCTCCCCTCTTCCTTCCCCTCCCTCCCCGTCCCTTCCTCTCTCCGCCTGGTGCCGCCACCGCCGAGGAGGAGGAACATGGCGAAAGCGGAGCAGGTCCTCAGCCTCGAACCGCAGCACGAGCTCAAATTCAAAGGTACGAGGCGGCCGCCGCCATCCCTCGCCGCCGCTCCCCGCGCTGGGCGGGCGGCGCGGCCGCGCTCGGGCCCCGCTCCCCGGCAGCCATTTTCCGGGGGCCGGGCACCGCCGGCAGATAAAATGTCCTTCAGCGCCGCGCCCGCCGCCCCCCCCGCCCGCCGCGGAGCCGCCCCGGGCCGCGGGAGTCCCCCCGGGCCGCTCTCAGCGCTGCCGCAGCCGCGGCGCGGGTGGGGGCGGCCCGCGGGGACGGCGCGGGGGGGCCCGGCCGCCGCCTTCCCCGGCCGGCAGCGGGAACACCGGGCTGTGCCCGCCTGACCTTCCCGGGGGCGACGGCCGGGAGAGGGGGGGACCCCCGGGGCAGCGGCGGGAGCAGGGGTGCGTTCCCCAGGCGCCGCCGGGGGTGTGTGCGCGGCCCCGGCCGAAAGAGCTGGTGCTGTAATGTAGGACAGCGATGTCCGTGCGGTAGGACTGGGAACCCAGGTGTCACAAACCCTAGGAACGGCTAAAGGGCTTCATCAAAAGAAAAAAGTCGGGAAATTGCTAGCTAGGGAGCTGTTTAAGTGCTCTGCGTGGCTCTTCGGTATGAAATCTAGGCGGAAGGAAGGATGTTGGGAATAAGATAACGAGTAAGGGTTTCTTCTGTAATGTGTCCCAGGCACTGTGGGGTTGCAGAGTCGTGTCTTTGGCCAAAAACACGAGGCCTCTGGCCAGGTGCTGAGCAGCACCTCCTGGCTTTTCCTGATTATTATTATTATAATTTAGCAAGCCGTTTGGCTAAAGAAGTCATAATAGTCTGCATGTGAAAAAATCCATCCTTTAAATAAAAGTCTTGGATGGGTTTAGGCTTCCACTGGCACTGAAATTCCTGTCTTGCAGTCTGACAGCACAGCTGTAATACAATATTCTGGGATTACAAATAAGCAATCAGCAAGTTTATTTATGCTATCAGAGTCAGAGGTGTTTTATAGCTTCTCTTGATTATCTGGCAAATAAGCTTTTTTTTAAAAAAAAAATTGAGATTAATTTATTGGCCTCTGGCAAAAATAATACTCTGTTTAAAAAAGCTTTCATGTACATTTTTAAATAGAGGATATATGTACCAGTTTTTATTAGTAAATATATTTGAACTCATAATATGAAGTGGGTTTTATGAAACAGTCTGTTAATAAACACTGGGGGGAATGAATATATCTTTGTTGTAAGCTGAAGTTGTTATGGCAGCAGTATCAAACATGCCTAAGAAGGAAACTATTGTTGTTTTCACGTTCTTTGTGTTAAGTATGATTAGATGAAAATCACCTTTTCTTGTGGATAAAATTGCTTTCAGCAAACAAGTGAATCCAAGCTCAGGTGGGCAAAAAGTGGTGCCTTAATTGGCACTGACTTGCTAATGAGATGTAATTGTGGTTCAGGGTTTGTTTTTCTTTCTTCTCTTCATCACAGGTAGATATAAACCTTGCCAGACTCTGTTTTTTTTCTTGAAGTAATGATAATGTGTCAGACTGTCTTGCTTTCACATGATGTTCTGGGCTAAATAACCAGTAGCCACTGAAGTTAAATCAACTAACCATAGCCTTTTGGTTGCCAGATCTTTAGCCAGCAACGCATACTCCTTATAACATAAAATGCTACTTGACTAACTGCAGCTATTAAATGGCTTAGTTTCAAAGTACACTTAAATATTAATGTTCAAACAGACTTAATGCTGCGGGCAGCATTCATATGCTTTGGCAATACCTCTGCCTTACAGTCCTTTCTAGCAAGCAGTGCTGACCGATGTCCTTCATTCAGGAAACACCAGGTTGAAGTATTCACAAAGTAAATTCTGCTCTGAGCATTTCTTGCCCTACTGATCTTGTGATGGCACACTGCCTGGTGAAAGGGCTGAAATGATATTGTCACCTTTGTAAAGAGTTACATTCATTTCCAGAGCGTTCCTTGGCCCCGTGCAAGTAGATCCAGGCTGGCGGAGGTCGTGGAGCTGCTGACTGGTACAGGCGCCTTCATGGTGTGTGCTCAAAGACATGGTGTTTGGTGTAGAAAGCTGGGATTGGACTGTAAACCAAACACTGGGAATGGTGAAGGGCTTAATCCAAATACAGACAGATAGAAAAAGCAGAAAGTTGTTCTCTGTGATGCTGTTGAAAGGCTCTGTGTAGCTCTTCAGTATAAAATTTAGAGGCAGGTAGGATTTTGGGAATAATACAGTGAGTGAGGATATCTTCTATAATGCATCCCAGTCACTTGGGGGTTGCAGCTTTGGGTTGCATTTTCACTTCTTAAGGGTTGAAGACCATTTTAAAGAAGCTTTTGTAACCCCTTGGTTTTGCAGTGAACCTCATAAATTCATTTGGTGCTCTGTTTCAAAATACTGTGCTTGTGTCTCGTTTGAAAAAAATATCAAAGGAGTTCTTCATGCTGGAATTTTTTTCACAGCATGTGAACATGAGCAGGGGTTGTCTTTCCTCCTGCCTCGCATCTCCTACAGCAGAGCACACATGCTCCAAAATAGCATCAGCGTGTGCTGTGCTGAAATGCAGCTGTGAGTCGTGGGAGGCTGGACACCATTAGGTGGCTGAAGGTGCCCATTTCCTTGCCCTGATCCTTGATGCCAGGTGAGATAGGAGCTTCACTGTCTCTTGCTGGTGACTTCCTCCACTTCTTAGTCATTGTAGGCTTGCAAAAAAATTATCCAGCTAAAGGTTTATAGCTCAGCGTTTGCTGGTAACAAATGGTGGAAAAGAACGTTGTTGGTATATGTGACATTTGCATTTATGTTTCCCTTTCTTCTTTTTTTCAATCTAAGAGATGGCATCAATCTGCCAAGAATTTATTGCAGCATTCAAGGCTCTGAGTTTAAGAATTGCTAGATTTAAACCTGAACAAGGATGTGGAATTGTGCTGCAGGGATCACTGCCCACCGAGGCTGATCTGTCTTTTCACCATATGTGCCCACCAAAAGTAGAGATCAGCTGTTTAACTTCAGCAAGTAAAATTTTGTTAAAATATCACATATTTTAGAGCTCCCCTGGGTTTGTAGTGTTTGAGATGCTGCTGCATGTCTGCAGACGTGGGGTGCTGGGGCAGTGTTGCTCGGGAGGGGTGGCACAGATGGGAGGTGGCAGAGGCTGAGGGACATTTTGGTGGCGTTTCTGGAGGTTTGCTCCAGGTTAGGCTGGACTTATGACTCAGCACTCTGTCCGTGCTCCCCAAGTGGCTCCCGGCAGTACTGCCGAGCAGGGATTAGTGCCTTGCTAAACTCTGCACGTCGTGCCAGTTGGAAATGCAGGTTCCTGTCCCCAGTATGTCGTTCTGTACCTACGCTATATGTCACTGTGTAGCTTGGCTTACTGCTGAGGGTACAGCAATGACCCAGAGCTCTCCACTGCTGCCAGAGCAGATTCATCCCTGACCTGGGGCTGTCACCTGTCACTGGCTCGGGTGCAAGCCCTGCGTACCTCAGAGCTGCAGCCCAAAGGTGTGGCCTCGGTCCTCAATCCAGCAGTGCATCTGCAGCGTTGAAATGTTCAGTATTTAGTGTTTAGCCCCTATCCTGTGCAGTTTGTGTGACCTGTGTTTCCGTGGATGGGTGGCTGCCACTCCCTGCTGAGACACTCTGAGCTCCTCCAGGTCAGCCTGAGTAAACTCCAGCCAGATCTGTTCATTGCAGTGGGGGTGTGCAAAGCCTGTGTGTCTGACAGGAATATCCCGTTCCTACCAGATACCAGGCTAAAGCTCCTCAGTACAACAGGCCAGTAACATTTGGGATGCGAGATTAGCGTTAGCTGCAGTTGCCAAGTCTCAGAAGAGAGGTTAAGGGCATGTGGACTATTCATTTATGCCTCTGTCCCTGTCCTGATCCGTTGGGAATGGTTGAATCACTCCTGCACTGAAGGTATTGGGAGGAATTTGACTTTGTGCTCATTCTCTTCTATATTGGATAAATAGGAATTTCTAGACACAAGCCATGGTTAAGAATGTAAAGTAGCGACAGTATTGTGAGGAATTGCCTATTTAGGATAATTAATATGCATCTTTTAAGCTGAATGTTTGTGTGTTCTTTTCTTTAAACTCTTAGAGCCCTGCTGGTATTCACAGCAGAATGGCAGCCACTACTAGGATTTCTTTACTCTTTGAAGGCTGCTGTGCCAATGGCTGTCGCTTTCCTGCTGAAAGATGTACCAGCCCTTGATTCCCTTTGTCTGGCCTGATTCCAAGTCAAGTCATTGTTACCGCATTAAATACAAGTAAACCTTTACATCTCTCTACATATTTGAATTTAATTATCAAATTATAGTCTTAAAAAGAGGACATAGTGTTTCAATAACAGGCAGGGTTGCTAAATCTACACAAATTTATCCTAAAATATATCCCAATTATCAGACAAAATCAGTCTTTTTCTGATTCAGTTCATGTTACACTCACTTTTCGTGAAGCTTAGCTAGAATCAATAACTTATTCTATTAAACATTGTTTAGTTGTACAGACCTGCTGGATCTCACTGAATTATTCTGATTTCACGTGCTCTATTGGTTTTGTAATTAATTCATCACTTTGCACGGTCTCTTCACTTTAAAAGAGAGGTGTTAGGAAGGGAATAAACTGGAGGTAAGAGAGGGAAGTGATGCGTTGTGAATTTCTTAGAACACATCTCTTTTTTTGAAATGTGGAATAAGTGGAAGATTGTGCTTCTCTTGAGCTTCCTTAATCTGCTGATGCCCTGTACACTAGAGACAAAACGCTCGCAGCTCCACTGGGAAAGGAGAGAGGAATTGTACGTGTGGGACTAACAGAAATTTGAAACTCTGAATAGGATGGTTGGAGCAGCAAAGAACAATTGAGATGTGTGAAGCAGTCAAGGAGGTTTAAATGCATCTTCTGTTAAATTTAATTAATGTATTTAGGTCTCACAAGACTATTTCCAAAAATACCACAATCTGCTTGAAGGCTTTGGTCAATGTGATTTATGGGTTAAGGACTTTTGAATAATTTTGTGCTGCACAGATGTTAAGAATTCCAGTTGAAGTTATGAGCATTAATAGGATTAAAGTATTACTGTTTCAGGGAAAGACTGAATGCAGTGATAAAATTTGTTACTTGGCCATTGCTTCTCTTAGTTTTGTGGGATTTTGTGTTTTAAATGTGATCAACTCCTTGCCTTTATGGTACTGAATGGGCCACATACATTCACAACTTCCTGTTCCTTGGAAATCCCCTGTTTGTCCATGGATTTTCAGCTCACTTTGAGCTATGGAGCTATTGCAATGATATGTGAAAAAGTTTTCAAGTTTGTTATTTAAAGCTCATCCGGATGGCAGCCTGCCAGTCTGATTTGGTTGCTGCGATGTGACCTCTATTCATCACTTCAGAAGATATATCTGATAACAGATTATATTGAAAATACAGATGGAAGGGGCGGCACTCTCAAGTCCTGGGAGCATGGCTATCATGGCAAAATGAAGACACAGTTAATGTGTCAGAATGGATGCAGGTTCACACTGGTACTTAGCAGTAAATTGTATTTACCAGCTGCTGCCCTGCATGCCATGTGCAGTGTCCTGTCACCCGTGAAAGGAATATGGAGTAGAAATTTATACAGCGGTTCCTGATAGTGCCTTCTCATTGGAAAATAAATTATTACCTATTTTTCCTCACTGCACAAGTTTTATAAATTAAAAACTTACCAGTGATCATGTAATGCTTTATTTCTTTTAAAATAGGTTAGCTGCCATTAAATACAAGAGTGAATTCTGTTTAATTGCTCTCTGATTCAGTGTTAGGATTGTAAAAATTCAAGTACAAGCCTTTAAATAGATTGTCAGCTCTGTTTTGAAACTCAACTGGAAAAAAGGCATCATCACCATAGCAAATGATCCAACTTCATGAGCTCAGGTCAGCTTACATCTATGAACAAATACGCAATTTTAAAAGGAGCTTAATTTGTTCTATGCAGCCAGCTCTGGAAGGTATTGATTGCATCAAATGAGTTTCGGATCAAATGAGCAACTTCTGCATATGTTACAATGCAATTTTTGTAGGAAGCTGGGCGAGGGAGGGTTTGTCTTGTTTCTGAGTGCCTCTGAGCACAGCTTTCTGCCCAGCTGAGGCGGTGCAGGAATCAAATGACCCTTGCTAATTCTGCCCACATCTTGCAGTCACACTCATTTTCTACTATCTTGTTACCATATTGGTCTTATGTTTGCTGCCTGCTGGGAACAGCTAATAACTACTGAATGCATTTCATAGTTGGTACAATAACAGCCTCTTTACTTTCCCTGTCCGTGTGGCTGCTTGGCTTTGAAAGCCTTATTGATGGTGTTTGCAACAGTTCTGTTTGTGGTGACAGCTGTTGTTTCAGACTTAAATTTCATCTTTGTATTTGTAAGAAACGTGATCTTGAACATTATCATCTCGCTGCTGCGATTGTTTTGATGGGTTTTTTTCTGCAAGTAAGTCCTCCCTGATTAGGTCAGAAACTCTTCCCAGTCCAAGCCCTCTCCCCTTCGGATGAGGGACTGGCACTGCTGTGACACTGAAGGGCCTTTGTCTGCCTGTGTGATGACCAGAGGCGGAAAGGAAGCTTATTTCACATACATATATGAATATTTAACTACCAGTTTGTCCAAGCTGGGGGTTAGATTCATGCTAAGCCTCTTCCTCTGACATTTGACCCAGTATTTTTTCAATGTATAAACCCTTTCAGCGCTTTGTAGACCAAGATGTCTGTAGAGCCTTACAGGATATTTTCTGAGGTGCCTGGAATGTTGTTGAGTTGAAAATTTGGCCTGCTAGGCAACCTTTTGTAAAGAGGGATTTGTGCCCTGGGTCTGGAACAGCTGTCACAGTCTTGCTGTCACTGGGAATGTATGCAAAGCAAATCACCATTGCCCTGTTTAATTCAGGGCAGGGTCGAGGTGCGCACACGTCGTGTGTTCACACCAGCAGCACAGCCCAGACCGAGGGTTGTTCTTCCTCTGTTAGAGCTGAAAACTGCTCAATTCAAGTGTAATTCTCCTGGCCTCAAACACGTTTGTACACATTGGGTACTGCTGCTGCCTGCAGTACTTACCCCACGTTATTATAAATACTTTATGAAAATAATCTCTTCACTAAACTACTTTAGTGTCTCGTTCTCTGAGCTGTAAACGAAGTCCCTCGTACCATGGTGCATGGATTAAAGATTTTATCGTTCTAAATTTAATCCTGTTTTCTTGGTTGGTTTCCACGAGGGGTGGAAAAATAGAGAAGGGGGAGGTTTGCCTGGTGATCCAGTTATTTAGGATGCAGATTATAAAATCATGTAGGTGTGGGGATCACTGTGGAGCCAAATCTTATGTTTTTGCAAGCAATTTAAAAGATAAATTAGTTGTTCTTGTAGAAGGCATGTCAAATGACTATGTAATTCTTTCAAGAAAAAATATTGCACTTTCTTGTTTTTCCCAAGACTGCTGCTTTTTTCATCACACCAGTTACTTCATCCTTGCTGGTGCTTTTGATGTTTCTCCCAGCAGTTCACCCTCTCCCTTGTGCAGTTTCATGTTTGTTGCAATTAGTGCTTCTTGTGATACGTGAATTAACAACAGATTTTGTGTTTTCTCAAAACATTTGCATTTCCTCTGGCTTGTGATTTCTCTTCTTCTGGCCTTTTAATATTTTTACTAGAGTAGGAGCAGAGATCTAAGGGCAGTAACTTTTTTTTTTTTTTTCCCTTAATTTTTATACAGCTGGTTTTACACTGTGCTTAGTGATGTCATACAGTGATGCAGATGGTAAAGAATCATGGAATCGTTTAGGTTGGAAAAGACAGAAGTTTAGGCTTGAATAACACAACTTGACATTTGTTTCTTGTTCTATGCCACACATATGAATGATCAGGGTTTGTTGGTTGTTTTTCTTTTTTCTGATTAAGTTTTCTCACTGCTGCTAGCTAAATTTCTGATTTTGTTGTTTTGTTGGGTTGGGGTTTTTTGGTTTGTTTGTTTTGGGGGTGGGGTTTTTTGGTTTTGTTTGGTTTTGGGGTTGTTTGTTTGTTTGGGTTTTTTGTTTTTGTGGTTGTTTTTTTTTTTTTTTTTTTTTCCCTTTGGTCCTGCAAGTAGCTAATAGGCTGGTTTTCAAGTGGTTCCCCCGAAATATATCTTGCTGAACTCAGGATTCCTTCCTTGTTTGTAGCCATAAATAGTATCCCACTGCCTATTTTATGTGGCTTGGGTTTTTTTTTTTTTAACTTATTAGAAAAGCAGCTATTCTTTGTGCATTCCCAGAATATCTAGTTTTGTTTGTTTCTTCTGGTATTTTTAATTTATGCACAGTTTTACACTTAAAATATTTGCTCATTTGCTATTTAAGTTGCGCATCAAATTCCTCTATTTGAGGACTATATATGAGTGTAAAATTAGAGTAGTTAAGTTGCTCCTTCCCTAACATTTTAATGTGCATTTGAAATGGAAATTAGTGATGAAATTAGACCAGGAAAAAACTACTTTAGAAGAAAAAGTGTAGCTTGGATTGATGATTAAAATCAGGATGTTTCTTCCAGGGAAACATTTCACATTGACTTCAGTCTTTCGCAGTGTTTTTGTCGGGGAGGTTTGCACATCAAGGCTCCATTGCTCTGTTGCTGCATCCCCACTTCTCCTGGGAGCCTGGGCTTTGTTTATGTCCTTTCCACACCCCATGGATGGAGCTCCACTGTGTACAAAAAGGAGATGCTTTACTCTAAGTGGATCTGGCTGCATCATGGTTATTGAACAAGGTGCAGCTGCTGTCCCACTGTTCCCTGAGCCGTTTTCATACCTGGACAGAGTTGGTTCATGTGATGTTTGTGTGCAGAATGAGCAAAGTAATACAATGTTTGGCACTGGGTTCTGAAAGGAGCTGAGAGCGTGGCTGAAACAGAGATGCACCTCTGAAAGCTCACCAAGGCTGCTCTCGGTCTCTTGTTTATGCAAGTGTGTGCGCAAATCTGGTTTAACTTCATGATGCAGAGAAAATATTTCATGTTGTGTGATTTTGTTGCTGAAATTCGCTGTAGGTAATGTTTGGGTGTAAAAAAATCTCTGAAGAGATCAGTTGGGAAAAAACAAATGACACTGGTACCAAAATTATATGAAGGGCATATTCTTCTATTTCTCTTGGCAAGCTTATGTGTGGCCTCTCAGTTCTTACAACTGTGAAGTCAGACTGTTAATGATCCTCTGAGGGATAAAAGGTGGCAAAAATTACATACTAACAGATACCCTGAAAATAGTCTTCAGTCTCCTGTTTGTTTGGGGTTTGGGCTTTTTTCCCAATTAAGCATGAGGCATGCTTTGAGAAAAATAGTTTATGGTAGAATAGGTCAGGGAAGGACACTGATTAATCCATCTAAATAGAATAACTTACTGCCAACCTTGTTCCAACTTTGGCATCTGGATCATGTAATTTTGTTGGGTTTCTGGACCTTCTTTTTTTTTTTTCCCTCTTAGGTCACTTTATTGATTGCATACTTCTTTAAAAAATTGCTCCACTGCATCAGCTATTGCATAGGGGGTGATGTGAATGTTGCTTCTATTTTTGTAGTATTTTTTCATTCAGGCATCCCCCGTTTGACACAGCAGAAGTGGAAGGGACCAATCCCCTCCTGTCACTTTGCTTCAGGGGCTCTTTTGGGTGAGGAGGTGAGTGTGCTGGGAGTAAAGATACTGATTCCACAGGGCTGGGGCTTTGTAGCTAATTCCTTTTAAAATCTGAGCTGAGGTCAAAAGGTTGGCATGTGGTTTACACAGGGATTTTTCTTAAAAATAATTACCAAATTTGAGGGCTTTGGGCTCTCTCAGTGAGTTACTTGTGAAATCAGATATTTATGCAACACAGGCTCTTCTTGTTTCGGATTTTTTAACTTCTTTGATTTCAAAAGTTGCGGATGCTCACTTAATTATGAAAGTCTCCAGAGCCAGATGATGATGATGATTAGACCTTGGCACATGGTACTTTTTAAAACACTAATCTTCACAAGATTCTGTGTGATTAGGTAAGTATTCTCCTTACTTGACAGAGAGGGAAACTGTAAGGGTCCAAACCTGCTTCTGTTTTGGAGTTGCTGTCAACTCTTCAAGCTCTTAATAGCAGAAGATCAAGCCCTTAAGTGATTTGTCTAAAGACAAGTAAGGTGGTGGGAGAGTTTGATTGGATCTTGGGCATTCTTGATTCTCAGGCACCTGGCTGATAGCTCAAGATGTCTTGCTTGACATTTCAGCTCTTTTCATTTCAGTGTTTATCTTCAAAGGTCATCAGCTTTATATATGACTTTAAAAGAATCGCGCAGTAAGTCAAGTTCTTACCTGTTACTGAGCCCTCTTGCACATCACTACTGGTTTTATTTTGCCTGTCTCTCTAATGCTGATAGACATCCACAAAAATAAAATGGGAGAGCCCATGGAAATAAAATGAAATCACTTGGTGCTGTCAGAGGCAGTAAAAAAACTGAGAAACCACTCAGATGTGAAGATGAGAAAAGTTACAGGTAGAAAGGCTGAACAAATCAGATGGAGAGATGGGTTATGGTGGCTGTTTGATGGTGCTGACACCTCTCTGGAGCAGGGCAAGGGACATTCCCAGTTTGAGGGGCTGGCACTTAATGCCATGGGAGAGGGGCCAGTGTAGGTGTGGGATGGGGAAGGGATGAGTATCACATTCAGCCCCCCTCCTTTCCCCTCAGAGTCAGTGTGGCTCTTTCTCTGGATTAATTACTGCTCCATGTGGACTTTACCAGTCACATGTAGGATTTGGGCTCTTGAGAATAGTCACAAAACAATTTAGGCTTCCCCTCTATTGCTTTCCACCATCTCCCTTATTAAAGATTCTTCAGTTACCTTTCTATGGCTGATTAATGTGTCAGGTGATTAATGACTTTCATCTGACACATCAGTGGGATTAAACCATGGTGAACACATCCTTCCCCTCCTGTTATTGCATTCCACTGCTTTCCACAAAGGAAGTACAAGAGAGGTTATCTCACAAGAAGCTCTGCCTGTATTTCTGGCTGTTTCCAATTACCTTGCTCTTGGATACATGTCTGTGGTGAGCTGGAGCTGCTAAAGTTGTTTAGGGGAAGATGCTGAAAGTGCATCTAAAGCACTCTGGGAATAACATGAGCAGCTTGATAAGAATTTATTCTCAGTCTTGTGGATCAATGGTTACCAGTTGTATCAAGTATTCCTGCAGTGCACTTCTTTGAAAAGTTCACTGTGTCTTTTAGGGATGCCTAGCTTTTAGCAGATGAGAATTTGCACTAAATTTAAGTACAAAAAAAAAAGATGGATGTGCCTTAATTACTTTGATCAGCTATGCCAACACTACCAGTGTGACTGCAGCACGTATGCCCAGATGTGCTTGCAAGCTTTAACCTGCAACTGTGAGACCTTAAATTGGCAGAATGCTGTGCAGGAAGATGCAGTTTCTCTGGTGCCAGCTCTGAGTGCTGCTCATTCTGGCTGAAAACTGATTCTCCTTTTGCTCTTCCCCGCTGCCCCCTCCCTCTCTCCCTGCCTGATAAGTGGATTAATTTCCAGCCCCAGCAGCTCCCTGGCTCTGCTCTTGGCCCATGCAGAGGAACAGAGTGCAATTTGCACAGGCAGCTGCTGGAGATGAGAGGCCAGACCACCTCCTCTTTCAGCACTGAGATGGACTGATGCAGGAATTATCAACCCTGTGGCCCACCTGATGTGTGTAGTTAATTATAAGGATGTAGTGATAATTGCAGGTACAGATGTGCAGAGGACTGTCCCTGCTGGGGTTAAACGTTCCTGCCCAAGCCTGTGCCATCAAAGCTTTCCCTCTGCTGGAATTTATGCTAAATTCCTTCATGTGCCAAACAGCATGAGGATTGATTATTTGTCGTGGTAAAGCACGGAATTTTGGTTAAGTTGAGGATGGTTGTATTAAGATGAAGTGCAAATGGTGTGGCTGTGTAACGTGGTTTCTTTGAGGAGTGAGTGGCAAGGAACTCACAGTGAGTACTGTGCTCATCAAAAAGTTATCAGCTTGGATTTGCTGAAACAATTATGGGCAAATTCTATTGCAGTGAGAGTTATTTAAAATTTAAATAGAGTTGATATCATAGTCTTTTGACCTAATTCCCAGACTTTTTTATCATTACTAAAATGGTGTGGGATATTACAATACCATACTGTAATATGGCATTGCAATATCCCACACCATTTCAGTAATATAAAAAAGCTGGGAATGGCTCTCTAAGGAAAGATTGATACAGCACTGGTGTTTGACTAGGAAATGGACTGTGGAAAATTCTGAGATAACATTGTGATCTTAAGGTGTGAAGGGTTGGATATGTGGGTGAAAAGCCACAGTTCAGAAATAACCCTGCTGAAAAGTAGTCCTATGAAAAACCAGGATACCTCTTACTATTTGTTGTTCTGTGAGTGTAGAACGTGATCTTTCCTTTCCTTTCCTAGTAATACTGCTAGCTTTTGTATCACTAGATGCCCACTTTGCATTAACATGAGTTGACTTTATTTTGGCAAGAGAAAGTCACCAAGCCCTTGTGGAGTATTTCAGACTTTCAGCACCAAATTCAATTTACTACATTCTTCCTTCTAGACAGCTTGGTCCCATGACAACCCTATGTCAGATGATGCATGTACAGACCCTGTTTCCCGTAACCTTGTCCTTGGGATGACACCCAGTGGCATTTTTCTCATGATCTTTACGAAACATGTGAGAAAAGCAGTTGGGAGGATTTTAAAGAGCAGATTGTCATTTGGAAAGCACCCTGCCTTGGTATGAGTTCCACTTATCTGGAAATATTATGAGCCATTGAAAAAACATTCAAAACAAAATAATGGGATTAAGTAAGGGTTGTTTAAGAGTCAGTCTTCACTTGTTGCGTTGACCCAGGGACCATCCAGATGCACCAAGCTGGCTTAACTGTGCTCTCAGCCCATCTTGGGAGTACAAGCATTGTCCAGGTGTTGCATAAACTTGTATAAATAGTCCATCCACTTGTAATGAGGGCAAAGATACCGGAAAGCAGTGTAGAGTGTTTTCTCTTACTGTATTTGGGTACAATTCCCAAAGTCCCAATGCCTTGCATTGGAAAATGAAGCTCCAGGGTTATATGCACCTCATATGACAGTTAATACCCACACCAGCTTTATCTGCAGCGCTCAAATCCAGATGTTGGAAAGCAAAACTGTATCTCCAGTGCAGAACTAGCTTGTGTCTATCCTGAGATAAGTTCTCCCACATACCCCAACCTCCCCAAAAATCCTTGCCTGTAGTAATCCAGCAACAGGCGACCAAGGTTTCGTTTCAGCCCAAGTTGGCAGTCCATGGACTTTGCTCTTAAAAGGCAGGCCGGCCAAGTGATAATATTTCACTGCCATGCCCCAATTACCCCTGAGTAATTCCCTGTGGCCTGGGTTTTTTTACACATTTCAGGACACCTTAATGGCTCGTTAATCCTGCATTTGTCCTCTCTTTTGCTTTGCTGCAGAGTTTGAACAGCAGTGCCATAAGGAGTGTGCCTGCACGCAGGTTTGCTGGAAGCAGATGTCAACCTTCTAGTGCAGTTGTGGTGGCTGTAAAACCTGTAATTTGGGGAAAACATAGCTAAAGAAACTGTGTAAAGTTCAGTGGATAAAACAGAAGAGGAAACACCAAGCAGACAAGAAATGAGTTCCGTCTGCCGAAAGGTTTTGCTGCCAAATATTTTGGTATGATCTGTGTTAGCAATAAGCAACTCCATTTGGAAATTATTTTCCGCACAGAATTGTTGTTGTATCACTATTTCAAACAGCAGCTCTGTGCTGGGGCACACAAATCCCGCACACATTCATGGATCAGCCAAGTAAAAACGTGGTGTTTCCCCCAGGAAATCTATCCCAGCAAGCAGACCAGTAAAGCACTACCGAGGATGCAGCTGCAGATGAAGGGCTTTGTGCAGGCAACCCTCCCTCTGTGCTGGAACAGCTCAAGCTGTAATTTTTTAGTAAAGACACATCCTTACTGCATAGGCATCTTATAATTTCTTCTGAAATGTTAGATTTCTCCCAGTTAGGGCTGTTTTGAAGATCTGCTACTGTCCTTAAACACCTAAATGTTTGCTGGATTTTTCTGATGGTTTGGCTCCTTTAACTTTTTTAACAACTTGTGGCTGCTTCTAGCCAGTTATTTTTCATTAGCTTAAAATCTCTCCCTGCATGGAGTACACAGAGAAAACTTCACAGCTGTGTTTCATGAAACCTTTGCCACGGGATCTGAAAATTTTATTGCTTAAATTTTTCTTTAGCTCCTGTGTTACATTGCAAAGCTGGTTTGCTCAGGGTACAGACAGAAGTGCTGCTACCTTGTTGTCTGGTTTGGGGTTATTATGTGTGTGATTGTTTAGAGGTTTTCCCCCTTCTATTTACTTAAAACAAATTGGATCAAGGATAGAGGTTGCAGAACTGTAGTACTGTTACAGCTGGATTAAATATTGTTTTAGGAAACAAATTTGCATAGAATAAGAAGCAAACTTAAATTACATCAAGGCATCCATGCTGTGAGAGGAGGGTGGTGGAATGCTGCCTGACAGTATTTTTATTATCATCATCATTCACCCTTTTTCAATTTTAGGGATGCCATTTCTGCAAGGAAAAGTTTGATGCTTTTTTTGACCAATTTGCTTTTACTCCTGAGGACAGACGAAGGTGTTTTATTCAGGCATCAAATTAATCACTTCTATGGAGAAGACAGTTGATCAAAGTGTGGTTATATTTCTTTTAATTTTACTTCTTTACCATCTGTAAAGCACTGTAATTGTGTGCTACCTGTCTGATTTATCAGTGTCATGTAGGAAATCAGCCTTTCTTCTGCCTGAGGGATTTGGGAGTTTCAATTAGGAGGTGAGCCTGAGAGAAATGGATTTGCCTGCACTTGGTTTTGCAGAACTTGACAGTGGTTTGATTTTGGCTTTGCTACTACGGGAATCTTAGCCAGTGCTCTCAGTGTCTAAAAATTTTCCTATTTCCACATGGTTATTTCCTATTTTGGGTGAGGTAGGCTACTTTATTTCTTCTGGTTTATAATTTCTAGTTGCCAAGACAGTTTATAAAAAAACAAAAAACAACAACAAAAAAAACCTTGGTAGGTGAAAAGAGATGTACCCTGCATGCTCATCTTGCTGTTTTTGCTTTGGCATTCCTGAGTACCTGGTGGAATCCTGGTTCTGTCAGGTCCAGCTCCATGTGCAGATGGATCTGTGGCAGTCCTTGGTTCCCATTCCTTGCCTGGTTAACAGCCTGTACTGTACTCTCTGGTTATCAGCATGGGTATATGTGGTATCTCTGCTAGCCTGGGTTTTAGGCTGGGATGGAGCAACTGTGACACAGCAGGGAATTTGGCATCCTTTGAATGCCATGTTGTGGCGTTGGCACAATGTGTGAATGATTTCCCCCTTTTGTTTTGCTGTTCACGATGAGCTCTTGGGCTGGGGCCTGGCTGCAGCCTCAGCTTTGCGTGTGCGATTATCTGTACGTGCTGCAGATGGAAATTGAACATCTAATTACTTTATAAGATTTGTGAACGGAGATTTAGATCCTGCTTAGCCTCTGCTTGAAAAGTGCTTTCTGTGTGATTTCAAGTCTGCTTTTGCTCTCCTCCTCAGGTCCTTTCACAGATGTGGTCACTACAAACCTGAAGCTCGGCAACCCCACGGACAGAAATGTGTGCTTCAAAGTTAAGACCACAGCACCACGCAGATACTGTGTAAGGCCCAACAGTGGAATTATCGATGCAGGGACATCAATTAATGTTTCTGGTAAGCCATTCAAGCAGTTCTTTGGGGATTGAAAATAGCTTCTTATAGTTAGTTATTTCTTGGAATGCCTTGCAGCCTGAAAGTATTTTGGTGAATCCAAGAGGTGGTGTTTTCATGGAGAAGCAGCCGTTTTATACATCCTTACTTCCTTTACTCCTGGTCTAGCAGTAATGGGTTTGGTCTTACATCCTGTCTTGGAGAGGAAAAAGGCAGAAATACACAAGTGATTGATATGGTTCATTAACAGCCAGCGTATCCAAACCAGTCCTGCTGCAGCCCTGCCCTCCCTGTGGGATTATTTTTGTACAGTTAGTTTTTTGCCAGCTTAACTTCCTGAACCAGCTCACCACAGGGTCAGACAAGTGCTTGGATGAACACATCGAGGGGAGAGCAAAACTGGGTGGACTGTGGGCACTGGTTTACACTGGTGTGGGCTGATGCCAAACTGGCTTTGATTCAATCAGCAATGAAAACATTTTACTTTCAAACCATGCTTGTTTTGTGTGCCTTGAACAGCATCCTTTGGTGTTAAAAATGTCAAATGACTAAATCTTTGCTGTTGCATAGGAAGAGTTAATGATTTTCTCTAATGAGTCAGTAGCTCTTGACTTGCCTAAGTTTGCTAATGGAAAAGCAAAGGAGTGGCTTACTTTGAAAGCATAAAGAGCTGAGTATTCTCACAAACAGAATATCTGTATATTATTAACTTGCTGATAATATATTCTCTCAATGACTTCTCTGATCCATGTTCTTAATAAGGAATTCTATCAAAGCATGTAGTTGTGGCATTTTGGATGAATGAAGTCAGACTTTAGTTAGGAAAATTATTTCTCTAAACATGAAGATTTGCTTTGCTACTCCTAAAAGAAATTAATATTGGCATGATAAGAAATATTACTGATAGGGTATACAGTTTGCTCCTACTAACCTTTTTTAGCCTGGGATAAAAACTTTGAGCAGTTAAAACCACTGCTTTTTACTTACCAAAAAAAAAAAAAAAAAAAATCAACATGTTAAAATCAAGAGTTCAGTTTCTTACTTAATAAAATATAAAACATTTAAGCACCTCACCCTTGGAGAGAGCTTGTTTCAACAAAATAAAAATTGATCCCAAAACCACTTTGCACTGTAAAATTAAGCAACTCTAATCCTGTAAGTCTTCTTATACATGCCCATATTTGCACACTGATTGATCTGTTGTCTTTGGGATTTCTGTGGTGTCAAATTGAGTGTGCAAAGGGCTGCAGGATTGTGCCTCCCTTGCAGAGGAATGTCACAGTGAGGAGGTAACCAGGGAGGTGTGGGAGCTCCAGGTGGGGCAGGCAAAGCACTTCTGCTTCAGGAGAGGGCCAGCACGTACCCAGTGAGCTCTGAAATGACTAATATGTAAATGAAAAAGCTCCCTGGAGAGGAATGGAGAGTTTTAAAAGTCGGGACAGTTCCCAAGTAAAGCTGTCTGTCATCTATACTAGCTGCAGGCAAGCATATCAAATGCCTTGAAATCAATGAAATGATAATGAAAATTAGCATGGTTTCTAGCTACAAATTATCTTCATGCTATAAAGATGTGGATGCTTTTCATCTTGCAGATGAACTTGGAAAATTAAAAGCCTGCTTCCTTTGCAGGCTCTTACCAGGCTTTTTGAAATGTTGTCTTGATCTCGGTGTTGAGTGGTTTCTTAAAGTTCTGCTCACAAGTGCCCCTTAGCTCCACCTTGGGCAAATCCAGTGCAGGCAAGTGTCGTAGGAAGCACCTCTACCAGCAGCTTGCTTTTCCAGCCTGACCCTTCCCAGTGGCACCCCAGCTAGAGTTTGGATCTAGTCCAGGGCTGAAGTATCCCCTTATGAGACTGCTGTGCTTTGCTCTTGCTTACACAGCTTTAAGAATTTCCCTTTTCTGATAACATTATTCCTAGTGATTTATGATTTGGTTAGTGTGGCAAATGGCTGTGGTAGATTTAATCACGAGCTCACGTGTGTGTTCTAATATTTCTGTGATATTAACAGTAGTAATAACTAACAATCTTAAATTGCCAATCCTTACCTTATATTTTAAAATGCAATAGCACACTTTCATTGTTCCTTAGGTAATATATTAAGTTCCTTCAAACCACGGATGGGACCTAATTCTGATCTTTTGAGGATGGCAGTGTCTTTCATTTTGATCAGCAGATGGGATCCTTTGGATGGGAGGGATCAAAGAGGGGACTGCCATTAAGTTGCAAAATAGAATTGTTTAACCTTTGCTTTGGAGTTACATGGCTTGAGAACAAAAGACTGATTTTGGAGTTAATGAAGTAAAAAATAAATAGAATTTGTTTCTTTGCCTCTAAATCAGTTACCTTTTCAGTCATTTAATTCAAGTCTTGCACAGGGCATAAAAATAGGACTTGGATAAATAAGACTTGAATTCCTCCAAACCTAGTGAAAATACTGAGGAGAAATTATTAAAATACAGTTAATGCAGCAACTTCTGGACAGTTAAGGTTGTATTTACAATATACAATCTGTCCCCTTCACAGTTTTTGACTGGCTTTACCATGGCCACTGATAGCCCTGCATTGGTGCTGCACCTTGCCTCCAAAAAATCAATGCCTATGCATTTGTTAGTCTCAGAGAATATTATTGCCTGAAGCTGAATTTGGGACAGCCTCTTCCTTCTTGCTCTGTAGTAACCAGATGCCTTCGTTATACTCCTGTGAAACTGTGCCTGTACTAATTTGCTGTAAGTATGAGAAGACATTTTGCTGTAAGAGGCAGCAGTTCCACTTTATTTCACACTGATGCGGTGGCTCATTTAAAAACGTACAAAACGCTAGAAAAATAAAGCTCACTCTAATCTTAGTGGAGTCTCAAATGCTGCCTTCCTATGCCATATCTCAGCTTTTGCTAAATACCAGCGATTGAGGCCCTGTCAGCATGTGCTGCCTGCTGGGATGTCAGGTTTGGAGCCCGTGTTTTCACCTGTTATATAATGGCGTGTAATTTTAACAGCTGAGTTTATGTAACTGTCGGGAAGCGTATGTGTGCGCTGTCATCTGATTCCATTGCATTGGGGCGGCAATCCTTGGGAAAAGGAGTATTTGCACACATTCCACCGCTCCTAAGCACATCTGATTTCGGCTAAGATAGCTGGTTTTGTGGCTTTGAAACCTAACTAAAAGCCGTGAATGGATTACAAAGGAAAAGTGAAGGGATACCAGCAGATGCTGGTGAGGCTGCAGTAGATGTATAAGGAGGAGAGAGGAATTGCAGATGGTACCATCTGTGCACAGTGTCCCACTGAAGAGAGCAGTCTGAACATGCCTCCTAAAAGCCAGCAGCAGCTGACGTTATCCTCGGCTTGCTGGCGAATATTTTATTCCTTTCTGAGCTTGCTTGGCTTTGAAAAGGCAGGAATGGAGCTGCAGCCCTGTGCTCTGCAGTCACAGTGGCTCTGCCCCATTCCCTCCAGCACTGATTGTGTCCCATCCACAAACTTTCCTTGGCAGTGTCACTCCTGTGCCCTGTTCCCACAGACTTCCCAGGACACTGCAGAAACTACCAAGTTGTGGGTTGTTCTTGCCTCCTTGCTTCAAAATTTTATCTTGATCTTCACACATTCAACACTTACTGGTATTACTGAAATGTTTACAGAAATTTTATGTTTATTTATGTAAACATGAAAGAGAGGTGGGATGGTGCAATCGATTGTGCTCGTTTCTGTAGACCTGAGTGTCTTTTCTCTCACCTCTGCCAGAGCTGATGGAATTCCAAAAGGATCTTGAGGCTTGCTCCTGTTTCTGGTTGGGGTATTTTATGTGACATAAGTGTGATAGATTTGATCCATCTAGACCATGAAGAATTCCATGCAGTGCCATTTGGGAAAATGATTGATAAAGCCAGAAAAGAAAAATAGTTTGACTCTGTTGAATGAGCTGCTTAAGAATGAACAGTGATGTGGATGGAAATGTGATAGCAGGGAGCTGGTAGAGATGTTTCTTGAGAGTGATTCTTGGTCCTAATCTTGTCTAATGGTTTTACAAGCAATTCTGGAACAAAGAATACACTAAAAACTCTGATGATTTTGTAAAGTTGAAAGATTGAACATATGCAGCAGAATTAGTTGTCCTTGAAGGCTGCAGTAAGAGAAATGGGATGAGTTTCATTAGAAAAACTGCAAAATCACATATTTGGAGAATAAAATACTCTGGCTACAATTGCAAGCTTGTTAAATGAGGGGGCCTGATTGGAGTGAGCAAGATGCTGATACAATGTGGCTGTGAGTAAGGCAGATATAGCATCATACATCTGGATAAGGGAAGAGGTGAGAGGGCATAAAGGCTGTGGTTGAGGGCACTAGTAAAGTTCCCTGCATGTGTAATTAGAGGAACTCGAACCAAAACAGGTGCAGAGGATGAATGGGGAGCCTGGCCTGGAGAGAACCCACCAAGTCTGGCTTAAGTTTACCAGGAGGCCAAGAGTGATTGATGTCTTTGGAGGGCACCAGAAGTAAATGACTCTTCCTCTTCTCTGGTATTTCAGCATAAGGGCAGTGTTGGTCCAGGACCAAGTAAACAGCCCGTTAATAAATTTAGATGGAAACTAGAGGAAGGTTGCTGACTATCTGAGCTGGGAGACTTTTCTGTTCCTTCTGCTCTTGGAAAGGACAGCTAGATCCTAGCAGGTGTTAAAGGTGTTCCCTGCTTCAGATTTCCTCTGTTCCTTGAGAAAGCTGCTTTATTCTAGGAAAACCAGAGGAGTTTGATGCTTCTGTCACTGTAACTAACTTTGCCAATGAAGTGTTCTGTGGAAAAGAAGGAGCCTATTGGGTGGTCAGTGCCTTTCCTTAGCTCTCTGCTGAGCATAAAACGCTGGGGATTTTGCAGGAATGTGTGAGAAAGCCGATGTCCATTGATCTCCCAGTGACTCTGCAGTTTTTGCTTGTGGTAAAACAGTGCTGGTGCTTGAGCCATGGGGTGAGCAGCTCGGGAAGTGGTTGGGATATATCTCTGCCTTGATGGATGCTGCTCTAAAGTAAACTTGAAGATCATATTAATAATTTTGTTTCTTAAAACTCTGATTACTGATGAAAGCTGAAACTTCTGACCAGATGGGACAACCGATGTGATAAGGCATTTTGTAGGAACATACTTCTCACATAATTTTTGCATATGGTTTGTGATTTCCATTCAGAACAAAGGAGCCACATTCCCAGTAGCATTTTTTCCAGCAATTAGGGCAGCTTTAGGGATCTAATCTTTCACAGAAACCCCAATAGTATGTGGATAAATATTAAAATGCTTTGCTTTCCTCTTGAAAAAAGTACATATTTTTGAGCTTCCCATCCGGCTTACAAGACATTTGCTGAATAATTTGTGTCAACGTGGCTTTCATGTATTGATCTAAAAATACAAGTGCTAACAACGTCTGTGCTGTCAAGCCCTCTCTGGCTCTTGTGGTTCAGTGAATGGAGCTCGGAGCAGCGATCGTTTGGCATTCCAGGATGGATTCAGCACTCTCCCTTGGGAAATGAGGATTTTCAAATGAGCTGATAGTTGTACTCAGCAAAGCGAACTGAAAAAACCACAATCTGTAGAAGTTCCATAAATGCTGAATAAATTCTGACTATCCAGTTGGATCATTGAAATTATTTAAATGTCTACTACAGAGGAGAAAAAACGACGCTGCTGCTTTTCAGTGATGTGTCAGGCAGTGTTGAAATAGTTGTGCTTTCACAGTGCAGTCACTCCTGTTTGGAAAATAGTTTTAAAGGCAGCCACTTAATTTGCAGACACTTATTTTGGAATAATATCCAAGTCCTGCGAGGTGAGTTAAAAATGTATAATAATTCTTAAACCTCATCTGGGAGAATGTATTGCCTGCCTTCTCTTTAAAAGGCATGTGGTCACTGAGTGCCAGATTGTGTGCACAGTAAGGATGGCACAGCCATAACATGCCCTGCTCATTAAGGGAGGCAAATTGGTTTGACTTGGCTTCATTTGCAACAAATGGGATTTTTGGATATTGCTTTTATATGACAAACTCCTGCAATTAGCGCATATGAATCTGGGCACATAATGTTAATAGCAGCAGTACTTGAAAATGGTCCTAATTATTGAACTGCTTCTCCATGATTGAATTGAGGGACTGAAGTAAGACAGGTCATAAAATGTGAATTTTTAAACCTTACACCATTTTTTTCTGTTATCAGTAATGGCAGTATTTGCAAGCTTTGTTTTCAATTTGAGGGGGTGGTGGCATTTTGCAGTTTATCTTTATGTAAACTGCTTTGCTTATTTCCACATGTTCTGTCTCATGGTGAAGCCAAGCCCATGTTTGTCAATGTCCCTATAACTGAATATCTATAACTGAAAATATGGGGGTTCCAAGTGGCCACTGTGGTTGAAGAATATTCCATGTAAATAGAATACCCAACTGTCCCTCCTCAGGTCACTTTAACCCAAAAGCAATGACATGGAAATTCCCAGTATTGCTTTAAAAATTAAATTAAAGCACACACCCCCTAAACCTGCTGTTCCTTCCTCTCTGCCCCCTAAACAGAGTCATTTTCTGCAGAAGTAAATTTTGGAATGCTTTTAATTTTTTGAATGAAGAAAAATACATTCCTTGCATGCCTTCTATAGGCAAAGTTTGCATCACATTTAACTATAAACTTCCAGCTATAAATCGGTAACAAACTTTCAGTAACTTACCTGTGGGACCAAAATACTTACACTTGATAAATCAAATGCCATGAGACTCTTAAACTTTGTAGAGGAAATTTCCATTCTGAGACTTGAACCTCAAGGTTTACAATGTTTGACTTTGCCTCTGTAGCTTTTCTCGGGCACCATCAGCAATATTGTGTGTACAGTTCATCAAAATGCTCGTTACTTCTGCCCCAAGGATGGAGCAAAAAAGCTTCTGTCTTGGAAACATTTTCCCTCTGTCCCAGAAGATATATAAATTTTTTCCTGAAAATTACTGTTGTTATCTTGCCATAGCTGTGTACAGAATATTGTAGAATGATCAGCATTTCCAGAATTCTCAGACCAAAGTCTAGATAGACTGAGGAAATCTGTTTCTCCTGCCTCCTTTCAAAATTCTGGTTTAAAGTGAGGTTCCTGATCTCAGCTGCTGCTTCGGTCATAACAGACAACTTGAAACCATTATAATGTTTGTTTTTCTGAAATCTGGTAACTGTGTCATCAGTGCATGACTCTGCACCAGAGCAATGTTAATGCAATGTGTTCTGGTTGTTTTTTTTTTTCTTCCAGTGATGCTACAGCCTTTTGACTATGACCCTAATGAGAAAAGTAAACACAAGTTTATGGTTCAGTCTATGTTTGCTCCAGCTGATACTTCAGATATGGAAGCAGTAGTAAGTATTGAAATTAATTAAAATGGATTTCTAATTGTAGAATTTTGTAAGTCCTTTGACTGCGTTGTCAAACCACGCTGGAATGGTCCTTGAAAGCTTTTCCAGATTTCCATCTCTGCACGGCAAAGGGTTTTGTTCTTTTGAGCCCCAGGAATCTTGCACTGAAAGTTGTTGTCTGTGGTTGCTTTTTTAAGAAGCTGCTGTCAGTAATGGGATGTCAAGCCATAAAACAAGTAGTTGTAGTTTTTTGCAATATTTCCTTCTTTAGAAAGGCCAGCTTGAACCGTATATTCTAAGGATATACAGAATACATTCTAAGGCTCTGGTGTCTTTTATATTTTATGCATCTACTCTCAGTCTTGAGTCTTCTCTTGAGCAATTCCTTTTGCAAGGTGCAAGAAGATTATTTACAAGTATTGTGTTTTTCTTTATCCCTACCTATGTCTGCTGTGGCTTTGTAGATGAAAGGCTCTCATAGATTTTGTCCTGTGGATTGCAACTGAGAGCAGTAGAAATACGGAGGTGCTGGAGCAGAGAAGGACAAAAGACATAAAAATAAGATGTAAGGCAACCTGCAAAGGAGTAAACCATTATGTCAACTGCTGGCTTTCCTTTAACAGCAGGATTTGCCCCCAGAAGAAGGCACAAGTAAACTCTCTGTAGCCTTTTGTGAGCTTGAGAGGACACTCCGTGGCTATTGAGGACACAGAGGAAAAAGGAAAAAGACCATTATTCGAAAAGTGTGTGGCTTGTGCGTGCTACTTAAAAACAAGCCAATCCCAGAATACTCTACAGTAGTCTTTACAGCATGTGTCTTCTTCTAAGTAGCTTCTTAAAGCTGGGGCACTCTGCAGGTTAATAATTTCCCTTCTCAAACTGATTTATGGAACTGTATTTGTTTAATGGGCTCAGAATAAGATCCAGTGGGAGAAACAGCAATAGTAATAAAATGTCTGCATCACTAGAAAGATAAGTCGGTCTGCCTTTCTTTCGAGCTCTTTAATTTTTATGAGTTACTTTATACCATGACAAATGTTACTCTGCTGGCAAAGAATGTTTTTAGTACCTAGATGGGCCTTTCAGTTTTCCAGAGCTCTCCAGCCCGCTAGGATTCCTTTTCCTGTAACACTTTGATCAGTTCTCAGTTTCGTTACCACTCTCCAGATCTCTTCCTATCCTGGATGAACAGGTGAGACCAGTTATGGGAGTACCATAAAGCTTTCAACACTTCACAGGCAGCCAGGGAGCTCGAAATAGAAGTGACTTCAGCCCCAGAAGAGCTGAACTACGATTCAGCTGTTTAGGATGAGTTAAATACTACTCCAGGTTGCACGGGCTTAGCCATAATTTGTCACCTACTTGAGATATGCTGAGGAATACCAAGCTACCAAGGAGGATGGTCAGAGTGAAGAGGAGCACGTTAGAATTCCAGGATATAAGTGTGGACACTTCTTGCTGTTTATTATCCCTGAGAATAAATATTTTCACTCCAGGGTTACAGCTGATACAGAGCAAAGATTTATTACTGCTGATCCCCGTTAAAAAGGTTACAAAGAATCTTGTTTATGGCAGACTCCCCAGCCAGAGGGGAGAGGAGGTGTGAGGGGAAGTTATCCCTCTGTATGCAGCACATCTGGCGCTGTTCAGGCATTGATGCTGAAAAATAAGGATGGGGAAGACAAGGAGGGGGATGAACAGTCCTCTAGTTCATTCCAGTCAGGAGGAAAAGCTCCTGTGAAATTTGAAAAGTTTGAATAGGAACTCCACTGGGCAGAGAGTTGAGAACTCTGATTTATTTGGGGGCTTGTTATCTTTCCCTTCCCTTGAATTCACCCCTCCTTTTACCTTTTTTTTCTTCTTTTTTTTTTAAGCAGTGTCATAACTCCCCCCCTTCTCTGCTAATTACTCTGACACAGCTCCCAGTTCTCTCATAAATTACCTGTGTTTCAGACTGTTTAGAATGATTTGATTCACAGTATCTGGTCTGGCTTTATGATACCACTCAGTCATGTTTTGATCTCATTTTTCATCCTGTTCGTGGGTAGTGGTAGTGTGATAAACACCTTGGGTTCTTTCTGAGTGAAATTATGTGATTTGTTTATGTAATGCACTGCATTTCCAACTTGCCTGATTGCACTAATATGTTTAATATAAAATTAATATTAACTTATTCCAGTGGAAAGAAGCAAAACCAGAAGAACTCATGGATTCGAAACTTAGGTGTGTGTTTGAGCTACCAGCAGAAAATGATAAGCCTGTGAGTATTTTCAGATGCACACTGAGTGATTTAACTTAATACCACAGTAAATCCTGTAGAATGGCATGTTTGTACAGACAGCTCTATAAGCACAAGACAGAACCCTCTGTTTCACTGCCTGGATGGCATCACCCTTTAAAAACACAGCGTAAACTATTGAAAGTTCTGGTAATCCTTGCTGTAGCTAGCAGCCAGCTTGAACTTGGTAAGTGCAACAGTAGCACAAAGCAATTTTTGAGCTGAGTTGTTTTCATTTAGTGAAAGGTCAGAGGGTAAAGAGTAATTAAAAAAAAATTAAAGATGCTGATTGTTGGTTGTGAAGCTCGGAGTTTATACTGTTGCAGTTATAACCATCAGCAATATAAATTTGCCTGTCCAACACTTCCTTAGTACAGCTCTGATTTTGTCAGGTAAATTGATGGGAAACTGGCAAGGAAGGCACAAATGCAGTTAGGAATTATATCAGAATTATCAGCTATAATATTGTAGGATTCTTTCTTGTTAGAGTAATGGACATATTAATTTGTAATGCAAATTTGTATTGTCCAGTATAAAACTGATAATGGATTGAATAAATTGAAAAATGCTTCCTGGTGTGCAGGTACTGAAGGCACAGCTGTTCTACCCTGCACTGAACAGTCTGGAATTAGGATTTTGTAACTGTTTGGCTGGGGAGAGGTTTGTTTCCACGAGAGACCCTTTCTAAAGTGCAGAGCACAGAGAAGATTCAGAAGCAGTAGAGGGAACAGGGTTGGGAGGTCTGAACCTTGTTTCCCAGCTTGGATCACAAATTCCTCCATCCCCACAGAAACAGGGAGAGGGGACAGCCGGGAGTGGGAAGTGAAGGGTGAGGGCACCTCTGGCTGTGGGACCTGGTTTGGGGACATTTCTGTATGTGCAGGGTCTGAAAAGCCGAGGTCATTCTGTCTTCACTTACTGCTGCTGATCTGGTGTTTTCTGGGGTGGCAGGAAAGTTACAGAAAGCAAAATGTTGTTTATTTCTTTTGATACAGGCACGTGTCAGGTGTGCACAGACAATTTTACCTGACTCTCCTCCTATTTATCAGGTGTGTGGTGTGGTGTTAATAACTAACCAAAAATCACTTTATCCTTTTTTAACAGCATGACGTAGAAATAAATAAAATTGTATCCACAACTGCAACAAAGACAGATTCCTCTGTAATGTCTAAATCAATAAGTTCTTCTTTGGATGACACTGAAGTTAAGAAAGTAATGGAAGACTATAAGAGGCTTCAAGTAGAAGTTCAGAGGTTACGGGAGGAGAATAAACAGTTTAAGGTAAAGATTGCTGTTGTTTTCTTTTCAGATTTACCCCTTTCCTGAAAAAGAAGCTTCCATCTTAAAGGTTTGGATACCTGACCTTAGCACAATATTTTAAGTCTGTCTATAAAGTAAAAGATAATTCAGGTTTCTCTGTAAACTCTGAGAAGGTGCTGAAATCAATGGTTCCTTTGAAAGGAGGCACAAGTCGTGCAGTCACAGAAGGTGATTGGGTAGCAACCCAGAGGAGTCAATTCCCCCTCTCTTTTTTTTTTTCCCACCTAATTTCTCAGTCTGAATTAAGCATTGAGTGTTGGGCTTGGCCCCGCTCCCCCAAACCAATGGGAGCTTGAGGGCAGTGTTGTGCAAATACTGAGAGTTTCAGTGATTGCACCTGTAATGTGCTGCTGAAATGGCCAAATTAAGACAGATGAATGGGAAATGTGCTTCCTGTCATATCCAGCAAGTGGCTGGGAAACCCAGCAATTGAGAAGCCTTTATCACTGCTGAAAAATTCTTCTGACAGTACTTTGATTTGCTGTAAGTGTCTGCTTCCATGGATATCAGCACCAAGGAAAGTGTGGATGCTGTGACTCTTGGAGCCCAGTGAAAGGAGCTCTGTTCTCTCAGCTCTGATGCTGCTTGGCTGGCTGATGCATGAAGGAATTCTTGCAAACAGTTTTGTTTTGCACAGAAATAATATGTGTACATAACAGACATGACCCTAACTTCTCCTTGAGCTCTTGTTTTGCTAGTTAAGTTCAAAACTATTTTATTTATTTTTTTTTGCAAATCAGTCTTGAACAAACACTCTACAGGAGCTATCTAGAATTGAGCTGATGTCTTACAGTGATGTCCTGGATCGGTGAGCTCTTTGTTCCCTTTGTGGAGTGTTAAAATCATCTGTAAAACATCAGAAAGCAATGCTAAATCACTGCCTGCTACCAGGTGCTGTCAGCGTCAGGCTGGAGTCACTGTCAGAAGGAAATGAAAATACTACAAATGAAAATTTGTTTGTCTCTGTACAAAGCGTGTTGCATGTGACCAACATTTTATTGTTTACAAAAGTCAGTTGTCCCCATTCAGAATCAGAGCAACAGTGAGGTATTGAAAGCCTGTGGCTTTCAATGAGTAAATAAATTAATTAATTCATAAGAAAATAAGTTCACCTTTAGATCATATAGTTCAAAAGTGAGAAACACTGACATACCCTGAGCCCTTTGAACTTTACTTATCTGACAATTTTTAAGGCTGCAGTAACTTTCATTACAATTTTGTTTCTTGAGTATTTTTTTAAGTATAGCCTGGAGACTTTTGGTGCCTTATACTTCTGCACTATAATACTGTGTCACATTAAAAAGTCTAACACTGTTGCTTCAGCTGGACAGAAATTAAATCACAAAAGACTCATTTGCCCCTCTCCTGAAGAGTGTGTGTGTGACTGGCGTGTGCTAACACACAGCTGTGCTGCTCCACAGCTCAGGGACAGCTGAGGGGAGCATCATCCCCACTTGAAATCAGAATATCTGCTGGTGTTACATTGTTTTACCTCATCTTTAAATCAGGTGAGCTGCCAAAGTCCTATCAAGGAGATATCCTAATTCTTGCCATTAGGTTCATGTCAAAATGTCAGCATTAATATGATGGGGGGAAACAGATTTCCCTTGAAGGGCTGGGAGGATCTGCTTGTGACATCTGACATGGGGAATGAGGAGTGTAATTGCCTTGGCTTGTGGAAAACGTGGAGCTTCATCTTAGTTATGTTGAGAAACATTTTCCCCCCACAGCACCTCACAGAGCAAGAAAAGCACCTTCATGGTGTTTCCTCCATCGTTTTTCTGAAGTTCTGGAGCCATCTCTAGACTTTGGACAGGAGTTCCTGCAGGTTCCTCAGTGCTTCCCCTTAGCAGGACAAAACTTCCACGAGCCTGTGGCTTTCCTCTCCTGCCTCCCTACCCTTCCTCCTCAGGATTATTGAGGAAACAGAGCTCTAACTTAGCTGTACATTCACTTTTACCTACTCTATAACGCCCACCTAAATAAACATGAGAAGGGTGAATATTTAAAGCCTTTTTTTTGTAAAAGTAACCAATATCTCTTCCTTCAGGAAGAAGATGGACTGCGGATGAGGAAGGTACCCCAGACAAACAGCCCAATATCTCCTTCTGCAGCTGCTGTCAAGGACGAAGGGCTCAGCTCCAGACTACTTGCTTTGGTGGTTTTGTTCTTTGTCTTTGGTGTAATTATAGGAAAAATAGCCTTGTAGAGGCAGCATGCTGGAAATTGTAAATTGGTTTGATGGTTCTGCCATATCATTGGATTAAATTTATTCATAACGATGTTAAAAAAAAAAAAATTAATGTATGACATCTCACAGGTCTTGCCTTTAAATTACCCCTGCACAAATACTATGTAACATAATCTTCTAGAAAGTTCAAAATGTACAGTGAGGGAATGAATGAAAGAGAATATGCTTCAGTGATGAAGGGGGGGAGAAAATCCTGATTTAACACTACAATGAAATATTGTATATGTCATTTTAAACATTCTTAGACCCTGGTACATGTTGCTGGATTACCTCTTTTTAAAAAAAAAAAAGAAAAAAAAAAGGAAAACTAGAAAAAAACCTCTTCCTCCACTGCTGGAGCTGGCCCTAGGGATGTTTGGAGCTGGGTTAGGCAGGAGGTGTTGATAACTTCTGTAAAATACGTTAATCCACCATTCTGGTCATGAATTTAACAGTTTCTGTCAGTGTCTTCAACTCTGTGCAAGTTACCAACTTCTTGGCACTTCAATGAGTAGTGAGAAGCTGCAAAGATTTGTCTGTGGCAACACTGAGGGAGCTGGGCAGCACCGAGGGGCTCGTTCAGAATAAAGGTCAATGCCTTGTTCTCACCAAGGGACCAAGCTACATTGCTGTTGGTTCATTTAGTTGAATTAAAATGTTATTCAGAGATGTTTAATGCATATTTGACTTATTTAATGTATTTCATCTCATGTTTCCTTACTGTCACGAAATTAACTAACACTTTGTGGTATGAAGAGGCGCCTGTTCAAAGCCAGTGACGAGAACTAAAAATTTGCTGCTGTAGTGGTGCGAGATTCTTCTGCCTCCTGATGTTTTGGGCACTACACAATTGTTGGGGAGTTTTGATCATCTGAGCATTGGGGAAACAGTGGTCAGGAAACTGTTTTTGTATGTAAATAAGTCTATCTAGGGGAGAAACAAAAATATTAGTAGTAAAATTAGTCCTATGCCGTAAAAAGACCAATCTTGTTTGACTATGTAGCATCTTAAAAAAAAAAAAGAAAAAAAAAAAAAAAGGAAAAGAAAAATTAAATAAAGCCCCCAAATTAATGTTTCCTTTGTTACTTTTGTCCTGTTCTCACAGTTTTAGAGGTGGGGAGGAAACAGTGTTTTCCTGTCAGCTTTGTTCATGGCATAAGGAAGCTTGCAGTCTTATTTCAGGGTGAATTTCTCTTTTTTTCCAGACTAATTTTAAAATCAAACCACCCCATCGTGAGCCTGCCACACAAAAGCTGTTCAGAGCAACCATGCTGAGGTACAAGGTAACATCCCACTTTCCAGGTTAGTTGGGTTCAGGAGTTCAGACACTTGACAGCACCTTTAGAGCAAGGTGATTCTGTTTCTAAGCTTCCTTTTACCACAAGGTGCATAAACAAACTCAAGTGTGTCTTAACGTGATGGATTCAGCAGATGAGACACTTTCTGAGCAGGTAAATTCACATCTATTCTTGAGTGATAGACCCAGAAACATTCAGTGACAAATACTTTTGAAGCATATTACAAGATGAAGCTGCATCTTTTCAAAATGACTTGTGTCATTCCTTCCCTAGTCCTGGGATTCTGTGAGAAAGCTGTCGGGGCTGCAGCCTCAACCTCTGTGTTTGTCCTCCTCTGCAAGTGCAAATAAGTGAAATTTTATGTGAGGTTTAATAAGAAAATAGGTGAAAACCCCCCCATAACTGGTGTGTTCAGCTTATGAACATGAGTCTGGAAGTATTTCTAGGAGATTCAATAGAAAGGAGAGAGGTGTATTTTTAGCATTTGAATATGCCGGTGCCTTTTCTGCTCAGAGGGAAGGGACAGAGCCACTGCAGCCTGGCTGCAAAGGGCAGGGCAGGTGGGAGATGAGCTGAAAGGACAAAGCAGGGAGGTTTTGGGACAAATTGGGCAGAATTATCTAGAAGAAGATACTGCCTGGGCAGTAGAAGCTGAAGAAAACTTTCTAATGAAGCATTCTTTTCCGAAAGACAAGGTTGTGAGTGATACTGCAAAATTAATTTTCATGGCTTTGAAGACTATATTTGAGAAAACCTTTGCTGAAGGGAGGCTGAGATATAAAGTAGGGTTTGGTTTGGTTTGTTTTGAACTGGCTGTAAATATCTTGTTCTCTTATCAGAATTTCTGATTCGCTTTGGGAAAAAAAAAATTTTTTTGAGAGTCCTTTGTTCTGCTTAAAAACAGCCTAAAAGAGGTAGGTTTAAAAAAAAATTGCTGTCTTTGCAGGATAAAGGGGGAGGAGGATTGAAGGTTTAAGCTGGTCTCCTGTGAGGATATCTGGAGTAATGTTCCAGGCAGGTTTTATACCCAGTGTAAGCTTCCACAGCTGCCTTTGCTGTCCTCTCCCAGTGCTCAGCAGTCACTTCTTGGTGATCTGTGCCAGCCTGGAACTGTAAATCGTTCATGGGCAAAGTTGTTCCTGGTGTTTGCACTCCAGGGTCATAAAGAGGTCCCACAAAACTCTCTCGTGCTTTTCCAGAGTCCCTTCAAACACTGATCAAGGAGACCCAGAGAGGATTTCGGTGTTGTTAACATCTGTGGCCTGCAGCTGGGCTCACCCACACCATCAGTTCTAAACAAGACTCTTAAATTAACTGCTCCTATTCTGGAATTTAACAAAATCCTGAGGTTTTCCCTCACCATTTTTGACAAGAGCCTGAACACAGTAGCCCTGAATTATCTGGGTAATGCTTTGCCTTGCTGAGCTTGAAATAAAGTGATCAGGGGAATTCTCACTCCCTGTTTGACCAAACCCTTCTTTCATAGGCAATAGACAGAAATCTTAAGGGTTTTTTTTCTTCCAAGGTTTCTAAAAGGCCAGTTTGTAGATAGAATGCAAATATAGATTGGATGGATATTCTTAAGCCACCTGGCTCTTTTTGTAAGTTGTTCCTTTCATGGCAACACAAGAGCAAATGTTCTCATGAAGTATTCACAGGAAGTGAATTATTCTGAAGGACATTATACATCTTAGGAAGTCGTGCACAAAATGTAGAGTTTCTAAATAAGATTATTGTCTGGGGTCCTCACACAACATCAGATATTAGAAACCTGTGATTGATTCATGGTAGTAGAAATCAAGTTATTACTAATCTAATTATTGTCCTTGCTGTTACTTTAAGATGACCACTTGCACATTTATTGTTGATTTTTGTAACACCCACTAGAGGATGCTTGGTGCACTCTTGGGGCGAATTTGGGGTAAACCTGAAATGTCTTGAAGCCCAGTGCTGGGAAACGAATGGAAAATGGTTTCTTCTATTTTCATGTAGTTCTCCACATCTTTAAAGCAAACACTCCGTGCATGAATGATCATAGCTATTGCTGTGCATTGGCATTTGTCAGCTGGGAATGCACAGCTGGAACAGCCAGGACCAGCTCAGGTTACTGGGGAGTAGCCTGGGGGCTGAGCAGCAGGATCATGTCATGTTGTTATGTTGAGGGGATTGATGTACCATAATGTCATTTTCTAAAAATACAGGATTGTAAAGCTCGACGGTGGTGTTACTTTTTCCTCCTGAAATGCTGTTAGTGGGATAAAAGTTGGAACTTCACTTTGCGATTCACTAAAATTTCTTTTCATCAATAAACTATGAAGGGTTTGTATCTGCTGCACATGTGAACTTGCAATTCTTGTCAGCAATTTTACATCGTGGTGTGCACAAGGAATGGATCGTTTGTGTCTTGACATACTCAATGTTGCATTGCCCACTGGAAGAAAACTGTCATCCCTTCTCTTCAGAAAGTGGCGCTTCTGTCTCTTCAGTGGAATGTCCTTAATTTTCAGGCACGGTAGTGGCTTCACTGTAATGCTCTTAAATTTGAAACTTTATTTCTCTTGCCCTGTGTGATGTCCTGAAATTCCACATCCTCAGTCCTGTTTTCTATATAAAGTAAAAAAGGAAAAAAGCACCGCCAAAAATCCCTTTTTTTGAAATTAAAGCCCCTGTAAAATAACACTCGGAAGCTCCTGTTTGTTGTGGCTGGGTCACAGCTGCACTGGTGCTGCACAGGGCCTGGAGAGCCACTGTGCCATGGTTTGGGAATGGGGGAGCATCCATGGTCCAAGGCCTCGAGCAAGTTGAGAAGTGACAGGTGGCGAGTGAAATTCAGTTTATGTTTTTGGGATTTCAAGAAGATCCGCTTCACAGAACAAGGTAATTGTGTTTCCACTGCTCAAATCTGCTTAGCTATAAAAGTTGATTGATTAATGGGTTGGGGTGGGTTTTTTTTGCTGGCTAAATGAAGATTATTTTAAAATAACACAAATGAGAGCCAGGCAGGAATCTTGCACGTGGCGCTCCAGTGAGCACGTGCCTGCACACTCGCTGAGTGCCTGTGTGCCTGTCTTTCACTGCCATTTCCTGTGGCTTCATTTCCTGGTCAAGAACTAATTGCACATTTGTACTTGGAGAGGAAAACTTTGAAGCCTTTGCTAAACTTCCACGCAGATCTCTTTGCCTCCCAGTCCAGGCCTGAGTTTGTCCTGAAGTACAAAAGGGATCTGTGAGCGCAGAAACGAGGCTGCTTTTCCTTGGAGTAAACTTGAACTTTGGATCTTTCCTCCTGTGATCTGTCATTAGAAAATGGCCTTTCCCAGAGAGCAAAACAAAAGAAGTTAAGAAAACAAATGAATTAAGAAGAATTAATTGAAGCTGTGTGTTACAAGTTGACATTATACATCTGGCATTTCTGTTTATGTTTCTGCATTGGTACATTTCATTCTGATTTAATAAGTTCCTAATTTTGTGGGGTTTTTTTTCAAGGTTCTGAAGTGCCTATGAAGAACAGCCTGTAGTAAAGTATTGTTCCCAGTTTAGCTGTACCTCATTTTTTTAATCAAATCTTTTTCTTTAGTGGATAAACTCACAAGATTAGAAAAGCCTCTTGAACTCCCTCATGTTTAGTTTGGCAAATGTCCCACGCACAATTACCCACAGAGAGCTACTTTTAAAAGACCTTTATTAAGGCTGTACAAAGTCAAGCACTCAGGAAATGGCAGAACCAGGTTTGTGCACTGTGAGTTTGGGGAGTACCTTGCAGTGTGATCATTTCAGTGATCAAAACCTGAGCTGACGCTGCTCAGAAATTGCCCAAAACTGCCCAGCTTTGTGTGCCTGGACCTGGAGAACCCTAATTTCTCTTCAGTTATGTATAAATAGGTTTTTAAAGGTGAACTTCCAGTGTGGCACTGTGGTGTTGGGTGTAACCCCTGTGTGCGTCAGGGAGGGAATCCTTTGTGTTCCGTGTGTGGATCCCGATTCTCGACCCGAGCTCCTGGCGAGGTGGGGAGGAACTCGGAGCTGAAGCAGCAATTTCTGTTTCCACATTTCACTGGGAGGCCACACACAAGTGTGACTGGAGCCAGGAATCTCTGCCTCAGTGCTGAGCCCAAGGGAGCCTTTCTGTGGGGGCTGGAGACTCTGCTGCCCAATCTCCCTCCTGCTCTGTTCTGCCTGAGCTGTCAAATCTCGCTCCGTTCCCTCCCTCAGCGCTTCGGTCCAGGCCAAGTCATCCTTGTTCCTTCACTGCTGCTTGGCAAGGAAAGCCATGTTCAACAGAGCATCTTTAAATGGCTTTTCTTCCCTGCTGCCTGTTTTCCAGCTGGGTCTCTTTCTTCCCATCACCCTCCCAGCCTTGCTCTTCCCTGCCTGCTTGGCCCAGGCGCTGCCCGGGGCCGGGCTCTCCCTTGGCACGGAGCTCTCGCTGCTCCTGGTGCCTTTCCCCTTCTACTCACCTCCTGCTTCCTCTTTGCTTTTCCTTCCTCTTCACTCTCTGTGGAGTTTGGAGCAACAAGTGTTGTCACCCATCTCCTTTCTGTCTCCAGCTTCCTCCTGTTGTTCCAGTGCCGTGGATTTATTTATAGCGTGGGACAGGCTTTTATATTTATTCCACATCTGTTTCTCAAACAAAGCGGTGGCACAGTGCTGTTAATGCATCCAAAAGCGCTTCTGTTTTTTGGGTTTTTTTTGTTTGTTTGTTTGTTTCATTTTATTTGGGAAATCTAGAATGCATAAATGCAGTCTAAGGTATTTTAAACAGGGAGGCGTGAAGGTGGTTAATTGGAAAAATAAGTTACTGTTAATTGAGCTGTGTGTCAGACCCGGGACTGTTTGGCAGACTTGGCTCACGCTTTAAACTTCTGCACCTGCTAAAGAAGCAGAAAATTGGAAAGGCAGCTTGTCTGAGGAGATCGTGGTATTAAAGAAGGTACTGAAGGCTCAGTCTCAGTGCAGGAAGCCAGAAAATTTTTTGAGACTTTGGAAATTAATTTATTTTTGGTTTTTTGAGCAGTTAAAAGAAAAGATTAATCTTTTAAAAAAGTATTGTAAGAGAAGTGAATGTAGAAAAGTTTACTAAGACCCGTGTTCCTGTTACCATCAACTTCCAGCACACACTGGCTTGGGTTTTCTTCACAGGGACAGTAAAAAGGTATTTATTTGTTTTGTAGTAGAAAGCAACCCAGCAGTCAGGATTCAAGTTCCTGCTCTATGTCCTAGACCTGTTTTTCTGATGCAGTGTTAGACATGAAAGATTAAATTATTTGGGTTTGTCTTGTTTCTGCCAGATAAAGATAAATGAATGTCAGAACTGAGGTTGGGATCCTGATTGCAGCCATGTGAGCTGCTAATAAATGTAATTGGTGCTTCAAGAGGGCATAGCTGAGCAAACTTCATATCAGATCTGGGAGCGGGGAGGAAATTAGATGAAAAACTGAAGTAGAATTGACAGTTTTCTAAGTGAAAGGTATTAAATGGCCAAAACCCCAATAATTTTGCAATTGAGAAGAGGGGCAACTTTGGCTAACTGCCCATCCTACTTCAGTGGTGAGATGAGGGGAAAAATTAGATGGAAAGTAACATAAAACAGATAAGAAAAAGGGAAGCAGACAGCAATCTGTTCAAAATGGGAGTTAGAAAATGTAGAAAATAAGGAAAGCACAACCCAGAGGAAAAGAAAAATGTGGGTTGGAGTGCTTGGAGAGGGAGATGAGGAGCTGAAGTTCAGAGGAAATCTGCAATAGGATAAGAACTGTTAATAAATAGATGAAGGCGATAAAACCTGGGGATGATGTAAAACTGGACAGACGATGTCATTCCTTAGCAATGCTCAGGATTAAAAATTTAAGTTTTTAATTCGGTTGGCCCAGAAACCTTGATCAGTGTTTGCAAGGGAGGAGCCTGGGGCAGTGTCTGAGCCGCTGCTGGGGGTGGTCAGTGCGTCAGGACAGTGGGACACCCTGGAAAGGGATGGAAAAGGAGATGGATGTTCCTGAGGAGCTTGGTGCACGTCCTTTCGTTCTGTCTTTTGGGTTTCAGTTCTCTTTGGGATCAGAGTGAGCTGGGTCTGCTGTGTTCCCTGGCAATCACACACTGCTGCAGCTCAAAGAGAACCACAAGGAAATGGGGGTGCCCAGAGAAGGGTTCTGCAGGGACCTGGCAGATTTCAGTGGTTCCAGATCACTGAGGAACACAGATACAAAATCATTACTGATAAAACATAACAAAAATATCCAAAGCCAGGATCAGAATGAGTAACAGCTCCATGTACACTCCCAGTGCAGTCCCAGGGTAAAAGCCTAATGAATACGAATGTGTTCTTGTTTTTAATTACTGTTAGCTGTAAGTGATTATCCTTCTGGATGTCTCAGCTGGGAGAGATGGGAATTTTGGATGCAATTTGGATATTTACATTCTACAAGAGAAGCTGAGTAATTGGAATGGATGCAAAAAAAAAGATTCAGAAATTACTGGTGGAGTGTGAAAATGCCTTAGAGAGGGTGAGAGAAAACTCAGCTGAGTTTCTCTACCAGAATTGAGACTGTCTTGATTACAGTGCACTAGTATCTTCACAGGCAGCAAATACTGCACACTGCAGCTCTCTGATCATAAAATGCAACACAAAAATCACCGACTGGCAGTCAAAGCCAGGCAAATTCAGATTGGAAAAAGGCACAAATTCTTAAGAGAGAATAACTGTAATTTAGGAATGTGTCTTCAAAAACTGTGAACAGAACAATAAAAGTTATGATATTTATGCAAATAGCTCTTTCATCGTTTTTTTTCCTCTCAGATATGTGTTTAAGAGGGGGGAAGAGGACAAGGAGGCTCCTGATGAGGTTTCACAGGGAAGTTCAGCCAGCAGAGCAGTGGGCACTGTTGCTGCCTGAGCTGCTGCAGGCCAGAGCTTTCCCAAGGGCTTGTTGCAAACATTTGCATAAGGGTGTGATGGTGTTTCACATCATTTTAATCCCATCCCCACCTGGAAAGGATCTGTGGCTTGTAAGAGCTTTTACACCATGCAGGACCTGGACACTTCCTGAGTTTGATCCATTTCCATGCCGTGTAAATGAAAAAAAAGGATCTGCACACAAATCTGATCCATGGGGGTAAATGTAGGGCAGGAGTTGCCTTGTCCCTCCTCCAAAGGCAGCACAAGGCTGTTCCCTATTCCTGCCACCTGTGTCCTGCAGAGCAGGTACCTGTGCTGATGGGAGCCACAGGAGCCTTTCCTGGGCTGTGGTGAGCACAGTGATGGGAATCTCCTGAAGGAGAGGTTCTGCCAGTGTGTGGCTTACAGCTGAGCTGCCCAGGACTTGCCCCAGTTCACAGCATCCGAATGGGAACATCCCCAAGGAGACACCACCTTCTCTGAGAACACTTCCAGCCGCCCATGGATCTCCGTGCAGCAGCAGGGAACAAAGCACAGCCAGCAAGATTGGAAATTAGATTTGCCTGCTGAAGTCTTCAGGGATTAGGGAGGGAAGCCAAGGCAGGGCAGCCGAGCCTGGCCCTTTGTGTATCACCTTCGAGCAGAACTGTTTATGTGCATGACTAATATTGGGTCACGCCTGGAACATGTGAACATGCTGACAACATTTATGTCACAACTGTAATGCATTTAATAAGCATCTCATTTGAATTATTAATGTACAGATCCCCCCAAAGTATTTTTGTGTTATAAACCCCATAATTTATCTAAGTACAAGCTGCAAGTTCGTAAATACAGCATTAAGAAGGTGGCTATTGCATAGCTGCTTTAACAAAATATCTTTTGTGGATAAGATATATAGGCTTATTTGGAGAGGATTTAGCTGCTGGAGAAGGGCTTCTCGAGGAAGTTATACGATGCTTAGCTGCAGCAGACAGGGAATATAATTTCATAGTTTGTCCGGCTTGTCAGTAGGAATCAGTTTGACCTGACTGTGCTGTCTGATCTGAGCATCTCTTCAGCGCATTGTTCACCAGAGGCAGATTTATAAAACATCTGTACAGGAATGAGGCTGGAAGTGACACTTTGAGAGGAGAGCTGGATTAACAACTGCTGTGCCAGTAACTCATAAGGAGGCAGTGAAAATACGCGGCCTGAGAAGGCTGGTGAGGGATCTTTGCCTTCCCACGGCTCGTGGTGACGGTGCCTGCGCCGGGCACGGCAGCAGCGACACGGGGACACTGCTGATGTCTCCCAGCCAGGCCAGCACGGCACTGCAGAGCTGGGGTAACGCAGCAGGGATGCAGTGCTGCAGCCAGGGAATGCTGAGGCTTGGAGCTGTCGTGCACAGAAGTGTTTTCCATCTACTGTAATCTATGCCCAGGGTCAGGTGGAAAAGTCAAGCCCTCTGTGAGGGCTGTTCTGGGCATCTCCAAGTGCAAAGACTCTTTGTGGGTCCCTGTGTGTGACATACACAGGCGAAGTGCAGAAAATATCTGTGAACTGCGAGAGGCATGTGAACCGTGCCCTTCTCAAGAACACTTGCTGACTGTTTATTGCTGACTGACTGCAGATTAAATTTGCATGAACAGCAAAAAGGAGTGTGATGGGAGGAACTTAACCTCAAAGAAACTCAGCAGCAAACACTAAGGATGTTTGAATTACATCTGAATCAAGCTCTTGATTAAATCTTAGCAATGTCAAAGGCTCAAAGCAGCAATTTTAATTGATGTCATTCTTTTCCCCCCTCATGTTGCTAAATTATCTGTTGCAATGTGCAGTGCATCCGTGTCACTACATTAAATTTGCATGCAAAGAAGGGAGATTAGGCAATAAAGCCACAGGACAAACAGTGTGGAGTCAGGCATATCTCCTTGGCTTCATTCACTATTGGGTGTTTTTAAAAAGCGTTTCCAAATCTGAGTAAAACTGATTCCAGATGTGCTCGTTTGAAGGAAATAAAAATCACGATAGCACCAAGATTTATCTGAATTCTGCACTGTACCTGAAGAGATAACTAGTCCCATCTTAAAAACAGAAGTGCTATAAACAATAAAAAGGCCACAGGCAAAGGTTTTAGTGCTGTGATCCCGTTAGCATCCTTTCTTCCCACGTATTTCAGACTAATGTAGTTGGAGAATTCCTCTGAGGCTGCAGCACACTGGATCAGAGGGGCCTGGTAGGACGTGGGTCTCTTGTCGGGGCTGTCGGGGCTGGAGCCGTCCGTGGGCCGCTCCCCGATGTAGAGGAGGCTGCGCTCCTGCGTGTCCTGCTCCGTTTTGAACAGTTCGTACTCGGTGTGGGGCAGCTTGATGCCCAGAGCCAAACATCCGTTCGTGGGTGTTATATCCTGCTCCACCCCGGCGCTCCAGGAGCCCGCTAACCCACAGCTTCCCGGCTCCGAGGAGTTGAGCATCACCACCGTCACCTGGTCCATCGGCGTCACCCGGGCCTGGGTGACTTTAAAAGCCAGCTCGGTGCCGCCCCGCACTTTGGACGAGGGGATGCCCTGCGTGTAGTGCCCGGAGGCGTAGATGGTGAACGTGGGCTGCCTGCAGAGCGGGTCGGAGTAGTGATAGTAGTGCCCTTCCCAGGAGTGGTTGCTGCCGTGGAAGGTGAAGTACCTGGTGAGGAAGAGCACGGCCGGGCGGACCTCGCAGTGGGTGCTGACCCAGCTGCCGCTGAGCTGCATGGGCAGCGCGGCCCGGGCGGGCAGGACCGGCGGGTGGTGCTCATCGGCCCTGGAGATAATCACACACGCCGGGCAAGGGTGCACGTGGTGCTGCGGGAGACAGAAAAGAACAGTTCCGACAACTGGGAAGCCGAACAAAACCCCAAAACGAAACAAAACAAAACAAAAAAAGAACCCTTCTAGAATATTTCAAAAGCTGCGACTCCCCTCGTCCACAGCAGGGTGCGGAACTGCGGGGAGCTTGGCAGAGGCAGCCGAGCAGATTAAGGGAGATCAAGCGCTGCCCTGCTCTTTGCTATTCTGGTAGCTGAAGGACACCGGGCTGTGCCCCGTGCCGGGGCTGCTGAGGACAGCCCGACAGGGAGCCCGGGGCAAGGGCAGAGCCGCTCCAGGACGGGGAACGCTCCCTCGGGACACACAGGGTGTTCCCCGTCAGCTTTCCACGGCGAGCTGCGTGAGGATGAGAGCGGTGCCAGGACAGAACGACGCCGGTTTTTGGGAATGGAGGAGGCTGTGACACCTGGCCATGAGGAGCTCCTGCGGCTGCGGCCTTCCCAGCACAGCCCGAGCTGTTCCGCCCTCCTGCCCGAGTTCCCGCATCCAGGGATGCGGGTGAGGCCCGGGACGAGCCGGGATGGGGACGTGGGGGTTTCCCAGCAGCCAGAACGGAGAAGAAAAGAACCCTCTGCAGAAGGAGGCCCTGACCTTCGCATCCCCGCCGCTGCAGAGCTCTGAGTCAAACCAGCCCTGCCCCGATCCGGTGCCAGCAGGGGTTTTGTGTAGCTTGGAAATTTTTCTTGTACTTCATATATCACAACCGATTTATTTTTAAATAAGCAGGGTTGGAACATTATATAATTTTCTAGAACACGAGCTAATCTTTACTGAACTGTCATAGGCAAGAAGGTTAAATAACTCAGTAGTTAACTGTAGGGTGGGTAATTTACATGCAAGTTGATTGGAGTCTACTGTAATTTAGTCATTTTCAGCTTGCTTTACTGCTACTGTCACAGTAATGAGTGCTGACAGTACACAGTACATTATGGCTAAATAATCCCAGAAGTTGGCAAATATATATGCTCTCCTTAGGCAGGAAATTCTTTGATAATGAAAGGTAATTTGGGGGGAATGGGTTTCTTTAAAACAGATATAAATTTAAGGGGAAAAGAGTGATATTTTCATAAAGAAAGTTAAAAAATAATTCCTGACATAGCTGTGTAACTCACCAGCACAGGCAAATGGATATCAGTTCACAGAAAATAATTAAAAAAAAAAAAAAGAAAAATCCTATGCCCAATAAAATTATTACTACAGGCATGGAGCAAACCCCCTTGCTTAAACGAGTCGTGTGAAGTTATTTCTAATGTATGGCAGCTTCTAATTATCGCCAAGTGGTGACATCATGTGCAGGTCCGTTGGAGAGCTGTTGGCTGATTAATTACAGGGCTGCATTCAGAGAGTGAATTTCAGTATCTTTAGGTTTGGGTTTAAATTAACTTTTAAAAGTGTTTATGTTTACCATCTGGTTTTGCTCATATATATGGTTTTGGCCCAAGATAACACAAGTTTAACCAATTTGAGAACGTTACTTTTGAGAGAGAGAGAGGGGTGTTGCTCTGTGTTTTTCTAAATTCAATTGGTGTAGTTTGAGGTGTGGGGAAATGTTGCCCCCATATATATATATATATATATATATATATTTTTTTTTTCCCCCCTTTTATCTGGGATAATTCAGAGAGGTTTTTTCAACCCATCTCACTGCTCCACCATTTCTGATTTGATCGGCTTTGATTCAGATGGAAAGCTGCTTTCCTGGGAATAAACTAAGTTGCTATAAAACAGAAAATAAAATAGAATAAAAGGCAACCAAGTGTGCTGCTCAGTTTTATGTCTGTCAAAATGGAAGTCTGATTTCTGTGTAATAACATTATTGTATTGGGGGCAAGTTCCTGTGCTACTGGCTTTACACCAAGGACTGAAGAGTTTCCCCTCAGCCTGGAGCACACCCCAGGGAGCAAGGAGAAGGCAGAGGAGATGAAGGGCAGAGGAGATAAAGGGCAGAGCAGGCTCCAACAATGCGCAGCCTGAAGCCTTCACTGACTTTGGTGCAGCAAACAAGGAAACTGCATTTCCTAGGAAAACACGGCCAAACAAAAGCTGTCCAGGCCCATGCCAGTGCAGGCTTGTTTCCCGTGTTGGTTCTGCTGAGCTTTCACCCACCCTGGCCCTGTTCTCTCAGGAAAGCAGAGGGTGAACCCCACGTGCCTCGGAGCACCCGGGATCGCAGCCCTGCAGCCCCACAGCGTGTCCCTAAGACCGAGGGGGCCAAGTGCTGCCAGGCGCTCCCTGCGCAGCCAGGGAACTGCTGCCAGAGCCCCGACGCCGTGAGGGCACCGTGCACAGGCCTCATCCTTACCAGGGCGCTCTGCATGGGGCGCTGGTAGCCGGTGGGGCGGTAGTGCAGCCTCTCCCCCCAGTCCGTGTGGATGTCCCCCAGGTACAGCTCCTCCACCAGCCGGCTCCCGCTCTGCTGCGGCTGCAGCAGGGGCTGGAAGCGCCTCTCCACACGCACCAGGCTCAGCTCGTGCATGGCGAAGCCCAGGGCCGCCGTGCAGTCGCGCTCCGTCTTGGCGCTCAGCACCTCGTACAGGGCTCCGGGCGCCCAGGAGCGCCCCGGGGGCAGGAACCCGCGGCAGCCCTCGCCGGAGGTCTGGTTGATCCGGGAGGCCACCTCCCGCATGGCCTTGGGGCTGTGGAACACGATGCCCACTTTGTGGAGGTGGTAGTCGGCCTCGGTGGCCCCGCGGGTGATCCAGGAGGCCTGGCGCAGCCGGAGCTTGCCCTTGATGACCAGCGAGTAGGAGGGGTCGCGGCAGGAAGGGTCCCAGTAGTAGAACTGGAGAGCCTTGAAGAGCCGGTTGGTGTAGAAGAGGTAGGATCGGGTCAGGAACTCGGGTCCCGGCCGCACCTCACACCTGCGGGGAAGGCAGCGCTGAGCCACGGCGGAACGGGGAGAAATCCCTCCCAGGGCAGCCGGGGTGCGGGAGGAGAGGGGAGAGAGGAGAGCAGAGGAGGGAGCAGCATCGTGGATGAGAGCCTCCCACACGTGGTGGCTGCCCTGGGGTGGTTTTACAGTCTGGGCATTGCTACCAAACTGTGGGAGCGATGGACAGACCTTACACTTCATGCACACCCACAGAAAGCATGCGGAGGGCAGCAGGAATCAGGGCTGCTCTGCCCGTTCGAGCTGCACCCCGATGGGGAAGTAGCAGGAGGCTCAAGGGACGCCCAACGGTCCCAGCCCTCCTCCAGATGGGAATGAGGGCTTGGGGAAGGGGAGAAGGAAACTCTCTTTGTGTTGCCTGGCAGTTTGCTGTACCGGGGGTGGGCAGGAGCTGCGCTGAGGGGCTGGGGCCTTTGGGGATCCATTCTGAGACCCTCCGAGGGTCTGGGGATGCATTCCCAGGGGATGGGGGTGCCCTCCCAGGAGAATGATGTGGCTTACCCAGGGTGTTCAGGGCACGTTCCCCAAGATCTGGAGCACACTGAGATGGATGTTTCTTCCCAGGGTATGGGGTGTCTTCCCCGTGGTTTTAGGGGCGCATTGTCAGGGGAGAGGGGCGCGTTCCCAAGGTCTGGGGGTGCCTTATCCAGGGTGTGGGGGGGTCCCTTACCCGGGGTCTGGGGGTGCCCTTACCCGTGTTCTGGGGGTGCCTTACCCGGTGGAGACCCAGCGCCCCTCCAGGCGGGGCGGCAGCCGCGCGGCGATCCCGGCGCTGTCCTGCAGGTGGCGCAGCTGCTGGCGGCAGTGCGGCTCGGCGGCGGCGCAGGCTGCGGACACGGGGGGCGCGGGCTCAGCCCCTGGGGCGGCGCAGCCGAGCCCCCAGAACGAACCGAGCCCCCCCGGAACGAACCGAGCCAACCGGAACGAACCGAGCCCCCCGGAACGAACCGAGCCCCCCCCCCCAGACGAACCGAGCCAACCGGAACGAACCGAGCCCCCCCCCCCCAGAACGAACCGAGCCCCCCAGAACGAACCGAGCCCCCCAGGACGAACCGAGCCCTCCCGGAACGAACCGAGCCCTCCCAGAACGAACCGAGCCCCCCCAGAATGAACCGAGCCCCCCGGAACGAACCGAGCCCGGGCGGGCTCGCTCAGCAGCAAACTCTTAGCTTAGGACACAGGGTTTGTTATTTCGCTCAAGTTTTCCGACTTGAGTTTCATCTGAATCCAACTGGTTTTCAGATGAAATCTTCAAATAAAACCGAGCGCTCTTTGTTCGTGTTGTCCCCCTCTCATGCAATTGTTGAGGCAGTGGCTGGAACGGGGAATTACAGCATGGGAACGCCGGCCTCGCCTGTCGCCCGCCATAAGGACAGTAATTCTGTCACTTACCTCATTTCCCATAACAACGGATGTTATTGGCTTAGGGAATGTGTGAACACTCAGCTAAATCCTGAAGACCTTTGCATGCACACACACACATGTACATATATTCCTACATTATTCACTCCTTACTTAAGCACACTGTGGCACTCGTTGCAGGCTTGCTCCTTTAAGAGAGCTGGGATTTTCCTCTTCACGGCACCATAGAATGAGCTCTCGGTGAAGCTCCTCCTGAAAACCCCCAGATTCTCCGTGGTACAAGTGACCCTGGTCCCAGCGCTGCTCAGCCCAGCCAGGGCTTTATGAGCCCAAACGGGGTTCGTTTGTTCCAGCTGTACTTTGCATTTTACCCAGGAGCGTCTTGGACATTTTGAAGCCAACTTTTATTCACTCCATACCAATGTTAGGACAAGAGTTGCTTTCCAGCCTGGCTATCAGCTGGAACAAAAGACCCAGCATCTGTGTGTCACCTTCCCACAGAATAAGGATGTGAAAGGTTTGTTCACCCTGTGCCTCAGTCAAGGAGATGAAGAGAGAGTCACAATATGCAAGCTCTGGACCAAGTCAAGTGGGAATTTGGTAATTAAATGTCTGCTGTGCTAGTCAGAGGCTACTGGAGAGGGAGCCCCACTAAATCCCCTCTAAAAGGAGAGGGATTCCCACTCAATAACTTCAGACTTTTATCTGACGGACAAATTCAGTCACTTCACTGTGGTGTTGCCATTTGTGACGGTTTTAAAGGCCACTTGAAATGTATTTGTATAGACCTAAGCACACAAAGCCTGAACTATCACAAAAGGAATAAACATGGAAAGGGAAGCCCCCCCTGAAGAAGGAGAGCAGTACCCAGAGGCCAGGGAAACCAGCTTTGCCTTTTCTGGTACCTCACCCTGCACTGGAGAGCATGAAACAGCTGGAAAGACACATTATTAGAGTTCAGGGCTCTTTTGGGAGCAGACTCACAACTGCACTGTTCTTATTCTTACCAGCCTTAAGGGCTGGACGAGGTGAGCAGGCACAGCCAACTCCTACACAATTGCTTGCACTCGTGCTTCCTAAAATGCAGTTCCTGTGATTCTTCATGTGAAAATGGGAAAATACAGGATGACAAAACCCAGTGCTATTAGTTAAACCTCTAATTTGGCAGCTGCAGCATGTGTGAGGCTGCCCCATGGGTGCCTATTTAGGAGAGCCATTAGGAGCTGGGGATCTGTATCCTCATCCCAGCTCTGCCATGACTTTGCTCTGTGGTCCTGTGTGCTCCCTACTCCCAGGACTTTTTTAACTCACGTGCAGAGTACGCCAAGATTCATCTGACTGCCCTAACAGGCCCAAATACTGGAGAGTCATCAGAAGGGCTTCACACTTCAAACAAACACAAAATTATTATCCTAGAGAATATACTAAACTAAAAAATAATTGTATTTGTGTTAGAGGTAATAATGGACATAAGGGTCAGATATTCCCTTGCGCATAAGCACAGAAAGACTCCAGAGGTATCAGTGCAGTCTGTAGCTATATAGAATGCAGCTATAAAATATATGCAATATAACCCAGTCAACTCACAAACTAAGCTCTGTGTGTGTTTATTGCAGCAGAAGCTTCAATATCTCACTGAACCCTTTGTGCTACTTTTGGCAGAAATACTAATAGTCTACATTGTTTGGGACCAAAGACACTTTGGCAATGCAATCGCTGCATTTTGACACATTCAATACAAAAGGGAATTTTTATAATCAGGATCAAACTTCATGGGGAAAGAAAAGAAAAAAAAGTCTCCAGAATGTAAATATTTGACATTATGGGAATTCCTAAGGATTTTGTCTTACTTAATTGTGCACAAGACTCCAAGCTGGATGCATCCTCAAACCAAAAGCTATTGGCTTGTGTCCAAATTTTGTGGCTGCTTTTTTTTCTCTCAAATACTCCAGCCCCACCAGATCCAAACATCCTTTCAAGCTGGAGAAATTCAGTCCCAGACCTAAAATCTGTAGTTAGAGCACTTCTCTATTCCAAGAGCAGCATGAAGCGGCTGTCACTCATATGTCAATCTGTTACTCAGCCCCTGGTAAAGCGCATCAGAGCAGCTCCTCTGTCTTAGGAGAGACACAAATTAACTGCTCTGTAGAGTTCTCAGGCAGGAGGAAGGAATTATTCACAATACATCCTCAAGACAAAAATCCTCATTCATAGGAAAATCTAAAAAAATGCCCAACTGATCTCTTCCCCTCGCTCGCTCTGCAGTCCGTCTGTATCGATTAACCACAAGCGTTTCCAGAGAGCTCCCCAGCACAGCACTTGGACAGAACAGGGGCTTTTCCCAGCTTTCTGCCGCCTGCTGCATCCCAAAGACGGGCCCAAAGCCTCGGAGCAAGGGGACAAGCACTCAGGCAATCAGGAGTGGCAGAGCCAGCAACGTCACCGCAATCAGCACAAACGGGATCAAGCCTTGGGCAAACAGCTCCGGCAGCAACTGCAGACCAAGTATTCCAAGCCTCATCTGTACAAACTACCTTCAGGAAAATCAGATCCATGGGATCAAACGATAAGGGCAGAACTGGAAATTCTCAAATTCTCCCCCCACAGTAAATTGTTGGTAAAATTAAGGTGAAAGATTCCGAGGCAAGGGCCAAGCCTGGAAATGAGAGCCCTGTGCTACACAAGTGCTGTGTGCTCCAGATGCAGAGCCACTTCTCACTTCTAAAGGAAAAAACCATCAACCAAGAGAGAAATGCTGTCATATTCCTCCTTGGAAACAAATCTTGTTTGTGCTCCCCCAAGCAGATTGACTCTGGAAAAAAGCAAAGTTGAGTCACACATCTGTTTCTTCATAAATGGAGAAGAAAATGCATACATTACTGTTTGCAACCAATTAGTTACTGTGGATCAGCTCTTCTCCAGAGCTAGATTGTTTAATCTATTACATGTTATTGCTTCCTACAGCCAGAATTTATCATTCCCATTTATAATTCTAATGTTTCAGTTAGTCACCCATTCACAGGGATAAGATCAGGGCCTGAAGTAACGGAGCATTACACATTTCTTCATTTAGAGATGACATAAAACCTTTGATATTTTCTGAGGAATGTTCAGACTGGAAAGAAACAGACGATTAGAAATGTATCAATATATTTTGCATAAGTGAATCCTACTTTTCCACACAGACTTCATCAACACAGCAAAACAGTGTTTCTTTAGCTTTTTCTCTCCTGAGAGTGCACAGAACGGATTTGGGTTGGCCACTAAAGGAATAAGCATTCTTTTAAAAGCAAACAAAACGGTTGTATTTAGCAAATCAATTTTTCTTGCATTTGTGTGGAGATTAAGTTAGTGGTGCTTTTAATTTGCTCAGAAAAAGGCATTCCCAAGAGAACAGCTCTGTGGGAAGAGATAAATTTTATATTATAATATTGTAAAGTTATAAAATTTAAATATAACCCACTGGGGATGGAAAAATGTATCACAGCAGAACATTGCATTTTGCCTATATGCAAACTGAACACAGTTCAGGACAGGACTTAAGCACATGCTTAAGTCTAATTGGTTTCAGTGAAACTTAAGCATGTGCTTGAAATTAAGCCAGTGCATGAGCATTTTTCCTGATTAGTAATGCCTCCCTGAACTGAAGCCAGAATGTGGTCAAGTGGTTGAGGGAGGATGCCAGTGCTTTCACTGGAGCACTGTTTGGTTTCTGGAAAAGTATTTCTATTATCCATCCCTTCTCCTATTTGTCTGTAAAATGGGTATATTCACATTTATCTGTTTCTCCAGTCTGGTGCTCAGTTAATGATATTCATAAAATGCTTTGAATTCACTAAATGTTTCTCAGTTATGCCTTCAGGGCTGGCACAGTAACAGTATTACCCATGAACTATCATTGCAGAGCATCACCTTGAGTTTCCTCTGCACAGCTGAGCATAATCATACATGAAATCCTGCAGATCCTAAGAGGAAACTCAGCCGACTCAAAAGTCCCAAGTAGCTTAGGATCTTAGAGAAGTTTTCAAAACATACTTTCACCACATACTTTCAGCACAATGGCAAACGAGTTCAGACATCCCATTCTATGGTTTTAGCCTGGCTTTGTTCTAAGGCTGTGAACACTGCCTGATCTGTCTCATATCCACAATTAAAATTGTGAAGGGCTTGTGGTGAGCTGCCTGGAGGTTTTTAAGGCACTAGAGAAGTAAATATTCTGCTCTTGGAATCATGGAATCATGTATTTTTCTTGCTAAGTGTCGTGTCCAGTGACAGATGACCAGACAGATGGGATTTGTGGTAGGGAAGGGGAGGAAGGAGAAGTAACTCAAAGATCTTCTTCAGTATAAGCTACATCCAAATAAAATAGCTTCTTAAAGCTGCCTCTCTGGCTGTTTACCCCAAAGACAACCAAACTGAACACTGTAAATGGGATTCAAGGGCTTGATTCCAGTTTTACTGGAGTCTGTAAATAGGAAAGATCCCCATCAGCACCTTATTCAGAGGATGCCCATCCCTATAAACTGACAGTAGACACTCGAGGAAAGAAGGAGAAATGAGATAGGGGGAATCACAGAATGGTTTGGGTTGGAAGGGACTTTACAGATCATGATATTTTCAAATTAAACAGGGGGTGAATTAAGCAGGACACATAAGGGCTGGCACAGAGGACTTGTGATGACAAACCAAAGCACAAGAGCCAGATGTGGGTCCACTCTCCCAAGAGCTCTCCTGCAGCTGATGCTCACCAAAACACCCCTCTTAGGTTACACAACAGAGCTCTACTACACAACAGAGCTCTACACACATTCTTGCTGTCCTGACAGAGACATTTCACTTCACGTTCCTCCCTCTCACCCCAGATGCTGCACAGACTCAGACCAGTCATTGCTTCTTCTACAGCTAAACTGGTCAGTGTCAAAAGATTTACTGGAGAACAGAACAGCAATTCCGTGCAGCCCAATGGCCCCAGCTGGCCCAACCACTGTGGTCAGCTCAGGGGAGACTGGCCTTTAGCTCAGAGCCTGTGCTGCTGCCAGTCCTGCACTGTGCAGCCCAGCCAGGGACAGGAGAGAGGACAAGAGGCTTGAGAACAAGGTCCTGCTGTGAGCCAAAATCTGAGAATTTACAGAGTTAGAATATCATGACTTGTGTTAAACTCTGATCCGTACTGCCATGTAAGTTTGACACAAGTAAATACATAACCAAAAACCAAAAGAAAACAAAGGAAAGGAAGATGATATTAGAGCTTTTTTACTTGAGAACTGCTGAAAGTTTGAATTTCAGTTTGGTGAGATAGGTGAGACCACAGTGAGATCTCTAACTCCCTGGGTGTCTAAACAGTGAGAGGCTGGGGACAGCACATGGGGGAAAGCCTTTGTTTTCCAAAACAAAAGCAAGACAATTCAGTCCAAGGCTGAACAACACCCCGGGGGTACTATCATGATTCAGTTAAATTCTAACCAGAATTCACATTCCTACCAAACGGCAAATATTACATCGACATTCCTTAATTCGGATGAGTTGGAAACCCAACAGAAAAAACAGCACGTGGATGTGAAATTAATGCCACAGTGTTCTTTTGAATGCATAGAGCACCCATGCAGGTTTTGGCAATGTCCCTGAACCCCCGCACAGACACTTTATTAGGGGCTATCATGGCCATTTGCAATAGTGATGGCTAAGCATATTTTTTCCTGGAGTGCTTTGAAGAGCAGAACCAGTAATCAGCCATGGCTTGGCTATAAAATGTCAACCTCATTTTGAACGTCTAAATCACTCACATGGACCAAGACTGCAGAGAGGACCACCCACCACATAATATTAACATAAATACAGCGTTTACCCAAAGCAAAATGAGCAACTGGAACTGGAGGGAGTTGAGAGTAGAACAACAAAAAATGATGAGGGGGTGGGAGGGATTGAGTTACAAAGGAAGATTAAAAGAGCAGAGTACATATAGCCTGGCTGAGCAAGATGGATATGATAACAGCCTATAAATATTCACAAAGCACAAACACCAAGGAAGGGAAAGAATTCCTTGCAGTGAATAAAAAGATTCTGTTGGGAATGAATGAAGAGAGGAAAAACATGTGGCTTGTATGGGAGAGTGAACTTCTCGAGGCACAATGTAGTAGGCAACGTAAGTCCACTTGCTTGGCAGGATTTTGAGGGATTGAGCAGAGCATTAGTTCAGCAGGGAACAACCCGCTCTTGGCAGGGAGTTGGCGGGATAATCTGAGAGGCCTTTCAGTCTCCCACTGCCATGGAGCCGTCCCAGCTCCCTGCTCCCACGGGGGACAGCTGCTCTCCTGTGTAAGCACATTGTTCACTGTCCTGCTCTTCAGGATCCCTGCCTGGCCTCCATGGGACTAGAAAGGAGGGCTGGATGCACAAAGGCATTTAGGGATGTAGAGACCTAAGCAACTGCAATAGGTACTAAACTGCTGGACACAGCTGGGAATCCCAGCAGGTCCCTGCCCTGTCAAGTACTCACTGTTGAAAATCTAAGTCCAGGAAATTAGGTTATAAACCCACTAAAGCAAGAAGAATCCTTTTGTTCTCTCTTTATTTAGCACCTAACACAACAGGACTCCTGGCACTGCTGCAAGGATACTGTTTATAGTAATAAAAATAGGATCTAATAGGATCTAATATTCTGAGGCTACTTGGCTCCTGCAAAGCCAAGGATGAGAAGGGCAATCAAAAGCAGTCATAGCAGAAGGTATCCTCAAGAAAAAAGCTCTGCAGAAAGGAGGGAAACTGATCCAGAGCCCACACCAGCAATACACACACGTTTAACTCAGAGTCACAAGTGACCACAGAAAAAGGTTACTTGTTCAGCTGGAGCACAGAATTCAAGTTACTTCTAACATGTGTTTTGGGGTCTGGGTGTGGTTTCTAGATAGCCTGAAATTTCAGTCTACTGTTTTGCCTGTCCACATTAGCCAAGTTTTGATGTGTTCCAGTTCTCCTAAACTCTGCCGACAGATGCTAAAATCAAAGCTGACATTCAACCTACGTGCTGCATAATCTAATAACAGGACTTGTGCTACTCAAAACTAACAAACTCTGGAAGCTTTTCTGCAGCAAAACCTTGCTGCCATTTGTATTTTCATCTGTCTTTTCCAGGCAGCCTAACTCGGAAAAATGATTGATTTTTTTCTCTGAAAAGCTTTAAAAATAATATGTCATTGTGTTTTTGTATCAACAGGGGAGAGCCAAGCCATAGCCTGCCCTGTCCAGCACTTGTGGATTTAGTGAGAGTGCGAACAAGGTGAATCCAATTGTCTCAGTGGGGAGCTTGGTGTATACATTGATCCCAGAGTGCCAGGAGAAAGCTGTTTCCAAAGACCACAGTCTTGGAGTTAGACGAGGCCAAAATGTCACACATTTGTCAGTGTTTCTTATTAACCCAGGAGAAACCATGGGGGACTTTTTCAGTGCTTGACACACACTCAAGTTTAAAGAATTATTTTAAAATCTAAAGTCAAGCAAATCTCTTCAAGCACTCTGTAGTGAGACTTCTCCTGTTGATTTATGTCCCCTCACACCAGCTGTAAGTAGGGGTTCCACCAATCCAAATTTCTGTCTAACAGTGCCACAGGAGCGGAGCTTCTTTGCAGCATTCAGTTTCAGCTGAATCCAAACTGTGATGATTCAATAAAACACCACTACAAAAGCCACAATTATCACACCATCACCCTGCTAAAACTCAAAAATAATGTTGGATTTCAACCCTCTTATCACTTAACACTCTGAAGCTCTGGCATTTCAAATAGATATTAGAGCTTCTTTTCTAAGACACAGAAACAGAACTTTTCTAATTATGCATTTTAAACCACGAGACCTTTTAACTCCTTAAAGAAAAAAACCCCACAGATTGCAGCTTACTAACCCCTAGGAACTTACACAATTTAAAATGGCAAGAGAAGGAGCTGTTCTATGAATCATATTTTCAGTTTCTGGCAGCACTCTTAGCCTACAGAAGAAGGGTTACACATCAAAATTCTCACGTTCTCACTGTCAGCTTCTTGGGATTATTATATCTGAGATACACCATCTTAAAATCAGGAAGTTTCTCTTCTTTCATACCTTTATCTTCCTCAGCAAATGAGTAAGAAAACCAAAGCACTTGTGTAAGAGCATTGTATAGGTGCTTCCTAATTTTGAGGTTTATTTTAGCAGCGATTGTATCTCACCCATGAAAGTGTTGTCTTTATAGATGACATATGCTCTGTTGTGGGGAAACACAGGATCCCACTGAAAGCAAAACCTCTTTCCAAACTTTGTTCTGCCAGATGCAGCCTCCCCTAGCACTGGATTCCAGCTTTGGTTTTCTTCACAGCAATTTCTGGCTTTTGAAAATCTCCTTACTCAACAATTTGTGCTTGTGGGGAAAATATAGAAACCACACTATATTTTTTTCACTTGTGCTTTTTTTACATCTCAGCCCTGTTTTTATCTATATCCATATACTTTGAAACGTGGCTAACCCTATAATTATTGAAAGAACAAATAGAGTCATATCACACGATCCAGCATAGCACATTAGTTGTTGATTTTTTTTGGCCAGCTTGAAAAATGAAGAATAAAAACCACCAACTTGGTAAAAAAAAAAAAATTAGCTAAGTAATCGTTATCCAAATAAATATTTGAACCAAAGACAATGATGTTGGTTTAATAGTAAGAAAAGATATATTATTGTGCAAATAGACACACATCTCTATGCTGAATGTGGTTCTATCACTTATGGGATTCTCTTGCTAATCTCTTAACTGAATGCAACTGGTGATCTTACCTCAACACTGTCACTTTCAAACTTAAAAATAAACACTGAAAGCAAGAATAGATATTTTATCTTAAAACCATGCAGGAGAAGCTACACATAAAAAATATCAGTGCAGTGTTATTGGAATGTACAAATTTTAATGAAAGCTTAGGTAAAACTCAGCAAGTCTCTGGGGACATTTCCAGGAATGAGTGATTCTTTTCTGGAGGAGACTCCAAAGTCAGATCCAGTTACCTAACTAAAGTGGTTTTTCAACTAATTATGCACTGGTGTCATGCTCATGCTAATATTCAGCCTTATGCAAAATGCAGAATGCCAGTCTTGCTCACAGTGAGCAACGCTTGCTTTGATTTTAATGAGTTCTGGATCTGACTTAGGTATTTAAACACTAATTTCGAGGTTCAGTTTCCATTCTTACTGAAATCGATGGAAATTCTCTCACTGACATCAGATGCAAGAAGCAGAGAGTTTAGATTAGACTAGACTAAGAGAAACCGCATGAGGATTTAAGAAAGAATTATTCTAATTAGACTTCGGGGAGTAAACTAATATAATGCAGTTTAACAAATCCCTGAGCAAAGCAACTTGAGCTAATAAGATACTCAGAGAATTCGTATTTCTCAGCTTTATTTTGCAAACAACACACAAGAAAGATCCCATGTTAGGAGAACAGGAAAGAAACTCTACAGAAGTGCCCTGCTCAGAGATTTCTTTCTATAGTCCTTATACTTAATGCAAGTAATGTCCAAGAGCTGTTACTACACAGTTCTTTTGCCTTGATCACTAAGCCCTGAGCTGGACAGGTGAGCCAGTGTGGTATTTGCTGCCCAAAACCTCAGACGAGTGAACTAAGTGGTAAAAAGAGCAGTAGGAACCAAGTGCCTGGACTTTCAGTGTCCAGACTGCACAGGGCCCTCAGGGACACTCCCTCAACCCTTCCTTTCACCTGTCCTGTCTGTTCAGGAGTCTCAGCCACGGATCTTCTCTGCATTTCCTAGGAAAATACTGTCTGAGAGTGGAGGAGTTTCCCTCAGACACTGTTCCTTGTCGTAAACAGAAATCATCTTGTTTTTTTTCACAGAACAGTTGCCTTTGTTCTCCCATATGGTCTCTTAAGCCAGAACCTTTTCTTCTGAAACTGCTCCAAGAGCCGTGGGGTTGAAAGATGCCTTTCTGAAAGAGAGCCGCAAAGATGCAGCTTGCACTGCTCCAAGAGTCCGTCTGCACAGCTGGGGCTCAGTGTCACATCCCTGGAGCAGGAGGCTGCTTGTGAGGTTGTCCCTTGCCAGGGCAGGTGTTGGATTCTCCCAGGAAGAATTCCCAGCACCAGCGAAAACAATTTCTAAGCCCTTCCTGCAACTAAACTCTGCTCGATGCTCTCCATGCACCACACTCGGGACAGGAACCGAGTTGCGGTGGCAAAGAGAATGCCCGACCGTCTCTGGGGAGGGGGGCAGAGACCCCAGCCACTCCGGGACCCTCGGGCGGGAGGCAGAGACTGAGCCCCAACCCAGCACTTCCCTGGGCTCACTCGGAAAACGCTTCAGGGGTTCTATCCCCGCTCCCGGTCCCACAGTTCGGGGGCAGAAACCCGGCGCTCCGGGTTTTCTGCGGGGCGCTCCACGCCCGTCCCTGCCCCGGCGAGCGGCGGTGGAGCTGCGGAGCTCCCGGCACGGCGGGGAAACCCTGCCCGGGCCGGGCGGGCACCGAGGATGAGGGAAACCCTGCCCGGGCCGGGCGGGCACCGAGGCTGAGGGAAACCCTGCCCGGGCCGGGCGGGCACCGAGGGTGACCCGGGCAGGGAGCGGCGAGTGGGGAGCTCTCGGCGCCAGGTGCCTCCTGCCCGGGCGGGGGCACCCCGGGTTCCCTGTCCCGGCGCCGGCCCCGCCGTGCGACTTCCTCGCGCCCGCCTGGTCCTCTCGCCCCCTCCTCGCCTCTTCTTTGCACCCTTTTCGCACTCTCCTGGAATTTTCCGGCATCCTCCTCCCCAGTCCGCTGCGCTCTCCTCGCACACCTCTTGCGCACTCGCAAGTCCCTCTGCACTCCCCATGAAAGTCGGACCCGTTGCATTCTCAACTCCTTGCACACTCCTGCCCCTTCAGTGTGCCCGGGTGGGTGAGGGAGGTGACGGGGAGCCTCATGAGGGTACGACCCCGACTCCGCCACCCGCTCGCCCTCCCGTCCTCTCGCCGCGGGACGGCACCGGCCGCCGGTGGCACCTACCTACGAGCAGCCCTGCGAGCCACCAGCACCGGACCATGGTGCCCGCTGTGTGTCCCGGCCAGAGGCGCGATCGCTCCGCCGGTGCCCGCGGAGCTCAGCGGGGCCCGGCGCCCGGCGGTGCAGCCATGGGCCGCCTCCGGCGCTCCGGTGCCCGCGGCGGCGGCACCCCGGCTTCAGCCCGCAGGCGTCCTGCTCAGCCCGAACCTTGCGAAGGGATGAAAGGGGCGGCGGGCGACAACAGAAAAGTATATATTTTAAAATAAAGCACCGCAGCCCACTCCGCCTTCGCCGAGGAGCGCGTCCCCTCGGCTGCTGATGGCTTTAATGGAGCTTGGCAGCCACAGGTTCCCGCTGCCAGAAGAGGTGGAGACTCCGCCGCCTGCGCCCCACATGCGGCCGCGCACCGCACACGCGGGGGAGTAGGAGGAGGAGAAGGAGGAGGAGGAGAAGGGCAGCCCCGGCACCACAGAGCGACATCAGCACCCGCCTCGGAGCTGGCGCTTCTACCTCAGGGACCGGCCCCACCTCACCCCACCTGCGGCGGTGGCGCTGCCCTGAGCCCCCAGGTCGTGGAGGTCGCTGGGGGGCTCGGGCCGGGTGTGCGCTGTGGAACGCCATGAGGGGATCGTCCCTCTCTCCCCATGCCGTGAGAGGATCATCTCGTCATCCCCACGCCATGACGAGATCCATGCCATGAGGAGATCATCCCCCATCCTCACACCATGAGGGCATCATCCCTCTATCCCCAGGTCATGAGGGGATTGTCCCCACATCCCCACAGCCTGGTCCTCCTGCCCACTGTGTCCCTGGCACCCTCAAGACCCTCCATTATCGCCATCAGGGCCATCAAAAGAATGGGGTAAATCCCTTAAAAAACCCTCTCAACATTCTACACAGAAAAAATACAGGACCCTTTGAGGGCAAGTCAGAATGCCCACCTCAGGTGGTCCTTGCCCATGCCGGCCATTCCCTCTCCATTCCCCAAACCAGGCCTGTGGGACAGAGCTGTGATTGATAATGGACTCAGAATAAGCTCTTGGCACGAAGCAAAGCACAAATCCGAACTTAGATGTGTCTGGGACAGAACAATACTTTTCTTTGTATCGGTGAGTATCGATGAACCCTCTTGTTCACTCCCTTTGAGCATATAAAACAGCGTGTGTGTCCCCTAGTGTGAGGGCTTGGCTGCCTTTGGAAGCAGTGAGAGAAGAGGCTCAGCTGCCATGGCTCTGCCAGGTCAACACTTATGGTGCTGGCACTAAAGGCTGAACTTTAATGCATTTTTCCAGACCGAAAAACTAGTTTCAGTTTTTGCAAATGAGGCAAAGAAATCAAAACACATGTATGCCCCCGGCAGAACCCCAGGACCCTGCACACTCACTTTTCCTGGTGAAACTGGCTGTTTCACCAAATAAAAGGAAACTTTAGGGGAAAATAAGGAAGTCTCCAAGTTCACAGCAGTATTCCTGCTGGTTGCAGTGTGGAGAAGTTGAGGCCTGATTCCACAGTCCCATATTTGCTAAGCAGGACCTTCAGCGTGCTGGGGTGAGGTCTCACTGCAATGGGTTTAATGACTTTGTCAAAAATAATGCATAACATCTTTAATGTGAAGTGGGACAAACTTATCTGTCATGAGTGCATAAAGAATTAAAGTTTAATGATACTTGCCAAGATAAAAAATAACAAAGTCCATTTGTAATGCAGGCACTCCTTTTTCTAGCTGATGTTTTTATCTCTTTTTGTTTCTCAAATTCCCCAAACCAGTCATTCTCGGTAAATGTCCAAACCACTGTGGTTTTATTATATTTACAAATACATAAATTCTCAAATGCATAGGCAAAAAAAATTGTCCTTTATAATAATAATAATAGAGAGAGAGAAAGAAATAATTTTGCAATAAGTTTTCTTTAGAAAGCGGCACTTAGTCTTTTCAGGCATAGCCAACTTGAAAAAAATAATGGAACAGGTAATTTTCTACCACTAACAAACTTTTATTTTGGATACATACCTCTCATATGACACTTCCAGCCTCTAACACTGATCTCCATTTCTTTTGGAGCATTTTAAAAGCATTTTTGGGGCGAAGGAATAAAACCATAGCTGACTAGTTTTCTCACAGGTGTCTGAAAATTTTAATAATCATACGTCAACCATCGCAAGCTTTTATCACATAGCAGACCCACAGGGCATAGCGATAGATTTCATTCCTCCGGCCTCTTTCATCCCTGCGGCTCCCAAGGGACCTTATCAAAGTAACTGAGCCATGAGCACTTCTCTTTTTTTTTTGGGAAGAATTCCTCCCGCCACCCTGGTGCTGCGGAGCCGCCCGAGCGCGGCGATGCAGCTGTTGGGCCGCGCACTGCCCCGGGAGGATGAGAGGAGTGCCACAGCCTGTTAGAAATACCAGGGGGATTTAGACAGGCGATGGAGTCTTCCATCCTGGAAGTCCGCCAGGACATCAGGCTTGCATTCTCAGCTCGTGTAAAAATTGCTGGGTAATCTTCGGCTCCTGCAGAGGACCAGCAACGTAAAAATGCCTATAATTTTTATTATCAAATAATTACAGGCTACCTGCTGGGCAAAGCACGTGGAGGGAGACAAATGAGTGCAAATAGCCTGTAATTCCAGCAGAACTATGCGGCCTGATTTATGCATTCAAAGAGAATAAAAGCTGTTCCTATTCTGATTCAGGGGCACTTTACTCGCAGTGCTGTAAATACTAACACAGCTGCAGGGTAACTGGGAACCAGACCAAGGTGTTTTTACATTAGCTATGCTTCACTTGCCTGGCACCTTGTGTGATATTCATTCCTGTGCAAAACAGGTACAGAATATTTGAACTCAGGATCATGCACTCTTGTTAGCTCTACAGGGCATTGAGTTGTCCAGTTCCCAAAGGCCAAATATTTTCTCTTCCCCTTGCCAGAACAGCAAGGGTAGGCAACCACACGTGAAGGCAGCACGCCAGGAAACCAAAGACTGATCAGCCAACAGCTCTGAAAATACTGTTGTCTGAAAAGAGGGATCCTCTGAGTAGAGACTCGGGTCCCCTAAAAGCCCTATCCATAAACCATAGCTTATGGACTTTCTGGAGTCCTGTCTCTAAAAGGGAATACCAAGGGATGTACTAGGTGACCTGGAAGTGCTGAGAATGTGCATTTGCAACTAATATATACCCTGTAGAACCACTTGTGTTCTATTTCAGTTGTGTGTATTATAGAGAGGTGGAAATCAGTGTGCCGTAGCAGCTTTCTAGGACAGCCTTTAAGTTTAGGCACAGGACTACTACAAATATCAGTGAAGTTACAATATTAAAGATCTTTCTTGAAATTCAGACTGTTTTCATCCAGGTGAATTCAGCTGCTGTGGATGGTCACCTGTAAAATGTTCTGCTTCAGGACACTTTAAAGGCACAGCCAACATCTTTCTTAATGCTTGTGAATGACTTCTAATCTACAGTTTTATTATGTCAGGTCTCAGCCAAGAATAGATGGAATTGAATAATATATCCCTCTTTTGGAGCACTTGTGGGAGAAGAGCTAGATGTCCCTCATGGAACTTCATTGAATCTCACTGGGAAACTCTGGAGGGAGCTATATACATTTTACACTCTTAGGTTCACCAACAGATGGACCATGATGCACAGTTGGAAGGTGGGGACTGAAAAAAAAGTTTTTAAAAAAAGTATAAAAATAAACAAACATGGAAAAGATTTTTTAATTTCTCAGGGAAAAAAAAAATAAGGTGGGAATTCTATTCCTTTCCCTCCTAAGCAAAAATAGTTAATATGTGCAGAGAATTCTTCCTGAGAAATACAATGTGCGGAGTCTTTATCGATTAACTCAAAACATTTAGAGGAATATAGCAGCATCTTCCCCATGGGGACACTGGAGCCATGGAGGATATGTCTTGCTCAAACAGGTGAAAGATGCCATCAGAGCCTGTCTCAGAGGATTTCCCAGCTGGAATGGGTAGCAATGAGGAGAAATGAGCACCCTGTTTCTCTCAACTCAGCACAGAGCCATGCTTCCATGCTGTATTACTGCCACCCTCCTCACCATTAGTAAACAAAGCATAACATTGTCCTCCTTGATCGCCCATCATTTCTTACACCAGCCTGATCTTGAGCAGGAAATTCCCCCTCACTTTTCCATGATTGGCAGCAGCCTGTTTGGACTCAGCCATTTGAGGTTTGGTAGATAAAGACAGAGTTTTGGTTGTCTTTACCAGCCACCTGAGATGAGCAGTGAAGGAAATAGCACCTTCCTTCAGCCTGTTACTTTGCACTAGTCACTGAGAAATAGTATTTGAAAAAAAATATTGCAGAGTCACGCGAGGCATACCTGGTGCATTTTACAGAACAACAATAGGAAAATGTGAATAAACCTTGCAGAGCACCTGGCTCGGTGTATGTATCTATATATTAAAAAGCACTGGAGTATTATTTACATGCTTAGCTGGAGTTTGTCCTTTCTAGAGAAGTCTGGGCTGCTACCTGTTATACTTGGCTCACGATGATTTAAATAAGAATTTATAGACCCTAAACCATCTGCAAAATGTCCCAGCTCTTCAAGGCCAATGTAAATGCAGTGAGGGGGGAAAACCGCAGAAAGAAAAGGTTAACAAGGTTTCTCCTTGCCTCCCCCTTGGCACATTTTATAATTAACTTCATAATGTCTGTGAGCAAAAGGCTGAAACAGATAAAGCTCCCACATCCTTGGAGATAATTGCCACAGTTTGTGTAGCACATGCCAGCAGCAGCAGCTTTGTTTGGTGTCACTGCTCTACACGTTGCTGAGAGTGTGTGCACTGCAGGGCACTCTGGAGCCCGGCTTCACATCTCCACATGAAAGCAGCTTGCTGTGATTTATATCATCATGCTAATCAGGAATACACATTAATTCAAGATCCCTTTTGGGGCCTTGGGAAGAAGGAAGAATCAAAAATGAGCCAGATTTCTATTTGGTGCAAGGTGCCACTGTTTTCCAAAGTGTGAAGGAATTAAATGTGTCATTAGTGTTTGCAGACGTGTTAAAAAAGTCAGCTAGAGGAGAGAGCTCGCTGCATGCTGCAGTGAGAGCCATGGGCAAGGAACCTTCTTTTGCCCTCTGACTCTATCAGCATTAAGGAAATTTGAAATTTAAATAAATCTTGAAATTCTAGCCCGCGTTTTCTTATGAATGACAGATCCTTCCTGCCCTCAGTCCACCACATTTCTCCAAGCCTGAAAACTGATGCTTCCTTCTTAACAGCAAAAAGTAGGAAAGACGTTTGTGGTCTGGTGGTTACACCATGGGGTTGGAAAGCAGAAGAAGTGGTGTTTCAAATCTGGGCCAAGATTCTTGTCCACCATGGACTTGATCCTGCCAGATACCGAGCACCCATTGATTATCCAAGGCCAGGCCCTCACACAATTCATGTGAGTCCAAGTTCTTGTTCCAAAGTAAAAACTGGGCCTGTATTCAAAAAAACTGGTGCTGATTCTGTGGTTATGCTGCTTCCTTCACAACCCCAGCAGTCCAGCATTAATTTCCATTTACCCTTCTAGTGGCATGAGGGCTGGGACAGTCATATTCCAACACTTGACACCTCCAAAGCCCCGATTCCTTAGCAAAATCTCATTTTACTTCTCTCTAGCATTTAGGGTTTTTTCACATGAGTGGGAGGTCCTGTTCTTTTATGTTTCTGCCCATACCCAGGAAGGGGGAAGAATAACAAATCTGGAAAGAAATTACTTCTATTCTGATGAATTGCAAAATCACTAGTAGCTCTCTCTTTGGCTAGAGGAGAATCTACTATAGGTACAGAAACTGGTTTTTTAGTGTAACATGTGGCTTAGAAACAACAAGGAAGCATAACCATACATCTAGTCTGATTGTTGGGCGAGTAATAAAATCTCCTCAAGGTTTTTTAATGCTCACCCATTAGAATTGTAGGAATTTAGGTGCTAGTGTCTTATAAATACCTTAGATGTGTGATTTTATGTATGTTTTCCATGGACCTTGTGGCAACTCTGAACTAATTCTAAGGTTCTGCAAAATATATTACCAAGAAAAGCAGGTCTATTGTCAGAGACTCCATGGGGGTCCATGAATCCAAAAAGACTGGAAACCACCACCAAGGTCAATGGATGGATTATTTAGATTGGATGTGGCCCCTTTTTTCACATTCTTTTATGTAATGCAATTTTCAGGGTGAGATTTCAACGTGCCAGTTGCAGAAAACTGCGCAGACCTGACTCCAGCAGCTCCAAGCATGGCCTCTGCCATTCTGCAAAGACAGAGAAAATAAGAGGGAACTTGGGCCATCAGTGAGGAAAGGTAAAACAACCATGTCTTTGTTCAGTGACTGTAGTATCCATAAGCTGTTGTTAAAGCAGATTTTGGAGTGTGTTAAAAACCCAAGCCTTTCTGTGCTTCCTAGTCCAGGGCTGTTGCTACAAGGCTTGTTTTCTCCTTGTTGAAACAATCATTTACTCTTTACTTTGAGGAAGATAAATGTTCTCGAGGCACATAATGATATCAGGAGAGATAAATTACAAAGGCCACCAGTCAAACTCAAGCTGCTGTGGGGGCTGCACCATAAATCGCTGCAGCAGACACCCATGCACCTGCTCACGCCTCAGGCCAGCCCCTTGCATGGCATATTCCTGCAAGGCACAAGGAAAGCACTTAATCATTTGTTAAATTCTTGCTCTATCTAAAAAGTATTTAAGGATATGAACTTTGTTTCAAGCCTTGTATGCGTAATACCCTTATATGCCCAAAATATCGTTCCACTCTGTGCATTTTTTCTGGTTTATATATGTGCATTTTCCCTAACACTGTACAAACCTATCAAAAAATGTTTTCAAAGCTTTTTTTAAACATACAAGGAAGCTGTGGAATGAGGGATGTCTTTTGAGTGCTTTGGATTGTATAGCACGCGTTCATCTGAGGGTGCCCCTTGGGTACCTGGGGGTTCAGCGTCCTTGCCAGGACGTCTTATTGCACAAACCCTCCTTGCTGCCCCATAACCACCACCAACTGTCCCAAAGTGCTGACCTATTAACCAAACAAACTCTGCTAAATATTGCCATGTGTAAGTGTACTATTATTTTTCTAATTGCTAAAAACATGTCCTTCCTGCGTTCAACAGCCTCTAGAAGAGATTGTTAACAGCTGGGTATTTAGCACAACAGAGGCTTTAGACTTAAAGGAACATTGTCCAGGTTAGCCAGTGAATTTGGCCATCTGTATTTTTTTATAGATGATTCTTTTCATGTTATCCATGTTGCATTTGAAACTGTGAATCAATGGGTCTCATGAGGATTAAGTCAGCAGAGAGCAGAGTTCATTATTATAAAAGAAAAGACATGAGAGAAGATGGATGTAACCTTGGATAGCTGATGATGGATTGGGACTGCTTTTCACTGAATGTCCAACCTTTTGCTGTGGGAATGAAGACTGGGGATGGTGAGGGGGAGACGTGGAGAAAATATTTTCTAGTATTTTCTGATGTGGTTGTATGGGATAGCTTGGACCCAAAACATCCCAATTGCTCCCAGCAATTTAGGGATCATGTATAAAGAGAGCTCCAAACTGTGCTCTCCCCGTGGTTTCAGTGGTGAGGGAGTCCATCTTACATATGGCTGCAATAATTTTGAAAACCTAATTTTATTTTCCACTACTAATTGCAAGAGGTTTTTTTTTTCCTCCTGCTTTTTGCTTGCTGTGGAAGACCAGTCATTTTTATTCTCATTTCTAGACATCTTCAATTCCTGCAGTTGTGAACTGGTTTGCTGTTATGGCATTTGTATTTTAGGCATGAGAAACAGATGTCTAGACCCATTAGTGTTGGGAAGAGAGATTTCTTTGGTATTTGAACTATAAATATGGTAATTTCCCTCTCTTCCTATATTTTGTAAAGCTTTGTTTTTGCAAAAGTATCTAATCTTAAATCAAACTGTGTTTGGTTATACCAATCCTTTGGAGCCAATACAGTCTATCACGTCACCACCAGTTTAGGTATTCCAAAAATAAGATGGTTGCAAATCTGTGCTCTGTACCTGTGTCCCAAAATCTTAGGGATAAAGCAGAGACACTCTGCATTTACAGAAGCAAGATTTATACCTCAGGATCTCAGTGAGTTGCATGTGTGCTACAGCGACAATGATAATCTTGAGTTGGGCTCGAGAGTCGTGTTCACACAAAGAGGTGACATCTGTGATTTTCAGACCAGCCTCTCCCTTTTTCTGCATCACCGCTGCAGCATCACAGAGCACAGCTGCCTGATTTCAGAGATGCTGAGGAGTCACTGCTCCACCAGGGCCGGAACCACCTCGTGATGCCCTGAATGTTCTGCAGGACAGGGGGGAGACAGGGACCTGCACCCAGCCCCTGGGTGACTGCCCAGCCTGAGAGCAGAGCTGCCAGGGGACCTTTGATCCTCTGCAAACAGAAAGTGCAATTGATTCTCTTCACTTAGAAGCATGACTGGTGTTACATTTCCTGAGCTGGACAAGGGTGGTCCAGATGTCCATGACAGATTTTTGCATAAGCACTTTACATTTTTTTTTTGTTTTTTTAGCTGTTTGCTCTTCTTCTCTGGTTTAAAAAAAGCTCTTCATACGCTCTTGTTGAAATCACTGCCCTAAAAAAGGACTTACATCAGCCTTTAGCCTTCAATAGTTTATTGGATCTCTGGTTGCTAGTGGGGAAAATAGACAAAATTAGGCAGACAGGAAAAACTATGGGACAGTTATTTATGTGATTTTTGGGTCATTTTTTCTTTCAAACAAGTTAGTACAACCATATGGTGGACAAAATATGCCAAGTTTTACCCAATCTACTCACAAGTCAAATAATTGGACATATAAACTGATTATTCAACCGCACATGCATTTTGAAAAACCTGCAATATTATTTTTAATGGACCAGATTCCAAATTATTCAGACATTCTGCAAAGAGTCAAAATACCATAAAAATGTCATGATTCTCTCTCCATCTTTATGTGTCCACTCTACAATCACTGTGTACAAAGCGGTCCCAGCCCTTCATGCAGGGAGCTGGACAAGGTCCCTACAAAGGAGAAACAGAGAGTAGTTGCACACCTCTGGGTTTCAGTAGAGATGGGAAGGTCTAAATCATAGATCCACTCACTCTCCGTGAGATAATCATAGTAATGAATAATATATTAATACAGATCAGTGTTAGTTGTCACAGGTTATCACTTTTGAATTCCTTCTGTCCCTTAACATCTGAGGAAATAGAAAATACCGGCTGTGCAAATATTAGCCTATCTTTCTGAGCGTGCCAAATCACTGGGCTCAGTGAAAAACCTGCTCTTCTGTTTCACCAGGCTGTGGTCACTCCTGTGAGCCTGCAAGACACTTATTTCCCTGATAATAAAAATAAACTTAACTGGTGTCCGGTCCACTTCCAAGTTTGCTTCTGGAATATCAAACATAAGTTTTCATTCTCTTATTTTTTGATTAATGCACTGAGCATCAAATTTTCTCAGTCACTTCTAAACTTTAATCAAGAATAAATCACCCCCAATGGGCATTTTAATCTTGTTTCTATATTTTTAAAGGAAATTAAATGTTAATTGCTGCTAGGTAAATTTATCTAAAATGCTGATTTTCAATTCATCCCACAAACAGTAAGAAAACAAAGATAATTGTGAGGCATTTCCTGCTGAATAAAGGGAGCAAGGACTTTTTTCCCCAAATAATATTTCTAAAATAAAGTATTTTTAAAGATTACTGTTATTGTATATTTTTAAATGTCTGTTACTTTAAAATGCCCAGCTAAGCTGACTGCAGTAATTGTTAGGAAAATATTTCTCTCCCTGTCTCCGAGGTGACTGTGGAAGAACTATGACTTTGTTTTAGGAGAGATTAAAAAGCAGAGAGAAATTGCCATTGCATATTCAGCAGCAATCAGAAGATGTAAAGCCCAGCTGCTTTAGTGGGCTCCTGTGTGACATCCCTGCTGCTGCTGTGTGTGGAGCTTGAATCCTTTGGGTGAAGTCATCGCTGCTTAGAGCTCAGCCTGTGCCCAACTTCCAAGTCAAGGCCACTGATCTGGGACTCTCACCACTTGTACTCACCCTTTCATTATGTCTTGGGGCTGCTCATCAAACGTCCTGACTACACCATCCCAGGAAGTTGGGAGTTTCAAAAGATGTTACAGCATGGCTACCCTGAAATCAAGACATCCCAAAACACACGCAAATTGGGACCCACACATCTGCATTTCCAACAGCATTACCCACAACCATCTAAATTTTAGGATTGAGCTCTTGCATTGCCAAAGACCTAAACCTAAAAAAATTGCTTTGGATTAAAGTTTTTGTAAGATTTACCACTAAAATCGTCTCTGTAAGCAGCAAGGAAAATCCTTATGGTTTCAAATCCTACTTTTTGATCTTTTTCACAAAAGCATTGGCATTATTCTGTGAAGCAAAGCAGAAGCTGTGAAGGTCAAATCTTCTACGTCATTGCAATCATAAGAAGAAAAAAATAAATTGAAAAATGTCTCTATTATATAATCTGCACATTAACAGGTGGAAAAACAGCAACATAATTTACTTTTCGACACAGAAATGTCTTCCTTGGAGCCAAGGAAATTCACTCTGGTGTTTAATCTGAATAGTTGCCAATTTTCTGTCTGTAATGGGAATCCAGTGGAAACTCAGGAAGGAGAAAGAATTAAAGATAAATGCCACTTTCAGTGCAGGATCTTTGTCTTGGGATATTTGGTGGGCCTGGCAGAGCACAGACTTAGGGACTGGTCTCAGGTTAGCAGCAGAGTGTGCTGGTTTGCTTTTGGGAGCCTCTGCCAGAGCACCAGGGTGACTTTCTAGAGTGTAAAATTATCATTATCAGTTATGACTTTAGTGAAAATACATGTCAGGTCCTCCAGGCTCACTCTCATGCACACATGCACAGACATCACCTTGGCCACGTTCTGGACCAGACATTTCAGGGATGTTCTGCAGCCATTCCCTCATCCCTCCATGACCACCAGAGCTGCTCTCTGCCTCAGCAAATGTTTAGCTAATCCACTCTTTATGGCCCTGAAGATTCCTTACTTTGAAGAAACATCATATTCTCATTAAACAATACTGGGACTACAAACTGCTGCCAGGAAGTGTGCAGGAAGGCCTTGGAGGAGGAGAGGATCGCCTTGCACTGGGTTAACAGATCCATTAAAAATCCATAAGGGGTCAAAATTAATATTATTTTCTAAATTTCACAGATGTTACTTTATTAAAAGGAAACCCCGAAATGTTCAAAGGATGCAGGGAGCTAAGCTGCCAGTGTCATTGAATTTTAATGATGAATATGTTCCTTAGGCTCTTTTAAAATCTCAGCTTTAATGTGTTCCTTCATGCAAGGCTAGAAAGCTTAATTGCAAGCAATAATTAAAAGTTTTCTAATCCTAAAAAAACTACATTAAAGTAGAGCTCCTCTTTATAGTGATTAAACCAAAGCTACTAAAGTGGAAGCTTCTTCAGAAACATTACTTTCCATTTCTTATTCTTAGTGCCTCTGAATCAAAAGCTGTTAAAAGGGCTAAATTTAATGTTATACAGGCTAACAATAAAGTTTTTAGTCTAATCAATCTCTCTGGTACTACAGCAAGTGCAATTATTTTAATGGAGTGCCAAGATAAGTAAGAAACTGAAAGTAATCTGAAAATTTCTCTAACTGCCTGTTAATAGTGGACTTTCCTTCATTTTCTCCTTTGAAAACATTCCAAGAGTGTCAGAACTTGAGTGAAATATCTCCCTAAATATTGCCTAAGAGTGACTTTTGTGTTGTCTGGTAAAAAAAAAAAAAAAAAAAAATCCAGAAAAAAACCCCTTTCTATAAGTTACTGCAGTCTTGCCTTTTACAAGGAAAAAATATCTGGAACTTAATTCTCCTTTGTTTGCATTGATAGGTATTTTATTCTGGTACTGGAGATTAAACAGACATTCAGCTTTTCACCTTCAGTATAAAACCAGGGAAAAAAAAGTAGGAAAATTAACAAAAATGCAGGAGGGAAAACTGATAAGACAAGTAGTTGCTCAGAGATAATAATAAAACAAAATGCTTCTGATACCAAAGATAATGTGGCCATAGCAAGGCCTCAGCAGTCACATAGCTGTGTTGGAAGGATCAACACAAATTTTCCATAAATATTTTTAAAACTTCTCGCATGAAGTGTAAGAGATGAGGCATAAAGATATAAGAGTTATGTCCCGGTTGGCAAGTGGTATCCCACTTTCCTTTTGAGCTGGCTGCAGCTGGGGCAAGGCTGTTCCTTGCCGTGCTGCTCAGGTATCACAGGCTCCATCCTCTGGGGACAGGATCCTCCGCCGAACGCGGGGCTCGGGGGTGGTGTGACAGGAGTGGTTTGATGGGCACATGGCACGGCGGCACCTCCGCGCTCACCTGCCTCGGCGGGCGCGGAGACCGCGCGGTCTGGGCTTGGCAATTCCCTCCGGGGGCCAGCCGCGTCTCGCAGCTCCTCCCGGAGCCCAGCTTGGAGCGCGGTGCTGCAGGACCGGCCCCGTGGGACAGGCACCCGAGCACAGGCAGCTTGGGCAGAGCCTCCCTGCTCCACAGCCTGCAAAACGTTTCACTTTTCTCTCCTCACCCCGCAGTGCTCCCCTCCGGTTGCGGTTTGCTGCCTGCGTACCCTCCAGGGAGGCATTTGCAGCAGGAGGCTCAGGGCAGAGAGGTTTTCCACTAGATTTAAATAGCTTGGAAATGCTCCATCCTGTTTGGAAAAGGACCTCGGGGTTTGTGCCATGTCATGGGGGCGAACAGCAAGGAGTCCTCTCACACCATTTGTGCTTCTAAATGCCAGCCACGCTGCGCTGCCGCTGAAAGATCCCGGTGCCAGGCTCCGCTGGAAAACCCCTCGGCAATTCCCAGGAGGATCACTGAAATCCATCAGCGACCAAGAGTTACTGAGCAATAGGCATCGCTGCCAGAGCCGCAGTGCCGGGGCTCGCTCCGGGCAGGAGGCTCGCAGCCATCCTCCCTTTCCTTCCCTGCACCGCCTGCCCTAGGGACACGCTGTTATTGCAGCCTGCCGCGCGTTTTTGAAGTTGCTTTTGCCGTCAGCTCTCAGAAGCAGGCTCCCTCCTGAGCCCCTGGCTGTCATGCCTTAAATCATCATCTGCCATCATTCCAGGGTTGTCCCGGCTTCTAAGACATATTGGCAATGACAATAATGGCTCTCAGAGCAAAGCTTACACAACGTGCCCATTTGTGTAGGTTTCCAATACACAGCAGTCTAAAACGTGGCCATTTCTGTGGTTTCCTCCTAGTGAGCAACTGAGTTTCAGCAATCAGAGGATAATGGGCCAGGGTAATTCTCCTCTATCCTGGTTGTTGTTACCTGTCGTGTCACTTGTAGATATTTCAACACACCAGCCCTAGGACAGCTGTAGCCATGTGAATAGTTCCCGGAGCTTCATTTCACAAAGCTTCTTCCTTTCAGAAGAATTTGTCTGTGGAGAGGAATTTAATAGCATTTCTTCGTGCTTTTCAGTAAACTTGAGAGGCCAGGAAAAAAAAAATACACCTGGTATCAGGATATTCAGTGCAGCCTAAGTGGGAAAACAACTGAGGCCCATGAGGCAGTGGAGGGGGCGTTCAGCTGTGTGCTCTGTTACATGGAAAAGCTGAAGTTGTACAATCAAGCTGTACAACATCATCTGGAGAAGAAAAAGGTAAAAAGACAGGAGCACCTAGCTGTGGTGTAAGAGGAATCCAGGCATTGGTTTGGTGTTGGGAAAAGCCGGACTCAAATGTCCTGTTGCTTTAGTGTGCAAAGCTGCAGTATAGATACCAGCAACTACACTCACGTGGGAGCAGACACTCAGATATTGTCCTAATTTACTTGCCCACTCTGTTTCTCAGTGCTTTTCTTTCTTAAACTTATATAAAGTCCAGTCTCAATTCAGGCACAACTCCTCTGCCTAAAAAGAGCACTTTGCGCTGTGTGGAAACACAAGCAATGACTACGGCACAATATCCCAGACACCAGTGCAGGACTTTTAATCTTAACACAGCAAACCTGTTTTTCTGTAAAGATAGCTTAGTTTATCAAATGGTCCTGATTATTGGAAACCTTCACAGGCTTTTTAATAAGGTTTCTGTTCCAATGTATGTGCACAGAGCAAAGTGTACTTTTTGCTGCACTAGAATTTGAATAATCAGTCAAAAGTTTAAAACAAAATTCAAATAACTCAATTTGAATTGAGTTGAAGTAGTCTTTCTTTCAGTTGAAGTAGTCTTTCTTTTCCTGCAAAAATACGTTCTGTAAAATCCGTTTGACCTCTTTTATCTGTTTGTTCAAGTGTATTTATGCTCAGCACAATGAACTCAGGTTTATGGAGAGACAGGGTGTATCAGACAAGATTTGGGCTTGGGAGAGTTTCCATGTCCAGCACCCACTGGGCATTCACACAGATCACTATTCCACACCTTTGCAATCTGAACACCAGTAAGTGGTGGTGTGATCTGCACTGCTTTAATGCAGAATGTAGAAGAGGGAAAACACAAAATCTGTTCTGTCTGCTGGCCCGAGCAGGAGGCAGATGCCCTGAAGGAGTGCAGAGACATTTCTGTGGGCTCTTGAAAATAGTGCAAAGGACTTGGATGCAGCTCTCTGTTTCTTTACAAAGCCTCTCTTTTTATCTACCACTTACGGAGATGCAGTTTTCAAGAATAAGATTTTAAGCCCTCCCTAAAGACCCGATACCATTTAAGGGCACTGGGAATCCCTGCCTCTGTCAAGTTCAGACCAGTCTTGATAACAAAGTTCTGCTCCTGCTTTGCATCCTTAACTGCCTGTGCCTCCCTCCCTTGCCTTTGCTGTCTTGTCCATAGACATATAAGGATCCCTGGCACAGGAACGGCATCTATATGTCCCATATTTGGGGTTTTTTTGTAAGTTAGAGATTATGAACAGAGCAAATACTAACATTGGTGCTGACGTGGCTGGCTTTGGTCAGGTCTGTACCTGGTTTCCCAGCTGCACACTCATTCTCCCTGTCTTGTTCCATCTCTGATACGCACACATATCCTAAAGATTGAGAAAAGCAGTGTGAACTTAAGAAAATGTTTTTAGTGACCCTTTGAATTGAAATTGAAAAGGAAGCCATCGTCACACCCTAAGTGCTGACTTTTCCTTTCTGGCATACTTAAATAGGTGAGAATTTGAGGTAGGTGCCCTCCAGTGTCTGCTACTATTATTTGCTGAATTTTGCAAAGTAAAGTCATTCTTTTGCATTAGTGTGTAGTGTGTGTTTGTGTACACATCTATGGAAGTTGAAAATAGAAATGGATTCCAATAATGCAATCTTAACCCAAATTGCTGCAGTACCCTCACATTATCCAATTATTTAAAAAAAAAAAAGGCGCTGTTTAATTTGGAAAGAGATGGTTCCAGTTATAGAATGAGTTATGTGGATTTGATTACAGAGCAAAATTTTTGTTAAATTGGTATTACATAATGTGTGAGTGAGAGTTCTTTGGGTTTAATAACCTGGCCTTCCTGCATTTTTCAGTTTTCCTATTTATTGAGAAAAGTGATCTCTTTGCTTTATGGACATGAGACTAGTGTCAGAGATTTAGAAACTGGAAGTAAAAAGGAGAGGACAATCAAATGAAATGACAGGGGAACTGCTGTCCTCCTAAATAAACCACAGCCAAGAAAAAATGCGACTGCACTCCCCTTGCTCTATTTTAAAGAATGCACTTTGGCCCTAGAAACTTTTCATTCCTGTATCAGTTAATCTACTGAGGAAAAACACTTGACAATAAAGAATATAGCTTTTGTGGCAAGAATATTTGGGACAAAATTCTCTCTGTTAGAGCGGGCTGGCTTGTTCTCTGCTGCTGCTGGCCTGGGTGATGGAGCCAGAAAAGGACAGCACTTCACTGCCAGTCCCCTGTCCTCAGCTGTGCCAACACCATCAGAATCAGCATGGGCTGTACATTTGTAATTTTCTTTTCATGCACAAGCATGAAAGGCTCTGACTTGAAATCTTCCCCCCTGGTATTTCTGGAGTTTGTAAAAATTCAATTCAAAATCTGGGCTTTGGAGTGGTTCCCTCCAGCTTGGGCTGGTTTGTTCCCATATGTCAGACACAGGGACCCCGTGGCACATGCTGGTGCATGCAGAGATTTGGGGGGCACACAGAGAGCCTGCACACAGGATGGGCCACAGGCAGGGTGAACCATAAACTCCCACTGCTGGGAAGAATCAAATCCTCTTTTTCAAGTGCTGCCCTGGCCGCTCTGTGTGATGGAGAACAGAGAAGACACTGCAGTGCAGTTTGTGTCAGCTATCACAGGAGGGTGATAAATGTGCTGTCAGAGTCCTACAGCTCTATCTGTTTGCTGTCTGGTGGTTGCATGATTCAGGATCAGTTTATGAGTTTCTTCTGGAACCAGATGGTTGCAAGGCAACAAAAAGAATGCCAGCCACATATAAATGTCAAATGTTCAAACCATTACATGTCAACATAGCCAGGGTGTGCAGCCAGCACTACTGCAGAGCACCGAGCCACAGACAGGCAGCAGGGCTTGTTTAGCCAAAGAAATACAGAATTCAGGAAAACTTTGATTCTAAAAGAGATACTTGGTGAAAATAAATCAACTCCTTATAACAAAAATATGGCCAGGTCTGTGTGTCATGAGATAGCCTGCAATATATGTCATGAAAGTGAGTCCTGTCAGATTTAATTACTTTTTTCTTGCAGCTTTAAACAGAGCTGGCTTCAGCATGAAGGCAGCTCCTTATTAAAAATGAAATATAAAAGATGAGATTACTAACCACGAGGAATTTACCAACAGAGACAGTATCTAATCCTGTGCAATATCCTGTGCAATCGTGAAATATCTGGGATATCTGCAGCATTCCAGAGAATTATATTTGGGCATTAATTATTCTTCTTAATTAGCGTACAGAGAGAACCTAACTGCAAGGCCTTCTCAGGTTGGCGAGCACACTTCAGTGGGTTCCATTAGCACACGACATGTACTACCTTAATCCAGAACAAAGCATTCTGCCCAGTGGTTCTGCCAGTTTATGCCAAATCCCATGGACTTGAGCGGGGCCAGATTTTGTACTTTGGCTGCTTCTATATATTCTGGCAGAGATTAATGCATTTTTATAATGAACTATCCCAAACAAACTCCGTTATAAAAGGATTTCCCGCTGTCAGAAATGAAGTATTTAGCTGATCCGTGATGAGTACAACCTTTTCTAATAAGGCCTGCATATATTTCCTTTTGAGCTGCACTTCATTCATTTGCTGGAAATCCAGGAAACATTTGAATCAAGTTAGGACGAAACAGTACAGAGTCTGCAATGTGGTTATCATCATGTCAGGCACAAGGAAAAGACTCAGGCAGAATCCACTCCCTCCAGAATGTTCCCATCAATATTATGGGTGTGAGAAGGAGCCTGCAGCCATCTGGCCTTCATTAGCTCTGTTTCAAGCTTGCTACACATAAGGAAGGAGTCTGAGAGACAGTCTGTTACAGTCAAAGAACTGCATCAAATGCCCAGCCCTGTGTGAGCGATCCCAGGAACTACCTGCTAATGAATAGAACATGGCATTTGGCACCAAGGATGATAAGTTTAAAAATGTACTTTATTATTGTCTTCCTTTATAAAATTAAACAGGATGCACCATCCATTTCAGAGCCTTTATAACCACTCATTTAGCTCTGCGTTATTTAACAAGAATGAGTCTTTTGGTAAAATCTGTGTCATTCTAAAACTGATTTTTCATGGGCTGTTGCAAAATTGTTTGTGCTCCTAATACATCAAGTTTATTGCCATCAGTTGCAGCTGCATTAGAGTACTGGGATTATATTCCATGAAAGAGTCAGCAGCAAATCACCGTGGGTGCATCTATTAATCTTCTGGGGTAAAGTGGTGTCTCGTACCTGTGTGTTCAACAGTCCAGACAGCGAATCAGTGCTGGACTCTTCCATCCTGAAAACTGGGACTAGGGTGGATCAAAATCTATATAAGGCTTGACCTTAAAAGACCTCTGCATTCTAAATTCCTACTGGCTCCAGCGGGCAGCTGAGCATGGGAGGTTGGCAAGACAGAGCTGGGGTTTTGCTGCAGGAACCATCAAGGGACATCCCACTGTACACCCCAAGAAGGCTTCCAAGGCCTAAATTAGAGCTGGGCACCATCTGGGTCAGTGGTTATGGGGGCTGCAGAGATTTATATGGAGTCCTCCAAGGACAGGCAGTCACTCCATCACAGCTGTTCCCAGGGTTTGTTTTGTGCAGCAGTTTGCACAGAATGTGGGGAAACGTCTCCCAAATCTATCAGCACATTCTGCAAAAACCCCACTCCAGCCCCAGCCATGATGGTCGTGGGGCTGTAATTACCGATGTGGTCCTGGCTCCTCCCTGGACAAATCAAGAGCTTGCTAAGCCCTGGGTCAAAAATGACATTTTTCTCATCATATTGAAAACTGCAATTCTTCCTAAAAAAAACCCTGACAAACCACCTATTCTAAGATTGATGTGCAATGTAAATCAGAAGTAATCCAACTGAGGCTGTTAAAACAAAGCTGCTTTTTCTTACCAAACTGAAACATTTGGACATGACAAAAAAGAAATGACAAAAGCAGAACTGCTGCTTTTGACAATTTTAAATGAGATTTCACCTTAATCAGTGAGATTCTGCAAAGTGTTTCTGACTTGCTTTCCCTGGCTATTTTCAGAGTTTTGCTCTATTAATATTTATTACCCATATTTTCACACCTGGAGGACTAAGTTCCTCCCTGCTGTTAGTGAGCTACTATAACTTTGAATTTCCTATCATGGTTAGCACAGGAATGGGAATAGCCAGGCTTTAGTCTTCCACATGGTTTGGATTCGTCATCTTGAGCTTCAGATTCTTGGCTGTGAAGTGGGAGCCATTGTGTGCCATTTTACTCATCCATAAGGGAAATTTCTTTTGAGATGCTCAGATGAAAAGTCAAGAATTTAGGATGACTTTGGTACATTTGCCCTGGTACAACAAGAGGTTTGTCTGCAAAGGAAGGAGTCCGCTTGGCTGTGCATCCTGCTGGTGTGGGACTGACATCTGAGTGCACTGAATTGTCTTTGCCACGGTTCTCCAGCTGTTCCTGAGCAGCAGGGTGAGAGCCAGCATGAAAACACAGCATCTTCTACAAACAGAACTGCTGGGATGCTGAAAGCAAAAAGAACCTCCTGTGCTCTCCTGAAGGGAAGCTCTTTTTCTGGTAATTGTCCTTCTCTTTCTTCTTTCTCCAAGGACAAGCTGATGAAAGCAAAGTCACAAAACCCAGTGATTTCCAAGGAATATTTTTGCAGAGCATTTTCATACTGAAAAATGAAGAAGTGCAACTCAAGGTCTTTGAGCTCTCGAAAAGGTGGGACTCAGTTGAGAAGAGAGCTTTTCTCCTGAAGGTTATTCTACTAACTGAAAATTCTCCACTGAAAACCAATGCCAATAGGATTCCTTCCAAAGCACCCACATCCTATGTCAGCACCTCCTTTTTCGTGGCTTGAGGAGCCCCCGGAGTGAAGGCACAGTGGTGGCAATACCAGGCTGTGCTGGGGAGATGGAGCTCCTCCTCATCCCCTCCTCTCATCCCAAAAACTCAGAACAGGGGCACATGCAAATAGGCTGCTCTGGGGCACAAGGAGATGCTCTGTCACTCTGCTCTCTCTCCTGACTTGCTGCCTTCCACTTGACACACCCTCACTTTGTCCATGTGCTCAGCAAAAGGCTTTTCAGGTTGCCTGCACAGGTAATTTTACCTCCTCACTTCTCTTCCCACCCCAAACGAGCAGCCTGAGAGCAGCAGCTCATCGGCGGCAGCAGCAGTGCGTGCAAACAGCAGCGCCTGAACTGGGTCACAACACCTCTGCTCACTGCAGGGCACGTCTTTTGATGCCCCAGACAGATACCTGAGACAAGACAGCACTTATACACTTCATTATCTGTCAGACAGAGATGGAAAAGGGATGATAAGGAGCAGAGGTGGGGTGGGAAGCACTCTGTTGACGTTGGTAGGGAAGAAGTGAGTGTGGAGGCTCCTGGGTGGCCATGGGGAGGCCGTGGTGGCAGGTCCAGGCTCTCTGAGTGGGGCAAGGCTTGTGCCTCCTCAGCCCAGCAGCACGTACAGAAGTGACCCGGAGCACTGCTGAGCACAAGCTGGCGTGCAGCCGGGGCAAAGGGTTTACTTTGTTTACCAAAGTGAGAAAAGTCATTTAATACAGAGACCCAGCCCAGTTCAGTCTGCCAGGAAAAAAGAGAAAAGAGCTGGGATTGGGATGGGGAATGTTGCCCTGGTCTGCAGGCTATGGACACGGTGTCTGCTCCCTGCTGTGACGGTGCCAAAGGCTTGTCCACCAGTTTTGTCTCCTCAGGCCTTAGCCTGAGGGCTAAGGGGTCCAACTGTCTTTTCATCATGGACCAGGTCAACCTATGGAGGAGCCTGGGAAGTGCTGCTTTATCCCATTCTCCTGAAGCTGGAAGTTGCCCATCAGCACTCCAGGTTTGATGGAGTCAGTGTGGCAAGGCAGACACTGCTGTGAGTCACGGACTGCCTGACGCGGTGCCAGCCCAGCACCGTGCCCAGGTGTCTCCAGCACACGTTCCCATGGGAGAAACCCCCTGGATGCAATCCCTGAGCAGGGCCGTGCTTAGCAGGCACTCGCTGACAGTAATTGTATTCCCCAGAGGGGACTGGGCTGACTCACGCTCAGAATTTTCATACAGCATTTGGGATGGGCAGTGTTTCTGCTCTGAGTCACACTGAGCCGTTCTTTATGGCTGGGAGGATGCTACTGCGGGGTCCCAGCCCCGAGCTGCGGTGCAGAGGATTTCATGCAGTTGTCACGGGGCCTTTATGGAGGTCACATTGTTCTCAGGAGTATCAAAGTCCCTTCCCTGCCACAGCCATTCCTACAGCATGCTCCAGGGGCTCAGCTTTGCACAGGAAATGCTCAAAGCAGTCACTTAGCAATTGCAAGTAAATGTGTAATTGGAGCTCAACACTCAAAAGTGTCAGGAGCCAACATCACCACCCTCCCAAGTCATGCCTGCATTTAAAGATCCCAGGGAGGCCCTTGCTGTCCCTATTGTAGTCCCAGATGAAGAATGAGCCTCTATTCCTCTCTCTGAAGACAGCAGCTGCTCTACGGATGCTCAGCCGCTCCAGAGGACCCCAGCAGGCTGCCTCAAACTCCAGCCAAGAATAACATCAGAGCACAATGTAGTGAGTTTGTTTTGCACAAGGTTCTCCCAGCTTCCATGGGCTGGGCGCATGACTCAAAATTAATGGAATGCAATAATTAATTTCACTTGTCAGGCCAGCATTACCCTATCTGCTGTGCTGAAAGTGCTGTTGCATCACTCTGGGTCCTGGGATAGGTTGGAATCCTGGAGGAAATTGTACACGGAGAAGTCATGAGCAGGCCTAACCTGGGACTGGATGCAGCGTATCTAAGAGGGACTTTTACACCTGATAATTTCCTTTTAATTAAATGTAAGCCTGCCTAAGAAAATAGAACTCAAGGTCAGGGTTTTGGATGGAAAATCAGATGACCGGGGCACATTTCATGTTTCACAGAGGAAAGCAGTGTGAGGATTTTTTATTCAGGGTGTAGAGATTAGTTGTTTTCTATGCTGTTTCCAATAAATCCTTTAAGTGTAAATACCCAAAGGATAGAAGCAAATAGTGTTCCTTCTTCAACAACACCTTATCTGAACCGCTGCTCTCCTGCAGGGAGTCCTCAGAGCTGCAGGGAGTGTGACTCGGTGAAAAAATGGGCAATGCAAAGTGTGGGGTCAATCCCCTGCACTTCCATTTCCTTCCTCTCCCTCTTCCAGACCCAGTCAGCTCTCCATGGAGAGAACCTGGGCTCAGATGTGAGCTGAACACCTGAGCTCACAAAAAAACCAAAGACTTAATTTAATACGCGTGTCTCAGTGACTGTGCGGCAGGTTTCTGAGCCAGGTGAAGAGGAGCACCTGTAACACTGTGGAGCGCCACTGCCTCCAGGGAAATATCACTTCCCTCTGTGTAGCAGCAGGGCTGGAAGGATTGGAGCTGTATGAGCCACTATTGCTGTTACTGGTGTTGCTGGATGGATGTTTTCATTCATGCTGTGCAAAGTTGTATTCTTTGGGAAAAAGAAAACAACTCAAACCTCCTTCAGAAACCACTTAAGACATGAGATGTAGAGAAAGATTAATGAGAGGAATGGATACAGTGCAGTTTCTGGGACTGAGGACATGGCTTGGTTCAGCTGCACAGGCTGAGGTGCTCTGGAGGGCTCTGGGAACCACCGTGCACAGGGTGGGCTCCCAGCGTGTCTGCAGTTTCTCTCTCCACAGCATATGTACACACTGCCAGAGAGCAGGTGAGGCACTGGCTTGTGTCACTTGCACACTTTCCTCCCACCTTCAGGACAGATTTAGTCTTTTTGCTTTTGGCCAAGACCATTCTTCGCTCCTAGGAAGGAAAATTATATTCCAGACCCACTGGGTTTTCCCTTCCTTTATTGCTGAATATTGTTTGCTCCAGGAGTGAAGAATCACGATACCCAGACCCAGAAAAGTTATTTTCTTTGAAGGAAACAATCTTGCACGAGTGAGTTTTCTGCATGAATATTTGTTTGCATCCCACATTTGTTGCTCTCTGAATCAAGCCAGGCAAACTGGAGAGATGGAGACCAGGATGATCTCTGATGTCCTGGGAATCACAGGCAAAACCACTTTACTGCAAGGATCCTAGTTTCTATCTGATCATTTTTTAATGATTTCTTTTTTCAATGAAAGATTTATACTTGGAAAGACCTGTTCCAAATCACCTCAGCAAAGAGCAATTCCATTTTGAGAAACTGATCCCTCTATTCTCAGTCCCTTTGGGAAAAATACATTCTTTGGTAGATTTAGTCCAACACAAATGGAAGTTACTAAACTGATCATATAAAGTTGCGTGATCACTAAGTTTCTGCTTGGCTTTATGAATTTCCTGTTGTTTAACCACCTATGCCTTAGTGTGGCATGTAATTCGTTGCAGGGAAATGATGTGATCCACTTCATTAAAATTTCTGCATACTTAGGGAATTCAGCTTCTTTCAGATAATTTATCAAACAAATGTGGATTCTTTTTATCCTTCTTTTAAATTTTGTGCTAATTTTGACCCTGATTTAAGATTATTAACATTGAGATTTGCCCTCTACAGACCTTAAAATTCCAGGCTCATGAAAACTATTTGATCTCGAGGAACTAACTGATTTCAGTCCTTGAAAGGCTAGCACACGCCATGGGGTCATATTTATTTTATGAGATGATTTTTTCCTAGTGAGATCAGTTGATGGAGCAGCCAGTGTTGCAAAATGTGGAATAAATTTCCAATACTATACCGCAATACCCAGAAAAGATCTCACCTGCAATTTAGCAGTCAGTAATAGGTGAATTTGAATAGCTTGCATTTTATGTACCACTGGTTTAATAACTTCCCTTCTCTTCTATATCTCATATATATATTTATTTCTATGTATGAGATAGAATATATATATATATATATATGGTTTCCTGCTTTCTTACTGAACACTGGGGAATTAAAAGTCAACTCTGCTTCCTTGAGCTGCTGAAAGATTGCTTTCAGGTGCTGTAGGAGTTCTTCCCAAGGTTTGCTATAAATCAAGACAGCATCCACACAGGCCACTGCATACCCCAAATGTTTGCATAGCAGCAGGCTGGTTACTTGAAAGACACTAAGGAGTAACCCACACAAACCACAGGTTTTTCAGCTTTATGCTGAAAAAAATCCACTAAGCCCTGAAAATTTTGTTGTGGTCTTGGAAGATTCTGCTCCAAGGTGTTGCCGATATCTGTTCCAGAAATCCAAAAAGCTGTTTTTTCCCCTTGGCCCTCACATCACTGATACCCAAGGATGGAACTCTTATTTAGCCTCAGTGCTGCAGCACTAAATGATTCAGTGCCAACCCCCCCATGGCCTGCAGACCAAGATCTTCTGAAATGCTGCTTTCTGCCAGCAGCTGTCTCCTGATTCCCGCTGAGTTATCCAGTCTCTGAACACACCAGAGTTTCAAGAAAAGGTGCATGACAATTTAAGGGCTGGTGTGATGCATATCCCACAGGAACTGTTCAGTGTGTTCACCAGCAGCACCAGTAACTCCTTTTCCCACTCCATCCCAGCCGGAGACCACGGCTCCCACCCGGGCAGGAAAGCTCTCTGCATCTCCCATGCAGGCAGAGCCAAATGCTTCTCTTGTTCACACATTTCTCACTAACTTGACGTCCCAAAACCGGTATTTTTTCCCGCAATAAAGTTTGAAAAATGCCAGGACGCTCCCAGGCAAGTGATTCATGTGCATGTTGAGGGGTTGGGGAGGGGATGGGGGAGTGTGGATGTTCACACTGTCTAATTTTAGATGCCTAATTCAATTAAGGTCTGGCCTGGTTACACAGTCAAAAAGACTCGCCTTCCTATGGGGGTTACTCAGAACTCCTAAATTAGGAGCCTGCTGCTGGCCATGAGCTGGGCAACAGCGTGAGCCTGGAGTCAGACAGGGTTTGTACGTCCTGGACACATTACTTTGTTTAGCTCTCCCCTCCGTGGCATATTGAAATACACCCTTCTTATTTTGTCTCAGAAAAGGCTTTATTGGCTTAGCCTTATGCCCCATTTTAACCTCTCCTTCCCGTTTGTTATTTGTGAAGACTCAGCCCTGATTAAAACCAGCCACATCTTTTATACTGTGTGATGGCTGTTGCTTCCTCTCCATGGATTTCTTCCCCAGGATTCAGAGTTTCCTCAGCCCAGCACGAAGGAAGCCAGCACGCAGAGCAGGCCAGAGAACGAGAGCTCCTTTGTAGCTTTACTTTATTTTTCCTTCTATTTGATTTCCAGGAGAGGGATTTTATGTTGCCTGATTTAAAAAAAAAAATTACTCAGGGTGCCCGACAGCCCTGCAAGGCACTTCTTAACCCTTAGAGCTCTTGCACCGCTGTCAGAGAGTTTAGCAAAAGTTTCTTTGTCCTTCATCTTTCCTCACCTTCCCTATCTAATGTAAAGTGATCATGGATAAACTGATGCTCATTTTCTCTGTTATTCAAATCAGAAAAGCTACATTCTCTGGACATTCATCACATTCTGAGCTCTGTGATGCCAGAGACTAAAATGACCAAACCCAAAGTGCATTTCTGGCCCCTCAACTCTTTAGCAGTAACTATTACTCCCCCGCACTCTTGTGGAGCTGAGATTAGCCTGGAGGTGTCCCAGACACCAGTTCAGTGCTGTCCTCGTGGCCAGCAGATGATGGGAGCCCAATGTGACCCTGAAAGAGGAACCGAATTAAACCCTGTTGACCAACTCTTTATTTTCAACGGGCTCTACATTCCTAAACCAGCATGTAGAGGGGTGTGGGCTTGTCAGATAAAGAAATAAACATCTGCCTCTTGACTCCACTGTTCATTCTACTGAAAAAGTCCTCTCTGGCCATGGCAATCTTCCATGAGTCTGAAGAGGTAGGAATTGTACACTGGGCATAGTTTCCTGATGCTTTGAGCAATTCCTTTTAAAATTATGCATAGGAAACCCAGGCTGTAACCCCAAGTCATGCCAAAACAATCTCCCCCTTCTAGATTTATAAAGTTTGCCCAGCTTTCTACCACTGCCACCCAGGTGGTACTTCACCTTACTACAGAAAAACACCTATAATTTTATTTCTTTGAAAAACATGTGAAACTTTTGGCTCAAAGGCTGGGTGGGAAAAAAGTACATTTCTTAGTGGTTTATTGCCCTTAGGAAAACATACTTCAGTTATGAAGTATTCCCCCCTGAAAACTTACTTGACATTTTGTCGAGAAAATAGTAACATTTCTACAAAGTTAGCCAAACTACTTAATATCAGAGCTGTAAAGCAAAGAGCTATGGAAATGTCAGAGTGTGGATGAGACTGGTGACCTGGCTTTATTCCACTGTTATGAGCCTGCACTTCTGGGGGACCATCCTGGGAAGCTTTGCCCACAGTAGCAGGAGTTGCTCCTGTAGGAGAAGCTGGAGGTGTTTCTCTGCAGCAGCACCATTGCTGCCTTGCCAAGGGAGGTGGGAGAGTGGGAGATGGAGGCAAGAGGGGTTTGGGCATCATGGTGAAGCTCCTCAGGGGGTGGACCAGGTCCCTGGAGGTTCAGGTGTGCTCTGCTTTTTATCAGGGAGATCTGAGTGCAGAACAGCTTTTCTCTACACCTTGGGAGGCTCAAGCCACTCCCAATCCTCTGTCCTTCCCCATGCTGGACTCCCAGACATGTGCCATAAGGAGCTCAGGATGGGGACAATGACACACTTCTGTCAGAGCTCATTGGCAGAGAAATAAGCCTAGATTAGCTCAAATGAGCTAATAATTAATATCTGTCTGTCTGTCATCACCCATCTCTTCAGCTGGAGCGAAATTCTGGCTCTGCTGAAATCAGTGGATGTTTTGCTGTTCAAACATATGGGAGCACAAATTCCCTCCTCATCTCTCTGCTTTTCAGTCTGACACACCAGAAGGTAAAACCCTGTCTCAGCTGCCACCACTCCAGACACCTCTCAGGTGTCCCAAGATACACTTAGGGCCCTGCTTCTGCTCCTCCAAACTCTGCAGTTGCTCCCATCTTTCAGGAGCAAGAGAGTTAAATGCTGTGTCTGGGCAAATATGAACTGCGAGAAAGTTCAGGCCCATGCTGGGATGTGAACTTTCTGTCTCGAGCCCATTTCTAGCTTTGCTGTAAACAATTTCAGAATGTGATTAGATTTTAAGGGAAACTTGTAATAGAGCTGTAATAAGATATGATGTAATAGGTAATAATAATAATATATAGCAGCTGTTAAGGAAAGCTTTTTCTGCGTTTATCCCAGAAGGATACAAGGAGTCAGCTGCAACTTCATATTTTGAAAGAGGGAATATTAAACACTAGGACTGTGATGCAATGATGTTATTGTAAATGCTAACAGGAAAGCCCAACGTGTGAGCGTTAAGACCAGCAGAAGATGCACACAAACAGTTGCCCTAACACAAATTCCCTCAGTTTGGTTAATTTTCTTTTATTTATCTCAGAGTTAATACACTGCACTTCCAGAAATTGCTTTCAGTAGGTTCTGGGCTGCTGAGAACAGTGGGATTTTTGCTCTTTCTCCCTACCATGGCCCTAATGAACCCTCAGAGTGCACCTAGAGAGTTTAATGTGAGGTGTGTCTCCAAACACCCGTCTGCAACAGCGTCACTCAAGCTCCAGCAACACCCTATCCTCAGTTCATGCCTCTGGGAGAAAAGAAATATAAAATCAACAGAAGTTCGGGCTGGAACGTCAACTTCAAAATGGAATTTCCTGGTGTTTTTCACAGCATGGCATTACTTAAGTGTTAACTAATATTGCACCGTGTGTTTAATCTCCATGTGTTGAAGGAAAAAGATCTTTCATGGAAAGACTAGAACAGATAAACCTATATTTAGCCTTCTATAAACACCTCACAGGGTCACATTTCTGAAATGCAGAGGCCAAGGATTGCGTGGAGAAAGTGGATGAACACGGGCACGGTTATATTTGATTCAAAAAGCGGGCATTTCTGTGTATGATGGACAGAACCCATTATAAATTAGGCAATGTATTAAAATAAAACTTTTAATTGTTGACTGTAACGAGAAATGATCCAATAAGGGAGAAAAGGAAATACTTTTTTTGGATCGTTAACCTGTCAGGATTTTTCCAGGGTGAAGTTACTGTGCAGAAACATCAAACAGGCAGAGGGGCTGATTCTGCTGTACACAGCTCTTCTTCTCCACCTGCCCTTGGCAGACAGTGGTGCCAAAAACCTGCCCTGGGCTCTGCCAACCCATTTCTGACATCAGCTTTGCTCTCCACATAACTCACTTGGCTTGTGCAGCCCAGGGGAGAGCTCTGGGTCCTGTCCTTCCTGCCAGGAAGAGGCAGTCGGGACTTCTTGGTAAGATGAGGACCCCAGCTGAGCATCTGCAGACACAGTGCAATGGAGAGGTTTTTTTCCTTCCTAACCTAAGGACATGCCGGGATACTTGTGGTGTCAGTGTTAGGGAAGAGAAACAGAACTGAGTGTCCCATTACATCGGCTTTCAGCTTTATTTGGGAACAACCATTACGTGAGAGGCACTGCCTACTGCCTGTTCTAAGTAATCCAGGCCTGATCCAAAGCCCCAAACCATCCGCCCTGCCAACAAAAGCATGTTAAATAACTTACCAGAAAGTACATTAAAACAGTCTCCTGTCCTTGGTGTTATTTTGGTATTTTGCTGCCTGTGCAATGTTACCACATTGTGCTTGCTGCTCAACAGTGTTTTTAGCATAATAAAGCTAGGAAAAAAGTCATCCTTGCACCTAAATTGCAGAAACTAATTCATTTTTAATATTTCAAGCTGTCATGGATTCAGACTGATGTTTGAGTTTTCTGTAGATTTGTCTCTAAAGTTGAGGGGGATTTTTAATAAGATTTGCCATGTTTTTTACTCTTAAGAACTGGAGGCCTTTGTGTCTGGTTGCATTTCCAACTTCAGGGAGAAAAAACAGGTATTGGTAGTTGTGCTGATGAATCCAAAAGAATCTGAGAGTGATTAACTTGAAACAAAGAAGTTAGGTTGTTCTAATGATGAGATCCTTATCTGAGTTGAATGCATTTAAATGTGTATTTTACAGTCCACCAGTCAAGTCATGAAATTACAGTTAAGTCTTAAAGGAAAAACTGAAGGTTACAGGTCAGAAATTAGCCACAGAATTTTACAGGTCAGGGAGCAGCAGGTTTTATTCTTTTCAAGGTGCCCTGCAAGACAAGGTGGACAGAGGTCAGAGAGTTTCACACTTTGAAACATGGGGATGGCTCTTGGGCAGTCATGCAGGAAAGGAAGGCAGATCCCATCCCAAAATCTGGGCTGTCATACTGAGGAGAGCAGCGATGCCAGCGGCAGCTGCCTGGTGTCCTTTTGCAGGGACACAGCTCCTGGTTGGTGCTGACTCGATGGCACTTCATCCTTAGAAATCCCTGCCCACTGCCAGCGCAGTCACGGGGAAAAGGCCACAGCGCTGCCTCTGCTTGTTCCTGGTGAAGATCCAACCAAGCACATTTCCCATCTGCAGCAGGGCAGCTACGTTTTGTCTTTTGAAACAGGGAATGTTGTTCTCCTGCGATTGTTGTATTTATTTTACGAGTTGCACTAGGAATGCTGTGTGGCACTCTCTTGGCCCCTCTCGCCTGTGATTTACAGTAGTTATAAACATTCCAAAGTACACATGTAAGTTAAATGATACATTAATATCATAAAGTTACAATTCTGGTATAAATGTGTCATCGGTTTGAAAATTCAGTTTTTCCTTTGCCCAGCTTTGTGATTAGGCTGACTGGAATCAGCTCAGTGCAAAAGCACCACAGACATGAATTCGGTGTGCCTGCGCGTCCCCAAAGCGAAACGGTGTGAAAACAAGAAGAGAAGGGTATTTTGCCAAGCTGAAACAGTTCTGAATATTTGACTGCTTGCATACATTTTCATCATATTCTTCAATAAATAGAACGAGAGGGGAAAAGGTAATTGAACCTCATGCCCATGACAGGAAGACAAATTAGGCTCCCTGCAATACTCTCCAAGGTCCAGCTCTTCCCGTGGGTTCGTGCCATTGAAGTCATTCCTGCAGTGCCAGAAACCGCAGAGCTGGACGCGCTGTTCGGGAGGGCACGGCTGCCCCAGCGGCCCTTCCAGAGCCGGCCGCACGCTGCTGCAGCTCCCAGCCGCTCGGATCCCGGCCAGGTCTGCACGGCAGTGCCTGCCCGGTGCTGGCCGGAGAGGGGAGTGCCCCTGGGACACTCGCTGGGACACGATCCCTCCTTCTCCTGTGGCTGTCAGAGCATCTCAGCTCCGCCGCTGGCAGCAGCTGTGGCACCGCTGGACTGTCTCCCACTTGTCACTTGATGAAAGGAAGCGTTTACATCTGCTGGGAGGAGTGACCCGGCCTAGCATTCTCACAGGAGGATTTTCACAAAATTCACAGACAGCTGTGTCTCCTGCATTTGCAGATTAACTGCAGCAGCGGCGGTGAAACAGCGAAATCAGATGATTCATTCAAGATCACACAGGAAACCAACATCACTGGGAGGAATAAAATGCAGCACCTGAGACCTCTGCGGCTAAACTCTAACACTGACATACAGAAACAATATACAGCTGGCAGGTATTCTGTAAAATATCACCCGGCTTTGCAAATAAGGCTAAGACTAATCACATACATAATTAATGCAATATAATAAATCAAGACGAAAGAGGGTATCAAAGGAAAAGGAAATTTGTGGCATTAAGATTTTAGGGGATCAGTCTCCAAGTTGTCTGGAGACTGGTTATCTGTAAAAAGATGACGTGACTGCATTTGTTATGTCCGTCCAGCTATGTACCACTAGCCTGAAAAACCTTTAAGAATGCTAATTTTCAGATAAAATACACAAATGAACAATTTAATAAAAGGAGGCAAGCTAATTCTTTACATTCGTGTCACAACCCTGATGCAGGTGATTAGTTTAGCTGTTTCACAGGCAGGTTAGAATGTCCCTAAGTCCCTGCAAATGTTACCTGCATTGTCTTAATAGCCAGCTCCTCATCAGTAATTGAACAAGAATTTTTTTTTTTTTTCTTTGTAAAAAATCTATGAGAGAACAGCTTGGCATTCAGAAGTTCAGCTCTTGGAAAACATTTCTGCCTCCTCCTAGAGCCCAGTGAGGGGAACCGGGTGAACTATCAGATGAAACAAGCCTACCACAGAGCAGCTTCAGCTTTCATTGTTGCAATATGAAAGTGTTTTATGATGCCTCATAAGTCATGTGTGAGGCTCTGATAATGGTCACGTCAGCCCCCACATTTCACACTGCGTTTAAAAATACAGCTTGTTTATCTACCCCACGGGCTGCAGCCTCCATCAGATTTACATTTGAAAACACTCAGCACCCGCACACAGCCTCAGACTGCCTTATGAAAAGCACCCTGACATGAAACAAAGCTGTCACCCTCTCTTCATAAGTAAGGTTTTAGAATTCTTTCAGTCTCTGGGTTTAGAGACAAACCGAGTCAAATCCTTACTTGGTGCTCTTTCAGGAAATGCATTTAAGGAATTTAGCTCATCCCTTTCTCCCTGTATCCCTGCACCCTGTGGGTGAGCAGGGTAGGTGGGTGGCCAGATGGCACAGAACCACGGCGTGTCTGTGCTAAGGCTTCCCATGTCCTCTTTGTTTTATTGTGTTTTGGTGCATTTAGCATTTCACTTACAGTCCAAATCTTGCAGGCAATCGTGAGAGGATCTCTGCTCTCAGCCATAAATAACAGCCTCATAACCCATACAACTACACTGAAAATCCTCAATATGTAACTGAGATGAACCTTTGGGTTGTAATGAACCTCAAGCATGCATTTAAACATACAAACAGATAAAAATAAAACAACGTGATGAGCTCTAAGCCAATTTCACAATTATGCTGCCTGAGTCACAAAATTAAATTGCTTGGAGTTGGCAGTAACATACGAACTTTTATTTGAGCCTGTGCTCTATTCCATTCCTGTATTAGCTCCTTAAATAGCAAAATGAAGTATGACTTAGCATTCAGCAGTAAATCCTCTCTTTTTCTTGTGCCCTGCGCTGCAGTAGCATGGTCTAAAGGAAAACATTTTTTGACTGTGACAATAAGCGCGAAATATCGCCTGACTGCAAAACCGAGTTGGTGTTTCAGTTAACTATTTCTTCCTCAATGCAGAGCATTAAATGTCAAGCAGAGGCATTAAAGGAGCCTGTTGATGATTTTAAATATTCCGGTGGTGTTTTTCTGCCGTGTTTGTACAGTGCTGGGCAGCTGACAAGGAGTCCTGCAGAGCATAACGGCTGCACTGTATCACCCAGAGCTGAGAGAGAGCCAGGCCCTGCGATAGGAGGGACAGGGGCTTCCAGCAGGCCAGCACTTCTTGCTCCAAGTGTGGAGGTTGAGTATTTATCACTAATCCATGTGTATTCTGCATGTGGAACCTCCCCCCCCGTCCGTGGCTGGCCCATTTCCCCCAGCAGCCCCGTCCACACCGTGCCCATTCCGCCTCCAATGCTGCCTTTATCTGCCGGCTTGCTGAGGCTCGCTGCCCACCACACAGCGTCTCTTTAATCCCTGCAAACCCAGTTCCCGGCCAGAACAAACTCTGCCTGCCAGAACACATTTGGGAGGGATGGCAGGGGTGAGACGCTGCCAGGCAGAGCAACGGGCGAAGGGCTTCATGGGTTAATTTCTGCTCGGGCACCTTCTTTTACCAGGTGGCAGAAAATTGTTAAAACCCCTTGGAGGTTTTTCCATTGATTCCAGCACTGCTCCAACCTGTATTCTCAGCCTTAAATCACACAGAAACCACCTCGATGTGACCTGAATATCAGCCCTGAAATGTCTTTTTGTGCAGAGTTCCCAGCCAAGGGTTGGGTTTAGGTGTTATTTCAGGCAGGAGGGCAGGTTGCTCTCCGAAAGCTCTGCCTGGATGCAGGGAAAAACAGGCTTTCATGAAAAGCTTATTCTGAAAAAAACCCTGTATATTGTATTTGGAAGCACATAGGGGGTTATCCACACAAGCAAAGTGTTATGTTTTCCAATTGTCCAATAAAATAGATTTACATAGAAGCAAGGAAGAAATAAGGCATTTTATAAGGCTGTTTCTAACCTCCGTGAACTAAGACGTCTTGATTTAAAACTGCTCTGTGCCCAGCAAGAGGAAATAGTTTAGACTATATGTGAGAAGAGAATAATGGCTCCATCAGGTAGTCTGTCAGCTCATGTAAATAGGGCCAGACTGGAGATCAGGGAGAATGATCTACTCTCCCAGGAAAGGGCATCAGTGAGGCATTTAATGAAACTGGAACAGATGGATTATTCCGTGGGACTTGTACAGCAATTCCACCGGGTCCCTTTGAAAACTACAGGAAACACAACAGGAAAAATAGAGATTGTACTTACAGGGGAAAAGTTGAGTCCCAAAGCATTTACAAACTCAGTCTAAAGTCTTTCAGAAGTATTGACTGTATCTGTATTCCTTAAAGCCTATCACCTGCTCTACAGGAACTTCTCCTCATTCAGTAGAAGCAGCACAAAATGTACCATTTGACAGTAATGCTGCTCCCTGTGCAAAAACTGACCGAATTTATATTTCAGGGTCTCTTTCCTGCTTTATTTCAGGCAAGACTTCACATTGCCAAAAGACTTCAATGCAGAACAAAGTTTTATGAACCTAAAGACCAAGGTCGATTGAAAATCAGGAATCATTCATGGAAAATTAGCAAATGTGACACATGCAGAGTGAAATCTGCATTAAGAACTGCCTCCAACTGGCAAGGCCCTAACCTGCGGGACAGTTTTATTGGATCTCCCAGGATTACAGCATAATTTTCTTTGACAACTCGTTCACGATCCAAACCGAGCAGAAACCCTTTCTGGGAGCAGCTCTGAGGCTGCCTGCTGCGTCGGGATCTGTGAAAAAGATCAAACCAGAACAAGCAGGAGGGGATTTTTTGCTTTGTAGTGCATGAGGAAGAGCCAGGTGTGAAATGGTGAGAGCAGCATGGCTCTGCTTCAGGCTCTGCAGCTCTTCTGTCCAGACACACATGGGACTCCTGTCAACATCAGCTGGAGCTGCACGTGCCAGGCAGGAGGAGCAGATGTTAACACAGGACCAGGTCCGTGTGTTTCCAGACTCCGTCATGCCTCAGGTACATCCGAGGCACCGCGTCAAGGCTGAGCTCTTCCCGCACCTCCGCCATCTCTCCAGCGCTCCTCACTTTGTTTGACTGTTTAACCAAAATCCTGGCCAGAATAGATCATCAGAGTTGGCTTAGTGCCGAGGGAAAAGCCTTGGAGACTTCATTCACACTGTGGAAATAATTGGGGCTCTTGGGCATCGCCCGCAGCCCTTTGTGATCCTCTTCCCACAGCTGCCAAGTGGAGAGGCTGAGAGCACCAACCCCACAGTTTAACAAAATCTTTGTGGATTTTGGTGGGGGCTGGAACCATCCCACAGCGACTGAACATCTCCAGGGTGCTTCATCGCCACGGTGGGTGCCAGTGGGGCCACACACGTTTTGGGTTACTGGGCAGGAGTGGTCACCAGGTAAATGAGAGGTATTTTCTGGAAGGAAAGCATGGAGAGGCTCATTGCAGCAGGATTGTGGAAGGGAGGGTGTGAGGCAGCTGCTTGGTGTGCAGGACAGAGCCTGGAGAGGATGCTGGGGCTTGTGAAACATGGGCTAGGGATGGGATGTGACCTGGAACATCGGCAGCGATGCGTGGAAGGTGTGGCATGGGAAGCTGCTGCAGCCTGCACGCCCCGCTGAGATCGGCATATGGATTCAATGTCAAGAGATGAAAGGCCACACGTCTGGGGACGACCTATAAAAATGCAAAATATACTTTGGATGGAAACGTTCTTGAGGAAACCAAAGGGGAAGCAGTCCTGCTGGCAGCAGTAGCTGCAAAGCGGTCGGCCAGGGCTGGGGATGGCGAGGGCTGGGGTTCCAAAACGAAGGAGATAACTGCTCCCCCTCATCTGGCCACATCAGGAATTCTGCAATCAGTGTCATGCAGTTTGGTTTAAAAGTTACAGGGGGAAAGATATTCCAAAGAAAAAAAAATGGTATTTGCAGGGGCTGCAATCTCAGCAAGGACCATCTCCTGCCTTTTTTCCCTCACATAAGGAGCAAATGGCTCATGGAATGGAAGTGCCAAAAGTAATCTTTCAATCTCTTGTTTTGTTAATATGAAAAATGTATTGCATTTTTCTAAAAGGAAAAAAAAAAAGAAAAATAAAAAGAAAAATTGCTTTGTCTGGAACCAAAAAGTAAAAACCCCAAAGCCTTCCTTGTGAAGTGAGCTAGGAGTGACTTGGATAAACACATCTATTGACTTTAAAATGTAATCCTTTTCTTCAGAAGGAACGAAGGACATGGAGGGTGTGTGTATATCAGAAAGCTATTTACATTGCCTTAACCTGGATTCACCTTTCTCTTTCTCTATAGGTTGGGATTTTTTTTGTTTTGTTTTGTTTTGTTTTCTGCATAATGTTCTTCTTCATGTTAGTCCTTCTGCCATAATTGCATGAAAATGTTTGCAAGAACTCACATTTCATTGAGTGCGGTTGTGCTTTAACCTTTATGCAACTTCTGCTTCCAGCAGACTCTTTCTAATTTTCCACATTATTTCTGATTTCATCTTCTTTTCTTGATGACTCCTCTGCCCTTGTTGAATCCTTTTTCCTGTTAGTTTTCAATAGATAAAACCACTAGGACCGAATAGCAAAGTAATGTTGCCTTTTTCTCAGTATGAACCAAAGCTTGTACTCCAGAAGACTCAATTTGTGTCTTTTCTGTTTGTAAAACTTTGGTAATACAGCTTCTCACCATATGAACAAAGATCCACTTTAAAGAACTGCATGGTGTTAATGTTCATGCATTTGATTTATTGATACATCCATTGGAGGAGGCTTTGCTGTTACCAGGAGGCTGCCAATACTCAGTAATAACTGCAGGGCTGTTCCTCTCCCTCCAGCCTCAGCATGAGGGGGGATTATTACTCCTTTACAGTGTTTTCCTTCACTTCCCCAGTGTAAGGACATGTGTGGGATGTGGGAAATGGCCTCATCACTCTGCAGAATAACTTGCTGAAATGCATAATGAAGAGGAGCCTGAAGTGTATCGACTTAGTTTGTAACCCCAAGGATGGCTGCAAAGAGGCTTGAGCACAGCTCTGCAATCCAGGGAGGGCTTGGGGAGGATTGTAAGGACACAGGCAGGCTCAGAACCAGTGCATTTAAACCAACACAAGCCACAGAGCTGAGGAACTCTGTGTGTGATGTCTCATATTGGGAAAACAAAGTCCTCTAGCATCTAGCCAAAGGAGAAGGCAGTGCGGTCAGAACTGATCTGAGGATGGTTTTTTCCCATGTGAAACCTGATTAAAAGTACCAGAGGAAGCCTTTGTGGTTGAGAATTAAGCTTGTTCAGCAACCATATAGGACAATAAACTTGTCCAGAGCTATAATGGTTACTGTTAAACCCTAGGAGTACTTTTAAACCAAATGCTTCTGAGCTGAAACCAACTTTCACTCGTTACAGATTAAGAAGTGTCTAAAGCAGGCAAACCTCCCACACCAGCATCATAGGCATTTTATACCAGCACAGGCTGGAGACTGCTCAGGGACCAGGATAGGTTTTATCAGTAATGAGCATCTTGAAATGAAGATGCTTACATGAGTGCTAAACTCCTTTAAAGAGCTTGGCCCAACCCAGAGAGAAAAAGGAAGGGTTCTCCAAGGTACGGTTGTTTCTTCAGGCTGTGTTGGGCAGCTGCCAGCTCTATTCACAAAACTGCTGTTTTCCTCCTTCCATAATTGCAATGGGCACAGAGCCACCTCACAGAAAAGAACTGGCACATCCTTAAGCTCCTTCCTCCCGCTTCAGCAGAGTTCTTGGGATGAGCTGGCAGGTGCAGCCACTGTCTTCCCACAAAAAAATACATGTGACCTCTCTTTGCTCCTTCAAGCTCAGTGCCCACTCTCAGAGTCGAATTTTCCAGAGCTATGAATGTCAGCATTTGATTGTTCAGGTGCTTTTTCACATCAAAAGCTTTCAGTTTTGCTCCTCCAGCATGCGAAAATTGATTATTTATCCTTCCCCTGCCAGGGCTGATCCTGCCTTGTGTCAGGAGCACCATCAAACCAGTGGCAGTTTTATCCAAGTCACCAGAAAGTTTTCAGTGAATTGGGGTTTTTGTTGTTGGAAAATGGCAGTTAATTAGAACCAAGGTTTTCTGTGCAAATGTATTTGTTCTGCTAAATTTAACTCCAGACAAGGTGTGAAACTGCTGAGTGAGGAGGCAGCGCAGGAGCATACCCCTTTCTGTCTCTCCTGCCCTCATCATCCAGGAGAGTATCTGGTGTCCAGGCCCCTCACCTGCACTGTGCAAAGTTATTTTCAAGTCTTTTTTTTTTTTTTTTTTTGGAATGGTGCAAAATCTTTCACCTGGTACCCCAACCAATGGGTGAGGGAGAAGAGAAATCACTGTTTTCTGCAGCATGAGAGATGGGTGCTCCACCCTGGTGCCTCAGGGATTGATCCAGAATAAAACAAATACCTTATTTTTTTCGGGGGGGGGGGGGGGGGGAACACCCGAAAAACAACAGCACCAGAAGTTTTCAATTTAATTCCTTTGCAAAACAAAGCAAATGATCTTTCACAAGAGATAACTGTTGGTGTTTCAGTTACCCCTGGCATCTGAGTGGTGTGGTGACCCTTTGGTGCCCCACATTCATACCCATCTCCAGCCCCCTGACACCAACACTCCCTCTGCACCAGTCCTGGCACATCTGAAACTCCTGAGGTCATTTGCAAGGACAAGCCAAAAGTTTTCTTTTAATAAACAGTTTCTCATAGTTAATTAATAACAGTTCAGGTAATTGGGAAACCTGGGTGAGGAGTGAGGATCAGCCTCTATGTGTTATCCTGACTTCCCTGAGCTTTTACTCCTTCAAAGCCAAGTGTGGACCACAGAGGAAAAAGAACAGTGAGTTGCAAAATCACATTCTTTCCCCTAAACCACGAAGGGACTTGTTTGCTTCAGCACTTTGGGTTTAGTAGAGATGGAGTGTAAGCAGGTCAGGGAAATAAACTTGTGTGCCTGTACTTCCCAGCTGTCTTTGTCCCTGCATTACTGTAACTGTACCAGAGAGCTGCTACCTGCCTGTGAGCTGCCAGCAAAGAGCCTTCAAGAGGCCAAAGTCTTTGCTCCCCACTTGCCTGGGCAGCGTGGCTCGTTTGGACGTGTGGAAGAAAGTTTGACACCTTTTTGTTTCTCGAGGAGTGAATGTGGGAGCAAGGGGAGAGGGAAGGTGAGGCAGGAAATCTGGCTCCCTTTAAGATGCTTTGATAATCTCCTGCACAAAAAGCTAAAGCCCTCAGGTTTCTCACATTGTAACGTGGAACATGGGCTGCTTGAGACCCACAGTTATAGCTCAGTTACCAGGAGTGAAATACTTTACTTGCCTCAGGGGACACGTGAAAGGAGAGCTGCCCCCAGTGCACTGCTAGAAGCCATGCCAGCAGTTCAAATAATTTTTTTCCAAAATTTTATGATCTGATGCTTGGATTACATTTGTTTAGCTGTAGAGGTGTGAGGTCTGAAAAATTTGTCAGAGGAAAGAATCGCCCCAGCTCCAGACATGTGTGCATTTGGAGTTCAGCTGCAACCACGACACAGTGGAAATCCATGAGGAGGGGTGAAGTCACAGGATGTCTTGTCTGACACTCAAAATGCAGGAGAGGAGAGACACATCTGGTGGCAGAGAGTGGGAGAAATGGCTGTGAGCCAGCTGGGGTGAATCCAGAACCAGGTGAGGCCACCTAAGGCTCACCTGGACATCTCCCGCTGTGCAGTGGACACGTTCCACCCCAGCCAGACATCCTGAGGAGCAGGAGGGGCTGGACATGAACGAACCATCACTGCCTCAGCCACCTGCACTGCTGTGAAAAGAAAGACCTTCCCTTCCAAATATAATTTCATTAAGCTATTTTATTCCCACAACTTTTTCCTCAAATTTAGGGCCTCAGACATTCAGACGTTTATTCTGCTGCTCCAAAGAATCAGTTTAATAACAGAGCACAGCTTCCTCTCTAAGCCTTCACAGACAGGATCTGAACATCCTAGCTCCCAGACTGGAAGGTGACTGTGGCACTCACCCTGCCATGCAGGAGGGGCACTGAAGCAGGGAAGATGGTGATATTTCCAAGGCTACAAGCAGAGCCACCCTCTCCCTCAGCCCAGGCAGGCAATGGTAGCACACAGGGGCAGAGAAGTTGACATGACAGCTAGGAATCCACTCTCAAAGTCCCAATCAAGGGTTAAATGGCAATCAGTGACCCCAGGACCCTCACCCTATATCCTTCGTTGCCTTGTATCCCAATGAAATCTTCTCTCATCCTTCCCTGACTGCCCTTTTTCTTCCTCATTTCCTCACTCCCAAATCCCCTTTTTTCCCTATCATCAGCTTTCCCAGCACAGGTCCTTCTGCCAGCCCATGATACCCTGACCCTCCATCGTCTCCCCTTTCATCCACTGACATCCAACCTCCTCCCACTGTGACAAACCAAATCCACACCTACACACACATACGTGCACTTCAGGGTTTGGGGCACCTGGGTATGAGCTGCACCAGTAGAAAAGATGTTGGGGGCAGAAAAAGAAGAGAAATGTAAAAAAAAAAAAAAAAAAAAAAAGTGGACACATGGTAGCCCTAATAAAGAGTGATAAAGTCCTCTGATAGGGCTGGAATGACTCCCACTTAATTACCAGAGCTTTGGACCAGACTCCAAAGCAGCTCACTCTCCAAAGCTGAGATAAGTCCCTGGCTCCTATTTCCAGCTCTTGTGCTCAGACTGCTCAACAGGGCCCATCCTCCTTCTTTTATTTATATTAGGGAGTCACTCATTCGTAATTCATCTGGGACTGCAGCTCACTTCCCGTGTCAGGATACAGATCGTTTATAAAGTGATAAGGGACTATATTAACATTATGACCCTGTGTTTGGAGATGCTCACATTTTCTCTCAAGATGTTTATCGCCAATAAACACAGCAGAAAATCTGACTTCACTGACCTTTGCTTCACTGATAATTCTCTTTCACACTGTACATAAAATGTGACATTTCTTTAATGTAGTGCTGTGCTGGGTCCAGTGGAGTTCAGCACATAACACTGCAGACAAGAGAAGCTGTAGGTGCTCAGAATGTTTGAAAATACTCCTCTTACAAACCTAATTAAGGATTTTAATTGTCACATGTGCCATTAGTGTATTTTTACTTGATCATCAGGAATTTCCCCTACCACCCTAAACCCAAATTCATTTTCATTTAAAGAACAACAAAACATATAATTAGCAGGCACATGACAAGACTTCATGATGGATTAACAGTATTTCACAGTTGAAAAGAGACCTGTAGATAAAAGGCAAATGTTAACAGGTATTCACTCAGTGAGCTCAAAATTTCCACCCCATCTCTAATTGTGCTGACATCATTTTTGCACACTGCATTTGTGGAAAGGAGTAAGGAGCGTTCATCTTTTATCTTTGAAATATATGTAAATGCTCTGTCCTCTTCATGACCTGTTAAAAAAAGTGACTTTAAATACTAGGCAGGTAAATATCAAAACAGTTTTTCATGTAAGATTGAAAGAACTAGTCCAGATGCCAGCAACAAAAACTGGGCAAGGATAGGAAGTGCCGTGGGGACACACTTTGCTTCGTATTTTTAGGAATCTCATTTGCAAGCGACAGGTTTGACTCTACCAACTGACAGTGAAGGGTGGAGAGAAAATTCAAATGGCTCTGGGGCTTTGGGTGCGTTCACAATGAACAGCACTGGTGGGTCAGGGGCTCGGTGGGTCAGCACGGCAATGTTGGGGAGCTGCTCCTGGGCTGGGACAACAGAACAAGGCACAGGGTGGAGATTCCGTCACAGCCCTGATGCTCATGACGTGTTACTTGGAAATAACAGAGCAAGACTTGGGTGCCCAGCTCTGCAAGCTTGAAGGAATGTGACTTCCAGTAAGTGGTCAGCACTCACCTCTAAAAATAGAGGCACTGAAAATCACTGATGACTTTTGATAGTCTTGGCCAAAATCAACTATTTTTAGCCCATCTGTTCCCTCTGAGCTCAGTGCTCTCAGGAAGAATGTATATTTTGGGGGAAGGGGAAGACGCAGAGGTTCTTGTCACTTTCACTGAGTGAGAGTTGAAACACTTTCATATCAAGAGTGCTAAAAAGTGACAGAACCACTTAATTTCTTTAAATGGATTTGAGAATGTTGCCAAGTTTTGTGAGCAATTAAATTTAATGCAGGATAAGATGGCAGGGATGAAGGATAATTATATGCTCTCAAAAGCTTGGTCTTTTTGTAAATGAAATGGCCTTAGGGAGTTTTCCAGAAAAGTTTGGGCTCAGCCTTTTCGTTCCAGCAAAGCCAATTGCCAGTCGTGGCTCTGCACTAGGTGTATGTGACATGGTTATTAATGAATTCCTGCTCAGATTCCCATTCAGCTGCCCAGCAAAGTTTACAATATGTTTTTTCCTTTGGTAGTTTTGTGCAATCAAACCTTGCCTGATGTGTTCATTTCCCCACATCCTTGCACTCTTAGCAAGCAAAGAATTCAATATACTGGACACTGGGAAATTTATCTGGCAGGTAAACACTGGAAGTTTTTGAGGTGATAGTGTAATAAATGCATCAATGGGAGTACTAATTACAGGTCCTGCTAATGAGCCCAGACCTGTGAGGGGTTTGATAGCTCCTGAGAGGCGCTCAGTGCCACCATTCCCTTTGCTGAAAGTCAAGAGAATTAATTAGTTCTGAAGAGACAGGAACTGATCTGTTGGGCACCTCAGTGAGAATGTGTCCAGACAGCATCTCGTGGCAGTCTGAGAAAGAATCTTTAAGAAGATTAGAGGCTCTGCCACAAGGCTCTATCCTTCAGAATTTGAGCACTGACTCATTTTCTTTTGAAGTTATTTGTGGGTGTTACATGAAATTATTAATTTATCACTCTTCAGATAATGTTAGATGATCTATTCGTGAAAACTTTTCCACTTTTCAGAAATGGTGTAAACCCATTACTACTGGTTCTCCAAGATCAGTTGTTTAAGAAACTGGAGGAGGTGATAGAATATTCTGTGTGAGGCTCTTTACTGTCCTGATCAGAAAGTCTCACTTAACCAAACACATTAACAGACACAAGACAATGTGATTTAGACAGTTTATTCAATATATCTGATAGTTAATTGGAACAAGTTCCCAGCAATGGAAATTTTAGGGGGGGATGGATTATGATAAAGGTCATGAATTATTAAAGCATCTTAAGAATGAAGGATTAGCCATTGAAAATGAGTAAATCCCTTGGATCACTCATCTGATGTTTGCTATCCACTCTTGCAGGTTGCAATCTGACAGGTTACAAAACACAACCTTAGGCCAGAAACCAACTCGTTGATTCTAAGAAAAGGAAAGAATATTTATGGGCAACTTGTCTAAACACGTGAAAATGTTTATCCTTTTATTTATTTTATCTTTTTTTCCATTTACATCTTTTATTTAATAAATCTATTCTGCGTTATTTTGGCAACACTGTCTCCATATAAAACATATTTGATTTGCAGCTAGCTACAAAAATATTTCCCAAGCACATTCCAACCAGCTGCAAGGATGATAATCTTACAGACATTTTTCTTTTTATGGGTTAATTATATTTATTTTTAGTTGAATTGCTGGGCTTATCCTTGGGAGCCTGTTGGATCCTGAAGATGCTTGCATTTGCTGTTGGGAATATGGCACAAACAGCAGCACTGGATAACATTTATCAAGGCTCTAATAGCTTTGTTGTTGGCGAAGAGCTGGGAATGCCATTTTCCCAACCCCACCTACAGATTTCAGGACCTAACAAGCTCTGGAAAAAATTTTGCATTTCAGCTTTGTGCAAATGATTTTATCTATTGCTGGAAACCCCTCCAGCACTTTAGAATAAAAAGAGGAGGAAAAAAAGGAGGTAAATATGGTTTTATCTGATACGTGCATTTGTTTCTCCAAACACGGTTGAGCATAAATCATCCTGACTGGTCCAGGGCATTGCCCAACTCTGTATTTGTGCCCCTACTGTGCCACAGAGCTGCTGTGGCCATGCCACCCTCAGCCAGGACAGAACCAGCTCGTATAAATCAGGTGTCCATGTGAGCCTGGCTGCTCCAGGGAGATGCTCTGGTGGCTCAGTCCAGCTGGAGAATTCTTTCTTCAAGGACATGGATGGTGCCAGTGGGTCCTGATCAATCCTGATCTCCTGTGATGGCTGTGCTGGATGGGACCTTGTGGCACCGTAATGTGGGTGACAGAAAACAGTTAATGGGAATTCCATCTCTCATGATTAAAGGCACCACGTTCTTTTCCGTAGGAAACACTTAACTTCAGATTGTGTAATTGCAATTTCCTCTCTAGTTTTCCGCTCTCTTTGATCATTTCCTATCCTTCTTTCTTGAGAGGAGATTCTGAACGTTGTTAAGCAGCTTTTGTTTCAGATATTTACATTCAGTAACTGATACCCAGTGCAGAGTCTGCTAATGGCTCATTCAGGAAGGAATATGCTGAGTGTGAGGTATGGTGAGGTTTATATTAATCTTACGTGTTCACAGCTAAAATTGATTTGATATTTTCAAAGACTTTGATGAATAGTGCCACATTTGAGAAAATAGAAAACGAAATAAAGCTTGACTAAAGATTTGCTGATGAAATATTTTTCACAGGAACTAAACCTGAAATCAAAGCTGGCTCCAGGGATGTGCTCAACATGCCAGTAGCATGTTGCAGGTGAGGTTTCCTGTTTGCCCATTGTTTATGATTATGGCGCTTTGAAAACCCAATAATAGCAACAACTTGATGTTTTAATATTTCACAGATGTCCCATCCCTGAGCCTACCCCTGCAGCCAGTCTTTGTGGCTTGAGAGCTCCACAGCCAGACGTGGTTCTCATCCCTGTGCCTCGAGTGCAGCAGAGTGTGAACCAAAAGTGTTTGTGCTCATTGCCTGGAGGGGTCTTGTGCATTTATACTGGCCTAGGTCACACCAGAATCCTGTTCCCTAAACCTTGAAAACAAATACTTTGGCTCCAGGAAAGAAAATGGATCCACAACAAACGGTGTAGCATTGCTTAATGGTTTCCTGACAAATCCCTGTCTCTGCTTTGGAGCTGTGGAAACAGACTTGGAGACTGCTCTCGTTTCAGTCTCGGGAGGAACCTGACAGGTGCAGAGAGAGAGCTGGTCTGGATAATAAAGCCAGAGGTTCAGGCACTGCTAAAGAGGCCTTTCTGCACACTTAACTCAGCTGAGGACTGTCTGAGAGTCTCACTGCCATGAGGGGAGAGTCCTGCACTTCTGGAGTGTGCAGGGCTCACGTGTGCTCAGCTCCCTGGAAAAGGTGGAGAACAGGGAAGGAAGGCAGGTTCTCACTACCTGGGACTGCCCAGGATCACAGAACAGGGCAAGTGAGATCAGAAGATGATCTTATTTGTTCATTGAAAAGTCTAACAGAACTAAACAGCCTTAAAAATCAATGGATCCCCTCTTGCTGCAGCAGGGTGACAGAGCTGAAGGGGTGTGTCTGGAGTAATAACCCTTCTGTTCCTCTTCAACAAGACCACCTAGGTCCCTCTTCTCAATTTGTCTAGCCTGCTCCTGGAGACAGCAGCCTGCACAGTCTGCAGCTGTACTTCCTGACCCTCACCCCTGGGAAGCCTTTTCTGATGTTTAGCCTAAAACTCTCCAGCTTTCGTTTAAGCCTCTTGCTTTTTGCCCAATGCACTTGGGTGCAGAGGAAGGCTTTATTTGTAAAATACTTCATAAATCGATAGGAGGTAAGGTGGAGTTTTTCTGCTTCCATTGTTACTTATTTACTTTTTACCAGAAATTGGGAGGATTTATTAACTTCCTCGGGGTGATTCAAATAAACCACACAGAAGAGCAATAGGTTTCTATGGAATGCTTCAGGGAAAAGTAGTTTCATGCACTGCTTGAACCTGGTGTGCTGAAGTCATGGGAAGTTTGTCCATGGAGTAAAACAGAGCCTGGATTTCAGCCAGTGAGTGGCAGATTTCATATTCATGCATTTGTGAGGCTCCACTGGCTCATCCATCCTGAGAGAGACTCAGTGTCTTCCAGGTAAATACACAAAACAACTGTGGAGCCTCCAATAGGTCTCACTGAGCTGTGGCCCCTTCCCCTCCCTCCAGGGAAGAGACAAGAAATTTTGTCAGAGCAGGGTTATTTGGGGCTTGATTGATTTGTCTGATCTTGACTTTAAGTAGAGAAGAAAGAACTGAGAGTGTAACTCTCTTACAATGAGAACACAGACTTGGAGGAAGAAATGAAGAAATACAGATTGTGGAAGAGGTGAAGACTCAAGGCAGAGCACCGAAAGCCTCAGCCCCATCCATCCTTTACCCCAGGCACAGACCAAAAGTCCATCAGTCACAGCAGTTTATTCCTGTCAGATGATTCCTGCTCCCAGCAGGAACCACGGGACCAGCACCAAGCAGAGGAGGTTTGAATCATCTGAGCTTATCACACAGAGGTTTCACAAAGTTCACATTACAGAGCCCCAATGCATTTTACAGCTTACTTGAAGGAAAAGGACCGAAACATCCAATATATCTCCCATAGCCTGACAACCCAGTAAACACTCCAGCAGGATAACCATGATCCTTAGAACAATGGAAACATTTTAGTTAGAAACCGTAGAAGTTACAAGGCAAAGATTTATGTGCTGTGGGGCAAATAAATATTCAGTTCCCATTAATGTTAATGGGAGTTAAGTGGCTAATTCCCCACACATTATGCTGAAGATTTACTTCTTTGTGTTTTATAGAATAAATGAATTTATAGTCTTCCTGGAGGTTAGACCTGAGAAAAACAAAGAGCTCAGAGTTTACTCCATTTTTATGAGGTCATTTTTTTAAAGCAGGTTTATTCCCTGAACAGAAGTAAAGGTTAGAAGAGCACCAAGTTAAAGCAATCCCCTCCATGGGATGCCAGGGAGATTTGTGGCAGGCATTTATTCCAAACTCACAGACAGAGAGACACGCAAAGATCCATATAAAATGTCTTAATAACAGAAGCCGGAAATTTGTAACAATAATAAAGGCTGACATTTATACAGAGCCTTTCATCCACACATCTACAGCCCGGATTTTGCATTCAGAGGCACTCACAAAATTCTGCTGCAAACCACATGCAATTTCACACTAAGAGGGCAAAAATCATCAAATAAGTTGACTTTGACACTGGTGACACAGACAACGTTGGGGTGGCTGTTTAATGCCCCGGGAAGGTACTTCAGCACGTTTCCATTTTGAAACTTAGAGTATTCTCATTAAATTAAATTGATTTTTTCATGTGGTACAGACAGAAATGAGCGTCCGTACCTTGATGAGCTCACACCTACGCCAGCATTTACAAGTCGTTCCCTTGATCTCCGTGAAAAAATCCCACAGCATTTGTTCTCTTTTTCTAATGATCCAGTCTCTAAGATGACCCCATGCATTTTCATTTCTGGCTAAAAACCCATTTAAAGTCAGTGTTGTGAACAAGTTAAAAGTCACAAGGATCCTTTGCCCAAGATGTGAACAGTATGTCACAGTGTCTGTGCACAGAGACAACCCAACATTCATTACAAACAAGCACATTTTTCTCTTCCTCTGTTAAGGACTGCTACACATTTGCACCGAAACTGAGATTAGAGATTATGTGTGAGACAATTACACATTTGTTTCCCTTTTGCCTGATCTGAAAAAGAACAGCTTCAGAAAGAGGGAGAGAAAAATTCAGGGCAGTGTTTTCAATAGGGCACAGTAATCTGCCACAGATAAGCAGCAGTCTTTTTTCCTTATTCAAATGTTAAGCTTTCCCAGGAAAATAATATTTTCCCCTGACTGGTCATTCACTCATCTGTAACTCCATGCAAACAATTTCTTTTCATTAGCAGGGTCACTCTCACAGCTTCATTTTGGTCAGACATCGCTTTTACATTGCGTATATTGGTTTGGGTTTTTTCCCTTTTGGCAGCCTCTCTCAAGACCTTTGACAGTAAGTCCACACACTCATCTTTCATTAGGACTAAGCTCTCTCAGATCACTTGGCATTTATGGAGCCAAGAGCTGAGGAGGCACAGCAGGATCACATGGACCGGGCACCACGCACCAGGTTCTCCCAGCACGCTGGTGCCAAGGCCAGGCTCTGTCTCACATTTTCTGTGAGAGCACAGAGGACAACAGCAAGCCCTGGGCCAGAACATGGCCTGAGGGACTGGATGCTCCACGTCCTACTTGGGACACTGCTGCTTTTTGGGGGTTTTTCAGTGCTCAGTGATGGCCTCCTGATGAGGCTGATGGGAAACCCGAGCCAGGCTTTGGAGGGGCTCTCTCTTCCCATCTCCTGTGAAAGCGTGCAGAGAGATCTGCCAGCCAACAGGGACACCGAAATGACATCTCATGTGGAGTGGACTTCCCACAGCTAGAACAGATCCTGGAGGGAAAGAAGGCAGCAGGGACAAAGCAGGGCTGGAATGTGATTTCCTTGCAGATTTGAAATGTTATTTACTATCTAGTAAAGCTGGTTTATAGCACCCTGCATTTTATTTTCAAACACTTCTATCGGCACTCACTGTATATCAGTCGCTATCTGATTATAGAAGTTTTCACAATGGTTTCCGGGCAGCTTTAAAAAGCTGCCAAAGAATTCGGTGCACCAGAGGTTTGAACTTCATTGCTGTTTTTCTCCAAAAAAAAAAAAAAAAAAAAAAAGGCTGAAGAAAAAACAACAAAGATGGAAAAAATGGACTTCAATGGCCTTTGTGAATGCAGTAAGGCCCAAATCATGATAAAAAAAGGACCTTTTCAGGGTTATAGAGTTCAGACAACCTGCTCACAACTCTCTGCCAGGGAATCATGAGATCTATAGCCCCTCTGGCTTCTTTATTAATTCTTGATGAAGAGCAATAAATAAATGTCCTGTCATTATGAAAAAAGCACGTATGAGACACAGAACAAATATTAATTGTACTTAAAGTAGTCCAGTCAGATGGTATGAGCGCATCCTAGAGAGATGATGGACAGGTAAAGAACAAAATATCTTCATTTAAAAGAGACAATTGACTCAGCCCATTTGTTTTTGCTGGCCACACAAGAATAGCATTGTGCCTGTACAGATTACTTTTACATTCTCTGCCTCTCCTCAGGGACAATACCTTGTCTTTTTAAGCCATTTAGTTGTGTTGATAATTTTTGTTCTTTACACTAGGCTGTTAGCCAAGGCAAATGTTTGTGTTGTTTTAAAAACTTGAAGTGTATCACTGTGGGAAACTTAAAATATACAGATAACTTCAGAAAGCATTTTTGAAAAAAATTGTGATAATATCCCATGTTATTTCACTTTCCTTCTGGTAGCATTACATGTAGCAGTGTTCAGTGCCTTCACTGCCTGTTTTTCTGTCCTCCTCCCTTCCCATTCCAAATATACAAAAACACTGATATGGTCATAATTGAACCAAACCATCAACATTTCTGTAGCGACAAAAGTTACAGAAAAAATCAAAATCCTAAAAACCCAATGTTATTTTTGTCTTTGAAAGAATGTGTGACATAGGCAGCTGAAATAAATACAACACTTAGAAGTGCGTTTATGTTCAACATTAGGGCAAAACAGGGCTCAAAACAGTAATGGAAGGACAGGCAAAACTTAATTGAAAAGGACAAAATTAAATGAGACAGACTCTGAGTTCACACAGAGAACATTGGTCTTAGTCAAATGTTACCAAAGCTCTGCTGGGGCTGCTGAGCACACAGGGGCTCAAATTGGAAAGATTACAATTTTGTCTTGTGAGGGCTGCTCAGACTGAGTAAAACAAAATTAGATTAATTAAAAGATTCAAGGACTGCTCAGCACCCACTGAAAAACTTGGGGGAAGGAGCAGAGTGAGGAGGATGGTGTCAGGGATCAAAGTAGAAGAGGATCTTCTACCCTGGGGTAAATTTCTGCTGCCTGCCCTGTCCTGGAAGTGGATCCTGGCAGGATCCTCCAGGCAGCAGGACACAGCTCACTGTGAAAGCAGGTACTGGTTAAGGGTGAACCTGATTGCAGAGCCTGGGGAGCAGATCTGAACCAGCTTCACCCCGAGCATGAGGAGCCACTCAGGCACCCCCTGCCAGACCTGGGTGACTGGACCAGAGCAAGTGCCCCAGGCTGAGCAAGGGGAGGTTTAGATGAGTTACTAGGAAAAATACCTTCCCTGAAAGGGTGGTCAGGCATTGGAACCAGCTGCCCAGAGAAGAGGGGCAGTCACCACCCCTGGAAGTGTTGGATGTGGCACTTAGGACTATGGTTTAGTGGTGAACATGATGTTGCTGTTAGCAGTTGGACTCAGTGGTCTTAGAAGTGTTTTCCAAGCTTATTGATTCTCTGTGTGCTTCTGCCTCAGTTTTCATGATGAGGGTATTGTTGTGTGTTCAGACAAGCCGGGGGCTGTCCTGTCACATGAAAGAACTACTCTTGTGTCTGTGAATCAGGTGGTGATTGAGCCCCCAGGGTTCTCGAGCTAATGGTGGTCCAGTGTGGACCCAAATCTCTCCACCAGCTTGTCCTCACAAGTCACCATAACCTCAGCCCTACCTCCCTTTTCCAAGACACACACGGAGGCACAAGTCCCCACAGGTTTGTTGTTTTAGGGATGGATGACATTGAAGTGTGATGGAGTTGTGTAATGCAGCTTTAATAAGCATGTGCTTTCTATTTGTCACCGCTTAAGCTGTGCTTTCATACACCCAGCCCAGGAGTCCTGCTGAAATCTGCAAAACATTTCCAGCAGCGCAGTTGAAGGTCTCGAACCCTCCACAGGCCGGGAGAGCATCTGGCTGGGGAGGCTGTGCTGGGAAGAAGTCATTTTGATGGAATTAAAGGAAATAGTAATCAGGGTTGTAGTGAGAGCTCTCTTCCTCCCGTTAATGTATTTTGTTGAACAAAGCACAGGAAGCTCTAACAGAAAGCTCCTCTGTGCTCCAGAGGCTCACGGCGCCCGGCATCCTTCGGCTTAGCACAAATCCCCTTTGATTGGGGGCAAAGCGGAGATCCTCCCGCAGCAGCACACAATCCTGGCCGTGCCCCATTCCATCCCCCCTTTTCCCACTCCAGGGATGCTTTTTCTCCTCCTTGAACAGATGATCTGTTGGTGGAATAAAAAGAGAAATGTCAGCTTTACCTCCTTTTCACTGAATTCCATCGCTCCGGTTCCTGCTGTCTGTAAGGGTGCTTGGAGTGTCTGTTTTTCAGCAATAAGCATTTCCTAACCAAGGTCACACACACTAAGTGCCAGCAACCAGAAACTTTAAATAAAGTCTTGCTGAAGTAACTGTACAAATATCTTTTTCACAATAATCTGCTCGTTGTCTTTCATGTGTTTGCTAATGAGCTTTACCTCCTGTGGAAACTCAATGGGCTCTAGCTGCACAATTTTCCAGGATTTGAAAAATGTATCAGCTTTGCTGGAAGGGGAGCTGGTGTTTGTTTTTCTGTGGTGAATTTTGTTTTTATTGCTCTAACTGCTGCTTCACAAAATGAAATGTCTGTCAAAACAAATCAGGAGTAGGAATGCTCCAGACTTACATTTTTGGCACCGTTCTGCAACATCAAGTGTTCATCATCTTGACTCTTAAACGCTGAACAGGGTTAAAATGAACTCCAAGATCAAGACTGAGTAGATGTCCCATTAATTATATTTCAATGTGTAGCCAGCTTCCAAAGTGGAACCCGGGGCCATACAGAGCTTTCCTGATGCCAAAGCCTGAGGGCTTCTCCAGCTCTGCTCCCGCTGCTTTAGTCACTCTCCACACATTCCATCCCCACAACTCACTAAGAGCAGAGGGGGCTGGAGGAATCCCAGTTTTGCAAACATGTGCCACATTAATCATACTCTCAGTGCCAGTGCTCGCAGCACTTACCCTGGCAAGGAAAGCACTCATTACGGGGGGGATTTTAGGTGTGCAGAGCGAGCATGAGGAATATTTGCAGGTCCCAACAAATGCTCTCAAAGTGCCACGGTGCAGTGAACTGAAGTATCTTGGATTATGAGCTGATAATAAAAGCAGGGATGTGGAAACAGAATGTCTTTTGTCTTCGAAAATGAAATTCTGTCAACTTTTAATTGAGCACGAGCAATTGGTGTGCATAAGAGTTGGTCGGGTAGGTGTGTACTTGACTGCATCCTCCTCAGCACAGCTCATGATTTGGGCTAGAGCCTGCATTGGACATGGTCTCTGCGGGAATGCCTAATATTCTGAGTGTAGAGAGTCTTCAGGTAATTAGTAAAGAAATGCTGAAATGAGTGAAAGCTTTAAGATGAATAGCACTGTCGTGGTATTATGGTTCAATGCTGATAATGATGAAAGCTGGTCATATTTATTATGTTACTTATTAATAATTAATTTCCTAGTGAATAAATAATAACAATTATTATTATCAATAATAATAATAGTAATAGCTATCAAATATCAACCATGAGCTACTAGTTCTGCAAAACCATGTGTGCTTCAGGACAGCCCATATAAATTTCAATGTGCAATTTCTGTGTCCACAGCTGAACAGGTGCCTTCAGACAAATGTTGGTAAATACTTTCCTAAACAAAAAATAAATAATAGAAAGCACAGGTGGGCTGCATTGTTTTATGTTTTCCACATGAAGGATCCCGAAGTCCAGAGATTAATAAGGGGAAAATTATTCAGTGTCAACACTACTTCAAGTTTTAAAGGCCAAAATCCTCTTGAGTCTGAGCTCAGCCATGAGAATAGTCCCTCAATGGAGAACCACAGTTCTCTGGTAATAAAATAATGGGGAGGATAATGGTTTGCACTTGCCCAGGGCTGCATGGGACGTGGCAAACAAGGACAGTGGTTGCATCTACAGAAGAACAAACCCCAGGCTGGGCTCCAAGCCAGCCCTGCTGCTCACCTGCATCTGAAAGCAAGCACAAGCATTTTCTAAGAAACATTTTATTGCACCATGAAGAACTGAAATGTAAATATTCCAGATTTTTTTTTTTCTGTCATTTTAATTCATCCCCCCCATGCACATGCATTCTGATGCATTTTTGCCAGTACATCTTGCTTTTTCTCCATGCATTCCACATATTGTTGTGGTAGCTTGTCGTCCTTACCCTGGTGCATTTCTGGGTCACGGCCTGAGTCAGCTCTGGCAGGAGCCACCTGGCAGCTCCACAGGGACACCTTGAACCAGGGCTCAGAGCTGCAGGGAATTTGTGGCCACAGCTCCATCCCAGCTCCACAGCTTCCCTGAGCTCCACTCTGCTGGGTGCTGAGGCCACGTCATCAGCGGCATTCTGGCATTTAGGGGATATCCCAGACAAGAGAGTTAAATTTTTAGGTGGCCACAGACACCACTCCTGTCTAGATCTGTAGGATGGATTGTGGTGGCCTCTCTGGCCAGGTCCTGCCCTCCAGCAGCACAAGGAAGAGGGTGTTAACACAAAGGTTTGCACATCATTCCAACACCATCCAGGCAGCTTGGCTGGGGCATGTGGAAGGAGAAGGGTGGCCAAGAGAAGCTCTGCTGGCCACACTTCACCTCTGGCCACCACCCCTGAGAGTGCTCAGTCCCACCACGGGTCAAATGGTCATCCTGACAAATCAGGAGTGGCTAGTTACTGCTCCCTCCCCTCTCTGCACTGTGCTGAGAAAGTGTTTGGGCTAACAGAATATGCTTAATCTTAGGAAGACAAGTATCTTTATTAGCTCGTGGCAACATTTTTCTTTCACCTTCCATTCACCAGGTTTTGTGTGCCTTTAGATGGTGTTTTATTATGATTTTTCGATGTTAACATAAATCCTGTTGTTCAGCATTATAGCTTCATTGATCTTATTTCATTAATTCTTATCTTTGCTCCTGTGGATTTTATTAATTTCCATCAGTATATAATTAGGTTTTTAAGAGTCATCATTAAATTTCTAGGATTTGAAGTAGTCCTCAGAGAGTTTCCCTGTAAATGTGACCATCTTCAAGCACTTCTTCCCCTTAATAAGGAGTGCTGTAAGATCTTTTGTTTTATTCATGAAATGTCACATTGCCTAATATCACAGCACTACATCACATAACACATCCAGCTCTGTAGTAGTAAATCCCTTTATGTTTCTACACCGGATTGTAATTTGCAATATTAATGCCGAGAGTAACGTATAGTGACAACTGAAACTTTCAAAAGAACATACAATTTCCATTCCAGACACCCACTATCATTCCCAGTAATGGGAATCCAGTCTGAATGTATGTCTCCAGCAGATTGAACAGCACAACTGTCAAAGCACCAGTGGTACTTGTGAAACCACAGCTATGCAGGTAATCTGTGAATAGTGAAACATTTCCAGGAACTTTGACTTTTCCCTTCCAAATCTTAATTTCTTGTTATTCCTCCAAAGTACATAATAACAACAACAATCATAATGATAATAACACTATGAAGTGTCTTGCAATAATGCGGCGGTGCCCAGCTACATTTCTGTCCATGGCACGGCAACTCATCCTGTCTAAAAGTACCAAAAATTCAATGACTAAACCACGGATGCCATCAAAAGGCAATTTTGATTTTAGCTCTTGAAGGTCTTAGAGGTTTTCCCACTTCTTTCTGTGCCACCAGGTTGCTGCCTTCCCACCCATCCACTGTACCCTTGGTAGAAATCCCTGCCTTCGGGGTTTCAAATCGTGCTTGTCAGTCTCCTTTTACTCAGGCATCTGCATATAAGCTGCCTCAGCATTGAAACAAACCTACTACCTGGCCCAGAGTCCAAGGATTTAGCCCATAAATCTCAAGGCTTTGATTAATTCCTTCCTTTTGATTCTTTTTTTGCTTCGCAGATGTTAACATTTTCCAAGCAGTTACATGTTACCTTGGTGAAGTGTTAAGAAAATAGAAGCTGTGTCTGCAATGACACAAAGGATAAAGTAGAATAGCAGACATTGGTTTAATGCAGCAGTCGAGATTAGATAAGGAGCATATGCCCAAGGCTGGATCTGAGAAATTAGCAGGAATGCAAAAGACATCTTTAGCACGTGTTTCTGATATAAAGTCACTTTCACTCAGAGGGGAAATCTGTTGTGTGCTAATACCAATATTTTCTGCTCTGATCCATCAGGTGAAAACATATTGGAAGAGGCAGGATAATAGCATTTCACCAGCAGCACAGCTCTCCTCTTGCTAGAACTAGATTTATTGTGCCTTCTCAGTCAAAACTGATAGCATCCAGCATCCTCCCATTTACCTCTCGCTGCTCCTGTCATCTGGCATTTTTCTATAAACAGACAATGATTTAAGATTTCAGTAGAAATTAAATCATTTTGCCTCGTAGAGGATGGTAAGCTTTGAGGCTGTGCAGTCTTGATTATACAGCTTTAACATGAAAATACACATGCAGCTGAAACTTGCTTCTTAATTTTCCCCAAATTTAGCAATTCAGGAACATGGTTGTTTTCATCATCCATTATCACGGTAATGGTGATCAGGAAAAGACATATTAGCCATGCTTTAATTATTTATTTGGAAAAGTATGTTTTAATGTGGAAGTCTTATAATCAAATTTGGGAGCGCATCAATAAAGGTTTTCATGTTACACCCTGTAGCTGACATGTACAGATGTACCTGGTAGTTCAGAGAAATCTGGGATTCATATTGAGACCAGCAATCCCAGTCCCAGCTGCACTCAAATAAACAGTTTTCATTGGGAATTTTCTGGGTTTGCCAGTGGAAATGAGATAAGGTTTGTTTCCATTTTTGAGGGGCTGTACAGAAGGGATGGGGGTTGTTCATAACACGCTGGGGATGCTTGGATCCAACAGGCAGGGACTGCTCTGTCCTCCTGACTCAGCCTGTGGAGGAGCCCCAGCCTCCGTCCGTGGGAGTCTGGCAAGATGAGCTGTCTATTTTAGGGACTCAAATTAAAGCTAAACAGGAGAGGATACTCCTACAGACAAAGAAATTTCTTGCAAAAGAGCGGCTGAACAACTGGACCATTTCTGCAATTATTTCTGCATATTTCTCAGTCAGATCTTGTAGAGCCTCAGTTGCTGTGCAGTGTGGTTAAACAAATACATGAGGCATCCATCCCATCTGGTCAGCCCTGAGCACTGCTCTCAGACCACTCCTATCTCTAAATTCCCAGTTTTATCTCTATAATATTCTTTTATGCAAGAATCAAATCGCACAGCACACTGATTTCCACAAGGCACTCATTAACCTCAAATATCTGATGCTCACCTGATGCTGCTTCCAACATTATCAAAATCCCAGGGATGGAATACAAGACTCCTCCCTTCTCCCTCCCTACTAAAGGGCACCACAATCCATTTTTTGTAAGTTTGTATACTCCCACATGGCCAGGGCAAACGTGGTGCTGCTCTGGTGTGTGTGTGTATCTCATAAAAGAAATTCTTTTGCCAAAGAAGCCCCACAAATTATAGCCTGAGGCATAAAAAAATAGAGATCTAGATCCCAACTCAGATTTAGATGTGAACACACTGTGATCAAAGATCTTGGAACTAAAGATAATTACACCCTACTGCAACCATCATTGCTGCTTTAAAAATAAATCAGGCTGGTTTTCACCGAAGCATTTCCAAATCCAAAATGGGAGTTGGATCCAATACAATTTTGGGAAAATGCTGGGGTTTTAATATTAGAAATATATTAGAAGTCTGCAGATTTTTGTAATAATTGCTTTTTCTCTTGAAGCAGAGATAGTGTTGACATTTGGTTACCTTTAGAAATCACCCACCAAACATTTCAAGTGAAAAAAATGTAAGCAGAAAAGGTTCAGTTAAAAATTTTAGAAGGAAAAGAACACAGCATAAAAAAATAGGAAAAAAAGAGCATGATTGGAGAAAAATAAGCATTAAATTAATAATTCTAGGATTACCTTTTATTTATAAAAGCACGGATTTTAAATAGGAATCAGCCTTTAAATGTGGGAGCCCATCATGTTGTCACCTGTACGACTGTAGCTCCATCATTGGTGACAGTCTGGTGACACACTGAGGTTCTCAAGTGTGAATGTCTCGCTTGAGTTAAGGAAATTATTCCTGCCATGCACAAGACCTGCATTTTATAAATTACATGGATGAAAATTGAAATTCCTGGTTGCTCTAAGCACAAAATTATGGGGATAAATTTAGCAGCTCCTCAGATTTTCAGGGTTCCTGCGCCATCAATCCCTCTCTCTCCTCCTGTTATTACCACATTAAGTTAATAAGACCATAGCCAGGAGAATCATCACAAACAGAGTCAGCTGGTAACTGATATAAATAATTTATTTAAGTTCTGAGATTAATCAATATATGACCTAATTTTTCTAGCTGTATTTTCCTCTATGTGCAGAAACTGCAGAGAATCTCAATGGCCACTTCAAAATCCTGTTTAAAAATTGAACACTAGAGATCATATTTTCCAAACCTGCCCAGTCTGTCTCTCCTAATTAATGATGTGGTGAACTAAAATAGATGGCTGTGTATTCTGCAGAGTGTTGCTTGAAGTTTGACTTGTATGAGTGCCATTGGCTTTCACAGCTGTTGCCATGAAAACTCCAAATCATTGTAAAAAAAAAAAGAAAAAAGAAAAAAAAAAAAGATGCCTGTGCAGCAGAATAAAGGCAGAAGTAGCAAGTAGCACACTGAAAAATGAATCTGCCCAAGCAAGTGTGCCATCACTGCTGTGCACCAAAGGCTGCTCCTCCAAACTGGGCTCCAGCCAACAAGAGAAATGACAGGGATGAGGGTTTGTGCCATTTAATCCTCAACCCTGAGCTTGGCAGCAGAATTAGTACCAGCACCTTTCAAATCAATTCAGCAGAAGGGAGAGGGATGAGTCATTCTGCAGGAGAAGTCAAAGCTGAGAACAGCTGAGAACACTTGTGATCACAGCCCCTTCTGTGGCCCTTCCATGGCCACCTCAGTGTCCCCATGAGGAGGCTGGTGGTGCACAGGAGCCAGCAGCTTCCCCAAGAGCAACATGTGACCACAGATTCTTTTTCTGGTGGATCTTTTCATAACTGAGTTCCGTTTAAGACCCTCCAGCTGCAGAATCTTGGCAAGGGGGCTGCTCCAGAGCACAGGCACTAGCTCAGCTGTCACTCTGGACACAGGGCTTTTGCACAGTGTGACATTTGCACTGATGAATGATGTACCCAAACATCGTGTCCATGTAATAAATGCATATGAATGAGCAAGCACATTTCATTCCCAAACAAAAATCATGCCTAGGAGGATGAGAAATCAACAAGCACTTTGGGGGAGAGAGATCAGGGGATGGAGCTTTTCTCATTAACCCTTTTACTTCTGAGAAGCTAAAAAGAGTAGTGCACAGAGAAATAAAGATCTCCATTGCCTCTTTCCTTCCCTCCATACCAGCACCTAACAATGCTGATATTGGAAAACATGTTGTGAATTTGTGTAGGCAAGAATCACTGTAGTCAGTGGCCACAGATCCTGGCATATTCTGGCCTGTTGGTCACAGTTTTGGCTCCTGCCCCTGAGCCATACTGTGCAGCAGAGCTGTGGCACCATTGCACCTCTGTCAGTGCATGCATGATTTAATTCAGCTGATGCCTTAAGCAATGACCCACACAGATGAGCGGGTGGTGAATTGAAACCTTGCCAACACACGACACGCTCAGCAGATCCTCCAGATCCCACTGGTCCTTCCAGATCCCTTGGGGTTTGTTCCACCAACGCAGCTCATCCACCTGTGTGCCACAGCTTAGCCACTACTGCTTGGGAATCCTGGTGTGCTTTGTGCTTGGGTTAAAAGGCACAGTTCTGTGTACAGCCAATGACTCTCTTTTCAGGTCCAAATGTCTCAGAACGATGAGTTATCTCTTTATGAAACAATCTGCCATATTTACTTCGCCACTGCTTATCCTTCTGACAATGTTTCTTCCTGCAGACCACAAGGTGAAGCCTGGCTTCCACAGCTATCCTCAGCTCCCAGTCCCTGGGGGTCACCTATCCTTTCCCTCCCCTAGTTTCTGTGTTCCATTTCAATGGCTTCTTAGGGAAAGGCAAATTCTCTCCCTTCTCTCCATCAGCACATCATCTTCCTCTTCCCCATCTCACTGGCCGAGGCAGGAAGGGAGCAGGGCACCAAGAGGCATGTCTGGCCCAGGAGCAGCCCTTTCTGCTGCGTGCTGTGCCCACAAAGCTCTTCCAGGCCATCGGGTGGTCCAGGATCCACAACTCGAGAAACTCTGACAGGGAGAAACAGGCTTTCTCTGTTCCACTCCAACACCATTTGGTGTTTTCTCTTACAGGCTGTTCTCTCCACCTCACTGCACAGAGAAAACACCCCAGAGTATCCTGTTCAGAGCCACTTCCTTGCCCTACATCCCAGTGGATGCAGCTTCTGAAAGGAAGCAGAGTCGGCAAGGATGGAGTACTTTTGGGAATCATTCCCAGCATATGGAGACTGCATTCTGCAGCAAGCAAGGGCAGTTCCCTCAGCAAGTGGAAAATGGGCTTCACCTCCCTGTGGTCTCCCTGTGGTTTGCTTCCCTTGCGATATTATTTTTGAACGGGAGGCAGGAGCTCTGTGCTTCTTGTTCTGTTTAGTAAATCCAATAACCAAACCTGGCCCACTTCTGGGTGGTCCTCCCAAAATACCCCAAATCCACGCCAAGGCCATGTGATATAATAATCATATGAAATACAGGGATTGCTTTGACAGATACCTCAAAATCAGTCTTTCAGGAAATGGGATGTTTCAACCAATGTGTCCATTCCATATGGATTTTTTTCCCCCTTATTTCTTTTACTTATTCAGTGCCTTTGTCCTTCATTCCAGTAAAGCCAGAATTACCAGCCTGGAAAATGAAGATCACTGGTGCATGATGCTTGACTCGGTCTTAGGCTGGTAGACGTTCGACTGCACAAAATGCCTCCCACGTTAAGGAATTCGGATCTGGATTGCTGAGCAGCCCGACCGCTTTCATGACCAAGAAAAAGAAAGAGAGATGTAAAAAGCCAGCCGTAAAAAGCCAGCCACGAAAACCCAAACGTAAGCACGGTTTCCTTTTATTTTCCTGAATACTTTGTGGGTACAGTCAGCGCTCTCGGGCTGCTCGGGGCAGGCAGGGATGCGGAGCCCGGAACTCTGCCCGGCTGCCGGGGCTGTGCCAGCGGTTCCCTGCCTCGGTCCCTGCTCGGGGCCCCTGCGCTGCCTGAGCTCCTGCCCGGGCCCTGCTCACCCGGGGGCACCTGCCCCGGCAGCATCCCTGCGGTCCTGCCTCTGCTTCTGCAACGATCGGCCCCCGCGCGGTGCGAGGCGAGGGAAAGCAAAATAATCCGAGCCCTTCTGGGCTGAGCTCTGGGGCCAGGAGCAGAGGCCGCTCACAAACTCTCCGCGCTGCCTGGTCCCCCGCAGAAGCAGGGTCAGATCACCAGCCAGCTCATCTCCCTGCACATTGGGGATGTCCCTAAAAGCGCTTAACTCTGAGGGAAAATAAACAGTATATTGCATCACTTACAAAGTCCTTCCCAGCTACCAACTATTAGCGATGTTGTAGCAGATTTTCATTCACAGCTTTTTGCTCGTGTCTTGTATATACACGGTCTCTTCTGGGAGGATGGGAACCCAAGCCTCTTAAGATGGAGAGGACAGGCTTGCCAGAGACACTGTAGTAAATTCCTGTTCTGATAGCAATCAAATGAATAATAATTTGGAGCAGAAAGTCTATTCCTTCTTAAGGGCCTGATCCAAATCACATTATGTCAGAAAAATGTCTTTTTTTTCTTCATATGCCTGTGCAATGGCATCTAATTGGATGTCTATGCTCTTATTCGTCACTGCCCTGATCTAATTAATTGCCATAGAATTAAAAATACTGGTTTAATTCATGCTCACATAAATATCAATCATCCTTGTCTCTTTTCAAAAACACAGGCCCTAATTCAAGCACCATAATTTTGCAATGCAAACATAGCCAAAAAGGTGAAAAAGGAGAATTTCATGATCTGTATATTGGCTGATACAGGAACAGCAGAGCACAGCATCAAAGCAGAGCAGTGTGATTGATTTACTCCCAGCTGCTGCAATTTTTGTGAAATGTGTCTCGAGACATGGCATCCCATGAAGGGAGCAATTGGTGCCAGGAAGAAACAGTCAGCACTGCAGGAGCTAGAGGTTCTTCCACGGCTCCTGGCATAGATACCCATGTGGACAGAGAATCACTGGATGCCCTGTCATCTCCTCCTGACCTGGGAACCCAGCTATTAAATGGTGCTTGCTGAGGAGCTCAGGGTTCAACAGGCACACCCCAACCCCACAAAACCTTCCTCCCACTCTCACCTGGCACTTCACAATCCTGCTGCCTTTTCTTTGCCACATTACATTCTCACAGAGCTGCCCCTGCTCTCCCAGCATGTAAATGATGTAAAAGAGACTGTTGTGTTGCGCAGGCAAAAGGTCAAAGCCTTTATTTAAAAAAACCTTCTAAACAATTAAAGTAGCCATGAATATGGGAGGCATGAGTGCAGCATTAATATTTAGAGGAGTGGAGGAAGGAAGACAGAGAGATGAAAGCTGAACACCTTTTTGAACCTGAGCCAAAGCTTTATCAACCATATAAACAAGAGAACATATCCTGCTCAGTGAGACACGTATTCACCCTGTTTCATTACATTCTGTTCTGTCCTCAGTCATGATGGATCCTGCTGAGACTCATGTTTAACAGTTCCTTCCTGGAGTGGCTCGAGCAACAACAAGAAAAAAAATATTGTGAAAGTCACACCCCATTGAAATTGCATCCTAAAGGGACCTGGTGAGCGCAGTAATTACCAGGACGGCTGTGAGCACCAGGGCCACGCTTGGCTCAGGCTGCTGTACGTGTTAAAATTAAAAAGGACTTTAGGCAGATGCAAGGAAAGTGGAAATTAGGGACCAAAGTGTAGGCTCAAGAGCGATTCATCATTCCTGATAAGGAGCCATTAAGCCCGACTGTGATGGGAGCAGAACCCGGGGAAGCTGGCAATTTTAAGCTTACAAATGCAGAGTAATCCCCCTGTTTTCAGATAATGGAAAACTGCATTAACCTTGTGATGTTTCCCTGATGGCTCCAGCACATTCCCCCTCTTACCAGCCTCTCCGCTACTTCTTTTTGCGCCCTCTGATTTGCACAGGTTCTGATTTCCACCCTCCGTGACCGATCCCAAAAGGTTTGGTAGGCGAGATCAGAATCCTGCCCCGTGTTATTTCAGCCGGAATGAGATTTCTGGCTTGTTTTAGCCATCAGGATAGCCTTGACATGCTTTGACTTGCTTGCACCAAAAATGTAAACAGCAGCCCTAAGTAGAACAATTAACATTGTGTCTCTGCAGATGTTTGTTTCCCTTGAAGGAGCTTGGAATTTGAGTGGGGAAAAGCAGGGTAGGCAGCGAACAGAGCCTAATGCAGTCTGGGGCAAACTTCCCAACTGGAGTTTTATAAACAGCTCAAGCTGCTTCCCTTTCTATCAGTGATGTCACTGCTAACCTTAGTTTGGGTTGCAGCATTGCTATCCATCATCTGCCAGCTGCTATTCCTTCCCCACTGTATAGCAGCAGGAATATGTGACGGTGGCCGGAGACCTGAAGAGTTTCAGTTTCACGTGAATGGAAGCCAATAAGCTCCAGATTCCCTGGATTTTTCATACAAATTATCTCACCCAAGTCTGCAGATAATGCAGTCTAACAGTTGTAGGTTATAATTTCCAAACAGGGAGATAACCTTCATCATGAAGCAAAAGCAAAAATGCCATTAGCAGATAGAGAGGTGATTTAACTCAACCTAGCCATTTGCTCACAAGTCTGAATTTATGTCACCAGTTGTGATGAAATGAGTGTTTTCTTAGATAGATATGGTTGACTAACACAGCGCAGAACTCAGCAATCTTCAAAGGACCCTGAGTTTTAAATTCCCTGGCTAAAGTCAAACATTTGTCTTTCTTATCACTTTCACTCAAAGGATGTGTTTTTGCAATATTACATCAGATTCATTTGCCAACAGAAAAGGCCAAAAGGTGATGTCCAAGAGATGAATGCTGCCTTCACTTAGACGACAGTAACCCATCAGCTGCACTGGAATTACTCTGGAATTCCAGTGAAGAACTTGACAGCAGGACCATAACACCCTGCTAGAACATTTCTTATATCACCATTGCAGGAGCTCCATAAATCCAGCACTTTCCAGCTGAGACATCTCAGAGGAGAGCTCAAAGCTGAGGTGATCAAACAGCCAGCAAAAAGTGACTGAACAATGAACAGCAGTAGGACACTTGCCTTCCTTCCCCTGCCAAAAAATCCTGTTAGGTCGGAGTAATACCAAATGCAGAGTTATTCTGGGTCTAAACTTATTTTTTCTGCAATTATACCCCTCTGCAGCATGAGACCTGGAGGTTTTGTGAGCAGGACATATTCTTTAACAGGTCACTTGCATTTTCTCTTTCTCCTCTCAAATGCCAGCACCTTGGCTGCTCTTGTATCCTCCTTTAAACTGTTTCTGAGCCAATCCTCTATGATTCCTTGCAGTGCTGATCTCATCCCTCGACAGGCCATGAAAATCAAAGCAGATTTCATTTGCTTTGGAAGCAGATGTCTTGTGGAAAAGCTTCTGTCTGTTTAGCAGCATGGCAGATTCATTCCTCCAACAGTCAAAAGGCTTTAATTTAGTGAGGTCACACTGTCAGAAATTGGCCAGTTGAATACTCACCAGAGAACCTCTGCATAAGCCTGATGTGATTGTACAGGACAGAGAGTACCTGCAGCATCAGGTAGAATATTAGAGCATCTCTCATTACTCAGACACAGCAAGGTGGTCTCACTGCTGAACATGGTTATTGTTACATACAGCAAATGCTGCTGCATCAGTTTGACTTTCCTGCAGCCTCCCGTGGGGCTCACAGCGAAGGCAGATGAAGAGAGCAAAGAGGGATTGTGAGTCCAGACTGCCTCAGGCACAGGAAGGGCTGAAGGTGGGTGACTGCTTTATGCAATACATGACTGCAAATCCTGCTCTGGGCGTTTGTCACTTTCCTACCAAGATAAACAAAACATGTCCCTGCTCAGTTCGTGCAATTTTCCACAATGCCCTGAACTCTGCAGGTGACAGCCCGGGAGAGGGAACAGAGACAGCTCTGCACACACGCTGATGGGATTGCAATACACCATTGTGACAGGTAGGGAGATTTTTCAAAACTGTCTCTGTACCAGAGGATTTGAAATGTTTCTTACCTGAGGCTACCTGCCAATGACTACTGCTGTTCTTTGCAGCTGCAAACACCTTCAAAATAAAGGCAAAGTTCCAGCTGAGTGTGATGTTCACACTCTAGCTCCAGCATCAAGTTCTGTGAGGAATTCATTCAACTTACTCCTGCATCTTGTTGAACAAAGATGAGTTGTTTTCATGCTCATAGTTTCTGGACAGTTGTGTCAAACCTTTGGCTATACCTAACCAAAGACCTGCCTAAACCTAGGTGCATCACTGGGGAAGTAAGTTTAAATCATGCCAGTGTCTCCACAGTGACATTAAAGAAGGGAACACGGCATCCCAAGCAGCCAGCTTAGTGGCTTGAGACAGATGGATCAACTGGGAATACCTAGGCAAGGATGGCCAGGAGGCTTCTGCATGGAAGAAGCCAAAGGAAGTCACCCTAACAAAGTGGATTTAGCCATCACTATCACTTACCGAGTGCATCATCAGAAAAAACCCCAAAGGCAGCTGTAATGCCAGTCTCTGCGCTCCTGTCTTCAAAGAGCTTCCAAAGGCAGCTTGAATTCTCCACCCCGGCGCTGGCATGCTCGGAACATTGGAAGCCACTGCTGGCAGTCGCTGTTATCACAGCCCCAGCTCCCCACGCTGGCAGCAGCAGGAACGCGGCTGTAACTGGATCTGTCCCAGCCCGGGAGAGTCTGGGCAGCCCCAGCCCCAGACCCCGCTGCACGGCAGATATCTGCCCTGCACACTAACTATAGACTTGATGAAACATTATCATACATGAAGGACTAATTAGGTGTGCTGGGCCATTAGCCATCTCTGAACATTGACTGATGAAAAACATAATTAATGGCAGCTTTCATAAACAGACTGCAGAATGGAGAATTGAATTAAAAGGAAAGCAGCTGTTGCTAATGGAAATAAGGGCCATTTCTTGATTAAAATATCTGCCTGTCTTTCCGTGGGAGTTTTTCCAGAGTGGTGGGATGGAAGAGTGTAACGAGATCTGGGAGCAGAGAATCTGCAAAGCTTCCTGCTGAAGAAAGTACAACTTCTCTGGCTGGTGAGTCACAGTGTTTTCCTTTTGCAGATTGGAGCAGGGGAAAGAACCCTACAATTGCCTTGTTCATCTTGCTGCCAGTCTGAACAGCTTTATAAACCTTGGGGATCAACCCTGACATGTAGGAATCCAACTCAGCTTTAACACAATGTGATATTTCATTTTACATGAGCCCACAAATATAGGAGGGTCTAGGATTCAAAAGCTGCTTGCTAAGACCCTACACAGTAGCACCGAGCTCTGAATCCAGGAGGCATCTCTGCAAATCCCACTTAAGCACATCTATTGATTCTGACACCAAGCTGCAGCAGGAATACACAACTGAGAACATCCATCAAAGAGAGCCTTCCACCCAGAGACAGCCACCAGGGACTCGATAAAAGTTTGGCAACATGAGTGAAAGGGTCTGAATGATGGAAAATATCAGAATCAAGATTTTTTTTCAGGTCAAGAGGCCTTTCTTTCATGATGTGATGACTCTGATTCCCTCTGACAAGAAACACTGCAGGATAAACCTGTAGTTTGGAAGAGTTAACATCCAGATTTTCATAGAGACTGAGCAACACAGCTTCATCTACCTCCTGTGAGAGAAATCACACAGCAGTGGGGTGAAAGAGTCCTTTCTGAGTTTCTGAAGCCATTTACTTGTACATTTACTTCGTTTAGCATAAAAATTTTCATGGTGCTTCCGAGTGCCACTGGGACCTGCGTGTCAGTGGATGTGCCCTTCTCAGTTTTCCCCCGTCTGTTTGAGTGTGTCCTCTCCAAGGCTCAAGGATGCTTTAGTGTCTCTTCGAGTAAAACCATGATGGGGTTGATTCCCTGGGAGGGCACATGCTGCAGATGAATTTTGGTGCTTCCCTGTCGAGCTGCTCTCTGTAGATCTATGAACCTGGGGCAGGAGAGCTCTGCTCTGCTGCCCCGACTCCATCAGTCTTACTCTGCCTTGTTCAAAATGATAGATCTTTTCCATCAGTGATGCCTGAGAGCTAAGCCCTGGAAATCCCAAGCCCCACGGAGCCTGCTGACACAGAAACACACGCTCCATCCCACCTGTGCCCTGAGGACTGGAGGAGCATGAAAGGCTGCGTTCAGGTCGCATTATCAGATTCGAAGTGGAAACTAAAGAGAGAGAAAGGTCTGAAAGATGAGCCAGACGGGAATGCCTGTTGCTTTCACCTTTGATCCACGTGGTGCTTTGATGTGGTATTTCAGTCCTTCAGACGAGGTAACTTATCCCAGTCTGCAGCTCCTGGCACCTCTGATGGATATAAACGAGGCAGCAAGCCGAGCTCCTGGGCTCTCACTGAGGCACTGCCACTCAGAGGCATAATTCAGACCCAGATCCCTATCCATGCCCATTTTTTTTCCTCTGCCTGCAGAGTCTAAAAGGAAATTCCCTCAAATAAATACAAAAGCACTTGATGTTCGTCTAATGGCATTTCAGGGAAAGGAAGCATGAAACCACACAAGTTATTCATCTCCATAAAATGGTTTTATCAGGACCCAGAACACAATTCCTTAGCCTGAGGAGGTCTGATCTTCTTTGTGAGATGTAAATGCATGACATTATGTGCAGAATGGGTGCTGCTTAAGAACCCAGATAGATACAGAGCAGGCATGTGGGAATGATCAGCATAAAATATTTCCTTTTAATGATGTGCACACTTCTGCTCCTTTGAGGGAGAACAGTATGTGCAGTGAATACTTCAGCACATTTTTCTAGTGATGTGGAGGTCTTGATCTGCTGGTGAGGGCTTAGGCTCAAGTGTTGTTTGTGTCACTCTCAGCCAAAGGTTTGCATTTCCATGGCTCTGTGCATGGAAAATCCTGTGCCCAGGTCTTCCCAACAGCAAAGCAGAAACAAAGTCCATGTCCGTGTGCTCACCATTTGGGCAATAACCTGACCTGGAAAACAGGCTCCAAACTTCCTGGGGTTTGTTCCCCTCTGCAGCCAACACCAGAAAACACTGTCCCAAAGAACAGAAAGAGAGGTATTAGTTTAAACAAGCACTCCTTAACGTGCACATGAAACAAATCCTGGGAAGGGAGCAAAGCTGGAGCTGTTCTTACTTGCTACCTCCTGTACAGGCTTTAACTGCACATTATTCATTAATCCTTTGCTCTTCTGAGCAAACAGATCTGTTTCAAGACCCTTGTATTACATAAAAAGCCAGAAACCCTTCTGGATGAGTGTGTGCACACACATTCACCCGAGGGAGCGCTGCTGGTCCTCATCTGCCTGTGCAAGCGCTGCGCTAGAGCTGACAGAAATGAGCATCCCTTGTGTGGGGCTGGTTCTGACATTGGTTTTACAGAATCCACGTGGGAACCCCGAGATAATTGCCTGGAACACTCTCTGGAGTGGCACTTGGAGGCAGATGAGTGGGTATCTGCAGGACTGCTTGGAGCTACAGGAGGCATCTCACTGAGGAGATTCCTCCTCTCACCCCCAGCATTTTGTGCTTGCTCTCATCCCCCTGTGTTTGCTCTGCTGTCAGACCACATGAAGATTAGATATGCAATTCTGGCTCTACAACTGCACTGACCGCAGTGATACGGTTTCATGATCATTAATGGACAGCATCATTCCAGCCCTGGGCCACGAAAACAGGAAGAGACTAACAACTGTGCTGCAGGAGAGGGCAGATTCTCCTTGTCCAGGGGTTTGATCTCTATAATACAGATGCCATCATGCTTAAAATGGGATAAAAGTTATCCAGAAACAGAAATGAGGGAAAGAAAGGTTAAGAAGCAAATGCAGGGAGCACAGAAATGAGTTCACGGGTCCCTGTCACTCTCAGACTGCACGCTCAGGAGAATCAAACTCAACTGATGCTCTGTTGTTCTTCAGCAGCTCTGTTGTTTTCATTTCAATAGGAATGAATCCTGGTCCCACAGGGAGGAGAAAGGGGTAACTGGTGCAGCAGAGAGACCTCTTGAGCTGGCTCTGGAGCCAGACTAACAACTGGCCCAAGTCATCTCTGATAGAACAGTGCCAAAACCAGCTCAACATTCTTCACCTCCCCAGAGCTCCGGCAGGGACAAACCTGGCTGGGCTGTGCTCAGCCTGGATAACCCAGCTGTGGCAGGACCCAAGCCCAGCAAACCCATCGGGCTGGCGGGCACTCGCCAACCTGACAGGTCTGAGTTCGTGAACTGCAGCTGGTGCTGGCCCCGGGTCCCATTTTCCCTCGACATCCCGGGCAAAGCGAATCGAGCCTCACCACAGCGCCTGGGAGAGCGCGGGCAGGAAGGGATCAAATTTTCCAAGTTGTGCCTCAAGTGTGTCACCACATCAGCACACAACTGCTTCGCCTCATGCCAGTGTGTTGTGTCACACCTCATATTTCACACGATAAAACGCAGCCCAGTGATGCGAGTCCCTTCTCTTGCCGGACTGCTGGTATTTATGGAGATAGCGATTACCAGGAAGCCGGGATTTAGGGCATGCAAGGGCTGGTGGTGGCACAGAGCCCTTGCTACTGCTGGGTGGGATTGCTTTACCTCTCCCTGAACTCCAGCCAGGCCACTCAGCACATCTCCAGCCACAAGAAGTTTCCAGCTGTTTTGGTTTGAAGCACCAGAGCAGGGGGAGAAGCGGGGGAGGCTCTATCAGCTCTTCCCAGGGAATGTGGTGCAGTTCCTCGCACCTCATCTTTGGTCAGGAAACCGAGATGGGGATAGGCAAAGCTGCTGAGCCTACTTAGACAGAATACCTCAAGAAAACACGCGGAGCCAAATTATGTCTCGCTAACTTCTCCCAGCCCAACACCTTCCACAGCTCTGCTGCAGGGAAGGCAGGGCAGCACTGGGGCCTTTTCCTTGGCCCCTGCTATGGAACAGCTCCTGGGCTCTCACATGCTCTCCTTCTCTATGGTGGGGAAAGCCACTGCTGTGAGTTGGGACACTGGAGCACCAAGAATAGCAGAGTCAGGCAGATCCCAGATTGCATGGTCTTTGTACCCGGTGTTTCCTGCTGCTGAGTGATTCTGACAGCCTCTTCTGTGGATTTTGAGAGGGTCACAGTGGAGAGAAGCCAGGGTGAACATTCCCATGCAAGGAAAATGAGGTGGCTGTGTCAGAGTAACTGGCACAGACCGGATCCAGCCCTCCCTTGGGTGTAACAATTCAGCCACGGGTCTCTGTTTTTTTCCTGCAACTCAGCTCAGGGTTTCAAGAATCCTGAACCCTCTGTGGTCAATGGTGGATGTACTCCAAGCATGGGAAGATGTTGCCACCCCCAAAAAGCACAGCCAACACAGGCCCTGGACTACGAGCAGGGATACAACAAGGGCAGCACAGCACAGGGATGAGGCCACACACTCCGGAGAGCACAGAGCCTCCCAGAACAGCCTACACACAGCAGCAAGGAGGTGTGAGGTCAAAATAACCCTCTGCACACTCTGCCCACCGCTGACATCACTCACATCCTGACACCGTTCACATCCTGATCCTCTCGCAGCAATGGGGATGACTGGAGAGTTCAGGGCATTGAAGGAGATACTCACTGTCACTGCAGAGCAGCTGGAGCCCACAGACAGCAGCTGAGGGGTCCTGGCATAAAGCCAGGCACGGGGACATCAGTGGGAGGTGAACTAGAGGAGCCTGGGCTGCGTGAGTAATCCAAGATCAGGCATCCGTGACTCTAGAGGGATGAAACGAGGGTAGCTCGGAGAAAAACCTATTGTTGTGTTTAAACCCAGCAGGCAGCAAAACACCACCCAGCCCTCACTCAATCCCCCATGGTGGGATGGAGAAGATGACTGGAAAAAAGGCAAAACCCATGGGTTGAGACAAAGGCAGTTTAGTAGGACAGAAAAGGGAGGACAGAAAGGCATCACAAAACAAGTGATGCACAAAACAATTACTTATCACTCACTGAGCAATGTCCAGTCAGTCCCCAAGGAGCACTCACCATCCCCTGGCTGACCCTCCCCATTTTTTTTGTCCAGCATGCTGTCACATAGACTGGAATATCCCTTTGGTCTGTGGGATCAGCTGTCCTGGCTGTGCCCCCTTCCCAGTTTCTTGTGCTCCCCTCCTTGCTGTCAGGGCAAGGCTGAAAAGTTCTTGGCCACTACTCAGCAACAACTAAAACATCAGCATTATTGTCACCCCAAATCCAAATCACAGCACTGTACCAGCTACTAGGCAGAAAAAAAAAATAAAAAAAAGCCAAACACCTTCCATCTGAAATCAGGGCGTTGTCAAATCAGCATCACAATCCCTTGCCTCAGTTTCTTCAAACTGGGGACAATAGGATATGTTCCCATGAGGCTCTGGGGAGTAGAAGTTCTCAAATGGTGGAGACATTGTAATTCTTTTATCTGGGCAACAGGAAGAAAACAGAAATAAATAAAAACTGTTCATTTCTTGGAGCTGCTGTCCTGATGTTCCTTGCAATCCCTCTGCTTTGATTTCAGATGTATGGCCTGCTCTGGGCTTTTTGGTCTTTTCCCCTACTGTGATGCTATTTATGGCAGAAAGGGGATTTCATCATCTCCCCATGGCCATTCTCAGCAGCCGCTCTTGCCCCCCTCCCTGCCTTGCTCCCCTTGGTCTAATAAACTTCTTTTGCTTGGTGCAGTTTCCTTCCTTGCACATCATCTCTTGCATCATTTCTGTACTTATCTCAGGTTCTATCATTTCCTATTTCCAAGCACCTCTGAGAATTGCAGTAAGAACCACGTACAGCAGTATCCTGGCATAACACATCAGCTGCAGGCAGTGGTTCTAAGTGACAGAAAACCAGCCTGGAAATCTAAGATTCCTTCACCACAGGACACCCACTTGGTAATCATTTGGCAGCAGTTCATTAAGAAAACCAGTATTTACAGTTCCTCACCCTACAGGAAGATCTAGGCCAAAAAAAAAAAAGGGAAGATTTGTTAAGTAGGACCCCACTCTTCCGTGCCCTCTGCTGCTCCCAGCTGGCATTGAAATTCCCTCGTTTCAGAATGATTTATGGCTAAATGCTATCATTATAAAGCAGAACCAGACTACTTCTGTGCAAGATAACACTCATTAGGCAGACTTTCTGACTAGATTTTTTTCGCTTTTTCATTGATTGTTTTTACATTGTAATGTGCAAAACCCTATTCATGTCTTTATTAGCCTGACTTGTTTCCTAGGTTTATGGAAAAGATCTTTCTTTGATAACAGTTGTTATTGCTGAAATGAATGTCAGACCATGATCTACCGTAATACATCTTTCTGAATTGCCTTCTCTAATTTTGTTAGTTGAAAAACAAAACAAAACAAAACAAAACAAACACACCTAATTTAAAGAGATAAAACCTTCTGGAAGTGGAACATTGCCACTAATTAGGATAACAAGAACATAGGTATGAGTTGCTGGGGATACTGGAGTCTAAGCTTCTGTTTCTAACACAAGAAGAGGCATATTTTTCTGGAACAGTCTTTCTTCTCCTACTGAAATTCTGCTGCTTTGAGGGAAATTGTTGACATTAATCTCTTTATCCATGATTCCCTTAGGAAAAATGCTGACCAGGATTCAGCAGCTCCAGATCCAGGTTCTGGGTTTGCTATAAATACCCTGTACGACCTTGAGCAAGCCACTGTTGTTCTGTGACTTAGTTTTTCCATCTGTGAAATGGCAGTAACGATGAATCCTGTGTTTTATTGCCAGCTCTTACATTACACATATCTGCAGGAGAACTGCTCACTGAATCTCCTCATGCCTTGGCGCCTCATCTCTAAAAGGGGAATAATAATACTTCTCTTGTCTACTTATTTTGACTACATTTTGTTGGTGTTTGGATGTCCTTGAAGTACTGTGGGAGTCTGCCCCAGGATGCAAACAACCCATTTCTCTCCTCTCTCACTGCAGACACGGTACTGTTTGACCCCTGAATGTCTGCTCTGTTGTCTGTGGTGGTTTGACCTCTCAGGGAAAGCTGCTCTGTCAGTGACTGAACTGACTCACTTGCACTGAAGCACGAGGGAAGCACTCACAGAGCGCGCTGTGGTTGATAAATTGCAGGGTAACATCATCACTATGGTCAGTAGCAAACATTTAGGGCACAGAACATCTTTAATTCACACTATCTCTGCACATCAACATCTAATTACTGCCATACCTCCAGCCCCACAACTTTTGCTCAGCTAAGAACCGCATCCATGATGCTGGGAGTCCCACCTGAATCTAAAATTAAATATATACCTTACAAGGAAGAGACCACTAACACATTTTTATATTTGATAGCTCAGTTTTGAACCAGAATATCCTCACGTGGCTACTGGAGAGAGAATTAGGGTAAGCAGAGATATAAATGTCTGCAATGAGCAACCTTTTATCTTTGCTGCAGAGGTGACCTACACCGTGGTGACACAGAAGATTTAATATAGTGCCCAGCTGAGGGAAGGAATTTTGCACAATATTGGATGACAGAGTTGTTCCATTGTTTAAGTACCACAGGCATTATTAGTCTGTCACGAGACTGGGGTACGAGCTCCTAGACTGTGCCTCTCACATCTGCCTTTGAACAAGGTTGCCTGTGTAATTATGTATGTGGAGTATGTCTGCCTGTAAACACCAAATTCATGCAGCTGAATTTTGATTAAAAAAATTCCTCCCAGCCCTCCAAGCAGACACATCAGTCTTCACTGCCTACCCAGCTTAAAGTAAGACCTGATTCCACCTGGATTGATTGCATTTCAGTAGCAGGGGAGGAGTACAGACACATTTGCAGGATCCATTCTACCATTTTTCAGTGTGCAGAAGGGCAGCTGAGCTCAAGGCAATACTTGACGTTGAGCAAAAGAGGACAGAGCCCCGTCAGAGATGTGAATTTCTTTCTCTTTATTATTTAAACATCCATTATTTAGTGTCTCTGAATGACCAAATTATTATTCTTTTTCAGATGTTTTTCTGGAATTCGCGAGATTCCACATTCTGCTGTAAAAATGCTGGTACAGTTAGATCAATATGAAAAGCCAGTTTGTTCAACAGCAGTTTTCCAGGCAGAGTTACAGAATGCCAGCTGTTTGAACCCAGAGAAAATAACGAGAAAATAACAGTTCTCCTCTGTTTATGTTTCCAATGGGTGCATTCAGATTATAGCTCATCAAAGGGAAGACATTATGGGCAACTATGTCTCATTTTCTTGTAAGGAAGCTGGAATACCAAGAGCTGGTTGAGAAACCAAGGGACTGAATTTTAAAAGCGGCACAGGCAGTTCTTGTTCCCATCGCCCTGCCTTGCAGCACCATCTACAGAGATGCTGTCAGAATCACACCTACTGCAAACCTCGGGAAGCTCCAGTTCCCCGGACAAACAAACCCTGGCTCAGTGGTTAACCTGCTGAGGAAACTGCGAGTTTGACCGCCCTAAAACCTGAAATCCTTCTGCAGCAAGGTAAAGGCAAGGATATGATCCTCTTTCCCTCAATTCCCATGCAGAGAATGCAATGACAGAGGTTACCCAGACACTTTGCTGTTTTTTTCTCTAGAAACTTTCCTGCAGAAGAACTTCTCTGGCAGAGAAGTGTTCCATCTGCAAAAGGATGGTGGGATTTTTCAGGGCAAAATGCACTTCATGGTCCATTAATCCTGAATTTGGCACAAGCTGATTGCTCAGGCTTCAAAAGAGTGCAATATTTCACCTCCTCCGTGTATCTACTCAATTACACAAGATGAAACATCCTGGGGATTGACCTTCATCTGATCACTGGAGCATGAGGTCTGCTTGCCCTTCACATGGCCTGGGGACCCGAACTGATACAAGGGTAGGACCACAATGAAGGAGTTTTTAAGCACAAGCAAAGGAGTTTGCAGTTTAAAAGCTGGAGTTTGAAATATGTCTCTGATTAACTTGCCATAAAAAAAAAAAAAAAAGGTATGCTTATCTATTCACCTCGAAATAGAATGTTCTTCTGAATATGGAGTGGGTTTTTCCACCAGAAGCCAGATCCAAATGCCAAAGTAGTAACTGGAAAGTTCCCCACCAGGCCCTGGCTGTGGGAGGAGGTGGGTGCAGGAATGTGCCAGTGCAGGCAGCATTGCTATCTCGTGGCTCACTGGGAGCAGCAGGAGAGAACAGGCATTAAAAAAGCAGATAAAAGGGCAAAGGAAGACACAAGCTCCAAACCTACGGCAGTGAGCTTAGGCACAGACACGCAACAGCCCTGAATATCAGCAGCACACACTCGGGAAGATGTATTTAGGGATGTGTGCTGTCTTAGGAGGGGAAAATACGATCTGGGTTTTTTATGGTCGGATCAAGCGCAACATTCTACTGTGGTTGTTTGCCCTTGCCTGTAGGGAGGATATACCAGGACCCAATTCCTCTGATGGCTGAACGTATTCTTCTCATTTCCAGCCTGCATCTATTCATTACCAGGCAGAATAGAACTACAGCTCTTATCTGTTATGAAAACCAACTACCTTACAAAGTCATCAGGTTAGTGCAGCACTGTCCGCCTTCAGTAAATAAATCCATGCTGCCTTTTAGCCCATTTCCCTCTGCCATCATGTCGCTATTATTCTTTCCTGCTAAATTTATCCCAAAGTCTTGTATTTCATTTGGATCAGACTTGAATAATTTTTCCTCTTTTTAAAAGCAGGAAGAATTTTTCCTGTTTTCACATTGTGTTGTGTTGCCCGTGCAGGGATGTTGTTACACCACCAGATATAAAGTTCTCTTGGATGCCTGAGTCAGAAATTAGAATATTCCAGCTGAAAGGGGTCTGTAATGATCATTTAACCCAAACCATTGTCGCATTCTGATCTTGATGATTTGTTCCACTTGCATGAGGTAATTTCTGTCTCCATGCATTCATTTCCTCTGTGTACATTTCCACTACATATTATACATTCATTTGTGTCCTGCCTCTCCCCCTTTCACCACCTCTCCCCCTCCTCTCCTTCCTCTCCTGCTACATATGCCTGAAGAACATTATGCTATTTGTTTTAATTTCCTTTGCAAGATCTACCTTAGCTTTACTTCTGGCACATTTCCCTTTATGCCTACATTTCCTAACTTCTAAGACATCGTTTTCTTTGATTAATCCTTTTTTCCATTCCTTCCACTCCCTTTGCTTATTCCTAATATCCACTTTGAAGTGGTTATTCACCAAGTCTGGACCCATTCCTTGCAGAGTTTTATCCCTCTGTGTACAAGTCCCAAATACTTTTTATAACCCCTGCATAAATTCCGAGCCTGCCCAACATCCAAAGCTTTTTAAGTTGGCAAAAATCAGAAAGCAAAATATGTTAATTGCTGCTGTGTACCAACTTCCAGCACACTGGGCTTCCTACTGGGTTCATGTTCTCCGTCCAAATGAGATATTCCAAAAGGTTTTTTTCTAAAAAATCATGGCGAGACCACCGATGGCCGGAGAAATTTCTCTTGACCTCCAGCCACAGCAGCAGTGCCAAGAGAAGGCAGGAAGGTCATTAGCTGTTCTCATAGTATAAAAATTGTTACAGTAGATTAAAAATTAGCATGAAGAAATGAAGCACACACATACATTTTTAAAGCCTTTGTCAGGCAGCCAAAGCGAAAGCAGATTTCACCAGACCACGAAGAATGAAATGCGTGCGTTAGTGCTTGTATGACTCGAGCTTATTTCCTTGCTAAATTCCAAGTTTCAGGTCTCTCCCACTGAGGCAGAAGGGCTGCTCAAGAAAACTCCCCAAATATCTTATAATAGCAAAGGGATTTTTTTTTTTTTTCCCCTATTTTTCACAGTACAAGTTTGCCCGGGCGGTTAAATAAAACGAGATAACATTACCAGAAAACGTGGTTGTGATTATAGTCCCTGTTCCTACCACACGTGTAAAAACTGCTCAGTTTGGGAGGCTGTTTTGAGGGTTTAAGTGAGGGGATCTCCTGATGCTCCCCTGGCTGTGCTGGGCAGTGGCTGCTGCTGTTTCCATGGGGGATTTGTCAGATGTCCCTTGGAACAGAGAAAGGCATGGGATGTACCAGAGGGAGCTCAAGTGTCACATCTGCCCCACACTGGCACTGACAGAGCAGCTGGGAAAAATCGTTTCAGTCACCGTGTTGAGAAGACTCTTCTGAAAAGTCAAATCCCATATTGTTGTTTTAAATGGTTTGGTCGCTTTCAGGGAATGTGCTGGAGTTTGAAGGGTTAGGATCAGAGGAGGGAGGAAAAAAAAAAAAAAAAGGGGGGAAAAAAAAAAGCGCCACGTGTTTGGACAACAGAAAATTGACTGGAAGGAAAGGAAATGGCAAGAAGGGGTGGGAGGGGTTCAGAAGAAAAAAAAAAAACAAAAAACAAATGGGATGTGGGCATGGACTAGGAATAGACCTGGGGATGGATGGGGCATGGACATGGGGATGGACGTGAAGATGGATGTGGGAATGAACGTGGGGTTGATGCGAGGCTGGACAGGGAGATGGACGTAAGCATGGACATGAAGATGGACATGCGGTTGGACAGGAGATGGATGTGGGGACGGACTGGAAAAGAATGTGGGGATGGACGTGGGGATGGATTGGGGATGGACATGGGGATGGGGATGGCCGTGTGGATGGACATGGCCATGGCCATGGACTGGGGATGGCCGTGTGGATGGACATGGCCGTGTGGATGGACATGGCCATGGACACGGACATGGACTGGGGATGGCCGTGTGGATGGACATGGCCATGGACACGGACATGGACTGGGGATGGCCGTGTGGATGGACACGGCCATGGACACGGACATGGACTGGGGATGGCCGTGTGGATGGACATGGCCATGGACATGGACATGGCCATGGACTGGGGATGGCCGTGTGGATGGACACGGCCATGGACTGGGGATGGCCGTGTGGATGGACACGGCCATGGACACGGACATGGACTGGGGATGGCCGTGTGGATGGACACGGCCATGGACACGGACATGGACTGGGGATGGCCATGTGGATGGACATGGACATGGACACGGACATGGACTGGGGATGGCCGTGTGGATGGACATGGACATGGACATGGCCATGGACTGGGGATGGCCGTGTGGATGGACATGGCCATGGACACGGACTGGGGATGGCCGTGTGGATGGACACGGACATGGACACGGACATGGACTGGGGATGGCCGTGTGGATGGACATGGACATGGACACGGACATGGACTGGGGATGGCCGTGTGGACGGACACGGGCATGGACACGGACGCAGGCGCTGCTGTCCCGGCCCCCGAAGGGCCGGAACTCTGTTGTCGCGGCCGCGCTCCCGGGCGGAGCGGAGCGGAGCGGGGCGGTGGGGGCCGGAAGGCGGCGGGCGCTGCACAACGCGGAAGTGCCGGTGCGGCCGGGGCGATGGCGGCGCCCGGCGGCCGCGGGGGCCCGGGCTGGGGGGTCCCGGTCCCGCCCGGGGGCGTCCCGGCCCCGGCCCTCTGAGGGGTCCCGCTCGCGGCCCTCTGACGGGTCTCCGCCCCGACCCTCTGAGGGGCGGCCGCCGCGTCTGCCGCGGGCCCCGGGCTGGGCTCGGGCCCGGCGGGGCGGGGGGCCATGGCCACCCGGCGTCTCACGGACGCGTTCTTGTTGTTGCGGAACAACGCGGTGCAGAGCCGGCAGCTGCTGGCCGAGCAAGTGAGTAGTTTCGGCTCCTCCAGCCCTCTGAATTCACGTAGCATGGCTGCTGCGGTGAGTCTCCTCCCTTCATCCTTCTGTACTCGCCGCGCCCCGGGCTGCCGGGGCCGTGCCCTGCCCCGCCCCGCTTCCCCTTTCCTCTGAACCTTCTCCTCAAACCCCCTCCCCGTCCCCCGACCTTCCTCCCCACCCTGTTGATTCCTAATTTCCCACTCCCTCACGTTAAAGGGATAGAAGAGATCTGTGTGCTGCTCGCATCTCTGTTCGCTTCGTGCAAACAAATCAGTTACAGTTCCAAAAGCTTCGTGTTAGCATTGACAGGAGGTTTTGGATGCCTCCTTGCCTCCAAAAAGAAATAAATTAATGAAGCAGAACTCTTCTATTCACCCCACTGTGGGCACTGTTAAATACACTGGTGTAGTTTATTCCCATTGCTAACATTTCTCCATAACTTGCTCCGATGTTCATTGCCCTTTTTATTTATCCATAAACACTAATAATGCTCAAACACATCTGTGAGAGAGGGGAGTCAGTAAATTCTAGTGTAACTCCTCTGTACAGAAACTATGAAAAGTTACTGGTTCAGAGGCAGTTTCTTTAACTTTTTCTAGGTTTTGATCTAGTCAGGCTGTGATGGGCTGCTTGGCAGCTCAGCTCTGCTCAGGTTTTCACACTTTCTGTTTGAACTCATCATTTACTTGTCATAGCCACCAGTAAATATCTGCTGGCAGTCTCACCACTCTAAATAGCTTTACATTAATGCATTTTTGTTAGGAAAAACAGCACTTCCTGTTGCTGTCAATGGTCTTTGTTCATTGCTAACTTTATTACACCTACGTCTAATAAGCTGTGTATTAGATTGCATTTGCAGAACAGGAAATGTCAATAGTAATTTGTATTTTACATGTGTACTTTGGCTCTGCATTTAGTCCTTGTTATTTTTTTCTTTTTTATGTCACTTCTGTAGATCCTTGGGTTTTTTAAAATATCACCTACAAAAGTAGTGATACATTTAGCACCTGCATCAAATATTTATTTCCAGCGTTTGTTAACATTAATTGAAGGGTTTTGCTGGGCTGCTCACTCAAGTGCAATGGAGGCTCTCAGTGACTGGAAATTGTCCATCTGTGCAGTGGGTGACAGGAGTCATTTTTGGCCCTGGTGGGCATTTCAGAGCCCTGCAGTCTCTACAAGTGAACTGTTTCAGCAAGAAGTGTGAAGCTGTCAGTGTGAGCTGTTTGTCTTCCATGGTTTCAGGTGCCTGTTGCTGCCAGAGGTGCAGGTTTCCCTTGGGTGGTGCCCCCAGGCAGAGCTGCTGTGTGCAGCAGGGCAGGGTGGTAAATCCCAGCCTGCAGTACTTCAGCTTCCCTTAGTTCATCTCCAGCTTTCTCCTCGAGAAATCCTTTGCTGTGAGAACTCTGTCAAGGACTGCGTTCCTAAAGACAGTCAGACAATCAAAGCAGCATCTTTAACAGTAGAGTCCTGTTCCAAAAGCTTGGGCAGTCTCACAAGAGATCATCAGCTGATGCTGCTTTGTTAAACCACAAGGATTTTGTCCAATTTTAGGTGTGACTTTGTTAATCTTGGAGTGAAATATCCTTTTGCTCACACATCCCCTCCCCAGTGCAAGGACTGATGAACAGGGAAAGTGCAGATTCGTGTCCTTGTGTATTTTTTCAGATCCCTGCAGGGTTAATGTTCCCTGAAAGCAGAGCACAGCTCAAGTGTGTACAGAAGTGACTGAACATTTGCTTTTGCATTTTGTCTTTTGCTGCCTGTTTGATCCTGTGAGAACTGGGGTGCTTGTCAATAAAGGTCCTACAAAAGCTCCAGTCATAATTAGACCCAGTGGATGCTGAGTGCTGCAGTCAGACTGCCCTTGCTGTCATTCTTCACTGTATTCTATTGCAGCTTTTCTGCCTGACATTTTGGTATTTAGAAACTTCACTGTGCAATTACTTTGTAAAACAAACCAAGCTCTGCACTTGATTTCTTATGTTCTTGCTGTTTACCAAGGAACTGAAATATTTCTTTTTAAAGTTGGTGCATTAAGCAAAATGCTGACTTAAAATGCAATATCGTGATGTATTTATTGATTAACCATGTCTTAAAAGCCAGTTTGTTTGTTCTTGGTAAACCATCATGCTTTAAAAATAAATCAGTATTTTCTCAACTGACCATGCCCTATATCTGTCCTATGTCTCTTTTTCCCTTTTGTCTTTTGCTGTCTCTAACTGGATGGGGCTGATGGGATCCACAAATCACTTCAGGAGCTGGATGAGGTATTGTTTTTCGCTTTTTATTCTGCCATGGTGCATCAAGCCTACATCACTGAGCTAAAATATTCTTTCTTTATTCTGCTAGTTTATGGAATTTCATTGTAGAGGATGAAGTGTCTGTGCACAGCAGAAGGACAGGCTGCACAGAGAAAACAAGCATTTTGTGATGTTATATTGTGAACAGATAAATGTATGAACCAGTCTGACTTACTGTGCACACGTGGGATAGAGTGACTTTGCACAGTGCAGCCATTAACTGTTCTTCATGCTGCACATAAATTATGCAAACTTTATTGATCAGGAAATAAGGTCAGGGATCAAGAAACTGCTTTCTAGAAAGAGCTGCTCAGGAAGGAAGGGGGATTGTTTTTTAAGAAGGGATGGGGTAGGGAACCACAAAACTTTCCAGGCCTGATAAAGGAAAATTACGAATTTGGGAGAAACTAGGAAGGGAAGTGTTTGTATGAAAGCTTTCCTAAGTAATTAGTTAATGTTGTAAGTATCACTGATGAACATCTCCAGTACTGCCTTGGCTATTTGTGCTTAGCACAATTTAATTATCACTAACTAAGTAATTTAACCGTTTGAGTTGCACGTCAGTTTGCAAGAGTGTTTGTTCTTCAAAATAACATTGTTTGAGAACAAGCAGTTATAATAAATGTTTTTGCTGAGATTTTCCCAAATGCAGTTTCCAAACTCGCCGGGCCCGATATGAACTGTGCTGCAACATTGGCTGTGAATTGTTGTCTGATAGAAATGTACCAACATGAGAGCTACTTGAATTCTCGCTGCAATACCATCTTTCCTCCTGGAGAATTTGCTAAGAATTTATTCTAAGAGTATCTCTGAGCTTCCAGATGCTGTAGGAAGTGGGAGGGTGGAGGTCATTGCCCAGAGGGCCAAACCAGGAGACGTGATGTTTGATCACGAGCAAACACATCTCTGAGGTACATTTCTATGGGAAGGCACACATGCACTTTTTCTGATGCTCGAGGATTTGGATCTAATTAGAATCAAGCTAATTGTCTGTCTTTTGTCCCCTCTGCAGCTGGCTGATGATCGCATGGCCCTGGTGTCGGGTATCAGCCTGGATCCCGAGGCTGCCATCGGAGTGACGAAGCGTTTGCCTCCCAAGTGGGTCGATGGGGCAGACGAGGTGAGTGCTGTGCTCTGCCACATCCAGCACACTGCTGGACCTCGTGGAGGGATTTCTTAGTGTTGTCACTCACATTCGCCCCGGTTTGTAGCACAAATAGTATTGGAAGAAAGACTCAGATAAGAATTTTAGGTAGAATTTTTGTTTGAAGCTGGTGAGGAGTCCAGTTGAATAGACCCTAAAATGGTGGGAATGAGCAGTTCAGTGTTTGAAAACAGGAAACATTAGTGTCTTCTAGCAGGAGAACTTTCCTACCTGTGCAGTCTGGATGCCTTGCAAGCTATGAAAATATTTGGACAAATGCAAGGGAATGATTCTGGAAGCATCCAATTAAAAACCTTTTCCAGTGTTTGGAGTGTGAAGCTATTCTTGACTTTCAGAAAATTATTTTTTTTAAATATACACTCAGAATGCATGTTGGCTCATCAGTTTGTGTGGACAGAACCCATTGTGCAGAAAGATGCTTAGTCTCCTTTTTACTGCTATCATAATCATCCTTACAGATTTATTTTTAATTACTTGGTTGAAAGCACGGCATTTAACTTCCACTGCTGAGTTGAGCCTATTCAGTTTCTGGCAGAGTTGAAGGTGTGACCTGAATTTTCATTTATTTTTTTGGAAGTTGGCTAAATCTTCTTGCTGTGATGCTGTATAATTATAAAAATATTATTCCAACTTAATGAAGCATATTTGAAAGCAGCAGTCTTGTCTAAGATTAATGAGTAGGTTTAAAAAAGGAGCAAACTCAAAGTCTGTTAAGAGTATTCAGTTTCTTAGTCAACTCTTTATGTGGCTTTTAATAATATTTGGTCTGCCTTTTATGTTACAGATATTTCTCAATGATTTTTGTCTAACATTTCTCAGAACCTTTTCCCCTGAAGCATGAATTAATTCCCTTTCTTCCTGTTGGGCTTTCTGTTTTAGATTCAGTATGATATTGCCAGGGTTAAACAGAAGATGAAAGAATTAGCCAGTCTTCATGATAAACATCTAAACAGACCCACACTGGATGACAGCAGTGAAGAGGAACGGGCAATAGAAATAACAACCCAGGAGATCACACAGGTACCGAGTGCTTTGGGTCCTAAACCTCCAGTTTGGCACAGTTTTAATGCATTAGGATGAGGCAATGGTTTGCTCTGAGCAAAGGATTTATTTTGTGATCAGTGTTGGAGCAAGCCAGAAGTCCTGGCTCTGCTCTGAACTTCCCAACGTGTCACTTAAACCTCCCTGTTCTTTCCCTTACCTGTTTGATTTTCTATTTGGAACAGGATTGGGAGATTAACCAAATCAAATTTAGTTACCTCAGAGAAATCTCTACCTGCAGATGTCAATTCTGAGGCTTGCAGTCCTGCTAATTATAATGAAATGTCTTTGGTCAGAGGGAGTTGTGTTACTCTGCTGCCTTGTTAGCTTGAAGTTATTTGTTTCTTTATGTTCTGTTTCCATATATTTTTAAACATTGCAAATTTTAAAAATACTTTTAAAAATGTAGAAATCAAAATATTAGTCTTCCATGTGGCACTTTTGCAATGTGCTGTTCTATGTTTTTCTACTAACGGAATTGTTTTCTCAGTTATTCCACAGATGTCAGAGAGCAGTCCAGGTGTTGCAGAGCAGGTCCCGTACTTGTACAGAACAAGAAGCACGTGTTCTCAGGAATGTAGTGTCTTCCTTAGCACAGTCCCTTCAGGACCTCTCCACCAACTTTAGGCATGCACAGTCTGACTATCTCAAACGTAAGCATAAGAGATGTAACAGTAATGCATGGGCCCCTTCTGTGCAAAGCACTCACTGAGGTCTTGGGAAAACTGAAGCACACAGGGGTTAAGAGATGCACACAGGACTAAGCAGGGGTTAGAACTGGAGAGTTTCTGGTTCACAGCCCATGTTCAAACTGCTCTGTTCTACTTCTTTTCCTTGTTGCTGAAGAAGAAATGTCGTAGCTGAGCGTATCAACAAAACATTTCTTCCATCCACATTTTTCATGTGTTTTGCTTCTCGAATTGTGGTTTGGAAAGAGGGATCTGTTACACTGGTGAAGCAGCCACTGGTCTTCAGCCATGATAGCTGCTGCAGATGGCAGGCTGTGATAGACAGAGCTTAAGAGCTAGTCTGTGAGAAATTAAAATTCTGCATCCATAAACAGATTGGAAGTGGCACCATTTCTGTTTAAAAGTAAAGTTTTGTTCCATTCTGTTTTAAGCTGAGTCAGATTATTTTAGTCTTGAAAGAAACCCACAAAAACTTTATTTTCAAATTTAATGTTGATATTTCTTCCTCCTGTGGTGTAAATGGCACAGGTGGAACTGAAGGTCAGGGTTCAGACAAGGAGTGTTCCTAAGAGACTTTGTTACGTAATTGCCTGCAGTGACCACACTTTAGGGCTCTTAACCTTCCTAAATTTTTTAACTTCATGGAACATAACAACTTAAAAATCACTGATTTAATCAGTCTTGCAAGTCTTGTTGAATTTGTTATGCTTTTGTTAAATAGTAAGCCTGACAGTTAAAATTCAAATATTGTGTTTCATATCATTTACTACCCAGGTTTTCTTTTTTGTGCTTTTCTGCCTGGTGCTAGACCTTATCCTGATTATAGTGTGCTTAAATATCATGCTCAAACATAGTTTGTCTTTTACAGGTATGAAGAATAGAGAAGAAAGGTCCAAACACTTCTTTGACACCTCAGTCCCACTGATGGATGATGGGGAGGATGATACACTTTATGACAGAGTAAGTTAAGACGTTATTACACAAATTCAATATGAATTGCATTTTCTCGGATTATGAATATCTGTCAGAGTTATGAAATCTTGTTGTCCTTTTAGTTATTTCTAATATTTTCCTATGTTAATATTAGTTCAACATGTAGTTCTTGTATTTCAACAGGGTTTTACAGATGACCAGCTGGCGTTGGTGGAGCAAAACACACTGATGGTGGAAGAGAGGGAACGAGAAATCCGTCAGATTGTGCAATCAATCTCTGATCTCAACGAAATATTTAGGGACCTGGGAGCAATGATAGTAGAACAGGTACATTGACAGCACAGTGTTAGGAAGGAATGGGACATTCCATGTAGTGTCAAGGCTTCCAGACTCACTTTTCCTAATTTACTTCATGCTCAAGTCTCCTGTGCTTGAAATATGCCAGTTAATGAAAATAAGTGAATAATAATTCAACTAGTAATGTGTGTTAGACTTAAAAAAATAAATACCACAGAAAGCCAAATTTCTCTTGGTTATTTCTCCCAGAGATTCAGTTTATGGTAAATGTGTGAGCCAAGAGCACCTGGTCTGGGATCAAGATGATTTTTAGGGATGTGATGTGAGATGGTGACAGAGCTGCTATTAGGAACTGAGCAAGGACGTTGTTTAATAAAGTCCCAACTAGCTGTGTAAAAGTTCACTGTTGACATAGTTCATGACCTGTTTGCTGTGAGTGGTGTTAATTACTCTGCTGCTTATGATAACGTTTGCTTTATGAAGTTCATTTAGGTTCAATTTGCTGCTTGTTTTCTCCATTTTATTTAGGGAACAGTTCTAGATAGAATTGACTATAATATTGAACAGTCATGTATGAAAACTGAAGAGGGTCTAAAACAACTGCATAAGGTAAGCTGATGGAATACTTAAGCCATTTTGCATATCTAATAAGCTTTTATAATTAAATAGCTATTAAGTTATTCAGTTTTCAGTTGGACATTGTCCCTTTTAGAAATTCCCTCTGTACAGTATGAAATGTCCAGCTGTACCGTAGGAGGAGGTTTCCATACAACTTCTGTTAATGTCATGCTTGATGCCTCGAGTTAATTTCTTAAATGACTTTCTGGGCATCCAACCAATGTGCTTTGATATTTATATTGCTGACCTGGTGGGACCTGTCTGCAGTTCCCTCTCTGTTTGAAAAGCCAGGCACTTGGGAATAGGGCTGGTTGTTGGGTACCTCACTGCAGATTTTAGTTTGAAAATATTATCTTATTTATGTGAGCAGAAAGAATAATTCTTAATGTTTTCTCTTGCCATCTGACAGTTGTTAGGTGTCAGGTCCAACCTCTTGCTTTAATGTGAAGCTTTTGCTATGAACACCTGAAAAGTTTTAAAAACGTTGATCTCAGCAGATCAGAGTTCTGTTTTCATTTTGTTTTGGTTTTATTTTGAAGGTTTTTTTCAATTAAGAACAAAATACAAGCTTTGTTTTGTTTAGCTTCTGTTAGTAGACTTTCATTTGGCTTTTGGAGAGTTTTCTCTATGTTGTGTCCTATTAATTCCCTTGGAAAAAGGAGGAGAGGGATGAGAAAATATGGTTAGAAGAAAGAAGGAATGAAGCAGAAGACTTGAGAACCAACTCGAAAATAAAGCTTTCAGTTCTAATTGAAATTAAATGAAAATGTACAGGTGACCAGGTACAACAAATGTGCCTATTAAGAAAGGAAGTTTGTTGTGAACTTTAATGTCCTTCAAATATGCTGCAGGAATCTTATCTCAGCAAACTGAGTTAAACACGGTTAAAGTGCACATTTACCTTCCCCGGAGCTTCTGGTGCAGATCAGAGTTCTTGTGTGGGAATTGCCTGCAATGTACATTGTATGAATTGTCAGGTTACCAAAGAACAATTTGAAACACGTGGACTTCTCTTACACTAAGCAAGAGCCTGTACTTCAGCCTTGCAGAAATCTCATTATTAACTCTTTCCTCTCTGTTTTATAGGCAGAGCAATATCAAAAGAAGAATCGGAAGATGCTCGTTATTTTAATTTTGTTTGTTATAGTAATTGTCCTTATTGTTGTTCTTATTGGTGTAAAGTCACACTAGGTTTCGCTTCATTTTCTCATTTTTTGGAGTTTCTGTGAACTTTTTGCCCAATGTGAATGGATGGACCTGCACTCCAGAAAGCAGCCTTTGAATGTACGAGCCCTTGTGGTGCAACGTCTGTGCAATGTTTCTGTAGAATTCTTCAAAGTACAAGTTTGGTGATCTGTGAGGTGTTTGTAAGGATTATATGGAAAATGTCAGGAAATTTGATGCTCCCCCACACACACAAAAAAAGGCTCTCTGTGCCGAGGTATTTTGAAACACAGTACTTAAGAATAATTAAAAACTGAAGTTTACCAGTGACTACAGTAATTAGTGTGTTACTGTGAACAAAAATGTGTTGTCTTCTATATTCTTATGTCATAATTGTTACAGGCTTCGAATTTAAACCACGTTACTGAGTCAATGGGACTGGATATCAAAAAGTGATCTTGCTGTAAAATTTGTTGAGACACAAATTTTTTTGATTGGATGCCCTTTCTTCCAGACTCAAAAATTCCAAAGAACTGGATAGACAGCTAAAAAGGAAAGCTTTTAGCAACCAGAACGTAATCCAACCCCTGTGATCTTAATTTAGATACTGCACCATTACTAAGAATCAGTGGTACTTGATCTTGTAAATAACAAGATGTAATCACTGGCATAATTTAACATGTTTAGTTAATTAAAAAATTTTCTGAGCTTGAGTAATCATGGGAATGATTTTCCTTCATTGGGATGATCATGTATTTTTTTCATGCATTATTTTTTTAGTTTAAAGTACAGACATTACATTAAAGCAGTGAAGTTAAGCTGAAAAAATAGAGCAGAAACTCAAAAAGAGAGTCTCTCTGGCCTGCTGCCGTGGGTCTTGGATGTTTCAAGCTGAAGCTGCTGTATAAGTTGTTTATTTTACAGTGCATTTGTCCATGTGGGTTATGTTTTGTGTATAAGTGGCTTCACTACAGTACATATTACATCCATTTTCCCTGACAGAAAATTCTCTTTCCAATGTCTGCTTGGAAGAGGACGTGTTTGTGGTCTTTTACTGACCATGAGAGATGTCATGCAAGTGACACGTTATGAGGCCTTCAGTGGAGAATTTGGGGTTTTCACTGCTTTTTTCAGTGGAAAGCTTTGCTGTAGGCTGTACAACAGAAATTAAGGCAACCTATGAGTAAGAGAATACTCTTAATTTAATTCAGGCCTGAAGTGTTGTGCAATTGTAGAGGCCTTGTCTTAATATTTTTAATATTGCTTTTTCTATGTTTGGGTTTTATTTTTTTTTCCAAAGGGACTGTAACTTCCTTTTTCTTTTTTTTTTTTTGACTGATATAAGTTCTCCCCATAGACCTGCAGAGATGCTCTGCTCCAAGCCCCAGAAGTGCAGTTTCAAAACACTGTGATACTGAAATTGCATCTGTCGCCTGCCCCGAGTTTCTTTACTCTGTGCTAAAGAGGACTTGAGACGTGGCTTTAAACTGACCATTTTCAGGGATGGACCTGAAAGCAAAGACTGCAAAAAAGCCTTGGCTTTTTGTGGGGCTTCTGAAAAGCTTTGTACCACTCTTGTTACCTCTAGAGAAAGGGGATGTTGAACCACCAAAACTGCCAGTTCAAACTCTTCGTTGAATTCATGAAGTAAATTGGTGAAAGGAAGAATGAGGCTTGTGTTGGGTGTGCAGCTCCCCTGTTCTGGTGATAGATCTTTCAATGATCGTGAGTAAAACTACTGTCTCCCTGTGCTGTCTGCATCACTTGGTGTGAAGCAGCAAATTGCTATAATTTAATATACTGTATTTGCATCTTTCTCTCTAACATGAGATCGTGTTATTTATTTCTGTCTTGACCGGTGCTTTTGACATTTTATCATGGCAGATGGTTTCAAAGAAGTAATAAAACACTTCCAACCTAATTGGGCAATTATTCTTTTTTTTTTTTTTTTTTTAACTTAAATTATAAACTGAAACATACTTTTGTGATGTTAACATGTTTCTGTTCTTCATAATAAATGAAGGTGGCAGTGATGTGAAGTATCTTTTTTTTAAAAAAGTAACTTTCTGTAGCACAATGTAATTTGCATTGTCACGAGTTATTTCCCATGAGTTATGCCCACTGTCTACCCATTTTCTACCCAAATTATGTTATGAGGAAATGCATTTTTAATGAGGTTAAACTCAGATGTCAACTTGATGTAACTTGAGCTGGAATTTATTGAAGCTTGATTCTCTTGTGGAAGAAGACTCGGGACAGGCTGGATTCTAAATCATTGCTGGTGTGTGGCTTATTCTGAGTCAGTCTGAATAACTGTCAGCAGTTCACTCAAACCTGATGCTTTGTGGGAGTATCCCCACAAAAGGGGATCTGTCTGTGCCTTTGGGCAGTGAAAGCCCAGAAAAGCCACAGCAGCTGCTGCCTCCTCAGGTATTCCAGGAGCTGCCTGAGCCTCCTGCCTTCGCTTCTGCCCAGCCCTGGAGATCTCTGCGTGCTGCTGCAGGCAAAGCTGGGACTCTCTCTCAGCTGGGGCTTCTTCACGGCTGCTGGATTCTTCTCAGCCTGTATGGAAGCTCAAATTCCTTACAAAAGAACGGAACAGCATTGCTAAAGCATCTCCCAAGGATTTGTGTCTCCTCACCTGGTGGGAAGGACCTGTAAAGCTGTTGGCTTGTACACAGTTTCTCCATTAAAATGCATGTGAGCGTGCAAAAAATGAGCTGCAACTTGTTAACAGAAATTAATTATATGCTGAAAGGGCAGTATTAAAAAGCACTGCAATAGCAAATTTTTTTTTTTACTTCAAGTTTTCTCTAGAAACTGAAAAGTAATGTGGAAGAATTGGTTTTTTGCTTGCTGATTTTTTGGAATGTGCTAAAAATTGGAATATCTATACTTAATGTGTTCACTGCCTCGATTGCATTGATTTAAGGTGTGCTTTTATGAACCACCACACAAAGGAATCTTAACTTTTGATTAAGTGTTTGGAAACTCTGCTTCTGGTACAGCCTTGCAAAATTTAACTTCCTGGATAGGTGACAGTGAAACCGATTTTGTTGGAAAAAAATATGCTTACTATTTAAAAAAACCCAAACCAAACAGCCGCCTTAAACTAAACTCATTAAAACAAGGAATTCATTATAATTTTGCATATTAATTATGATGGATTGTGTAAGATTATATTTTACTGGCTTAATTCCACTAATACTTGTCGAGGATCAATAATTGGAAGCCAGGTCCTTGCTGCAGCTTCTGCTGAAGCTCAGGCTAATAGAAACGTTTGCAGCTGCTGGTGGTGGGACATTCACAGGGAGTTTCTGTAGATAAAATTGATTTCCTCAGCCCATTTCCTTCACAAGGACCCTCCTCAGCCGCCCTTAACTGCAACAAAAGGATTGTGGGTTAGGTGAGTGTTTCCTACTGTTTTATTTGTTTTCCAGATGCTGTGGGTTCAGGGAATGTGCTGGTTTTGGACTCTTAGAGCAGCAGGAACAAGCAGGTTTTGAACTCAATGACTGGGAGCTTACTGCCTGGAGAAATCTTTGGAATGTCCCAATCCTGAAGTAATTGCTGTGTGTTCTCCCACTCCCACGCTGATCTTACATATTGGGATAACAGTGGACCCCTGAGCAGTGTGTTTTCTGTGGCTCAGGAAAGAGACTCGTTAAAGTTGGAGCCTGTATATTGAGTTACTGTCCTGTCTGTGAGGATGCACGATCGACCTCTGCAACAGATGTTCCTACAACTTTTATTTTCAATAAAGTTTCTGTGATGTCCCTTCAAAGACCTTACTCTAAGGAAGGGGGTTTTTTTGGTTTGGGTTTTTTTTTGGTTTTTTTTTTTGTTTTTTTTCCCCAGGGTTCAGACTGGGTTTGGGTGTTTTTTGTTTTTGTTTTTAGGTGTATTTCCATTATATGCATCAGAATTCACTTTCCCCGCATAGGTGGAGATAGCACAGACCTTCCCGGCTTTCCTGGCTGCAGATCAATGAGCATCAGCTCCCCCACGGAATGGTCACAGCACCAAGCCTGTCCGAGCTCCAGCAGCGTTCGGACAGCGCCTCAGGGCCAGGCTGGGATTGTCGGGATGTCTGCGCAGGGCAGGAGTTGGACTCGATCTCTGTGGGGTCCTTCCAAATCAGCACATTCTGATAATTACCCCCTGGCCAAACATTAAACAGGAGTCGCTTGGCAACTACAAAAAGATCAGAATGAACACCTTCTTGTCTTCCAGCCCACCGTGTAAGTGCACTCTGAGAGCAGAGCCGCGGACAGCCCCGCTCGCTCAGCGCCGTGCCCACAGCCTGCCCTGGCCGTGCCCGGCGCTCCCGCGGCACCGGCGCGTCCCCGCCCCGCCGAGCCGGGGCCGGGCCCGGGGCGGGGCGGCGCGGCCGGGCCGGGCAGGAAGATGGCGAACGTGCAGCTGGAGTTCCAGGCCAACGCGGGCGAGGGGGACCCGCAGAGCCGCCCGCTGCTCGTGCTGGGGCAGCTGCACAACCTGCACCGCCTGCCCTGGGCGCAGCTCCGGGGGAAGCTGCAGCCGCGGGTCACCGAGGAGGTGAGGCCGCGCCGCGGGTCCGCGCCCCCTCAGAGCCCGGCAGCGCCCGCGGGGCCCCCGCGCCGCGTGTCCGCCCGGCCCGGCGGCCTCGTGGTGCGGCCACGGCCCCGGCCCCGACCCGCGGGGGCTGCGCGGCCCCGGGCCCGGCCCTGAGCGCCGCTGTGCCCCGGGAACCACCCCCCCCCGGGCCGGGCCGGGCCGAGCCTGTTGCTGCGGCGAGGCCGCCCGGGCAGCCGCTCCCGCAGCCCTTGTGCCCACCCGGGCGGGGGAAAGGCGCTTTGCCCTCTCTGAGGGGACAGGGGACGGCTGCAGTGAGCGCTGAGAGCCCCCTCCCCGCCCGCAGCGGCTGCGGTGGGAGCTGCGGACCTGTTTGTTTAGTGGTGGTGATGGCTTGTGGTAGAATGATAAACGTTTTGCATTGCGGCTTTCAGGTCGCTGGATGTTTGGCAGGGGTTTTTATACAGGGCTCCCCAGTCTCTTAAGACAATATTTACCCTTCTTGGTTTTATTTGTTTTTAATTAAATTGCTATATGAAATAATAATTTGGAGCTAGTAAATCAGTCCTCCTATTTATCACTAGGAAAACTGTCTCAAGTTAAGAAAGCTCTGAACCAGCCTGTGCACTAAACAGTGTGGTTTTAGATTGTAATTCATACGGCTTAAAGGAGATGCTCGTAATGGAAAGTACGTTTATATTTTCTGCTTAATGAACAGGCTTGTCAAATTTCCTGTTTCTTTTCACTCCAGAGGTTGTTGTGCACAATTTCTTTGTTTCCAACACCTCAACCCCTGTCATTAAAAAGTGCCTACATACAGCAGGAGTGAGGTGGGAAGGAAAGTCTGGCACTGCCTCTTTGTCTTCAAATCCTTCTTTTCTCCGCAGATCTGGCAGTCTGCTCTGAGCACGCTGAATCCCAACCCCACGGACAGCTGTCCCCTGTACCTGAACTATGCCACGGTGGCCGCGCTGCCGTCCCGGGTCAGCCGGCACAACAGCCCGTCCGCGGCGCAGTTCATCACCCGCCTGGTCAGGAACTGCCTGCCGGGAGGGGTCAACAGATGCATTGTTGTAAGTGGCTCTTGAAACGCTTCTGGTGAAATGTCTAGCGAGCGTTTTCTTGACTTTTCCGGGTTGTAGCTGTCTCCAGGGAGACTGGACGTGGACAGGTTTGACTGATGTAATTACACTGACACGAGTGGTTTTGCACTGACATGTAGGCAAGACCTGACTGTAATGGCTCGTGCGTGCTCAAGCACATTAGGAAGAGGAAGTTAAGGCTGGATTTGTATGGAACATCTTCAGCCAGGAATGCCCGTGCAAAATGAACCATTACTGACGCTTTCCAAACTAGGATTTGGGATGTCATTACATACTTCGGGTGATTGGTGTAGCCTGAGTGGAGGGTGTTGTGTCTGTACCACAGAACCCATGAGAAGTGCCTTGCTTGTGTTGTTCAGTGAGTTTTTGATGCAAATAATGCTCCAGCGTGAGTCCTTTGCAGCACTAGCTCTTGGACTTCTTTGGTCATCTTCTATATGAGCCTGATGAATTTATTTGTTTCTGTGGGTTCTCCAGTTAATATCAGATTTGTGGGTTGTTGGAGAAGACTCATACAGTCAGTGTCAGTGAGAAAATTTAATGGTACTCTTGACTTGGGAAATGTATTTGCAAGAGCAATAACTCTACTTAATTCTAACCATTTGAAAATGTTTAATTAAAACATCTTTCTATTGGTAATTTCTATAATGAACTTCAGAAAAATGATCTACCTGTTAACGAACTTGTGGGTTAATATTAGCCACATTCTCATACAATTTCTGCCTTCACATTCTCATATAATTTCTCTCTTTGTTACATTAGTTTTGAGCACATATTGATGATTCCTGTGCCTTTTTTGGTCCTGATGTGTAGGTTAACCTGCGTTAATTGCGCTGGTATAATTACAGCAGTCCAGCTCCTTTACAAGGATGAACTAATTCCAGCAGTATAATTCATTTCCATATGGGAAATGAACTGGACCAGTTCACTGGGGCACTTTCCTCTGCCTCTCTGTCCATGCAAAACATGACGGATGAGCTTGTCTTGACTCAGAGCTCGGTTATTTCCCACCACCTCTTTTTCCCCCCGTCTTCCCCCAGTAATACCCCAGGTAGCAGATCCTTTTAGGTGCACCCTTCCACCCCTTCTGCTGTGTGATGTGTTTTGCTGCTGCCTGCTGTTGCAGATGGTGTGTGAGCGCTCCGAAGTGTTCGCCTCCGCGTGCGCCCTGGCCAGGGCCTTCCCCCTGTTCACACATCGCTCCAGCGCCTCCAGACGCACAGAGAAGAAAACTGTGACGGTGGAATTCTTCCTGGTTGGCCAAAACAACGGACCCATGGAAGTGGCAACGCTCAAAGTAAGATTTTGGGGGTTTTCTGCCGTCCTTTCCTTCAGTTTGTTGCGTGCGCAAACGCATCTGTCTCAAGCTGCCTCTGGAATAGGTGTTGCGTGATTATCTTAACTCAGGGTTCCTTGAAGCTGATCAGCATCTGTGAGTAGAAATACTGAACATATTGCTGCAGCAGATGCTGAGGATGTTACTCAGAATTTAGATTTCAGGGGTGGAAAACACCAAACAGTGCAAAGAAAACGTCTCCTCTCTCATGTGTGTCACAGGTGAAAACTCTGTTTTTAGCCTTCAATATTGCACTGCTTTTAGTGTGTGGACTTCTCACTTTTTTCTACCCAGGCAAAAGCTGTGTGTGACTGTGCAGGTGAATATCGCAGTGAAGTCACTAAAAGTCACTTAACAGGGATCACATATGGCCTCTTGATCTAACTCTTTGGCTGAGTTTTCTGGCAGAACTGTGGCCAGAAACAAGACCCTAAGAAACAAAACAGCTGGGAAGTGAGCTGTGCGTGACAGTGAAATATGTCCAAGCCATCTTTCAATGGCAGAAAATCAAAGACTGTTTCCCTTGTTTGACTTTACAGGGAGGAAACTCCTCATCAGGTAACTGTTGGCACGCCAGGTCATTCCTCTTCGAGATCCATAAACTTAAAAGCTGTTCCAAGGTTTGCAGTTAATCTGTGAGGGAACTCCCTGTTCAGTGCTCCAGGTTCTGTGCTTCGGTACAGATTGGTACTTCCTTAGCTGCTCAGTCAGTGAGGTTACAGAAATCCCTTAAAAGTTCTGGTGGCAATGGATTTGACAAAGGCTAGGGTATTGCTGCCTTTGAAATTCACAGGATTACAGCTTTAGGGTATTTTTTTTTTTCAGTATCTTTCCCTCTGTGCTTGGTTCTTACTCAGTGAACTGATTTGGCCCCAGAAAATGGTGCCAGCCCAGTTTTCAGCAAAGCGGCAAAGACAGGCATGCTGAGAGTACAACTCTTGATCACTCCATTTTTCCATGCCCCAAATCAGAAAAAGCCTAGCTGGTGTCAAAAATAGTTCCTTCAGATAGGTAGATTCCAAACCGCTTGGGTTATTTTTAACTTAAAAACAAAGCTGCAATTATTTCTACCTCCTATTTTTCCCCTTGATGTCAATGCCAAAAATATTTCTGGCTTCCTCTTAGCTGAGTTTGCACCCCTTAAATTCAACCAGCACCAGACAGCTAATGTAGAGCATGGAAGAGGCACGTGGTAGGACATTTTTATCTAAACCTCTCCCTTGGCATGTCGTATTTTACGCCTCCTGCATTGTACAGGGTATTTTATGGTGAGGACCAGCAGGGATTGTCAGGGCTTTACAAGGCACTTACTAAAGGCTGCCATTATCCAGGTTCTCTGGAGCACTCTGGAAGTGCAAACACAGGCACAGCTTATTTCTGGAAGCCATGCTGCTCCCCTGGGGCTCGGCCTTGGGGTTACAGCACCTCCTTTTACCTGCATAGTCCTAACAGGGAATCACTCCAGACAGAGCTTGGCTCCTGAGGAGGTCCTTACCCCTTCAGGGACAGTAAAGCAATCAGAAGTAATTGCAGGGAATTGGGCACCACTCCAAAGCAAGCCAAGGTTTAGGAGTGTGCTGGGATACAAATGGATGGAGTCCTTGGGCTGGGCTGGCCAAGCCAAACTTCGGATACCTCAGCACCAGTGAGTGTCCAACACCTCAGATTCCTGTGAAACCCATCTTGACTCACCCTTGTGCTGTGTGTGGTCCTCTGTAGTTGTGGCTGCTGGAAAGCTTGCACAAAGTTTCCTTCCCCCAGGTCTTACAAGTTGGTATTTCATGGGAGTTAAAAGTTGAAGCTTGGTGCCTGGTGTCTTCATGGTCCTTCTTTTGCCAGGAGGATCCTTCTGTATGGAAACAGCTTTGGCTGTTTGACCATTCTGATTCTTGCTTAGATAAGATTTTGCTCAGTCCAGGTGAGGGTCAGTCCATTTTGCCACAGAAATCAGGAAACGGTGCACGTTTTACACAAATATGAACTATTCCAGTTTCCCCCTGGGCCTGGCATATAGAACATCTCACAGCAGTAACCTTTGCTGCCCTCAGCCACTCTGCCTGCCCTGTACGAACTCTGCAGTTTCCCATCTTGCAGATTACACAATCTCTGCAGGTTTCCAGCCCCAGCAGCCCGTAAGCTCATTGTGACTTCCTGAATTAGCTGCCTCTTATCTTTCTTCCCTCCACCTCACATTGCCTTCTTGGTCTCCCTTTGATACTGGAGAAAGATACTAATTTTGCAACACCGGTTTGCTGGGTAAAGGAATACCAAAAACTAAAACACGTAGAAAAAGAGGCTGGACACGTACAAAAACTAAAGATTAGCTTGGCTGACATTGTTTAACCGTGCAGTGCCCGTGGTGGTGGCAGTTAAGCATTAATGTGCTCCAGAGGACCCACACATCTGGTGTTGCCTGCAGAGGGATAAATGCAGAGCTGTTCTCTGCTCAGCTGTCCTCCCTTGTGTCTGCAGTGCCTGGCCAGTGCCACCGAAGGCGTCCGGCTGGCCGCGCGCATCGTGGACACCCCCTGCAACGAGATGAACACTGACAACTTCCTGGAGGTTGGTGATGCACCTGATGAGTGGCCGTTGCTAATTGGAAGTCTGGAGTGCAGTAATCAAACCCGAGGGTTGCTGTCTCTGAGTGAAAGCTGTGTGTCAGCAGCAGAAAATCAAGCCGGGGTGATCGGGCTCTTCCTCTGGCCTCTGGCATTTCGTACAGCTGTGCAAAGTTGGAAGGAGGCAGAGTTTACAGCTTGGAGTGGGGCAGTGGGAAGCTGAAAAAATGAGCTCTTCATTTGGTCATGGCACTGGATTCTTGTCTTAAAACTGATGGTGACCAGAGTTACTGAAATTATGGAACAGCTGATGTATTTCCAAATGAGCTTTATCATAAAGATCTGCAAAGCTGTTGAGAATTAAATTATTCCTGTCCTGTTACATCGTGATCCAATAGAGTGAACAATTGTCCTTTACCTCAGAAGATTTCTTTTACTGGCAGAGCCTAAAGGTCAAATTTATATTTCATGCCATAGTAAGTCAAGGATGTGTCAGTGGAATTATGCCATTGGAAAAGCAGCACCACTCCCAAAATTGTGAATGTTTGTATGTGTATGCATGCAAAAATCACAAAAACCCCTTAACTGGGTACCTGTTTGTGTACCCAGGCACAAATGTGTCTTGATGATTGACTGACAATGTCCTTTTTTCTGAATTATTAAGGAAATCAAAAAAGTTGGCAAGGATCTTGGGATTACTCCTACCATCATCCGGGATGAGGAGCTGAAAGAGAGAGGCTTTGGAGGTACATCTTGTTGAGTATTCCACTCTTTTCCTAGCAGATGACTGGAATGTTTTGCCTTCTCGATTGTAATGTTTCATTTGCACATTTTTGAAACTGTTTTATTGCCCACAGTATTCCAAGAAAACACCTTTCCGCAGTCTTTCTTCCCCACAGGTTTAATTCTGTGTTTTCCAGGTATCTATGGAGTTGGGAAGGCAGCTCTGCATCCTCCAGCCCTGGCAGTTCTCAGTCACACTCCAGATGGTGCCACACAGACCATTGCCTGGGTGGGCAAAGGAATTGTGTACGACACTGGGGGACTCAGCATCAAGGGAAAGGTACAGGAACACTTGTTCTGCTGCTGCCTTTGCTTACACTGTTGTTTTCTGAGGAGAGCAGTTCAGGTGATGTCCGTAGGAAACACAAGTACTTTTTTATTGTGTTAAATGCTTGATCTGTTGTCATCCACATGGACACAAAGTATCAGGGGAGAAGACTAAATGGGATTCAAGGACCACTACAGAACAATTCAATAGCAGCATGATATTCTGCCCTTTAAATATTGCCTGCTGAAAGGCAGAAAGTAGGAACAAAGATGTTTAATTTTTGTTTTCAAAGATAGAACCAAAACCCACTGTAGTTGGCCTCAGTGTGAAACTTATGAACAGCATTTTTCTTTTTACTTTCCTAACAGTTAAGCAGCCCAAGTTTAGTATTTTTCAGTTCCAAGACCAGATCCATCAATAAGCACATGTTCCCTGTTTGTGTTGTTGACAGCTGAGCACTGTCAAGCACTGACCAGAGTCTCAGAAGCATCAGAAACACTGATTCTAGCTGGCATTACTGTGAAATTCTCTTTCAAAGATGAAAAAAAATTCTATGGTTCTGTTTAAACAGACTACTATGCCTGGAATGAAACGAGACTGTGGTGGAGCAGCTGCTATTTTGGGTGCCTTCAAAGCCACTGTAAAGCAAGTAAGTAAAATGTGTTAATTGATATCGTGTATCCCAGCACTGCCAAGGAGCTTGGATATATTCCCAGAGACAGAAGCCTGTCTAATCCTGAAGTTCTGACCTGCCACTCCTCTTAGTGAGCTTGAGCCACTCTGCTTTCTCCTATTCCAGGAAAATATTTCACATCTTTACTGGGATCTCGAGAATGGTGAGAAATTCCTTGAGTGCTGATTTTTTTTTTTAAGGGTCTTCCTTGAATTTCAGAGTGTGTTTTGTGGACTGAGTGGTTTCTAGTTCCTTGAATCAAGTCTATACTTGAGTTATCCAGTGCTGATTTTGTTTAAGCTGTGGGATTTGGGGCAGCTGTTGTCACCTTAGCAAAGAAGGGGATGAGTGACTCTGGGATATGAAGTCTTTCTATATTCCAAGTCCTGTGCCAGGTCTAATATTAACCTAGTGGGGAAATAGCAGCTCTAGTGTCATCAGGAGCTGCTTCTTGGTTTGCTTCTGTGGTCAAAAAGTAGTGGGGGAGCTGAGAAGAAGCCAGGCATTGAAATATGAAGAATTACAAATATTCCTATTGCACTTTAACTGTGCAAACTGGGGAAAAGTGGCTGCTGCCAATAAAACTCTGCCCTCTCCACAAATCCAGTGACTGACTCTTGCTGACGGAGCAGCTATTGCCTCCAAGGAGTATCCAAAGTTCAAAAAATGTTTACTGCTGCAGATTAATGCATAGATCTGAAGGATGCTTTGTCCAGGGGCTGATCAGTGCCAAATTCCCATTTCTCAATAGTCTAGCTCTGTGCCTTGGCCCTAACAGCGTGTTTGATGTGGAAAGATTGTAAACTTCACAGTTATCTGCTGAGAATTAAAATTGAAAACAGATTTGTGAGCTGCATCTCAGGCAGAATAGCTACCTTGCATAAGGAGATCCTTCAGAGAGTTGTGTCAGAGGTGTGCAAGGGCCAAGAGCTGGAATGGAGTGCTTTGGGGGTCTTTGGGATGGCCACGGATGGGGAACATCCTTTCAGTGCTTCACTCCTTGTTTCCAGAGTAGTTTTGTGTGTGACTCTGCAGAGAAGTTCCATTCACAGTCACAGTAGATGTGAGCACAAGTGATCTGTCAGTCCATACACAATTACTGCAGCAGGGAACAAACTGTGTTTGGACAAACTGAGCCTGGAGAAATCTTTACATGCCTTTAGATGTAAAAATGAAAGGATGAACTCAATGCTTAATTTTACAGTCTCGTGTGAGAAGACCTGCAGATTACATCCCTGCAGAAAATGTGTTCAGAGAGGCAGTGGGAAGAATTTGTTGTTAATGTTTCAAGGCTTTTTTTGGTTTTAATCCTAAGAATAAAAGAAAGGTGGAAGAGGTTTCATTGAGCTATGCTTTGTCACTGAGACTCAAGTGGGAAATGTGTGATGGATAGAAAGCTCAGTGGGAAGAGGGGCAGAGGTTATTTTCCATCTTCATAAAATATCTGCCTGCATGCTGTTCAACAGTTAACACAACATGATTTTAAAAGACTTTGGATGGGAAAATTTAAAAAGTGATTTTTCCTAGAAAGATACCTTTCCTCCATTGTGAGCTTTCCAACACAAGGGAGAAGAGAAAAACATTGACTTAATTTTTTGATTTCTTTCTTGTTAACATGATCCTGCATGTTAGCATAGTGAGTCCTGCTTTTGAAGAGCTGCAGGCAGAATGAGGTTCAGAAAAAGGCAACTGATTCTAGAAACAGATTTTCACTTTTTGACAGCAGATTAACAACATGTCTCTCTTGGAGGAGAAAAGTCCAGTGCAGTGAGACTGTGAATAGTTGGGTCATGGAGGGAAGGTTCTTCTCTGGCAATGCTGTTTGCCCACCAGCTGGGCTAGAAACTGGAATTACCTTCTGGCTTCTAAATGCTGCCCATTATTTTTAAAGGTTTTGATTGATGTCTTTGCCCTTTAGACTTCAGAATATGAGCTGATTCAGCAAGCCCAGATTTCTTCAGCCACAGACTTTTATCAAGTGATTAAGAGTGAAACTGGCCCAGGTTTTCCCCCAGAATTTGATGTTGTTCAGGTTGACTATCCAAGATAAGGAGGAACAATGTTTTCATTTGTTAAATGCTGCTGACTCCCTGTCTGTTCCTAGAATCCCTCCACACAATACAACTGTTGTACAAATAACAGAATAATCATCCATTTCAAAATACCATCCATAACCACATAAGCACTTGACTTTAAAGCAAAATTAAACCATTACAAGATGAACCAGAAGAGAGGAGGCTAAGAAAAAAAATGAAAAAAACCAACCAAAACAGGTTAAAAATGCTGTGAGCCTCCCAGCAAAAATGACACATTTTTAAAAACCCAACTAACACCCACCCACCTGCCCAAAAACCCCACCAGATTTCCTTTGAAAATTGTAGCATTGCTGTCAAGAAGTCTTAATCCCTCACTGATTTCAGTCCCAATAAATCAGCTTGATGTGAATCAAAAGCCATTTCTCCCCTCTGGTTGTTGCAGGGGTTTAAGGACAATCTTCATGCTGTTTTTTGTCTGGCTGAGAACGCAGTGGGACCACGTGCAACGAGACCTGATGACATTCATGTTCTTTACTCTGGAAAGTAAGATTGTATCTATCCCTTTCCCATAAACAGAACAAACATCATTTTTCTGTTAATCTGAGGGTCATGCAGATTGTGAAGCTGTCCGTAAATCAGCTTCCCTAAATAGTGATAATTGCATTTCAGACATCCATAGGAATGAGTTTTAAGTGTGCTTAGATTTTCCTGTGGGGTATGTAAATATACATCAAAATACATTTATATCATGAGCTGCACTTCCCTTAAAGCACTCAGATTTAGGTGTGTTTTGTAGCAGAACCAGTATTCTGTGTCCACCTGCAGCTGCACTCTGTGGCAAAGCAGCAGACAGGCCACCAATGGATCAGAATCTCTTTTAAGGAAAGGTGTCACTTCTTTGGGAGGAATTTGTAGGATCCCAGCAAGGCATCACACAGGCTCGACAAGCAGAGCCTGCCACGAGGGCAGCGCTGTCATTCCCCTTTCCCTTGTGTGCCCTGTCTGGATGCTTGGAGCTGGGGAATAGCAGCCCTGCAGACTTGCACAGTGAAATAGGAGAAGCACGTGAGGTCTGAGGCTGCTCCCTGAAGTGTTCTAGTCCAGACAGGTGAGTCCTGACTTCATCCTGAGGCACCCAGTGTGACCTGGCCTCTCTTCTGGCAGAACTGTGGAAATCAATAACACCGATGCAGAAGGTCGCCTGATCCTGGCTGATGGAGTCGCTTACGCCTGCAAGGACCTTGGAGCTGATATCATTCTGGATATGGCCACTCTTACTGGAGCTCAGGTACAACATTCTACATTTACAACTCCGTTTATTCTGTTTCTTCATGCAACTGTTTTGCTTTTGCATACTTAAATTAAAAGGGGTGTTCTGGTGACGTCAGCAGCTGATGTAAGCGGGCCAGTACTCCGTGTTTGCAATTCCATTTATAATTACCAGAACTGATTCGTTCATAGTGATTAGGATTTTCTTGTCTATGAAATGGCTTCCATTCCAAGTCAGACACAGAGTGGTACAAGGGTACAAATTTAACACCATTATTTTCTAGCACCTGTTCTTGTTTTATACAAGGTTATGTTGACGAGCAGTGGTTAAAGGTGGCTTCTTCCTGATTTTGCCCTTTACCTTACCAGGGAATTGCTACAGGAAAATACCATGCTGCTGTCCTTACCAATAATGAAGAGTGGGAAAAGGCTTGTGTTAAAGCTGGCAGGAACTGTGGAGACTTGGTCCATCCTCTGGTGTACTGCCCTGAGCTCCACTTCAGTGAATTTACCTCTGCTGTAGCTGACATGAAGAACTCTGTAGCAGTAAGATTTGTTTTTTCTTTCAGATTTCTCTATTACGTAAAAATGTGTGTTTTCTAGACAATGAGCCAGCCTCCTGAAAGCTCTCCATGGGGGCACCTTTTAGAAATGGCCCACATTTGTCCTGGTCTTCAGGGTCCTTCCCCTGGGGCTCTGCAGGCTGTCCCAAGTGTCGGTATAAACAGGGTGACCTGCTGCAAAGGTATCTTTGGGCTGCTTGCCTTTTGAACATGGCCCTAAAGGAATGCTGAATTCCTGGATGAAGACCTTTTAGGAAATCAAGATGGGCATTCCTCAGATCATACGTCACCAGCAGAGAAGCTGGGAGTGCAGAAACCAGGAAACTGGGGATGGAATTGCTGCAGCTGCTTTTGCTGCGTTTGGGAGTTCCAGTGTGCAGTGAGGTTCCAAAAGCACTGCAGACAGGAGTGTGGAATTGAGCAGGGCCACACTGCTGCTAGGGACTGAGTCAAGGATTTCCAGTAAGGTTGGTTTGTGAGGCTCTTTTAGGTTCATTAGGCTTTGAACTAAGATTTGTCTAACAGTCTTACCCTAGGCAGAATGAACCATTTACATTTTCTTTGCTTGCGAGACCCACTCTATTTTTTATCAACAAATAAACTTTTATTTACTCAACAAATCTATGTTTACTGCTCCCACAGGACCGAGACAATACCCCAAGCTCCTGTGCTGGGCTCTTCATTGCCTCTCACATCGGCTTCGACTGGCCTGGGGTGTGGGTGCACATCGACATCGCTGCTCCCGTGCACGCCGTGAGTGTTCCTGCCCCTCCCTGGGCACACAGCTGGGGAAACACATCCTGCTGCTGCCTGCAGGGGCTCTGGGCTGTGTCCATCCAACTCAGAGTGGCAGAAATAGGTGGGGAAGGGACCTTTAGAAAAGCACTGGCTCGTCTCTGTTGCGAGTTTCTTGGTTTGGTAGTTTCATCTGTTCATATTTTTCATTTTGGTTTTAAAATATTCTAACAGCCACTTTAATCAGTGACATCTTTATCATTGTGAGCATTGACAACTTGCCTGGTCTCTGTTCATGGCAATAATCCCAGCCTTCCATTTTCAGCCATGTTGTTTTAAGATGATTGACCAGAATTGATCATCCTTCCAAAAATATGTTCCCTCTTGGAGGATTTCTCTCTTCCCTTTGGTGGAACTTGTGTATATTCTTTTTTTTTTTTCCTAAAAACCAAGCCAATTCACTCCACTTGCTTTTTTTTTTTTTTTAACCCAGTTTATTCATCTCATATTCCAAATCCATGCTCAGGCTGGGTGGGAGATCCCCTGCCCTGAACAACGCTGGCCTCCTTCCACCCACAAGTCAGTGGGAGCTCTGTTCTCATGTGTTGGTTTAATGCAGCTGGGACAGATTCCAGTGGCACTGAGGATTCAGCAGCACAGAGCAGGGGTTTGCTGTGGCTGCTGACCACCACAGCTCTGGATGGATGAGCAGCCAAATCAAAACTTACCCAGATGCTGCACGTGCCAACTGAGCGGTTTTGGTTTTGTTCCAGGGTGAGCGAGCTACTGGCTATGGCGTGGCTTTGCTGCTGTCCCTGTTTGGAGGGGCCTCTGAAGACCCTTTGCTAAACCTGGTGTCTCCCCTGGGGTGCAATGGGGACTCTCCCCCTGAAGAGATGGAGAGGGACTCCAAGAGGCGGCGCCTGGTTTGACACGGGCCCAGCCCTGCCGGGCTCTGGGCTTACCTCACTTTGCACTGATCTGTTCTCAAGCAATGAAATGTCACACGTCAGAAATTGCCATTTTTCTCTTTCTTTTTTTTTTTTTTTACTATCATGATAAGATGTCTTACTTGTTTCTGATAAAAACAGCCTGTATTGTTTAGTTTGGGTTTGTTTGTTGGATTTTTTTTTTAAATTATTGGTGCACACAGTTGCTGAACGATATCAGAGGTGCAGAGTCCAGGCTCAACTAACTATTATCAGGAAGAGGCCAAGTCCTCCTTTGAGCTCCTCACAAAACCTAACTAAGTGCATTAATGCATGAGAAGCTCCCTCTAGTCTGAAGAAGCAACTGCAGCTATTGCTTACAAAGCCTTCTGAACTACTTATTATATGTGAGGTTTTATCAGACATTTCTGCAGGCCCCACTACATCTCAGAACACAGGACAAGGGAAAAAAAAACCTCTAGACTTGGCTTATTCAGAGACAATTTAGCTTAGCAGCAAAGGAGATGTGATGAGAAAAGGCCTATAGTTTTAATAAGGTGCTGTTCCCGCATGTTTAATGTTCTTCTGACCAGTAAAATCAGCAAGGAGGGTTCAGAACATATCTCTATGTAATTGTTTCACATACAAATTACAGAATGTATTCATGTTAAATGAGGAAACCAATAGAGGGACTGTGATTGAGTAAAATCGGTTTACAAAGCAGAGTGGCGTCTTGCCACTTAATAAATTTATTATTATTAAAGAAGCTTACATATCCCATGTGGTGTTTTGTGGTGTTATTTACATTTCTGAGAACACTGAGTGCTCCCAAACTCTGTGTACACCATCATTACCCCGTTCACATTCCTGTTCCCGGCGCTCGGAGCTGAGAGAGGAGCAGCTTGCAGCGAGTGCTTTGGGCGGTTCTGCAGAACTTCCTGACTCACCCCACGTGCTTCAGGCGCAGTCAGGGATGCTCGGTGTGAGTTTGTGTGCCAGCCACAGGGAGCTCGCCGGCCCTGGTTTGGCTGGGACACCCACGGGAAGTGACTGTTCCCAGCTGATGTCACGGCAGTGACGGGGCTGGGAACAGACCAAATCCCTGTCCCGGGGCTCCAGCATCAGCCTTGGGAAACTCTTCCTGGCTGCAGCAGCGGCAGTGGTGAGAAATCGCCCCAGCACCCCCTTGGCTGCCTTGATCAAGTCAAGCTGAGCTGGGAGGGATTGTCCCTTTCCCTGCTGGAGAACTGGTGTTGGTTTTAGCTGGAGTTCCAACACGGAGGGACACCGAGAACCTTTTTGATTAATTCTTGGAAAGCATCATGCAGAAGGGAGAAGGAGGTGCTTCATTCTGATTGTGTGGCCCTATTTGATGGACAAAATGTAACTTAGGAAAAAAAATACTCAACCCCAGAACTTCATTGCTTCCTGGATTTGTTTCTCCCTTGCTGTTCTGGCTCCCTGGTCCACTTGAGTTTTAAGAAATCTGTGTCAGAATGAGCTCTGTCTTTGGTCATTCTTAACACTTGGTATAAAGCACTACCTGGCACCAAAAAAATGCTGTGGGAAACGTGCTGATGAAGTTATTTTTGTTACAGATTCAGAACTGAACCAAATAGCAACACGTTCTAATTTCAGTGCCCTGAGATAATCTCCAGCCTCCCATTTGTAGAAGTATTCTTCAAATTAATTCTAATTTTGAAATGTAGTGTTTTGCCAGATTTCTACATAAAGAGTAGCCTGTGGCTTTGTGGCACGAGGCTCAATTCTGATGCTATTCACTGGATGATAACAGAAGTTTGATTTTGATGGCTGATTCTCATATTCTTCAATTTTGCCGTGTCTCAAGGCATCTAATTCTGCTGGATTTAATTTGGAAAGCACTTAATAGAAGCCATTTGTAAAAACTAAGTACCTCATATTAAAAAAAAACCTATTAAGAAAAACCTGAAAAGCAAATGAGATGTCTTGGAAATCAAAACCTGAAAACCAGCTGAAGTTTGCTAAAGGAGACAGTAAAATAAATTAATTCAACACCTAATAATAAAAAAGTCTGACGCTTCCTCTGTATCAGAGATACGAAATAAAAATCAAGGCTCCTTTCAAATCTAATTAAATCCCTTGCTATTTCTCATGTACCTTATTGTTTCTGTTTTGATAAAAGGTTTATTCTCCAGTACAAGACAGCGATTTGTGAGCTGTATGTGCCAAATAAATGCTTCTTTCCTCTGTGTTTCACAGAGCTTGCACTGGGATCATTCCCATTAAGCTCACAATGTTTCTCAACCCCTAATGAGTAGAATTTCAGTTCCTTTAGTTTATTCACACGTTTCTGGGTGCTGGGCAGTTTTAACTCCTTTTTTTTGCCCTGTAGAATCCTGGTGTGACGCTTGGAAGCAATCTTCCAAAGGGGAGCTCCCAAAACTGCCTTACAAATAGCAAACACATAGAAATTGATATGTGGGGTCATTACCAAAATAAAAAATAAGCCCATGTTGAGCAGCAGAGCTGGAATTTGGCCCTGCAGCTGCCACTGCTGCCAGTCCCTGGGGTGAGCAGGTTCCAGGAGCCACCCTGACCTCGTGTCCCAGCATCACGGACACACAAAGCTCCCCGGGCCCTCCCTGTGCCAGAGCAGCAGTTCCTTACAGGAAACACTTCCAGAGCTTTGACCTCTGGGTTTAGGGCTGCACTTGAAGTCTATTCTGGCACCACTCAAGCAACTTTAAACACAAACACTCCCACGCTGGGCAGGGAGCAGCTGCAGAGCTCCGCAAAACCCGCTGGGTCCTCCTGACCAACCCTTCAAAGGTCCTGAAGGGTCAAAGTAACCCGGGGACCCCCAAACTCCAGCTTCCCAGAGCACAGGAACCAGAGCAGGCTCCCAGAGCCAGGGAGATGCCTCTCTGTGGTGTTTTGTAGGTCTTGAAGCTTAAATTTCTGCAGCCGTGAGCGCAGCACTTTTAAGAGGAGGTTGGCAAGCAGGAGCTGATGCACCTCTCCAGGAGATTTCCTGCTCGTTTCCTCCTTGGGGCTGTGCTGCTGTTACCAGCATGGCCCAGTGGAAGCCGACACAGGCAGCAGGTGAGTTCAGAAGTGTTTCTGCTCTGGTCCATCCCTGCTCTTCACCTTGTGACAGCAGCAGCCCCTGGGCAGCAGCTTGCTGTGAGGTGTGTGGCAGATTTGGGAGGATAAGGGCTGATCTGCAGCTTTGCTTGTTAGAGTGAAGGTGGTGCTCAGGGAAAAACCTGTCTGTGACGTGTTCAGCCTGTGAACCTTACTGCAGGAAAGGCCTTTTCTGGCTTTGTTGTGTTTAGCCTGGAGGAGATGTAACCAACAGTGTGTTTTATCCTGCTTTGGCACTGCCAGGTGCTGTCTGAACTGGGAACCGGCAACAGAGGCATCACCGGAGTTTCACCTGGTGCTCCGGAAAGATGAATTTGGGTAAAAAAGTATTTAGGAGTTAACTTGTGCTGGCCAGTTCTGACCCTGGGAAGGTGCAGTAGAGATTTGTGTTGCCTTTGGGTGTTTGTTGCCTCTGGTTTGGAGCCGAGTGTGGAGAGATCAACACCCCCTGCTCTCCCTGGGACCAGCGTGGGAGAGGGGGGCACAGAAATCCGTCCTCGTAATGTGGACAAAGTTCTGGACAAAGTCCAAAGTATCTTTTGGAAAATAGTCTTTGGGACATCAAGACAAGCACCTGTGTTCCAAGGGTGTTCCAGGTGAGTCAGGGCATGTTTTATTTTCTAGTTACCTGTGCACAAAGCTACTACAGGTTTGCTACAGCTGGGAAAAGCATCCATAGGGCAAAGGGCCCTTTAGTTTTACACTGCACCGAGCCTGAAGCTGCACCAAGGCACACGAGGCAATTAAATTGATTTTTCTCCATTTGCATGTGTAAAAGTTGGAATTAATACATGTCCCTCCTCCATCCCCGTTGTGGTTTGTGTCGTGGAAATTCTGTTGCCCTGGTATGTGATGTCTTCTGGGCTCTGGATGGGAAAGCAATAGTTTTCCAAAACTGCTGCGCAGGGATTTTTATTTTTCCCTTTCATGCTTTCTTTCAAACACTTCTCTTACACAAAACCCACAGAGAGAGTTCCAGGCAGCGTCCACCCATGTGAAACCAGACTTTTTTTTCCATAATCTTTTTATAGATTTGATAATATTTAACTCGGCATGTATTAAAAATGTATGGAGTACATAAAATTCATTATAAATGTCACCAAACGGGCCAATGGCTTTTTAATATCACTGCCACAAGACTGTATTTTAACCTATTTCCTGTCTGGATCCGTTCCAGTGGCAATTCCAGGAGGGGAATATATTTAGTCTATATTTACTTAGTCTGTTTAACTTTCAGTTAGTGTCTTTGGCTGATCCCGTGGCCGTGCTATTTTGGGATGATTTATACAATATTTACATTAAATTCTGCTAATATTTCCTTGCCTCTTGAAGTCGGATTACACTATTTACATCTCAAAGGCCCAAGTTGGAGGAATAAGCAGCTGTTCCAGGCACCAGAGAGAATTTAGTGCAGGGGAGGCTGCCAGCAGTGAGACCATGAGTCTGAAATACTCGTGGAGGAATTCTTTAGGATTGGACCAGTCCTCCATGAAGGGAGGGGGAACGGTTTGGGTTGGAAGGGATTTTAAAGACTGTCTAGTTCCAAACCTCCTGCCATGGGCAGGGACAGCTTCCACTCTCCCAGGCTGCTCCCAGCCCTGTCCAACCTGGCCTTGGACACCGCCAGGGATGGGACAGCCTCAGCTGCTCTGGGAAACCACGGCCAGGTGTGAGGTGCTTCCCCTGTAGGGAAGAATTCCTTCCCAATCTCTCATCAAATCTGCCCTTTTTCAACTTGAAGCCATTTCCCCTTGTCCTGTCGCCACACACTCTTGTCCCAGGTCCCTCTGCAGCTCTCCTGGAACCCCTTTAGGCACTGGAAGGGTTCGTAGATCTCTCTGCAGCTTTTTCCTCCCCTGGCTGAACACCCCCAGCTCTTTCAGCCTGTCTTCACAGGAGAGGAGCTCCAGCCCTCTGGGCATCCTTCTGGCCTGCTCTGGACCTGCTCCATGATCCGTGCCCGTGGCTCAGAGGGAATTCCCTTCGTGCCTGCCGTGGTGGAGCAGAGCCCCCAGCTGAAGGGAATGAAGTGTCCCTCTCAGTGCTCTCGGTGTGGTGTGACGGGAGAACAGGACAATGGTCCTGAGCGTGTGACTGAGCCTTCAGAAAGCTGAGAGAAACCTTCAATCAGAGCTTGGCTGCTGAGGTCGTGTCCCTTAACGCAAAAGAAGAGAAAATAAGTAAATTTATAACAAAAATTAAGCTAAAACAGATTCAGCATCACTTAATTTAACTGCAAACATGCATCACAGTTGGAGGGGAAAGCATTCCTCTCTGCATAAATGGAAATTTACCCCCAGGGTTGACCTGTGCAGTAAGGAAGCAGCAACTGGATGAGATCAAAGTGCACAGAGCCAACCACCTCAATCCCAACAGTATTTGGCAGAACAAACGATTCTCCTGCATTGAAGGCACAATGTAATTTAGTGGTGGTCCAGGGAAAAAATCCAAAATGTGAAAATATTTGACAGCTACTGTTATCTAGAGCGGGGGAACAAACCAAATTAGCTGGCATTTTGGTCTATAATTATTCTCAGAGGAATATACGGATTTTTAAGTATGAGGGGACGGTTCCAACAGACATTCTTAATGCTTGAAACTCTGGAAGAAAATACTGCCTTGAAAGCCAGCGAAATTTTAGGATGAAAAAATATTTTTTTTCCTTTTACTCAATTTAGTTCTCATTTTCAAGTCCATGAATTGTCTACAGTTCATGAACAAAATGTTTCAAGTCTTATATCCTTGCTAATCCACTCTAACATTGGACTGAAGGACATTCATTGTACTTCAAAAATGTCTCATTTGGAAAGTTACTCACTTCAATACTAAGAAAAACTTCATCAGTAGTAAGAAAAACGTACCTGTGGATAAATAATCTGTCATCCAGAGGATTTTGTTGGCCTTGGAACCAATAAAATGACATAGAAGAAAAGAATAAAGGGCAGAGCCAAAGCGAGGATGGAGGCAGAAATTCCTGTGATTCAGAATGACCACGAAATAGAAAATCTTTCTGGCTTGGATACCACAAAGCACAAGGCAGACAGATAAAACACCTCTGGCTCCTCCACTTCACTGTCATGAAATATCCTGAACCACGAGGGTGGGAATTAAAAAAGAAAAGAGTTCAAATGAATCATTTCTGTTTTCTAGGAACGAGGGGTTGAGATTGCTAAAGAGCATTTTTAGCTCGGATGAATAAATAAATCAGAGCAGGGTATGGGATAATGGAACTTTTAACCACTGCAGGTGTGAGGTTGTAACAGAAAATTAACCAAGTCTTTCCTAAAAGCTTTTGCTGCCTCAGTCACTGATAATCCCAGTCTGGGACACTCAGGCTGATTTATGGGCTCTAAAAGGATGATGTGAGTTAAATCACCTAAACTGCACCCATTCGTAACCCCTCTGAATTACCAGGCTGTGCTCACACCTACCCATCACTCAGGGCACCAAAATGTTGCCAGGTTACTTTGTCAGAAGTTGAATTTTCCCTAAAATGCCAGAGATGATGCAGTGTGAAAATGAGCATCAGTCCCTGAGTGTGCCACAAGGACAGACACACTGAGACCAACCCTCTGACAACTGACAGCAGCTTTTTAGTCCACACAAGATTCACATCCTTAAAACCCTAAAACCTATTAAGTGTTATTATATTTAATTTTTTTAGATTTTTCTTTTTTTCCACGCTGATCACGTGCAGATTGTGACCGGTTGGCTTTGGGGTTTTTATTGCCTGGTAACGAGAACTTCATTTAATATCCTGCCTGCTTCTTCACTCCTGGACTGATGGGGAAGGGATGGGATCTGCCACTGCTGAGTGATTCTTCAGGCTGAGAAACGGAGCAGGGGGAGCAGGGGAGGGATCCATCCCTGGCATCTCCCCCTTGATGCTTTGGCTCCCATCTTTTCTGCTGCTTCAGCTCCACTTGATTCTTCAGCACTGTGGCTCAAATGTGTGGGTTTGAACATCTCTGAGCCTATCAGAAGAGAAAAATTACTAGACCATGATCACTTTGGGCACAGGTAACAGAAGGTTCTTGCCCAGTGGTAAATATTTCACCTGTGCTTTCCTGTGTGCCTGGGCCCTGCTCCTCATGCTCAGCCTCAAAGAGGGGTAACCACCAGTTCAAATCATTAAAACAATCTAAAAATCAGCGGAGACCAGAGTTTTGTGGATGATTTAGAAAGACAAAATCCGAGGGAACTGTGCCTGTAAATGCTGGGTGTGCTGGCCTCAGTGCACGTTTAGATTTTTAGCACCAGTTAACCATAGCATAATGGAACACAAGTTCATGTTTTTAGTCCCTTTATTAGTGTTTTTAACGTGATGTTCATATAGTTGAAGGAAGTTATGGAGCTCTAAGTAGGAACATCTGGAAGAAAATCATTTTCCATGTACATTGAAGTGTGCTGGGCAACAGCAGCGTTTGGGAGGGACAGAGTGGAAAATTGTACATGTCTGGCTAAAATACACTCAGTCCCTTCGGGCGAGGGCAGCTCGAAGGTTCAGCTCCTGGAGGGCAGAGAGTTTCATTCCTGCAGGTCCTGCCTGCCTCTGGGGACACATCTCCATCCTGCTGGGCTGCTTCCACCTGCCCACATCATCCTTGCTGCTGGAAATGGCTCCTTGGCTCTTCCCTGCCCCGAGCTGGGGCTCAGCCAGGGCTGCCACCTTCCGCTGTCACTTTTCTGCACGGGGACACAAAGGGATGCTGCTGCTTCACCTGCACCTGGGACAGGCTGCTCTTCCTCCACGGGGCTTTTGGTTTGCCTCAGATTCTCACATTTCTCCTGTCTGGTTTTGATTGGTTTCATCCAACTGCTTGAAAACAAAGTTAAGGCAATGACGACTCTAAATTAGGTGTGCACTTTATCTGAACTCAGTGTCTTACAAACACTGTCCTTGTGAAATAAACCTGTAACTTCAGGGATATAGAAATCACCAGAAGACTCAGATTTGATTTAGAAAGTACTTAAGAAATGAGAAATGTTAATATTTTTTTTTTTAGTCTGAACTTTTTTTCAACTAGTCACATACTTTTATTTTATTCTATTGTATTTTTTTTTTTTTTTTAATTTCCTGTCAGACCAGCCCTAATGAATAAACCCAGATTGCAAATTGGGAAATACTTTTCCTGAAGACGTAAGGTTAAACCAAAGCCAAGGAGACACTGGCTGTAGCCCTCTTGTTTAAAACACCAGCCATTTGGTTTTTATGGGCTTCCACACTCACACACACTTCATTTTCCATCTGGCTATCACATTCTTCCTCCTAAGACTGGTTATCCCACCAACATTCTTCTCCCTGAATCATCCTTCACAAGAAATTTCACAGCACTTCACCACTTTTCCCATCTGTCTGAAATCCTTCCATGACAGCAAAATAGCATTCCCTTTGTCTCCAGCAGACTTAGCAGTGAGCAAGCCCACAAACCTAACCCAAAGCCCTTTGCATGAATATCAGAAAGGATGAGGATGGCTCTTAACGTGTATTTTGTTGGATATCACTTTGACATGTGAGATGTAAAGGCTGTGAGAGCAAGAGGCTTTAATCCCTTTGGCCAGCAGGAATTGAGCTTGTGCCTTTTAAAATCGCCCCCCTCCTAGGACACATGTAAGCTTGCAAGTCAGGAAATAATAGAGAGACAATTATTCACCCGAGTATTAATACTTCTTCTGATATTATTGTTTTTATTTTTGCGGAGCACAGCTCACTTTGGACCTGGCCAGCCTTTGGAAGCTCTCCATCCCCAGATCTGATATCCAAAACAGGAAGCGGATTTGACAGGCACATGCAACACTGTGGGCAAACACAAAGCACCACCGTAAAGGGTTGGCTCTGGACCAGCTTTGTATGTGATGTTGAAACATTTGGTGTTCTGCTTAAGGTTTCTGCCAGGAAACATCTGTGAGATTCTGCTGCAGATAACGCAAAGTGTTTGATCAGTCCTTGTCCACCTAGAGAGGCACTGGGGAAGGCTTCACTGCAGAATCAAGATGTGCCCCGTGTTGGGGTAGCCTGGGTGACCTGAGGCTGGCAGGGCTCTTTGCATCCCCTTGCTGGAGGTCCTCTCACCTTTTCCTTCATCCATCTCCCCTCCATCTCCTGTCACAAATATCCAAACGGGATTTTTGTTTTAAAGAACCTTTTACACCCTGTGCGTCCCAGGCAGGTTAATGGATTATTTCGCCTACTGGGTGAAGCAGAAGTCACTGAAACGATTTCTGGCCAACTGGCAAATACAATGCAGCTCTCTTTAACAGAGAAAGCCGAACAAAAATAGAAGGATGAAAGTTAATGCAAAAGAAAAACCCCCCAAACAACTCAGTGCAAACCCTGCTCACACTGAAAGGCTTTTCCTCTCCTGGTAAACACCAGAGCCTGACACAGCAGAGCTTGGTAGTGCTTGGCCCTCCTGTGACATTGCTCCAGCAACCTCTCAGTGATTAAAATAAGGCTCCTACCTCGAGGCAGGGTCAAACAGCCCTGCTGCTCCTGGAGGCCTCAGCACCAGCCTGGGGATCAGCAGTTCAGGCTGCCACAGTGGTGAAAATGAAACTGCAGCTCACAAAATCGTTCTTTTTTCTCTTCCCCAACAAAATTCAATAGAGGAGTGACAGTATTTCCTCCCTCTGAAAATCTGTGCTAATAGACCCTCTTGGTTTGGTTTTCCTGCTTCCCTGGTGCTGAGCCACACAGGACCAAAAGAGCAGAGAGTATTTATTCCAAACGTCACCAGGCTGCCATCGAAGCTGAGAACTGACAACGTGGCAGCACAGAAATATCTCCAGCATTTAGCTAATGTTCCCTTAAGCAGCAGGCCGAGGATTTCCAAAAGAAGATGATGTGGTTTGTCCCCTCCTGTAATAAGAAGAAAACAAATCTGTTGGGTGTGATGCTCTCCCCATACTGATTTGACACCTTTTCTATAATTATCCCCACGTATGGCTGCACACGCCCCTGTGTAGGTGACTTGTCTCTCCTTAAACATTGTCACTTAGCAACTGAGGTCGAAAAGGCAGAGATTGGTGTCCTGAACAGCATTTGCTGCTCCTGAACACGTGTGATGTGTTCTCTTCTGCCTTCCATGGCATCGCTGTCTTTCTCAAATTCTTGAAAGAGCAACCAGTGAAAGCTGAACAAATGGTAAAAACAAAGGAACGTTCTTGGCAGCAGGAACCTCTGCTTCAGGAGCCAGGTACGGTCCTTGCGGTACCCTGTGTTGCTCCCAGATAGGCTGGAAGGTTTGTGAACCCTCTCCATCTCTATTCCATGGGCTGTTTTGTGATACCCAAAAGCCTGTTCCCATTCCAGCACCAAAGCAAAGCACGGCTGAGGGTTTGCAAGAGCACACGTGGAGCTTCCCAGCCAAGCTGGGACCTGTGTCCACAGATCAAACGCTCATCTTTGCACAGCTGACATTCAGTAAAGCTGTCCTAAGGACAGTCTGGTAACAGGTTACAGCCTTAGCTCAGCACAATGTTTAACTGTGCTGCTAAAGTCAGAGCACCACACCAGGAGGAACTTGTGTTGTTTCCTTACTGTGCCCATTCCCTGTCACTTTTTGGAGAGATTCTTGTTTATCTTGTGTCTCTCAATCACAGGTTGCCCTAGCAACAGTCAGACTGTGAATGCACAGAGGAGCTGCAATTAAACCACATTTGCACCTTATTTTTCTCACAAAAATTGTAGAGGTACACAAGCAACACCTCTCCCGGTGTGGTATTGAGAGAGATTTAGAACATCACAAATTTCACGAGTCAAAAAGGCAGCATAGTTTGGAGAGGATGTCTGGCCTAGAGGCCATAGCTTTGACAGGTGTAAATCAGGGAGTTGAGGCTGCAAAGGCTTTGAGGGCAGGAGTTGCTTTGTGTGGGCATTGCACAGCGCACTCTGAGGTCTGGGCGCTATCAGAAAATGGAGGTGAAGTCTAATTGCTGCACTTTTCTTCAGTATCAGCAAATGGCTCTTTTCCCCAACAGTTAATTAAGTCAGCATAGGAAGCAGAAAGTTTCACTTGGCTATAAAGAACCCTCCCCTCTGCATTCCACGTCCCGCGCTGAAGTGCCGTGGACAAAGCAAATGACAAGTGTTCCCAACACCAGTGTTCTCCTGTGCACCCCCAGCACTGGCCACTCACTGCTCCAGGCTCTCCTAAAAGGCCAAATTCTTGGGCTATGATAAACTGGTAGGGCTGGAACAAGCTCCCAGGATTCAATAACGAGAGCGGGACTTTGCTTGTGGCCTGCCCTCGAAGGCCGACAGCCAACGCGCCGAGCTGCAGGGGTCTCGTCAGCGCCTTCGCCAAGTAATTCTGGTTCGTCCCTCACATCATTCCTCACGTGTCCCGGGTTGAGGGAGAGTACAGTACAGCACCAGAATGAAAACACAGATTTACTTTTCTCTGAGAGGCTGGCTCACCTGAATAGGCAATGAGAAAAACGTGGGATTCCTCTCCTTGTGCCAAGAAGCGTGCTGGGCAGCCAGCGTGGTTTGGGGCCAAAGCTGAGGAGAACTGATTGTGTGACTGGAGGGAGGAATTCCTCTGGGGAGGAATTTAGCCCTGCAAAGAGACGTGGGACAAGCAGGATGTTCCCGTAAGCAGGAAGGAATGGGGAACTACGCAAGGCATGAACGCCTCTGGTCACGAGCCATCAAATGGGAAGATGAGAGAGGAAACAAAGGGCATTGTCTGGGGGGCTGGAGCTCTGAAATAGGAGCTGACTTTAACGGAGGAGGATGATGGAACTAAAAGAAATCCCGCATTTGTTCGGCAGTACTGCTGCTGTTGGGAAGGAGGTTTTTAACCCAAAGCCATCTCTCCGTCATTCCACGAGCTCTGCTGTGCCTCTGTGGGACAGCCTTGAGCGTGAACTTGACTTCTCTGCTGCTCACTTTTGATTGTGACTGTAGGATTTTATCTGTTTGTGGAAATTGTTGTAATCAGAGCGTCCTAGACCCTTTCCCTGCAGCTTGAAGGCAAACTGGGAAGGCCGATTGTTGGTGCATTTTGAAGGGGAAATGCTCTGATAATAAGAGGTGAAGGGTTTGGAGGTAGGAAGAGGTTGATATGAATGCAAATAAAATCTATAAACAAGAAGCTTGGGGTAAACTTTGACTTTTAGATAACGAGAGAGGGATTGGTTTGTTTTTTGAAGTACAGGGAAGCACATTTTCCTGATTTCTGCCCCAAATGTAAAACATCCTTTATTGAAATCAGAGTGGTTATTGCATAACCAATGAAAGTAGAATTGAGTTAATAACCTTTGATGAACAAAATCTCTATTTTAAATTAATGAATAGCCCATGGTAAACCCCTGAAATACTGACTTTGTTTCTTCAGACACAATACTGATCAAATGCCAGCTCAAAACAAAACAAAAGAAGAACTGGCCTGTTTTGTAAGTCAACATTTTTTTTATTGCCAATTTATTCCCTCAAGGTGTGGGGCTGTAAAATTTGGATTGTCAATGGGATGGAGAAGCAGAGATTTCAGCTACCTCCTCATTGCATTATTGCCAGGCTGACAATGCAGTTACAGGGTGATGCTTTCAATGAGGGGTAAGCTGTGCCAAAAAAAAGCAACACTCATAAATTAGGTCATGTATTCATGTTGTCCAATTGTTTCATGCACCAAGTTTACTGAGTACTTTCTTTAAGGGTAAAGGATAACCAAGGGTATATTGTACAGACTATTCTTCAAAACAAGTTTCCAAAAATAATAAACACAGGAAAGCAAGTTCATATCGGTTATTAAAAACTCAGCTAATAGAATTTAAAGCAAGTAAAGTAATTTTTTTTTTTTTTTTTGTAATAAAAGAGTGGAAAAAATGATCCTTCTTTTCCAGGAGAGCTTTCCATGCTAAATTGCACTCATGTACAAGAACTGTAAGAATGCTACAGTTTCAGCAGGATAAATGAAGTTATAGATGATAGACTACCATTTAAACCATGCATATTTTATGAGTAAGGAGAAACCATTCATGGAAACAGAAATCCAACTGCTGGTGAGGATGAGGTGCAAGGAGTGTCCCTGTGCCAACAGCAATCGTTCTCATTGCTTCAAAAAGGGGAACAAACTCCCAGGGAGCTGTTCCTGTTTCCTTGCCCTTCAGTTCTCAGATGGAAAGCACAAACTGTGTCCATCGATTGCTTTGCAGGTACATTTACTGTATACATTTCCCATCATCAAACCAAAGGCTGGGATTTGCTCTCTGCCCAATAATCCTCATTTGCTCTGAAATGGGAACTATTGATCCCTTATGTTTCACTTTAATCCAGACTCTTTATTGCTGAACAAGTACTTTGAAATGGGGCTGTAGGATCACTCTTTCTAAATTAGAGTTTCTCTGCATGGTTTCTTTCCTGATACAAATAACTAGTCAGAGCAGAAGTGTTCTTCACACTAGAAACAAAAAAAATCCGGATGTTTTTCTTTTTTAATTAATGCTCAAAAGTCTTGTTCTTGAGTTTAAGATGAATGCACACATTCTCTGTGCAATGTATCCTTAAATGCTTAATAGGCTGAGTGAAGAGACTTTAAAGAACATTTTAAGGAGCAACCCAAGCATCACAGAGGCCTGCATGATCACCTAAATTAACTCAAATGGTTTTGAGGAATGGTTACAGCGTTAAATATTCCAAATTTCCACCTATTCATCCTGTACTGACCCAGCTCGGAGCAAACTAGGCTGGAGACTGGGGACAGCAGAGGTACAACAGCACAAGACTTCTGGTTTATATCCTTAGTAATACTCAGGGCAGGATTAACTAGCAGGGCAGAAGACAATTAAGTCGATTTAGTAATATTGGTAATGTTGCCTTACTCAGCAAATCCTCTTTCTCTCATATTAATTATTTACTGAAGCCATTTGCTATTTAAACTGTGAAAGCTGCAATGCATCTGTGATTTTTTCCTTTTAATCTTTGGCTAAGGATTTTGTAGTAGATAATCCAGCAGAGAGTGTTACGGTGGGCCTGTGATTTCTGTTGCCAAATGCATCTGTGAATGAACTTTGCAGCTCTGAAAACACAGAGCCCTTTAGGATTATTTGCCAAAAAAGCAATTACAAGCTGTTTGGAGGCTGGTACTTGTGTGCAGCCTCCTTTTATGTTATTGTTAGCTTTAAAGGGAATCAATCAGAGGGTGAAGCAGAGCTCAGTCAGAATGCTGGAATATGTTTGCACCCCTCAGCACGGGGAGGGAAATGCTCAGTTGAAGCAATGCAGGTGGTCAGACCATGCCCTGGATCACACCAATTCCCAGGGCTTCCCCAGCCCTGGCAGCTCTCTGCTGCTCCCACACAGGAATGGGAATTAGTCCAGGGACTGTTTTAATGTCACTGCCCAAAGGAGTTTGTCTCTGTGGAGTGTCAGGGCTGCAGAGCAACGAGTCCTTCTGAAGTCCCCCGTGTGAGCAAGGCAGCTAAGGAGTGACACTCTGCAGGATCCACACACTCATTTTCTAGTCTCTATTTCTTTATTCCAGCTCCAGGTTACTGCTGCTCTCAGTGAAATTTAATTCAGTCCATGTGAAGGCTGAGTGAGGGTCAATTTTGCATTCTGCACCTAAAATCTTGTTGGAAAGGCCACAGACTGGCTGGTGCTGGCTGTAGGAAGAACTGTTTCATAATGGGAGGAAAAGAGGTCCTCAGCAAAAATTAATAAAGCTCATCAAATCTTCCTTTGCTGCCCAGCCAAGAACACTCCTTGAGATATTGAAAAACACATTTTTAAATGGAAGAAAAAACAAAGTATCTTGTATCATGTAAGCAAAGGTGTCTTTTTTTGCCACATGGAACTGTTTCTTATCATGAAAAGAATTCATTGCCTTCATTGTTCCATCCTCTTGTGGCTTTTTTCAGTAGTAGTAACAGCAAGGTGAATCATGAATGCTTTGCACTTCCAGGAGGGCTTTATAAATGAGAGGCTTCAAGGTGTTTTTCCTTGACACCGCTGTTCTTTCACTGGAGCCTTTCCACTTGGATCAGTGGAGGCTGCAGGTCTCCAGGTCAGCTCTGAAGGATCCTCCTGGGTGAAGGGCAGCTGTCTGTCTGTCTGTGCTAACAAACACAAGTCTTTTCCTTGCACACATCAGCCTGATGCCTTTGGGCTCTGTCCAGACAAAGAGTTAATCCTTACTCTACAGAAACCCTTGGGAAGTTGAAAAATATGACAGTGAAGCGACAGCAAAATGCAGCACACAAGGAGGATGAGGAGGAACATCGTGTTTGCCAAGGTTTTTCTTTTCTGTTGCTGCACCAGAAGACGAAAGGTGATATATTCCTGCTCACTCCTTTTGTGCCTGTGCCCGAGCACGCAGCATTAGCAAGGAGGAAGAGAAGGCAGACAGACACCTGGACTGATGAGACACCAGATGTGCGAAAGCATGGAACGAAATAACAGCCAGAACGGCGAGAAAGAAATGAAGCAGCGTCGTTCTCTTTTTAACTTTTAACGAGGCTGGTGTTAATACACCGGGGCCTCATTAGCGGCTTGCAGACATCACTGGAGCTGGCCATCTCAAAGCAGCCGCTCTCTCCCCGTTCCTGGCGGACACTCGCAGGGATGCGGCACCGCAGGGCAGGCACAGCCAGCCCGTGGCACTGGTGACATCTAGAGGACTCCGGCTCTCGGCACCAGCCACAGCTCCGTGCAGGGCAAGGCAGGATGGGCTTCCCGCCCGTGGGGCATCTCCTGCTGCCCGCTGAGCTCATCTCACAGGGATGCGGCAGAGGGGGACGTGGAAAACAGCTCCGTGTGCTCTGAGGAAGCGCTCCGCTGGAATTTCAGATTTCATTAACTGAGGGTGTAAAGTGCGCTACTGCAAGCAAGGAATAGACCCAAACCTGATGTGACTGACTCACTGTCCCCAGGCCGGGGTGGAGTGACAGTGTGTGACACAGAGCAGATGCATCTGCTGTGCTCTGGGAGCATCTCCCCAGCTCCCCTCGCAGTCCTAATGTTTGTGCACTAGAAGCAGCGCACAAATAATCAGAATTACAACCACAGCTGCAGCTACCGTGCATCTATGCCTCTGTTTCCTGCAGTCCTAATGACAGGCAGGCGTCGGGCAACACGAAAAAGTACACAGAGAAGGTGTCAGTGGGAGCTCCAGCTGCTCTGCAGGGCTGCTGCTTCCCGGCTCCTGTGGGAATGTCACTGCAGAACCTTCCTGAGAGCCTGGGTTTGCTCAGCTTGGTCCTGGCAGCTCCGACTCTCCCTTGGCTCTGGAGTGTGTTGGCACAGAGGCTCAGTGGCAGAGCTGCCAGGCTGCTCCAGGGCTTGCTGGCAGAGGGGACACCAGCCTTCCCCACATCCCCTGTCCTGCGCAGCCAGAGGTGCTTTCATCTTCTGTGCTTTTTTTACTAAGAAAGTAGATCCCTTGTTGCTCTGACATTTTCTCCTTTAAAGCTGCATGAGAACACTGAAAGACTAGCAGGCAAAGTCAGCCTGACCCAGTGCTTCAATGGCAAATATTAAACTGCGGCGCTCAGAGAAATGATGAAATCTCTGCTGGTAGAATTTAACAACCTACTTACACTGGAGCCAACCAGGAGAGATTTATAAAGCTGTAAAATAAGCTAATTCTGTTTTAAATTATTTCAGAACCTGAACAGCACAAGCTGTCTTTAAAATCAAAGGGCAAATTTGACATTAAAAAATGAGATTATACATTGTGGCCAAAATTAAATGCTGTTGACCCAATCATATAACAAGTATTTGTGAGGAACAGCAGGGACAAGGATTTCTGGGATTGTTTCCACTCAAAGAGAAAATTGATGATAGACTACATTTCTCTCAAGCCTCCAGTCCATGCTCTTCTAAAAGTCCTCTTCCACATGACATCCTCCCATGCCCACAATACCTCCCTGCTGCTTGCTTGCCCTTTCTCTTGCTCTCAGAGGGCTGTGGGGACCATCGGTGCCCAGATCAGCTGGGCCCCACGTTCTCGGTGTTTCTCAGAAAACCCCTTGGGCTGCAGAGTCAGACTTGGGACTCGCCACCGTTGAGGTTTTAGTCACCCAGACCAGGGGTCTGTCACTGCTCCATCCCTGGGGCTGACAGAGCAGCGTGTGGCCCTGTCACCCACTCCAGCTCAGCCTCGTGCTAATTCCGTGAATAGGAGCGCTGACATACGAGACAGCGTTTGCAGCACGGAGCCTGTAACCAAAGCAGGATGCTGGCTGAACTCCAGCACATGCAGTTGCTCTCTGCTTACTACACTAAACATGCAGTTCTGTTATCCAAATTGTACATCTGAGTAAGCGCCTGCTACTTCAACTGAAACGCTCTGCTCGGCGCTCGCTCGCTTTTTCCAAAAGGCTGTGTGCGATGCTTTCAGACACTGATTCAGAAATGAGTGTTCGTGCCCTAGTGCATTAATTAGTCACACGGACCGAGGAGCGCGCTCGCAGCGAAGCAACACAGGCTGGCTTCAGCCTTCTCCTTCGGGCTGCGAGGACAGCCGCGGCACGGGAAGGACGAGCGCTGGGAATTGCCCGTTTCGCAGGGAACACGGTCATTGCCAGCTGAGTTTTCCGCCTGCTCGCCCTTGCTGTCTGCCCGTCCCTTATCGCCCCGCTGTGAGCGCTGTTATTGCAGCGGCGCTCGCCCCGTCCCTCGCTCCCGCCGCGGGCGCTATCTCGGTGCGTGAAACCACACGGGCTTGTTTTTTCCCTACCCGGCTTGATAAGAGCCAACAGATGTCAGTGCAGCCCGAACAACACGGGGCCGTGCTCTGCTCGGGGCTCCGCTCCCGCAGAAACAGCCCCGGGTGGGAGTTGGGCCGTCGGGGATCCCGGGAACAGGGGGAGAGCGGCGCCGAGAGCGGACTCGGTGCGCCGGGGGAGGCTGCTCGGGCTCGCACGGCTAAAAATACCCGCCCGAGTATCTTTAAAAACACCTTCGAGGGTCCTTACAAACACACAGACTTTTGTTGACGGAACGGGACTGCTCATTTATGCTGTGTATTATCCTTGAAAACCTGCTCTGTTTGTGCAGGGAGCCCCATGACAACCTCGGCTTGCGGAGGGTGCCACAATGATCTCAACAACAAACCCTTTATCTGTCCCTTTATCTGCCGGAGAGGGACACGGGGGAAGCAGGAAGTATCTGCAGGCTGTAGGAAAAGCAGTTAAGAAATGGAAATAAGCTGCTTTATCAAAGTATCGCTTTGCTGTTTTCACAAGTGCAATCCCAGTGGATTTCTAGCGCAGCTCAGGGCACCTCTTTTGTGGCAGGTTAGTGCCAGGTGTGTGTGTGTGTGAAGCCCAGAAAAATCCGTGGGACTGGCTCGGACATCTGGTTAAGCGATGTCTAAATGGAAGGAATTTGACAATGGGATTTTGTCTTTTTGCCATAAATATGTTTTCAGGTGAAAGCTCTAGGACGGAGAAGGCCTCTTTAGGGAAACTCACACATGGTCTGTTACTGGGGGTAGAAAAAAAAAAAAAAAAAAAAAAAAAAAGAAGAAAAGAAAACGTGAAAGTATTTTGATATTCCTGAAGGCAAACTGGGGCGTGAAGCCACAAACCGAGATAGGCAGGGGAAAACCAACCATTAAGATAGCCAAGGGGAAAGGTAGCAAGTTTTATTGTACTTGAGCATGAAAAGTTTGTACTTGGAAGCTTGGATGGTGGCAGTGGCTGGTTCTGTGCCTGGTCTTCTGTCCCTCACTTGAATGTCAGGACCAAAAATAAGGCAAATGCTGGATCAGGGGACAAAAGATCTTATGGAAATCTCGCACCTGCACAAAGTTAATCAGGATATTAATAAGCTGGATGCTTATCTACTCAGCTACTACACACCACACACAGCAAAGTGCACAGCTTTGCTCCTGGAGTCCAGGACTTCTCCCTGTGGCTGACAGGAATCGAGATGGACTGGAAAGGTGTCAGTCAGAAACGGCATTTAGAGCAGGACATTGTCCCCTCCCCAGCTCTACCTACCCGCTCCAGTCTCTCCAAATAAAGACTTTGCCTTTCTTGTACTTGGAATGGTCCTGGATGTTCTAGATGGAGGTGGCTTTGCTCAGCCCACGCCCCGTGAGCCCAGGTGGAAGCTGAAAGCTGCTGTGCTGTAACAGCAACACAGTTTGTTGACCATATCTCCAGTCACTCTGCCATGGCTAGAAGCACCAATACCTCTTGTCATTTTATATCTGAAATACATTTCAAATGGAGCTGATTCTACCTATCGTGCCTTATCTGTGCATCATGATGTTTACTTTACAGATGAGCCACCTTTTAGATTAAGAGATGTGATGAGCCCAGTGACTGTGGCTTTGTGGTTATAGGTATCAGGAGCTCTTGATTTCCAAACTTCTTCAGAAAAAAGACAAAAAATATACAGTTGAGATTCATACTAAAACAAGAATTTAGGAATCCATGATTGAAATTAGCCACTTAGTCACCATTTTCAATCTAAATTTCAATGCAGGAAACAGAGAAATGACAGCAAAATAAGAGTTAAGTGAAGGAAACAACCAAAAGCAAAGACCAGATAGAATCTGCTTCAGCTAAAATTAATGGAAAACTCTCACAGTCTGTAGTGGGTGTTCAGTCATATAAACACTGAGCAAATCCCACAAATGTAGATTCTTCTCCTTATGTCCTAAAAGCCTTGTTATGTAACTGGGTGGCAGGATTTATTTTCAGGGATGCTCAGCCTCCTTTGTTGCTCCAGCCAGACTGGGCACAGCAGTCTCAGGGCCCATTTCATGAGCTAAGCCTTTACTCAGATGTCTTTAACCACCGTGCCAGGTTACAGCCACCTACACTGGAAAAGCTGAGTGCAAACTGGGGCCCCAGAGAGCGGCTGCCCGTGGGAGGGCAGTGCCAGCAGAGAGGCTGACACGTGCTGCTTTGCACCGACAAATGAGGCTTGTACACATGGATCACTAACAGCGCTGGGAGTCTGAGTTCAATCAATTATTTTGCCTCCCAAGGTACAAATAAATGCAAATTTTACTCATCTACATTTCTCTTGCTGTCGTATTTCCTAGTGTTGATCCGAGTTTTTCTGCTTGTGTGTCCACATTTCTTAACACTCCAGTCTCGCAGCTGTTGCCTCTTTTCTTCCTTAATACTTTTTTGTATTCTCAGATGGCCCATTCTGCTTTTTAACCTGTCCATCTTTTCCCCCCCTGTTGCAGATGGTAGAAACAACAGAATAAAAATGCAGAGATCTGCAGCCCAGTGCTCAGGAAAAGACAAGTCTCTATTCCCTTCCTTCCTCCTGAGAGTTGGGGAGAGGCAAATCTTGAAGGTAATTTCCTCTTCTCTCTTTGAAACTGATTTCAAAAAGCTGTCAGTCTGTGTCATGCAGTCTTCACTCAGGTGAAACGTGTGCCTTTACCCTTGCTGTCACTTTTTGCCACTAACTAGAAGGGGTGTAAGCAGGGAAGTGATGAACTGTGCCTGGCATTGTTAACAGCTGGAATTCAAGTAACTACATCAACATTGTAACCACAGGCAGGGCCACAGCCAGGGCTACAGCAGGATGTGAAAGTTCTGATTTTGTGAAACAAGTAATTTGTAAGTTTTATGAGTTATTCTAGGGGTTTGGAATAATAGGATGAGGGAAAGCCTGTTTTCCACTTTGGAACCCTTCTTCATGTTCAGATTTCTGTTTCAGAGGATGGACGTGACAGCCAAGGTAGGCTTGGTGTGCTTTGCCCAACTTGGCACCTGCACTGAAAAAGTTTTCAGAGTAACCAAAGCAAAACAGGCTGACCTTAAACTTGTCTTGCTGTGAATTGCAGCAGCAGGAGAACTCTGCTTACCAACCCCCAGAGCCAGGAGAACAAATTTATAGGCTGAATGTTCCTACTAGTTTGTCATTTTAGTTTTCGGGTTTGTTTGTTTTCTCCACAGTCCTCAAAAGAATTCCCTTTCCTTCTGGCAGATGGCACATGGACAGATCCCCGCAAACCAGCCTGTTTCAAAGAACTGTCCTGTCTGTGAGTACAAGACTTGTCTCGTCTCAGTGTCTCTCCAAAAAGCACAGGAAGAGAAAGAAAACTATTAATAATCTTCTAGGCTGACCTTTACGTTTTCTTGTTATATTACATTCTCAGGGGTGTGTTCATCAGAGGAACGAACCCTGGGTCCCAGAGGAGAAGGCATTACAACAGTGGAGACAGAATGAGTCATGTGGGCATCTTGAGCCTGATGTGAGATGGATTTATCCCTGCAACAGGCAGACACTGCTGCCGAATCCTGGCTAACACTGATGTGCAAAGTGAACTTCCCTGCCGTGTAGCGATTTCATTCTTACACTTAATAATTGCTGTACCAATTGAAGGAGATTTTGAAAGAGAAATTTGCACCAGGAAGACACCTAACTTGTGAGCAAGCACCGGGAGGAGAAATGGAGATTTCAGTGAGAACCACACGGGCTATTTGCAGAGGACAGGCTACAGCACAGAGAGCTGGTTGGAAAGCTTTAATTCCAGAGTGCAGGATGTGTGGCCAGGCCCCAGAGAGCATTAGTCATCTCATAAGTGAATGCTCAGAGCTGGCCGGAGATGAGTACAAAATACAGCATGACAAAGCTGGCAGTGCTGTGCACAGCCCATGCTGCCAGGGAAGGGGGTACGGCCACAATCAGCATCATCGCCCCAGGCCGGGTAAATCGAGAGAACCGAGGAGCTGAATGTGAAGTTTGTTACCAGAAGGCAGATGTGGTGCCTTCAGAGGAAGTTCATCAGTAACTTCTCCACTGGATGACGGCACTGGCAGAAAATAACAAGAAGTCACTGACAAATATGTGTGGCAGGAAGTGAATTAAAACTGGGGCATGAAAATGGCACAGGTCTTGGTGTCCTTCTCTCCAGCGGGCTCAGGTGTTGTGTCGAGGAGCTCAGGCGCGGTATCCAAGGCGGACACGAGCTCTCCGCGGACCAGGGCTCACCCTGGCACCGCAGCATCCTCACGATGGGATGTCGGCTCAGGTCCCGTACCCGGCAAAAGCCGGGGTGAAACGTCAAACCAGCGCCGGCTCCGGCGTTCTGGGGTGCGGGGAACGGGGAGCGCTGACCCCCGGGGCAGGAGGAGAGCCCGCGGAGAGCCCGCAGGTCCCCGGGCGCTGCCCGCGGGGGGGGCGCGGGGGCCGCTCCCCCGCAGGGCCGGCGCTGCGGCGGGGGCCGCTTTCCAGAGAATACGGTAAACATGTCCGCATCACGTGCGGCCGCTCCCGCCGGCCGCGGCGCGGGACCGGCCGGGAGGGCGGGACGGGACGGGACCCGCGCTCCGCCGGCCGAGCGGGGCCGCTTTAAGAAGCCGCCGGGCGCCGCCGCCTCGCCCTGCCCGCCCCGGCGGAGAGCGATGCCCGCGGCGCCGTAGGGCGGGCGGCTCCGGCACCATGGGGCTGTGCTACAGCCTGCGCTCCCGCCTGGCCGCCGCGCACCCCTCCGCGCCCTACGGCAGCCGCGGCGAGCCGGACGCCCCCGCGCCGGCGGAGCACGGGGACCCGCAGGTGCGGCACCGGCTGCGGCAGGACCTGGTGGCCAAGGAGCGGGCGGACAAGAAGCGGAGCAAGAGCATCGACAAGACGCTGAAGGCGGAGAAGCGCGAGTACAAGCAGACGCACCGGCTGCTGCTGCTGGGTGAGCGGGGCGGCGCGGCGCGGTTCGGTTCGGCCCGGCCCGGCAGGTGCGGGGCCCGAGGCCGCCGCCGGTGCCCGAGCGGGCGGAGGGGGCGGCGGCCGCGGGGGCACCGGGGCGGGGCGGGCGCGCACGTGGCGGCGGCGCCGGGCGGGGGCTCCGGAGGCTCGGCGGGGCTGCGGCGGCGCGGGGGGAACGGGAACGGGATTTGCCGTGCCCGGCCGGGGGTACCGGGGCTGAGGGGGTCCGTGCCCGGCCGCGCCCGCCGCTGCGTGTGCGGTAGGAGCCGGTGGCCGGCCCGAGGGAAGGAGCGGCCGCGCCCCCGTGAAGGTGATGCTCCGCAACGGGGCCGCGGCCGCCCGTCCGCACGCCGGCTGCTCGCACAGAGCCGCGCAGCGGGACCGCGGGGGCCGGGCTGGGGCGGCTGTGCCGCACGGAGGAAGCCCGAGTTTTCTGTGTGCGGGAGGGATTTGCCGTTGTCCGCTCCGCCTCCCCGAATGCACAGCGGGGAGATGCAGCCTCTCGGGCAGTGCGGTTCCATCCGGCGCTGCCCCGTGCACCAGCCCTTGTTCCCCGCACGGCAGCTCGTCCCTGCCCTGGAGTGCGCAGGGCTCACGGGCAGGGATGCTCCTGCGCGGCGACAGCGCCGGCACTGCCCTCTCGAGGGGTGCCCTATGGAAAGGCATTTTAATTATTCAATTGTGTGATGCCTGAGCTTGTGTAGTACACGACCCCAACCCAAACAGGCTTAGAAAGTCATGTATTGGCCTTCAGGTAAGTGGAAGGAGGCTGGAAATGTTTCTACTTCTCCTCCCCCCAGTGCAATGCAGGTGGAATACAGGTTACCCTGAGCATCTTGGAATAATAAAGAATATTTTCAAATGTTCACACATAATTTAAGCCTCTCACCCTTGGAGCGTGCGTGGTTCCGCAGGGCATAAACAGCAAAATTTGGCCTTCATCTTATTGGTGTGTGCTTGCAGCCTGTAATAGAGGAGCAGAATTTTAAGGAGCTTTAGAAAACAATATTGGACCTAGTCTTCTGCATCTTGATGGTACAAGTTTCTATTCCAGAAGCAGAGCTTCTTTTGATGTGGTTGCAGCTTTACTGATGCAAGTCAGTTCATAAAGGTGTCCCTCCTTCTCATGGGAAGGGGGTTGAGCAACACTGTGGGAAGAGTAAAGCTCATGTGCTGTGACTGTTGGTAAGGAATCACACCTCTACCCAACACGCATTCCTTTCGAGCACACTATACCTGTAGGTGTGTTATCATTTGCTGTTTGGTTTTAATTTATTTCCAGTTTGTTCTGTAGTGAACAAATGCATGAAGGAGGAGCCGTGAGAACTTTTTCTTTCTTTGTAGATTAAATAAGTCAGAAAAAACCCAACAGCAGGGCTAGTTTTGATGTTAATCTGCAAGCCGTTAAGTCATAAAGGCTATCTGATACAGGCTTCTGTAGGCAGTATTTCAGTTGCCTGGTTTTTAATAAAGAGCTGGGTTTTGCTGCCATGACATTGAACGCTGAGTGAGTTAAACAACACATCTGAGTGGTTTAGCGTTGTCTACGGTGAAGCCAACAGAGCTTTCTTTGTCGAAATACTGATTTATAAATCTGATGGATATGAGTCAGTGTTATGCTGGCAGTCGTTTATTATATTTCAGCCTGGACTTGAATAGCAGGAAGTCACTTTTTGGCCCTCTTGTAAATCTTGGGATGCCTAAGAGACCCATTTCCCTGCTCCTTGCACAGGGACTGTCAGTTTTCCAGTTAGCTTCCTTCCCTTGCTGCTTCTCCCCTGCATCCCACTCTCACTGTTCCTTTGAGAATTTTCTGTTTCTGAACTGGAATATGAAGTTTGGGGTACATTTGGTGGTCCTTCATGTACATGAGCAGGTATTGCTGCCACAGCTGAGTGTGTCTGTGCTGAGATTGCTTAGGGATTGCACACACAAATGGAGCAGGAGGGTGATGTTGAATGCAGGGGGCAGGAGCATCCAGCTGGGGTTTAAAGCTGCGGCTGAGTCTTTCTCTAAGGAATGGAGTTAGGGTGGGGGAAAAGTGCAGAGCCAGGAACGTCTCCTTGCTTGGGCTGAAGCTCAATAGCAAAAGCTGCAGTAGACACTTGGAGTTTCTCACTTTTGTTGCCAGTTTTTTGGCCGGCGTGCTCCTATAGGAGTGCATCGCTGACATGGACAGCGAAGGACACCAGGGGTGCCAGCTCTTTCTTTGAGAGTAACAGATTTTAAATCAAAACTGCTCTGATGTTTCAGGTCTGTCCTGTCCCCAAGGCTAAATTATTTGTATCATATGGCTGCAGTAGCTCATGCACTTCCAAGGGCTGTGCTGGGAATGTGGAGTGTTCCTTCCTATGGCTGGGCTGTACCGGGCACAGGCAGTGCACAAAGCGCTGTGTGGTTGGGTGTTGTAGTGTGTGTGTAACTTACGTGTCTGTTACTCCGACTATCACTCAGGTTATGTTCTTCAGCACACCTGAGACTTTTGTTCCCACGTTGTAGCTCCTTTTTTTTTGGAAGGACAAGTTTGTAATTTTATCTGGGTGCTCAGGGGTGTGCAATGTAGTTACTCAATGGGCAGCTTTATGCTGTTAATTGATTTAGGTTTCTTTAATAATTTTTCAGTCCTTTTTCATCACCACTGTTGTATAAGATAAAATCTCAAACCCTGGAACTTCTTCTGATTTCAGTGGAGCAAAGATCTTGCATCTGCTTTGTTTTGGAGGCAATAATCTGACTTTGTACTTGCAGCAGAGTAGTGGGAGGTTTTTTGCTTTGTTTTTGTGAAATGCTCAACCAGGTGTAATCTCACTGGATTTTGTTTAGTGAATTGTACAAAGTCTTGAAGTCACAACTTCAAGATTACAATCGCTGTTATGTTGGCAGCATAGTGTGAGTTCAGGGATACTACTGGGAATAGGAGGTGATTTTTCATTGCATGGGGGTTGTTTTTTTGTTGGAGAACAATCCTGGCTCCAAAAGCGAAAGTTTGTCGTTATGGGGGAAAAGATTTTAAACTTTGTCATAAAACAATTCCACTGCCCGTGTTCTTTCTTACTGGTGACAGCAATGTGGGTTTTCCTCTTTCTTTTTATTTTTCTTTTAAAGACTTGAAAGTATGAATCTGGTTTGCTATAAGAGAGTGAACTTGGGCTGGTCCCCTCTCAGTGCTTTGCCAATCTCTGTGTACTTGGCTTTTTCACTCTCTCCGGCTGAACTCTTGCCTATGTAAAAAAGTACTTGTAGCTTATTCCCATCTTGGAAAGGAACTGTGGATATCAATATACGAATAGAGATATATGCACTTGTCACCCTAAATATTTATAGGTAACTACAGCTTATAAAATAACAACCATTCTGAATCTTCCCCTACATCAGTGCTTAAGTAAAAATGGTTTTAACAAATATTTATGCTGGTGCAAATATGAATATAGGGCATGCAAATGGAAAGTTTTTTGGGGAAATATATTGTACAGAAGAAAAACACACTTCATAAAGCTGGGAAATATCAGCGTGAAGACTGACCACAGTCATCCTCTCTGTGTGTGCTGCATGGTGAGCCCCTGCCTGCCAGAGAATTAAAGACTGTCTTGTATGGTTTACATTGTATTTTTTTCCACAGGACTGGTACTTCATTCAGGGCACAAGATGGATGTTGTGTAGTGAATGAGCAGCTATTCAATATTCTTATCCTCCTCATACAATGTGTCACCCTGTGCCCTATTTGCGACACTCCATCCATACCCTGCGCTGAATAAAGAACTGTTGAACTCTTCATGCTGTAGCACTGATCACTGCAGGGACTGAATGCTTCACAAATGTCAGTGCATGGCACTGCTGTGAAATGAGGTGGTATCCTCCTCCTTCTGTGGACGCTGGAGGGGGAAATGCCACCAAAGACTAATGCTGAAATTGTCCAAGGGCACCACGGATTTTATATGCCCTGTCTTTGCCAAACACTAATTTTAATCCATAGTACCCAACTTTTTTTTTTTTTTTTTTTTTTAGTAAGTAAGTTCTGTATTTAGATCATGGACCTCGCTGTTGTGAACACTTAGCACTTTTGCAAAGGGAGCTGAAGGTGCTCTGAAGTGCAGCCCAGGAGCGAGAAGCACAGCTGGTTATCCCTGATGCAAGCTGTGTGCTGCTCTGCTGGTCGGGGCAGCTTTGTGGCAGACTGAAGCTGTAATTGCTAATCCCACAAAATGTTCCTTCTCTTGTGGTGATTCCCTATCTTGCTAGCTCACAGGGAGGTTATCTTTGCACTTCTTTTCTTGGGATAGTATTGGAGAGGAAGACACCCAGTTATAAGGACAGGCATGTGCTCAAGCACTTGACAAAATCCCATCTTGTTGACACGAATTTCATTCACTTGCAACCAGTTTGTTTCTTGAGCCCCATGTATTATGAGCTGCAAGAGAGGGCACTCATCCTGCTGAAAAGCATGTTATCCTTATCAGAAGATCATGTAAAAGATGTACAGGACAAAATAAACCAAAAATGTAGAGAGAATCTTTATCCTGGTGCTTCCTAATTCTCAAGACCAAGATTTTTCACACTAAACACACATGTTGGGATTAAATTTCCCCTTTAAGAAAAGCAGCAATAGGACAAAAAAAAAAAAAAAAATCCCAGGGAATGCCAGTGATGTGTGTATCTTGTAGCGCTGCACACTGTGATACCAGCTGGAGAGGCAGCAGTGTGCACTTCTCCAAATGGATTGTCTTTAGTGGTGAAGGAATTACAATATTTTCCAATTGGGCTCCCAGTAATTACCAGATACTACAAGAACACTTGGACATGGGAATCTCTGTGGTTTCCATCTGCCCAGTGCAGACATGACAGTCCTGCTGTGGACAGCAAGGAGGTGAAATGATAATTATGGATCTTCCTTTGCCATGAGGAGCCCCTGCAAGAGGAGTCCTACTCAGTTCCCACTGCTGTATCCAAAATGCCTTTTCAGTTGGAAAATGGAGATCTTCTGGATTGGAATATGTTCACCCCAACCAAAAATAACTAGGAAGCTTTGCAAATTTTAAGAAAGCTTTACCCAGTGTGCAAGCAATGCTGGCTGCACCTGTGATGTGATTTGTGATTGATTACTGAATTTCAGAACAACTTAGTGTCCTCAGCAGTGAAACCTCTATGCTTTAGATCCCTTTGTAAAGTAATTTCTCTCCTGCTCTCATGGTAAATTTCATAAGAAGGAAAGAGGCAAGCTACTTCTCATTTCCTGCTCTGTTTTGTTTTGGTTGGTTTTGGTTTTGTTTGTTTGTTTTTTCCTTGAGAGCTCCTGATAGTGACTTTCCTCCACATAAACAAAAAGATCATTAGTCTCAGGCAGACACATACATGATGGGGAGAGCTTCAGCCAGCGTATTTGAAGTTTGGCAAAGTCTGAGCTGCTTCAAACAGGGTCTGGCAGGGGAAGGTGTGTGAAAAGCTGGAGCTGCACTGCTCTGAGTGTGTGAGAATGGAGGGCTGCTAATGGATGGCAATGCTGTGTGAGGCAAGGTGGATGTTCTCTCCAGGGAAATGAACTGCAAACTAATTACTTTCAAAGTTGTAACTAATACTGAAGGGATGCTCCATGCACGTGGAAGCAAGAATTTTTGTGGGAAGGGGGTGAGGAGTCTGAAGGATCCCCTGATCCCCCAGACTAACCATGCCTGTGCAGTCACACAGCAGGATAAATGTACATAGTTTCTCCCTTTCCCCAGCAGAGATGCCATCTCTGTGTAGTGGTAATCTGGTTTTTACACTCATTAAATGCCTGGTGGCATAAAGATCATCATCCATCACTCTAGAGAGGCTGCATTCATCTGTAGCCATGGATCTAATTTCAGTTATCTGGGATTTTTTTTTTTTATTTTTAAAGCTCAAACTCCACCCCAACAGTGCTCTCTTTCTGACTGACTTTTTTGAGCTTGTGATCCTGTTGCTTGGTCAGCACCATCTGCTTCCAGAGCAGGCAAAATGTCCTGCTTGCTTCTGTGCCACTGCTGCCACCATTCTCCACTGGGACATCTTAAATTGAACTGTCTCCTGTGCAAGGGCTTCCCTAGAGGAAAAGCCTGGAGGGGTGCAGTTAATTACACGCAGTTCTTCCCTGGCTCCCTTAAATTTGGGAGTGTCCTTATTCACAAATATGCATGATTTCATTGAATTTCGTTCTAATTGCCACAATTTAAAAATGTCAGGAAAAGAACTGGGCAATTCCCTGGTGTGAGGACAACTCAGATGCTTTTCATGAGAAAGCCCAGTTACCAGGCATATAAATCCATGATGGTTTAGATACTCAGACCTGAAGAATGTGTCTTGAGAAGAGAAGTTGAACTCCATGACTTATTCTTATTGTTCCCCTGCTCAGTGAAGCAATTGAGAACCAAGCCATGCAAGCTTTATAAATAGCTCAGCCAAAGTTTTCTTTACTTCCTCTAATGTGTTCCCTCTACAAAGAAAACCCACAGTGTCTGTGTCTGGGCAGCATTTTAAAAGATCTGTATGTCACTAAGAGGGCAGAAAAGTTGATGGGTACTCTCTGCATTGTGGGGAAGACAGCAGGTGTCACACAGATGTCAGAAAGTTGGTATTTTTATTTTGCCAAGTGAAGGAAGGGGGTGCTGAGGAGGATGGGTTGGTTCCTAGCATGAAATAAGATGCACTTTTATAATCTAGAGTCTTGCTCTGTTTAGCCACTTCTGTCTCAGTGTTTTGGAAGAGGGAACAAGTGCAGTCACAGATGTGCTTCCTCTGCATTATGTCACAGGAGACTTAAACCCAAATAAGTTGCTTTTATAATGTAATGCTTGCATTTTGAGAGCATTCTTCTGATTTTGAAATCAGTCACATCTTGCCCTTGTGCCATTTTCTGACTGCTGAAGCTGCCTTGCAGAGCAGCTTGTGAGGTGTGTGCTGCTCCCCTGGGCAGCCAGAAACCTGAGCCTCAACTGCCAATTGTTCCTGTCACATTGCAGAGATTTTAGATTTCACTGATACCCTGGAACAATTCGGATTGTGGGCTTGCTCCTGGTGAATGTGTGTTGTGTGCCAGCCCCTGCAGGGCCCAAAGGGTGGTGGAAGGGATTTTCGAGGCTTTAGTCTTTTCTGACAGTTAAATTTTGCTTACAGCAGTTCGAGTGAGACCCCAACAGCTGGGCAGTCCTGTCAGGCACTTTGTTGGAGATGATGAGCTGTGCTGGCTTCTTGGTGGAGGTGACAAACACATCTGAGTCCACGTGCCCTGGAGAGCAGAGCCTGGAGTGGAAAGCAGCAGCTTGTCTCACAGACCACGGGTGCTCTGGTCCCTGGGGCACGTAGGACTTGGGCTGTGCCTGCTTGGCAGCTCTGATGGGGGGATGCTGCTGCAGGGATGAGGGAAAAAAAGGCACTTTTTAGGGTCTGACCTTCTGTTTCTCTGTGTCATCCTCATTGCACTCACACCACCTCTTCCTCTTTCCCACCCCACCTCCCCACTGAACACAATTTTTAGTTTGTGGGCTGTATTTGTTTGGGTTTGCATTTTTCCTGGTTGTTTTTCATGCTGAAATCTCAGGATCACTGGTTGGCTGGGAGGTTTTCTGGAGCACAGAGGGATTTGTGCAACTGGGACTTAGCACAGGGAGGAAATGTAGATACTGAGCAGAAGGGGATGGTATTGTGAGCTGAAAATCTGCATTCAAATGGTTTGGGTTTTTTATAAATACCAGTTAAAACTGTCTGCTTGGGAGAAAAATACTGTGAAATACTGTCTTGATGCTTTCCCTGCCTTACCTCCACACAGGAAATTCACCATTTGATGTAACCGATTTTTTCCTGCTGATGAAAAGCATGGAACAAGTTCCTTTTAGACTGTAAAAGCTGGAAGATATTTTCTCCCCTGATCCCTTAACACTACCTGTGCTCTCATTTCTCCCAGCTTCTGTGAAGTTCAGCCTCATCTGCAGCATTTTGTGGCTTTAGTGGTGAGGGATGCAGGACTTCACTTGCTCATATTTCAGCAGAATATGTATTTGTTTTTAACAGCACTTCAGATACTCATCTGTTTCCCCCAAACAGAAATAAACATGAAATCTGAGTGGCTAGTTCTTAAATATGTATGGAATTATTCATGTGAGCAAGGGCAGTGTCCACTGTCCCCTCAGAGTCACCTGTGTGCTGCCATCCCACCTGGACACTCCATCCCTTGGGCAAGGCACAGGGAAATACCTTGAAACTGGGATGTAACCCACTTCAGTGCAGAATCAGCCAAGGTAGCCTGAAGATCACTGTCAAGCCCAAATGGGAGTTTTATGGTACAAAGGAATTTAAGAAAATGTTATTTGAAACTATGTTTGCCGTTGAATCATTCTGCATTAGGAGGTTTGAGATTCTGTTGCTTCTAGTAGAGGACTAAGCAAATTCTAAATACTGCAAAGGTATATAGTGTTCAGGATTATTTTGGGAGGGGGCTGAGGAAAGGCCTGATAAGTTATGTACTTGACCGCATGTAGTTAAAAATATTATTTGGAATATAAACTTCCTTGTCTGAAGACCAGCTTTATGCACGAAGTCAAAAAGCACAAAAAGCAGTTCTCCTCCTGGCCTCCATAAGTATACCTTAATGCTGCTGAATCCTGGAAATTATGCAGGGCATGCTTTTTAAATGTTGATTTTGACTTCTTGCCTGGGACCAAGTGTAAAGCCTTTCCAAGGAAATACTTAGAAGACTTGCAATGAAACCCAAAAGCTGCTGCCAAACCTTAGTTTTCAGAAAGGGAGTAGGGGGCAATCCAGCCTGTTAAAAACTTCCAGTTGTTTGTAATTAAATCCACTTCTTCTGTGCACAATAAACATATACTTAGAAAAAGATCATTTTACATAATACTTATGTGGTTTAATGCTGCTTTTCAGCTGCTAAAAATCAAGCAGTAGGTTTGCTATTTTTGTCTGGGAAGGTTACTGAGAGCTGGGGAGCCAGGGCTGATGCAGCTGTGCCACCGCAGTGGCACGGATCCATGCATCCAGTGGCGACACACAAAGCGAGCCAGGGAATCCTTTTCTCATCATGAACCATCTTTCCCACTAGTTCAAGTTTGTTTTGGATTGACAGGGATGGGAATGAGGAGGAGATAAAAATATCCCGTCCGCACGTCCCTCCTGGCCAGCAGCAGCACCGCTCGTGGCTTTGGTGGAAACACTGGGGTTGCAGGAATTTCTCATCACTTTGGGGGCTGGCAGGAGGCAGGACCACCAAATCCTCACCACCCTGAGCTTGGTCTGCCACGGTTCATTCAAGATTATTTCAAATCCGCTGCCATCGTTTGTCTGGATGATGGGACGTGTAGGGTGAGGGTGACAGCCTGATGTGAGTTTATCCAAGAGATAAATTTTATATTCACTCTTGACAAGGGAGGGGATTTTTTCCCAGGATGGCATGGAGAAATTGTCAGTTTTTACTGGGCAGGTTGCTGGAGGGGTTGGGTGCTGTGATGGAGTATACACAAGGCCTAGAAAGAGCAGAGAGGAGCAGCTTAGAGGTATTATCTCATAAGTGACATAAGAAAAACTATGAAGCCTTGTAGAGCAGATTTGTTAGGATTTGAGATGAAAATCCCTGTTGCTTGCTGAGATTATCCCCCAGCATATGGCAGGGAATGTAGCAGAGAGATAGAATTAGCTGCTAATGATCTGGACACCTCTTGAAAACAGATGTTTATAGTCCCATATAACTGCTTGCTATTTTGTTTGTCCAAAATCTGGATTAGTCAACAACAGGCCTGGCATGATATTAGAATGCTTACTATCTTCATTTCCCACCTATCTCACCCAGTACAGATCACCTCTTTCTTAGGAGTACTGCTGGAGTAATCTACTGTGAAATTGGGATGGAGAATTAGGGAAATGGCTCTCACCACAGTGCCGGCAGATGGAGTTAGCCAAGGGCAGGGAGTGGTGGGGAAGCTGCAGACATCTCCTTGAGCAACCCAGAACATCTCCGTGGCACCGTAGCACTACCCCACTGCTATTGCATGGGCAGTGTTCATTTGGGGTTTCTTGAGAAGATGAGTTTTTGATAGATCTCTATGGCAAATGATGCTGCAGTTGAGGGGATTGCTCGGACTCTGTGCTGCTGCATGGGCGAGCACCTGATGTAAAAACTGCTGTGTTACACATTTTGGTGGTTTTGGTACCCCCTTACTCACCCTGACTTTGAGCTGTTGTCAATAAATACCTGATTTACCCTCACCGTTGTTTAAGGCACCGAAGTTTCCAACTCAGGGATGTAATTCCCATAGTTTCTCTTTGGGATCTCATAATTTATTTGTGTTACTTGAGCAATCTGCTCAATAACGCTCTTGCTATGCTTAAATTTCTTTACATTCAAAAAAATGCTTCCTAAGTTACTTTTCTTAATTTACATTATTGGAAGACCTCTTCTTGGAGCTGGAAGCTCTAAGGTCTTCTTGGAGCTTTATTAAGGTGGGGAAAAAAATTGTTAGCTGTCAGTTCAGCTCATCTTTTTTCACCCCTTCCTTCATGTTGAACTTCCTTTTGGACTTAATCTTTTACAATAAAAGCAAGACCTTAGCCTCAACTTCTCTTTCTAAGTTAGATTCTTTTGACCTGGCGTCATCTTTGTTACAAGGCTTCACACGCTGCGATACAATAATATTTTTCTTGTGGTGCAATGAACAGCGCTGCAGACGCTGTTCCAGATGGGGTCATTTTTTCTCTAAATTAACAACTGCCTTAATAGATATTTTCCGTGGCTTCCAAACTGTGGTGTTGCTTGAACGAAAATGTAATTCCACTGAGAGATTTCAAGCCCAGTTTTTGCTGGGCTTCCAGAAATAATGTTTTTTAAAACGCATTTGTATGGTCAAAACGAGTTTGTTAGTGTATTGTGCTTGCATGTTGCAGTTGTGTCTTTAGAATTAGATGGAAAATCTGAACATTATCTGGTATATTATTCTCAAAGAAAGCATTTTCATGCAGGCTACCTTACTGATGTAGGGGTTAAACTATGGCAAATGTATTTTGAAACAACTGGAATATTTCTTTGCATCAAGAGCAAAAAGCCCAGTTCTCTGCCTCCAGAGATGCTTGCATAGCTTCACCTCAGCCTGGTTAATTTTCTGTTATTTTAAAATGATAATTTGAGATTGCAGTTTTAATGTGAAGAACTTGCTTTTGATCACTTGAAACTTCCATGGAGGGGTGTAGAGGACTCTTACACAAGCAGAATATGATGTGGACTTGTGAAATCCTTGGTGGTGGCTGCTCTAGCGGGACATGGATGACTCTCAGGAGCATTTGCTTGAGCTCTTTGTCACAGACAAACATGGAAAACGCAGGCCTTAGGATCACAGATTCTTTTCAGAATATCAATTTCTAAATAGTTGAATTTAATCCAGAGAAATTCCAGTATTTTTGTTGGTTACTCAGCTAATATCATTAGCATGGCCAATAGCAAACTATTAATTCTAAACTGCGCTGTTTCTAAGTCTTTTAAGATTACAGGATCTGTAATTGCTTTTGAGATGGTGAGTTTGTAGTTCAGTCCCATATTCTTTCTGTAGCTCATTGCCCCTCCTGGTTCTGTCCTGAGCCACCAGCACACTCAATCATTCCTTTTGCTACGCAGGATTTTTATTTTTATGCCAAAACCACAAGGACTGTGCCAATTTTCTTACAGTTTCGTCGAGTGAAAGGCCCCGAACCACCTTGAGGCCTTGCCCCGGCGCGTTCCGCCCGCTGTGCTGCTGAGGGGGGACAGCCACCGCCCCGGCCGTGGCTCCCACACCGCGTTCCGTCAGCAGCCTGGCACTGGAGAAGGTGCAAAAGGGACAGCAGAAGGCACTGGGCAAGGCCTGGGGTGTGAGCAAGAGCAGCCCTTGGTGTTTGTGCGCCCGGGATCGAGCAGGGCCTGTGCTGGAGCGCCCAAGTGCCTCATCCTTTCACACCGGAGCCCTGCGAGATGCTGTGGGAGCTTTTGTGCTTGAGGAGAGAAAGTGGGGTTTTTGTACAGCCAAAGAGCTAAAAATGCGCCTGCAGGGTGGGAGAGATCCCTGCCAGCTCCCCATGGGAACAGGGCTGGGAAGGCATGAATTTGTTAGGTCTGTGGGGGCAGTTTGATTCAGTTGAGCTCTTCTGTGAAGATGTCACAAGAAGAGTGCGTGCCTTGGCCATTAGGAATTTGTCCGTGCTGTATTATTAGAAGGGATCCCAATTTTATTTTTTAAAATTTTATCCTCCACCTGCATCCTGCTATGCATAGAGAAAGTCTCCCTTCTGTGACTTGAGAAGCAGCAATTTTCCAGCGCTTCCCAAAATTTCCTCCAGAAAGGGATTATGTCACATCTGACCCAGATGCTTTTGAAAAACAATGTATCTCAGCACAGTAAGTTCTGGGAGGGACCCTCACGCTCAGGAGCTGATCACAGTGGTGAGGACAGGGTTGGGGGAAAAGAGTTTTTCCTTGGATTAACTCAAGGGACAGTCAAACACTTTGCTTTGGCTGGCTTGGCCCTGTTTCCACGCTGGACCTTTTTTATTTCTCAAGTGGGAGTAGTGTCCCTGGACCTCTAAAACCGCCAATATTTTTTCTCCTCCTGTCCTTTGATTGAGGACTTGTTTGTTGACACTTCAGTGGGTTGTGGCTCTGATGTCAGCAGCCCTTGTGTCAACCAAGACAGAGCTGCTCACAGTTGATAGTTCCTGGCTTTGTCTCTGCTTCCTAGATGTGGTCAGATAGAGGTTCTAATGGTCTTCCAAGCTGTAAGTAGGGATAATTCTCAGCAGAAAAGTCAATTCAGTATTTCTGTATTCAGTAATTCAGATTTTTGCATTTCTCCAACTGCTCCCTGTGCATATATGTGGACCAGACAAATGAACAATGACAAGGCTATGCAGATCTCCAAGTTAATTTTAATAGTCTGCCTGCAAAAGCAGAAGTGTAGGATGAAATAGAAGGGTCCTATTTGCTCATTAAATATTTAAAAAATGAGTTCTGTACATATTTTAAGGGAACTTTTCAATGGAAAATAAGTGACTGAACCTACCATAGTAGTGTTTCAAGTGAACGAAATGTGGTGTAAAGTTGAAATTTATGTTTCTTATTATAGCTTAGTGTGTTTCATCTTAAAGGAGTTTTAATAGGTGCCAAATGCTCTCAATATCTGTCAAGGTCAATTATAGATGAGATTTTTTTTTTTTTTCTGTTTTTGCATGGAGCAGGAAACATGAAGCATCTTACTGGAATTGTTCCTAGAAGGTTTGAACTTTGCAGATGTGTGAGGTTTTCACATATTGTGGTAAAAAGCTAAATCTGAAGCTCAGCAAATTACTCTGCTGGCTGTTAACAGAAGATTCCAGCTATTGCTGGGTCGGCAGGAAAAGAGATGATATTGAAAGATTTCCAGCCCTGCCAAATGGAGATGTCCTGATGTAACTGGTCCCATAGGAAAGGTGTAGGAGCAGCAATGTTGAGGCCTTGCCGTGATTGTTTTGGCACCTGTTTAGCCTTGGATCCTGGCTTTATTAGTCCTGGCTTTAGCTCGAGGTTCTATTACTCTCTCTTAGTGCAAAGGAGAAATCCTCACCAGATAGATGCAAGGTGAAAATCACACCACAGTTTCCTTGGCAAAAATATCAAAATCAAACGATCAAAAATCAATGATCTTTGGCAAAGGATGAAATACATTTAATTCAACATAAAGCCCCTTATCATAGCACTACTTAGTGTTAATTTAGCATTTACTTAGCATAAACTTAGCTAAGCAAGAAAAACCTTTCAACTTATGACAGCTTGGCCATCAAGCTGCTGCTGTCCCAAGGCCCCTTGATCTGTGTCGAGGGCTTCGGCAAGTCAGAATTCAAGGGTAGAATGTGCTGCTCTGGTTGCCAGCTATAAACACAGAGTTAGTTCCATGAACACATATGCATTCTCACGCTTTCTCGTTTAACTTCAAGCAAGGAAATTATGATAAAAATTACAGATGAAACTGTTTTTGTGTCGTCCTTCCACTTTATCATTTTGTGCAAATATTTGAAGGCATTACTCAGTGCTAACCTTGAATGTTTAATGTTAGGACTAGCTTCTGCTCACTGTTTACCAAAATAGTGCCATTCTATATCAGCAATAATGTAAGTCAGTGTCAACACCAGGCACTGACATTTTAACAGAAGACTTGAGTTCATAATAAAACCAAGTCAAGTGTTTTAAGGTGAGTTAAATTTACTGCAGCAGCGCCCTCAAGTGCTGTGACACTTCCTAGGCCCGATGGTGTCGGTCCCATGGGACTCTGTCATGTGCTGGGGCTTGATTCTTCAGCACATTTATCACAGCAAGAGCATGTAAATTATTTTGGTGGAATTTTGAGTGCTCACACAAAATCTGTGAGACTATTTAAATTAATACCAGAGTGAAGGGAAGGGTGCTGGTTTGGGAGTTTCCCCTTTAATTGCTCTGTGGTAAGAAAGGTGCTTTCAGGACCAGTTGTGTTGGAAGTGATGGTGGAAAGAGATCTGAGCAGAGGAGCTTTCTTCAGACAGGTCAGCCATGGGCCAGGTGCTGCAGGATGCTGATCTGGAGTTTGGGATGCTCCGTGCCAGCAGAGCCCAGTGCACAGCTTTATCAACAGCTCTGCAGCTTCCACGGCCTTTTCTTAGTTTAGGCTGCAGAGCCAGAGAAGCAGAACCTTCTCTGGTGTGATTCATTACCTTAACAGGGAATTTAGGATTTAGGGATAGTATCCACTCTCCTTCGGTACTGAGGGAACTGTGTCTGGTAGGCTGTGGATGTAACCAGCACACTATTGGTAGATGGTATAAACTGTATGGACAAAATGGCAGTGGAAAAGAACTGTGGTCTGCTGGAGGTGCTACACATTCTAAACATACATTATTATGGGTGTGCAAGGAGCCTGTAGGCCCTGGACTCACTGGACTGTGTCTTTGCCAGCAGAATTGCAGCTCTCCTTGAGGCAGCTGCTGGAGGGAGCCCTGGTTGCACTCACTCCTCAACTTGTGAGTAATGAAGCCCCAGTGGCTCCTAGAATTGCAGCATCCCTCTCAGCTGTCTGACAAAGCTGTCTGTGTGATTTCCTCCCTTCTCCAGAATTCCCTTCTCTTGAGCTCTCCACCTCTTGTCTCCCAGCACGTCTGATCAAAGTAGGTCAAGTCAGCTTTGTTTAAAAGCAGAATTGCCGAGTGATGCTGCCGTGTCTGGAGAAGCAAACTCAGCCTAAGGGAATGATTCCATGGGGGTAATGCAATCACCGCACCTAATAATTACCTGTATCCACGAAATGAGCATCTGCGACATTGCTCAAAGCAGAAGCCATCACTTGCATCTCCCTGTGTAAAAGTAATGCCCTTTCCTCCTAATTATTAAGGAATATTTTTGTAAAGATACTTCAAAAGATACTTTGTTTTGTATTCCTAAGCATATACTATTCAAATGTGTGTTCTGTAGTGTCCTTTTGTGTGGGCTTCTCTGGGTCCAGAGGGAATAGCAATTGCAATAGCGATAGCAATCTGTGGAATGAGGAATTGCAACATTTGGGCCATACCCACTCCTTATATTTTAGTCTTCAATGAATATTTCTAGAATAAAACAGGAAGAAAGGAAGAGGTCACAGGGAAGAGAATTTAGAAATCATTCAGTTGTTTGACTTACAAAAAAAATAGTGACACATCTTTAAAATAAACAAATACAAAGGTCAGTGGCCAGAAATTCAGTAGTCCAGGGCTTTTTTTGGCCACTTTAACAAGGAAGTTCTAAAGCCTTTGGCCCAAGTGCTCCTCTCTGCTGCTCATGGGGGTTTTCACACAGCTCCTTCCTTAGGTGATCTCAGGCTGGTTTTGACTGGCACAAGGGAAAAAGGATGGCTTTTTTTTTTGCTGGCAGTTTTATCACTCTGGAGCAGTGAGTTGGTTACTGGATTCAGTCCTGATTACAGCTCCCTCAGTACTCCTTCTGCAGGCTGGAAGATATACTAAAGGCATATACCCCTCTCCAGGTGAGACATCCAGCAGGCTCTTTAGGTATTTTGGACCGGAACACAGGGGCAGTGTGTGAAATACTGTATTTTAGATTCATCACACCCTGTACTATGGTATTGCAGGGACAATGCAAGTTGTTCCTTTGTTCCCTTTACACCTCCACCATCACCCTCCAAAAAGGAGGGAGGAGAAGAAAGAAAGGGGGAAAAAAAACCCCAGAAATGCAAAACCAGAATGTGAGAAGAAAAAGGAAGTGGCATTATTTGGCAAAGCTTCAAGGGACACAAGCCCAGGGAGTTTGGTTTTGCTGACAGAAGAGGGGGCCAAAGCTGCAAGGACTGAGGGTGGGTTTCAGGTTAAAAAAGGAAGAGGGTGACAATGGGAAGGAGCCAGGGAAGTGAAGGAGCAGAGTGAAGGGCTGAGCACTCTGAGTGCATGGGAGAAGCCTCTCCCAAGCAGTGTTGTGGGTGTGAGACTGGGGTCAGCCTGCCCACGGGAGCTGGGGCTGTGCCTGCCCAGCTTGGGCTACAGCTGCCACTGTCCTCTGGCTACAGTTTGGCCATCTGCAATGGGTTATTATTTTGGGGGGAAGTTTGCTGAGCTATACTTTGCTTTAATAATAATATCAATTTCTATAACATTATTGTGCAGGCATTTATTCATAGCTTTGGTGAAGTTTTACTTTTTTGTCTCCATCTTGCTTCTGCTTTTGAAACCCAGGCTTTCTGGCTTTTTGAAACCCATAGTGCTTCCATAGCTAATTCAGGTCTTTTGGAGAGATTTGCACTCTCTCCCTGGTCGGGAAGTACCCCTAGCCCCTGGGCTGAACTCTCTCTCTTGCTCAGAAGAGTATTTTGCAGAGCAGCCATGGCAAGACAGATTTGTCCAGGGATGTTTCCATCTTCCTCTGCATGCATGTTTGGCTGTCATTCTGCAACAGCTTGGTGATGGCTAAAATGGAGGATAATCGGGATTTCCTGCAAACACAGTTATAACACTGATAGCAATGTGGCAGCAAAGTTTCTGTTTCCTGGCTTAAAGCATCTGCTCCCAGAAAAGCATTTGCAGAACCACTGCTGTATTCTATTAATGACTTTCAGGATCATGGTTTTCAGTGATTTTTGCTTCTAGCCTTTCTGAAAGCAGCCTGCAAATGGCACTTGATTGCTAATGTCACATCATGGGAGGTGGTTAGTCTGAGCCCCTGCCTGTAGCAGGCATCTAAAAGTGAATGGAAATTGGTAAAAATCTGTATATTATAATAAAAAAAATTATAATGCATACAAGGAGCACAGCTCCAAGAATTCTGACCAGCTTGCTGGATGTCTGGTTTGGTGATATGTAAAATTTTGGACAGGCAGTGGTACACATGGACAGTTTTTGTTCCTGTATAAACAAAGCATGAGAGTGCATACGTGGTTGAGCTATGGAGGGAAAATACAGCCTGAAAACTCCTGTGCAGGGAGGACAGGAGGTGATGTGACTTCCACTGAAAAGCCAATCAAGAAGAGTATCACAAAAGCAACTGAAATGGGGCTATTAGGAGGAATAAAAGTAGGTAATGATGTTGCCAACTGTTACAGTCATTTTTTCTCTGGGTCTCACCATGGTTATTGCTTTTTTTCCCTCAGCTACAATCCGTGGAGCACTGGCACTGAACTTCTGCTGTCAGTCCAAACAAGCCACGTTTTCTACCCCTTAAGAGTTCTGAGAAACGTTTCAAGTGTTCCCAAAAGGCTCGTAACGGGAAGGTGTATTTTTCCTTTAAAGTCTCAAAACTTTGGGAGGGTTTGACCCCTTATTTTAAGTGGCTGGGATTTGCACATTGGTGAGAAATTTCACTAAAATACTGTTGTGTGTGGCGTGGTGTTTGTTGCCACTGTTCAGTGATGTGTGAGCTACTATTCTCCCCCTGAGCTGGGATTCTTTGTTTTAGCAATGAGAAGAAAATTTTAAAACACACAAGCATGTCCATGTGAGATGGGAGGTGACATTAGTGTGGCACCTGGATCTTCTCGTGGTAAAGAGTGACTTCCACTGAACTGGGTGCCCTTGGGACTCTGTTCAGTCACGCAGCTCCTTCTGCTGCACGTGCAGCTTCTGAGTCCTGCACATGCTATTGGGAATTGCTGACAACAAATTCACAAGGTATTAGTGAAGGAATAAATCCCGTATTGTTAAAATCTCCTGGATGAATAATTACTGCAGATAACACCGAGTGTTTATGCCTTTGCCAGTCATGGTGCCACTTTTTGACCGACTTCTAGAGCTGACTCTAACATTGCCCTCCAGCCCCTCTCCACACCCAAACCCAAGAACAACATCTAGCCTTGTCGGGAGTCAATCCAGGTGCTGTTTCCAGCATAATTTCTAGAGCCACCTCTAAAGCAATGTCTAGCACAATCTCCCACCTCTAAGGTGATTTATAGAAGAACCTTTGAACTTGCCCCTGGGTCGGGGTCTGCAGTCACTGACCCAACACTGCTCTGGCGTGAGTTAAGGTGTTGATCACACATGGAGCCAAGCCGGAGCTGCCTCTGGAGCCCCCCTGTGCTGGGGCCGCCTGCCAGCCCCCACCACCTCAGCTTTGCCCCCTGCCTCCTCCCTGGACGCTGGGCAGCAGGGCACGGGGGCCAGGAGGGCAGGGGGCAGCCAGCAGGGCTTACTGCAGTGTTTTTTTTCTTGTTCTTGGTTTTTTTTTCCCCGTCACTTGTGCCGCTCTCCCCGGGAAGCAGCAGTCATTTCAATGTGCGCTTTGTGGAAGCAGAGCTGTCTGAGCCCTTTAAGCGGGAGATGAGCTCAGGTAGAAGGAACGCAGAGAGCTCCTTTCATCAGCCAGGGCCCCGCCGGCGGCTGCGGGGCATGTCCGGCCAGTTATAAATGGATCATGTGTTGCTATTTTTAGCCGAGAGAGGATTGTAAATATAAAAGGGTATAAAGTGCAAAACTTAGCAACAGTGGCGTTTGTTTGCTTTTTTTATTTTCTTTTTTTTTTTTCCTCTTCCCCTCCCCGTTGGCAGGAATGTGTTTGGAGAGGAATGAAGTTAGAGCAGGAGCTTTGCCCGTGGACTTTGCACTGCTTCTATAGACAGAGATATATAGATCTGTATCGCCGGGCGGGGGAAGGGAACGGGCTCCTCTGGTGCTGTTTGAAGAGATCCAAAAGTGCAGCCTGAAATGAGATGGACGCGCTGGAGGGGGAGCGGGGGGACCCGGGGCGGGCCGGGGGGAGCGGGGCCGGCTTGGGGACAGAGTTCAGCAAATGGAAAACACTGACACGGGTAAAAATAGTAACAGCGGGGTTAAAAATAGCATCTGGTGAAATAAACGTGCAGTAACTCCTGAAACCCTCCTGGGAACTGCTCCCTCCCGATCCGCCCCTGCCCTGCTCCCCTCTGCGCTCCAGTCAGGAGCCCCAAAGCAAACCCCCTCAGCAGACTGAAACCATCAGAGCAGACCCTGCATTCTGCAGAGGACGAGCTCTGGGGACGTTTTTGACTATTTTTACGGATTTTTTTTTTTTGTTTTGTTTTGTTATTTTGTTTGCTGAAACTTCGCGCCAGAGAAAGGGGGAACAAATCCCTCTTTCTCTGAGACTGGCGCGGTCCTGGGACGGAGCAGTTAGGAGGTCCTTGGGGTTGTTTCTCATTTTTCCCCCCCTTTCCTTTTCACCTTTTTGGTGTGTTTTTGTTGTTGTGGTTTTCTTTTCTTTCTTTTTTTTTTTTCCTTTATTTTATTTTTTTTCCTCTTGCTGCTCTTGCTGTGGTTTTTTAGACCGTGTTGTCGCTCCTGGCCGTGCAGAGCTCGGTGCTGTCGCCCTGCCCTGGCCCTGCGCCCTGGCAGTGCCGGAGCCGCGGGGCAGAAGGAGCCGGAGCCCCCGGCCCGAGCTCCCCACACATGAGGAAAGGTGCAGGCTGTTCTCCAGGCACGGCGGGGTGGCAGAGGGAGGCGACAGGAAAGGATGGAGAGACCTTGAGGAGCTTGTTCTGTGGAGCAAAGGCTTGGCTGGTCCCTTCTCTGGAGGCGTTGAGGGTGGGAGGGGGTCAGGGAGGAGCAGGGGACATGCTCGGGAGCGCTGGTAAAAATCTCCTTCGAGATCTTTTAAAGCTCTGGCTGTAAATGTTCCTGTTTTGACTGGACCTGGGTAACTGAGGCAGAAACAATTGTGACAGACAAGGCAGACGTGGTGTTCCTGAAGCTGCCCCGCCACAGGACAGGGACAAGCTGGAAGCCCTGCAGTTCAGAGGCAATTACAGTTCAATCAGATTATTTTCTTTTTTTTTTTTTTTTTTCCTCCCAACCAAGCAGCTGGAAATCTCCACGTGGCTTTTTGTTGCCCAGGCTGAAGGGGGTGGGTGTTTCAGGGGTGCATTTTTCACACCTCCTCACGGGGCAGTTCTACGCTGGCTGTGATGGGGGAAATGCCCTGGCAGGCTCTGCCTGTGGGATTCCGGGCGCTCCCCTCCAGAAAAACTGGGAAAGCAAATGTGATTACAGGGCTGTCTGTATCGAGGCATTACTGATGCATCTGGACGTGGTTCTCGATGCAGGTTGATGTCTCCCTGTTTTCCCAGGTGTGGTGCAGCCCTCCAGGGTGGTGCCAGTGCTGGAGGTGAAAGGGAGGGCGTTTATCTGGTAAAACGAGAAAGGAGGAGAATGTCTCTAATTGTATTTAGCTGGCTTAACCCTGAGCATTTAATTTTTTTTTTCTTTTTTTAAGGATTGGACATTCCACAGCTTGTTTCTCTAGATCATTTTAAATTAGTTTTGATGTTTAAATATATTTCATATGAAGCCTGTCTAAATCTTTTAACCAGTATATTTTTGAAAGCACAAGAATGCTTTCCTTTGATAGAGTACCTAGAAAAACCCTTTTTGTATTTGAGCAAAGCTGTTTTGTTTTTAAATTAGGTTATTCCAATCCTTCTAATTTGATCATTTCAAATTTGATTCAGCACACAAAAATGATGCAGAAACTCCTGTTATGAATCTAAGCTGAACACTCATTTTCTTATCAAAATATTATTATCGAAAAATATTAGTCATTCTTCTTGGCATAGTAAACAAAGAAACATGTGGATGTGTTAATTTATTCCAGACCCAGAAAAGAGGGATAGTTTATATAAGTAAAATAAATAATTCTTGACTATTTAATAATTGGATCACTTCAACAATAGTTGACTAATAGTCATATGTCTGAAATACATCTTGCCCATTTCTATTCTTCAGGGGATTTAATACTTAAAGAATGGTTTTCTTTTTCCAGGGACTGACATTTTAAAATTGTTACCTTTTTACATACTTAATAGTAGTTGTCTTTCATAACTTATGAGGTCAGAACTAGGGGGAAAAAAAGCTCAAATGTAGTTGAAATTAATCCCCTGGAAGTATGCAAAGAAATTAAACTGAGATGGTAAATCGTGTGAAGGAATTTAAGATAAGCGAGCACAAGATAGAGTTATTTTACAAGTGTATTATTTACTGCCTTGCATAGGTAGAAAAGATTTGGATTCCCAGAAATGCTGATGTGTTGATGTGTCATTTATTGGTTTTGTGGATTTTTGAATGGATTTTTGAATTATTCACATCTAATTCCAAATTGCATTGGTGGCATGGGAGTGAAAGTAAAAAAAAAAAAAAAAAAAAAAAAAAAAAAAAAAAAAAAAAAAAGTGAATTTTTTCTCACTACTATAGTATAAATGTGCCAAGCGATAGCATGTGAAATTCCTGTATTCCTACATATGGTTCTGCTAACTTGTTAGCATTGTTCAATTGTTAGCATTGCCTGTTGAGTTGTTTTGCTCCTGTTTCTAACTGCTTTAACACTTTGTTATGTTTTCCCAACTTGGAGAACACAGGTGGCATGTTGGTAATTGATAACAGCTAGCTGAGATTTAACTCCTGGGAAGAGGTTATTTTAAATAACAAAATTCCATATTTGTATTTTTTCATTTGCCTGAGCTTTAAAGAAATCAATCCTGTGATTGTTGCTTGTAAGTAATAAAATTTAACCCTCCTCATGCTAATGGTTTGAGGGGGAGGATACTGTTTGTTCATAGACTGCAAACATATACTGTGAGTGCTTAAATGCTCCCTTGGTATTTTACTACCCTCTAAAATATATTTTTTTATGTATATGTATCAGTATCTAAAATACATTGATAACTTCACATTTTATTTGAAAGGGATAACATATGAAAATATCAGATAATCTATTTGTTTTTAAAGAGGATATGTTGGAGAGTTTTGAGAACTCTCAAAAGTGAAAAATTAGTAATTTTTTTACAGCGTAAAGAGAACATCTCTGGAAAGTTACAGCTGAGATCTTGCAGCCCTTGTTTGTTCAGAATGATTTTTACAGAACTAAAATATTTGGATTCATGGTCGGGAATTCAATACTGTTCTCTAGAAACTTAACAGAAGAATTATATTTTGTTAGAAAAAACAGACAGTAATTGCAAACCCAAAAATCTCTAAAAAGAAGATTTTTACCATTTTTCCTGGTAAACTTTTCCTGTTGCATGGTATCACAATAAGGGCATAAAGGAAGGGGATTGAATCAATTTTTTTGATACTTGCATTTTTCCTTGAAACTTACCTCCCATTCCCTTCCCCTAAATGCATTCAGTTTGAGGTGGCATAAATAAAATTTGTTAATTTTAAATATTGGATAATATTTTTTCTTCCTCATTTGTACATAGATGAATAAGATGGCTAAAGTTAGTGGTTTTCAGAATTTTGATATATTGTATTTTAATTTGAAGTTGGTCCACTTTTTCATATAAATAGTATTACATTATTATTAGATAAATATACTTAATTTTATTAGCATTTCTACAAACTCTATGCTAAAAGGCATGGAGACATAGGAAACTGCTTTACCTTGAAGATTATTCTGTACCTTTATACTGGCTTAGTGCTAAGTCACCTTTGTCCCAAATGAGAACTGTTAAACATGCAATTGCAATATCTAAATTATGAGGAAAAGCAGGGAAATTGACAGCAGCAACCATGATTAGAAATTTGGGTATCTTAAATGATGGGAGAAAGTAATATCAAATAATTTCTTTTGTCACTCTGTAAAATTCTTAAATCTGGTGAAAATAAATTTTGTAGCATTTTTCAAAATACTAAAAAATGAACACAAGGAAAACTATTATTCTGGGAAGGTGTGGCATAGCATTTCTAAATAAATGAATGCAATTAGTGAGGTACTAATTATGACAATTGTTATTAATCCTTAGTGGGTTTTTTTACCCCTTAGGGAAAGTTAGTTAATTAAAACAATGAAAATGCTGAGGGTTTTTGGTGAGAGAAGAAGAACCCAGCTTAGTCCTGGGACAATTTAAATAGTAAAACCCACCAAAGCGTGTCTCAGAGGAGCAGCTCTGCCAGGAGATCTGCTCCCGCTTCTCCCAGTGTGCGACAGCAGGAGCAGACACTGAATTTTCTTCATGTTACAGGGGAGCACAGGAACATTGGGAGGCCCCTCTGGGTGGGGAAAGCTGGGGCTCGTTTAGTGCTTATTGTGATTATCTGTCATTTTTTGGCAATACCGGACCTGCTCAACTCTAATCCCTTTCTATTTATTTCAGTGTATTTTTAATCGTATTTTCTTGAGCGAGAGATGTAGGGAAAAGGAAGCTTGGCAAAAAAACTCAAGAGTATTGACTTGCTGTTTGCATATTTGGGAAGGATTCCCTTTGAAATACTTTGAAGGCTTTAGGAAACTGGAAAGGAAAAAGAAACATTTTACAGTAAAACCACTGATGTAATTAACATTTCTTACAGTGATGCAACGCTTTCAGTTACCTATATAAACATTTCCATGGTAATAACAAAACCAAGAGAGACGATAAACCTGCAGTTTTTATTTCTTCTGTCGGATTGTTCTGGTTCTCTTACTGTTTTGAGACAGAGTTTTCATTCTTGAAGTCTTTATTCTTCCTCACGAGCTCTGCAGCTTAATTCCTGCTGCGCAGGCAGGGAAGTTGAGGGAGAGTTGCTCGTGAGTCTCCTTCACATGGACAGCCCCCCTGGAAACCTGCAGAATATGAAACATGTGCCAAGAAGCTCAAAAGTCACGTGTGATTGATTTGCTTGATTTCTAACAACCGTGGGGAAAAAGAAAATGTAGTCGTGATCGTGTAGTGATTAATAGCGCTTGCTCTGGATTTCTTCTTTTTATTTCCCCTCTGCAAATCCCTTGCAGTCAGAAGCACAGGCAGGTATTCAGTGCACACTGCTGGTTTCCTAAAACATCCCCTCTCACAGATCTCTCCCTTAGGCAGCACAGGGCTGCCAAAGCAGGCTCCTGCGGAGTATCAAAGGGCGTCCCCTGCAAGGAAACGCGGCTTCTCCCAGCACTTTGACAGAGCAGCTGTCTGGCATAACCAGAGCTGCAGCTGGATAGTCCCAGCCCTGCTCATCCTGCTGTTTTTTGTGAGGAGTTTATAAATACACACTGCTGCTCGTGCAGTTAGCTGGGGTCAGGATTTTGTGGGCTGTTTGAGTCCAAAGGGCTCCGTGCGTTCCCAAACCCGCGCAAAAACCGCTCCCAGGCAGGAGTCTCCAGCTGCCGGCAGTGGCTCCTCTACAGTCCTGGCACAGCTTCCTATGCTTTCTATACGTTCAAAACAATAGAATATTCCCAACAAAACACGGGCAGCTGCCACCAGTGGTTCAGGAGTGTGGTCCTTCACCCTCCATCCAGGGCTCTGCAGCAGTGTGTTTGCTCAGATGCTCTCCCACAGCCAAGGGAGATGTTTGTTAGTGCTCATCCTAAAACCAGCCGCTCCTGGGGGCTCATGGATCACACAGGAGTGTGAAAGCTTGGCCCAGTGGGATCCCTTAACCTGACCCAGGGGTTTCAAGTGGAACTCCCTAGCCCAAGGAGCCTCCTAAGGGCTGTTTTCCCATGCAGCCCAAGCCCTGATGCTTCTGCTCAGACCTCAGCTTTGGGCATGGAAGTACTGGACGTACAAACACAACTGGATGGAAGGGTTGGAAAAATGTAATAGTTTTACTGAAACAGGTTTTGTCAAGCTGGCAAGTGAACCCAGTATGGAAATAATGTGGCTTCAGGCTTCTTGCAAAGCAGCATCACCCCAGAGCAGCCAGGGAGAGCCCAAAGCAGGAGGCAGGGTCTGCACGGCTCCGCTCGTGCCTGGGGAGCTGGTGCAGCAGCAGCAGCAGGTCAGCGTTCCCATATATGGGAAAACCCTGCTCTAATTTTTAAAGCTGTGTGTTGTGGCAGTGCTGAATATGGGAATTTTATAAGCAAAGCCGAATGCTTGTTATGTTCCTCTGGATGCCAGCATCTGGCACGCTGTCCCTGCGGCTGCCAACGTGTGCTTGCAGTCTCTGTGAAAGCAGGTTCCCAGTGTTTTCCCACCTCTTTAGGATTTTCTAACAGCTCTGTGAACAAGGGATGTGGCACAGGGGATGGCGTGCTGCTGAGATGCTCTAGAAAAGCAAGCGACCAGAGGGCCTCATACATGGGACATTTTGCATCAGTAGTTTGGTGAGAGGGCCAGGAGAGGCTAAGGATGAGCACGGCGGCAGTAAATGTGCTGGTTCAGGACCTTATTTGTTAATACATATTATCTTGGTATTATTTGGATTTACACTGAGCTCATCCCTTTACTAATCTGAGTGCTTTACTCTTCTCCAAGCTGTTGCTGGCTGCCCATACAGAGAGTAGACAAGCAGCCTGTCGTTTCTGTAATTCTTGTAATCTAATTACTGCCTGCCAGAGCAGCGAGGAGCTTCTGCTAAAAATCCATGATGTACTTACTGCCTTGATGCACATGTCTGATCTGGAGTAAGGATCAGCCGAAAATGTCCTGAGAGCTCCTGGGCACATCAGGAGGCTGAGATGCCTCTGGGGCTATGACCAGGGTTGAATTTTTCTCTTGGTTGCAGTTCACCTGTGTGTGAGACTCTTAACTACAGCAATTAAAAGGCTGAGGAAAATGGGAAGGACACAACCATGTCACCTTTAGGACAAGGTAGCTGTTTATGAACAAGATGGGCAGAGCTCCCCTCCAGGCACTACGTAGCATTTTGGGCGCTCTAAATCCACTCATTAGGGTTTCATGTTTGTGTGCTTTTAAAGTAAAAATGGAACATTAATTGTTATTTGTAAAGGGCTGGATTCTCACTACTGAACAGCTCAAGTAAAGTTAATTCATACAGTAGTTGCTTCACTCAGAAGAGGGTGAAGTTTGCTACCCTTGCCCTGCTGACCACTGTTATTTGAGCCAGCAATGTTCAGAAGTGCCTGGTGGTGCTGTTTGTGGCTTCTCTGGTGTTTATCCCTTGATTTGGGGTGGCAGTGAAAACTCTCCTTTGATGCCAGCCTGCCTACTTCAGTAGCAGAAGTGCCAGCCATGAGCAGGATGTGAATCTAGAAACTTTTTTTCTGAACTTCTTTAAAACCAGCCATTTTGCAGCTGTTCCAAAAACCCAGAAATGAACCCACCCTGGCCATCCTTGGCAGGCTCCAGTTATTGCCAGCACGTGCCCTGCTTTAGGGGCAGCACCTGTGGGAAAGTGCCATTTTCTCAGGAGCCGGAGAGGAAAACATTGCAGGTACTTCCTGGCTGGAAAAGAGGGATGCAGCAAGCAGCAGCTAGTTGCAAAATAGCCGCTTTAAAGCAGAAGCTGCCTCGCTCTGCCAAAGCTGAAGGGCCAGCCCCAGAATGGAATGCTTATAAAAATAAGATGGTAACCATGCAGCAGAGACAGAGAGAGACCAGGAAGTTTCAGTGTTACATACAGCATGATACTCGGCTTGGAAAAATATTGTCACAATTGTAGAGATACGGGCATGGATCCATAGTTGAAAGGCATAAGCCAGTACCTATCATTAGGGTGATTTCAATCTCTCATTTCCAATTTTGTCTCTGGAAGAAAACTCTTTTTGGCTTGGAAATTCTCATGTGAAATGTGTAGCCAAAGGAGATGTGTCTGGGGAAAAGTTTGGAGTAATTGGTTAAGGCTGGTTTTAAATTATAGAGGGGGGAAAATTTGTCTTATACCATTTCAAAACATAACAGTATATTGATTTATTTAAAAAGTTACAGGATGATAGATTTATTTTAGTTTAACCGTGTTGATATTTATGTGATGGTTTGGATTTTCAGCAAAGTGAAAGAAAGTGCTTCTTTCATGCAACCTGATGAGGAAATAAAAACATGACAGCGACTTTTGAAAACATGAATGTTGCAGCTTCTCGGTCATCGTGAAAAACAGTGGGATATCTTGGTTTTCAGTACTTAGGAAATCTTGCAGTCTGTACAATGAAGGTTTTTCTCTTTCTTTTTTTTTTATATTGGAATCTGATTCCTGTCATCTTGAAGACAGGCTATTCCTTGAGCTCTAATTACATCCAGAGAGAGAAGTTTCTGCTGGGACAGGGGTTGTAGAGATGCAAGAACTAATGTAAACTCTCTGACTTCATTCTCCTTCGGCAGGAGCCTCAGGGATGCTTCCAAGAAACCAATGTGGGGCACCAGAAAAGGGGACAAACCCAATCAGATTGTGCTGGGCTTACACTTCCCTTATTTGTGCTCTCAACTGGGAAGATGTTAAGTTTTAGCACTCCTCCAGGTTCAAAAATTATTTAGGAATATTTAGTCAGAGCGCTAGAGAGGGGGTGTACTACAATTCCTTACAAAATTGGGAAAAAAGTGATGGAACATTACTTAAGTACTCTCTCTGTCTGGTGCCCCCCCTGCCCCATGGAGCACACAGACACTGAATTTTCATCTTTACCCATTAAAGGCTACTTCAGCAACAAAAAAATCACTTTCCAGCTTTATAACAAAGATGACACCGCTGAAAAGTGAGTTGGGTGCTTTCTTTTGAGCTGTCAGTCACAGGTGAGCTGTGCCTTCTTGTGGGATCCTGGCAAGAAATAAATGACAGATTATTATTCCAACAGTCAATTTACTTTCCTCACTGTTTTGCTGTTACCACAGTAGGGACAGAGTGGTTCACCTCTGGGGTATTTAGTTGCAGGGCAGACAGTTTGTGTGGAGGTGGAGAGTATTCCACGTGCATTTTCCAGCATTTTATGCTTTGTCTTTAACCTTCAGCCCCCGAATTTCAGTGGAGCAGATGCACCTGGAGTGAAATCACCCCATGGGCTCTGGTTATTTGTGTTGTGTCAGGCTTTATCAGTGTCTATAAAAAATGCTTTTTCAGCTCTGCATGGGGTTCTGTGTGTGTTATGCTGGAGGTTTTGCAAATCCTACCAGTGCTGGGAAGCACTGAGAGGACACCCAGCCCTTGACTGCATTATTTGGGTCCAGCCGTCTTCTTTTGCAGCCCTGATGCTTGATAAGTGTATTGTTTTATATCACCAGACCCTGCTCTGGTTCTGTGCAAAGATTTTCCACTTCTGCTCTCCTCTATCTTTAAAAGATAAGGCTTTGAGAGCATTTTATTTATTACAAAGACCTTGGCTGACATGATTCATCTCGGCAAGCAGTGAAAAAAAAAAAAAAAGTATATATAGGTATTTTTATGTCACCTTTATGAGGTCTACCAAGAATGGGCACTCAGAGGTGGTACTTCTGTCAGAGATGTTTTTGTTTACTTTACAAGCAAGACAAAACTCTTTAGAACCAGCAAAAACTAGGTCTAACTCAAATAGTTTAAGTAAACAAAGATGTTTCTCTTCTGCGAGGAGGTAGATGTGTCTGTGTAAGGACATGGTCCCTATGGAGTCTGCCCTACCACAGAGTATAAATAAAAGGAAAAAAAAACTCAACAGTGGAAAATAAATAAAAATAAAATTTCAGGAGGTTTGTTGCTCTTGCCTGCGGAGTGTCTCATCGTCGGGACACGGTTGGTTGGTGTGTGCTGGATGCTGCTTCCCAACAGCATTTTCCTTCACTGCATCTCCCTGCGGGACAACAGCAGATTCCTGCTCTGCCTGTGTGACCAAAGGGTTTCAGTTTTCCCCCAAAATGAGCCGGGGGCACATGCTCATGACAGGAGCAGGTTGTGTGTCCCCCTGCCCCCGTAAATCTCTGCCTGGACTGAACCAAGGGGATATTTCAGCCTTTTTTATTGATGTAGTTAAAGGCAGGTGACCTTTGTTACTTAGCAGCTTTATTGTCCTCTGCTCCACCTCGGGTATCACCTGGACTTCCAGGAAGTAGATGAAAACATTTTGAAGCCTGCAGGACGGAGGTCATCTTTCAGAGGCATCCTAGGAAGTTTCTTTCCTGAGGAAAGGATTTTTTTCTCTTGTTAAGAAGCTTGTAGCTCAATTTAAACTTTTCTTTTTGTAGTCCATAAAGACAGGAGGAAGATGCTGTAGCCTGACTGCACAGCCTGCTTTGTATTGCTTGAAAACGAATTGTTTCCCTTGACCTCGGTGGGAGTTAGGATGAAGTTGCTGCAAAAGAATATAGCTTAAAATATAGAGGGTTATGCCTGCCCCCTTCTAAATCTGTGGTAACCACTAAGCTTAAGAAACTTCCTAAAAGGTATTTTGTAAGGAGCCTGAACAGTGGCAAGGACTGGTATTTTAATTTTAATGGATTACAATTTGTCTAGGCAGAAAATTTAATTCATTCCTGTATCAAGCTTTATTTTTGGCTCATAAGACCTAATGCCTTTAAAAAAAAGTCCAGTCTTGATTTAAAAGCTGTAAGATGTAATATAAATACTTTGAAATGCAAGCAGCAACATTAATTTATTTTTAAAAAGTAACAGAAAAATGTAATCTTTGTGATACTATCAGCATGCCAGATATCATATCACCTGAAACTTCTTGGGAGGTTTTCTTACAGCCCTGTTAGCTCAGACCATGCGGATTGTGGATCAACTTTTGCACATTTTTCAAGTCAGCAAGGCTGCAAACAAGGATTTAGAGACTGTAAAGTAGTAAAATCGCAAAGGAGAGGCAGTGGCGTTAGGGAAAAGGGACTCTGATATTTAGTTTCTTTTTCTTGGCATTATTTAGACTCCCAAATGACAACGTTTCTAATTTTCTAGCACAAAGGAGGCTTCATGCTGTTCACGATCTGCTGTAAAGTTCTAGTACAGATCATTCTGTATCCCAAACAATTTATCTAGTTCAATGATATTTTTATTTCACAGCTACAGTTTATAGGCCCTAGTCTAATAGCTGGTATTTTTGGAAACCTCCCGTTTATCTAACAATAAGAGCCAGGATGGAGTATCAGTTTCCACTTAGATTTTCCTGAATTCTCTCCCGTTAAATCAATAACATTATTTTTTTAGATTAAGCTTTCCTTTGCTTTTAAGGAGAAAGGCTAAAAAGGAAAAAAAATTAAAATCCTATTTAAAACAAACACTGAGACATTAAAAAAAAGAAAAATGCCATTATTTTCAGATAAGTTAAATAATCGGGGTGGGTTTTGTTACAACATTTACATCATAAAACGTGATTTTAATCAAAGGAATGTAACTGATTTACAGCATGCACTGTGAGTGCTGGAAGTACATGTGAGCAGGGCCATTGTAACTTTAGTTTGTGTACATCAGTCTCACGTCTTAAATCTGAGCTGTTGGGAGAGGGGCCGGGAGGCTGGAGAGGGAGAATCACATCAGAAAACTTTTTGACAAACTGACTTCCAGAAAATAACAAAGTGCTGCCTCCCGGTTTTCCATTAGTCCCCAGTACCTGAAAGGAGCTTTCTGCAGATGTATAATCATCGCAGTAGCACTTTCATTTCTGTCACAGAGGTCTAAATAAATGAATTGGCCATCTGCAATTAATTCACATTGTACAAATAGTTTGAAGACTGAGTCGTCTGTCTTCCGAACAGAGCGATCTATTTTTAGCTTCTCAAGCAAGCCTGTTTTGTGTTCTTTGTAGAGTCAGCGACATTCTTTCAATTTTTCAGCTTAATTAACACAAAAGAAATTGTAATCTGAGAAGGCAGCAGAAACAAGAGCCCCCTGAAAAGCATGAATTTGCAAGAAAGCAGAAGACGAGAAGCTTTGCAAAAGATAGATGGCAAAAAAAAAAAGGGAAAAAAGTTCCGAGCGGTTTGTGGCTTTTGGGCTGGACAGGGTATAGGCTAAGTTGTACATAGTTTGTTGGTTTACAGTGAATGGTCACAGGTTTCGCAATTAATTTGGGGTTCTTTATTCTGAAAATGATGAGGGCCAGAGAAAGAATGTTTTCACATGAGACAACAACTAAAGCAGAAGAACACTTGTGAACAAAGCAGATTTCTGTAGAATTTCTTACACAGGTCTGGCCTGGGTGGGAAGCTTGGTGTGTGTTCCCTGGATGGTTGAGGGAACACTGAATCCCTTCTGGATGGACTCTGCGTGCTCGCAGTTGTAGATAAATCATTATTCCAAGCTTAGATATATTCATATACATGCGATTTTTATTATAATCTTCTCTTGATAAATGTAAAAATATCCCCTGCAACACAAGATATATTCTGTACTCCTTGAGTTAGAAAATTTGTAGTGATTGTTAGAGAGAAAGAAGGCACCACTCACTGCTCACAGGGATTTGATTTAAAATGTTAGTGCTCAGTAAAAAAAAGGGAATGAAAAGCTGAAAAACTCAGAACACCAACTACAATCAGTGAATGTTCAGGAGTGCTTTGAAGTAACGAGATTTCTGTGCCTGCTGGCAAGTGCTTTTTTGTTTTAATGCAATACTCATAACATAAATAGACAGCATTAGCATTTTTTGCTGATTTTAATTTGCTGTGCACTAATATTATTCTTGCATAGCATGTGAGCTCCCCGAGTACTTATCTTTCTAAGGGTCCGTTTGTGGGTGCTTGTCTGAAATAGGCAAACAAAAGGAGGAACAATCCTAAACACTCAGCCTCCCCTCTCTGAATCCAGGGAAAGAGCTTTTGAAAGGCTGAAATACAGCTCCAAAAATCTGGTGTGTGCTGCAGCGCAGGGAGCAGGGACACGAATTCCTGCATCAACGGGTGCAGCCGTAGCCTTGTGTTCCAGAGTCACAATTTTAGAATTGTCTAAAAATACAGCAAAGTTCCCAGTGGTAGCCTGCTGTTGTAGGTGTGGAAATAGAGTCACCTCAGGGGTTCAGCTGGATGCCCTTGCTGATGATGTACCTTCATCTGTACCTTCTGAAATCTGGTCTCCAAGTGCTTTTGGAAACTATTCCGCAGACATCCTGAGGATCAGCTTTTTGTCAGGTTCCTTCCCGAAACTGTGTCTGAAGAAGTTGTATTACACATCACAGGGGAAAAAAAAGATGCAGAAAAATGGTTTGTTTAATAAGCTGAACTTAGTTCCCAGAACTGTAAGTACCTTTGAGTGTATCAAGTTAAAGCAGAAGCCATGACTGGCTTCTGATTAAAATACAATTAATTTTTCAGTTGTTGCAGAACTGGGCTCCTGCAGGATGCCACTAACCTCTCTAGCTCTGATCAGTTCTGCAACACCCGAGCCTTTCCTCCCAAATTAAGTGCTGGGATAGATTCCTTTCACTGCTGAGGGTTTGGATGACTGTATCCTTGTTTTTCCTTTACTGAAGAAACCTGCTCTATTTCCCCTCTGTAAATGAAAAGTGCTGTTAGTGGGGAGGAGGAAGAACATCCACGTTCTTGCTAAGAAACAATAAGAGAGTTACAGAGCTGTGGCAAAGCCCCTGTGGAGGATTGAGGAGGTGTGTGACTGGCAGTGATGCTGAAAATGAATGGGAATGGTGAGCAGTGGGACATTGGTTTGCTCACCTGGAAACTCGGAAAACCCGAATAAAGTAACTTGTGTCATTAAAAGCTGCCTTACTCGCTGTCACTGATCTTCCCAGTGCCAGACTGATACACAACCCTAACTACAGGTCCTGTAAAAGCCATTTATCAACGCTGAAAGTTGGTGATGAATATTAAACACTACCAAAAAATCAGTTTGCATCCCTTTGCATGAATTTGCGCTACGAATTTTTCCCACAGAAAGCTAAGGGAAGTAGAGGGAACTGTCAGTATCATCTTTTTCAGTGTTTGTAACAGGCACACCTAATCAAATCTAATCTAATTAAACCTGGGCTTTAATTATTGAGTTTCAGTTGTAGGAGTATTCCATTCTGAGCAATATGCCTTTTAAGTGCTAAATGCACACATACTAAGGTGTTTGAAAGGCTTCACTACTTCGGATGGTTTTTCTTTTAAGGGTTTGTGGGTATTCATTGAACAATTCCAGTACATTAAAAACAGTAAGATAGGTTTTCTGTGATTTTTGTGCCCTTAAAGTTGAATTTTTGGATCTTTGCTGAAAGAAAAGTAAACTTATTTTTTTAAAGGACATTAAATACTGTAACAAAACAGGAAGTATGTCCTAAAGTGTTTGTTTTAAGCGCTGTAAGAAAGTCTATTTAAGGATCCTTCTGTAAGGATGTAAATTATGAAATACCTATTTAGTGTAACAGTTGTAAAATATGTGAGGTAGTCAATCATACCTTTGGCTTTTATACCCAGCCGGGTTACCTGCCAACATAAACAAAGACTTGAAGGCTTATTTTTTAGAAGTTTCAGACAGAATCCAGTGAACCTTTCACTTAATTCATAATACCGTAAATATTAATTATTTCTAAAAATAGTCAACCAAGACTGTAATTTCTAAAAACAGCATGAAGGTATCTTCCACTCCGTCCATTTTATTCACGTATGATCCTCAAGTAAATAAAATATTTCCTTTTATTTATTATTTTTTTTTTTTTTAACTCAAGACACAGTCTGTTGATCATTTCTTTAGAAGGTCTGCACCCAGTGTGTTTTCTGTTGAGTCATAAGTTATGTCTGTAGACCACTGCATTGTTAAATAACAATAAATACCCTTTGCTGCTGAATCACCCGTGGGAAGGACGGACACAGCACCCGGGCTGCGGGCACTGAAGCAGAGGGACAGAGTGCTCCACGTTGTTAAGGTTTCGGGAGAATTCTTTAGATAACTGGCTGTCCGCAGTCCTTCTCCATGCTCTTAGCCCTGACAACAGGCCCCTCAAGGGAACGGAGAGGAGCTTGTGCTCACACGGCTGCGATCAGCTGGGAGCTGACCTTGCGCCGGCAGTTCTGCACCGGGCTCCTTGCAGGCACGGCAAGGAGCGGTGTCAAGGCCCGTGTGACACGAACATTGCAGCCAGCCTTGAGGAACTAAAGGAACTAAAGGAACTAAAGGAACTAAAGGAACCCCGCTCTCCCCGCGGGGAATGCCCAGGAACCCGAGCTAGACGGTGTTACCCCATCCGTTCGTGCGCTTCGCTCCCCGCTCTTGGAGCTCCCCTCGCTCCTGAGGGGCTCTGCCAGGAGGCTCTTAGCTCCTTGAGAGGTCCGTGGAGAATACAGGGAAGAGCTTCCCCTGCTTGGCATTTTCGGGTTTCATACGTATAACAACGTGAGTTTTCCTCGTAGTAATTCTCTTTTCTGCCGGTTAGGAGAACTCGAGATTGCTCACCGCCTCTTGCCGTGTTGCTGCAGAGCCCGGCAGGCAGCAGAGGGAGCACCACAGTCCCTTTTTCCAGTGCCATGGGACAGCGGCGCTAATTGCGTGTAAAACAGCGACCAGAAATGGAAGGAAGAAAGAGAAGAGTGAAAGACATCTTGGTTAGCAGCATACTGGAAGTAGATGAAAGGGCTGGAGGGAACAGGGTAAATGCCTGATAATTAGGGAATGAGGAGCTAAACGTGGCCTCTTAATATGGCACGTGGCAAGAGGCCAGATCTGTTAGCTCGTAGATCTTAACCTGCTTCCAATATTTGGTGTTGAGCAGGATTAAAAACCAGGAGGGGAGGTTTTGTTTTGGGTTCTGGTTTCGACACCGATGGAATCTCCTGAGGAGCAATTTTAGTGCCGTGGCATCCAACCCCAGATTCTCGTCTTGTGAGACCTTAGGATCCAGGCCACAACTCTCTACAGAATAATGTGAGGGCAGCTACAAAATGTAGTTAGGAGATCGTGGCTCTCTGGGAACGAAATGTATCATTGACAACTGATATTCATCTCAAGAAGAGTGAGAATTTAGCTTCTACTCCTGATTTAAAATGTGTAGCATCTCCAAGGTATCATTTTCTCATGCTCTGCATTAGACGTGTTTATGCAGTAACAGAGCTAGAAGAAGTTTCTAAAATATAAGTTTTCTTAGCAATCAACTGCATTAATGACTTTGTTATATCTGAAGATATAAATGAAAGTGACATTTATGTAACAGATTTTCCAGTCTAAAAGCCAAAGTCTGCTGGCTAAAAACACTCAGAAGGCTTTACGATGAAAAATTATAACAATCAGAGGTTAGATGAAATTTAGAGAAAATGTAGGGTGAGATGGGTGAATCTACTGCTTTTTCATTGTTTTTTTCCAGTGGAATGACTTGATCTGAAGTTAACTTTTTTCGACTTAATGAAGCTTAGGTAGTTCGTAGAAAAATAATTCAAACTGCTTATTTTTGAAGCTTTTTTAATAAGAAAACTTCAAAGAAGTTTGTTTTAGAGTAGTATTCGAGTAATGCAGGTAAGGTAGTTAAAAATTCCCTCACTGAAATGTAGTTTGAAAAATAAAATTTCATGGCACCTATACAAGTATTTCTATAGATCCTTATCTGTAAGAGCAGCAACATATTTCTTTTTTTAATTAAAGATCATTATAATTGCTAATGTATGATTGTTTGGGGGCATATGTGAGTCAAACTGTGGTTTTGAGAACACAGTTTTTGAGAACACCTTCACCAGATCCTTCGCCCCGTGCTGTAACGTCTGTGCTGAATTAAAATACAGGTTCAATGTTGGAGATGCCCTATGTCCTTGCCAGGGAGAGGAGCACCTCCAAGAGGACAAATGAGAAAGCTGGGAATCATCTAGGACAATTGGGGAAAAGAGTTCTGTAAGATGTGACCATTTTGCAGAGAAGCTGATCAGCAGTTCTGGAAAGGAACAAAAACAAAAAACAAAACAAACAAAAAGAAAAATTTGAAGCCAAAGCAAAGAGGCAGAAGAAGTTTTCTAATTATTTAGGGAATAGGCGCTGTCTCGCAAAGAAGTAAAACTTTCTAGACAGAGAGGAGGCAGAATCATTGTTGCTAGGAAAGGCATAATCAGGCTAAGAGGTGAATTCAAGCCTGTTTGGTTTTTTCCGTGTATTTTTGCCTTGCTTATGCATTTTTGTTAGCTTTTTAATGGTTTTGGAGGGGCAAAGTTGGGGTATTTTTGAAGACTTTGGACTCTGTGTTCAAGAGGTTCCTTTACTAAGTCTGTATTGCTCTCTTATCAGCCCTTTAAGGACACTGTTGGAAAACCAGAGGTTCTCACAGATAGTAAACCTTACTGAAACATACTGAAAAACCTGTCTCCAGAAAATTGTTCTCCAAGTGTTGATGTGCTTAGATAGTGGCTTTCCATCACGGAGTGCTCTTCAGCTCGGGTCTTCAAAGGTAGTGATTCATTCTGTGATGTGTATCTGTCTAGACATGAGAACTTGATGCAATAAAAAGGTTTCTTGGGTATTAAGAGACTGTAACAATTACATAATTGTTGTTAGGGCAGGAGGTCTCAAGCCATGGAAGGTTATTTCTGTCATGTCTTGTCCCACCTTTTCTTTATGCAGATCAGTTTGAAGTGTTTGCCAGTGAACCTCTGTCCTTCTGCCACTTCTCACCTGGTCATTGCAGACTTCATACTGATGCTTCCATAAAGAGACCTGCTTGAGGACACTCTTTGGGGTAGTGAGATCCTACAATCCATTTTTTAGCTGGTGGAAGCGCTGCTTCAGCACTTCACATTCTTAATTCCGTGATAGAAACTCAGTTTCAACCCTCTGGTAACAGGAAATCTTTTATTCATCCTTGGGCAAGGAATTTCTTAGAATTTTTAACTTTACTCTTGAGCAGTTGTAAGCTTATACACAGCACTGAAAAAGAGCATTCTTGCAAGTTGCTCCTGCACAGTTTGGTCTCGTGGCTGGTGTGTCTTGGATTGGGTCACTGTCCTTACACCCAGCAGCTCTTCCTGCCTTCCCTCCAGTGCAGCCCACACTGACCCACAGAGAGTCAGAAGTCAATTCTTTCTAGCCTGCTCTCTTTCCTCCAAGCCAGCTTTTAGGGTGGAGAAGAATTGGTTCTTTTTATTTCTGTACTGAAAGATGGTCTGTGCTGGTCATGGTGGTTCTTTCTCCTTCAGGCCATTGTCGCTCAGCTGGGTACAGAGTGCTTTGATCCACCATGGAGGGTATGATACCAAACAAATGTAAACAAACCTTATAGCCAAAATTATGTTTGCAAAATAAAACGTGGTTATAATTTTCATGGAGAACTATTTTTGGTGTGTCACAATTGCCTTGGTCCCTTTTGCCTGCCAGATTTGTGAATTTATAAACTCCTTCACTGGTCTCCTTCCCTCTCCTCACTCGAGGGAAGGAAAACCAGGAAACTGAAACTCCATTTTTCTTTCAAATGAGTATTAATGGCAAATGTTAGGAGGTACTTGCTCAGCTTTGTAATAATATACATGTCCATTTATGAGATGGTCCAGACAGAACAGAGGATTAGGAACACAGAATTTAAGACTGAATTTGAAAAGGCAGCACAGGAACTTCAGCTCCCAAAATATCCTCTGAAAGTTTTGCTTTATTTCACACTGTCGGCCAGGATTCTCCTTACAGCACCACAATATTCATAATAAAGAAATAAATTAAATCCACCCCTTCCTGTATGGCTAACAACACACGGCACTGTGCATGCTCAGCACATGTGTAGTGTTGATAAAGAGACATTATCAAGCCTGAAATCATTTTAAATAAAACAAATAATGTGGCTGCCCAGCACTTCCTCTGGATGTATTTCCTTGGACAAATCTTCCTTAACTCTCACATGCATGGAGTTAGTATATATATCCTTCAGTAACACCGATTCATAGAAAGAATGTTTCAGACTCACTGTACAGCTGTGTGTTTTATATATAGGGTGTGAAGTGCAGCCCTACAGGAGGGCCCTGCCTTAGGGACTGCCAGGGCTGGCGGGATCTGGCATCCTCCAGGTGCCCCGTGGCACAGGGCTGCAGGGGACAGGAGTCCCCTGGCTGTCCCCCCAGGGCTGGGGCTGAGGGCAGGGCACGTTACCAGCCACCCTCGTGTTTTATGGGGCTGCAGAGGTGCTGGCAGCAGGCTCGAAGCCATCACATCCCCTGCCCCTTGCAGCATCCTCGGTTCCCTGGATGTTCCAAGGGCTTTCCATCAAACGTGGGAATGCTGGCATGGCTGTGATCCCACTGAGCAGAGGGGAGGGGGCTCGCTGTGATTACTGGGGGATTTTGGGGAGCTCGTTCCCTGGGGATGACACCCGGGGTGGGTCGAGGTCCAGGCTGGAGGGAGCTCCTGGCCCCAGAGCTCCGGGGGCTCGGCCGCGCTCGTTCTCTGTTTGCACAGCAGAGACGGAGCTGTAAAAAGCCGATTGCTTCAGAAGGGAACAGGTCACAGTTAGACAAGGGAGCAATGGAAAAACAAATTCGTTATTGTAACACCAGAGAGCATAAAGCAAACTGGGAGTGACCTGCAGAAGAACACGGCGCTGGGTTCTGTCCTGGTGGGTGCTTCATGGTGGGCAAAGAAAGACTGAAAAGTGTGCAGGCTTTTTTTTTTTTTTTCTCTTTCTGTTTTCAAAATAAAAAGTATCTTTGTCTGGTACTTTGAATGTGGCAAGCATGCTGGTTCTAGCTTTCCCTGGTTTTGCTGGAGGGCCTGTGCGAGAAGGACTTGACAGAGTACTAGCAGCTTTCTCACCATTTTCATTTAAGGAAAACAGCATTAAGATTTTGAATAGAGCCTATTTTATTTTTATTTTTTTTTCATGAAATGTTGCTGAAAATGTCTAAGTTTAAGAGGTGTTAAGAAAAGGAAGACAGACTAGTAAAAAAACTTGCTTCCTTTTTGAATGATTATTTGATGATGAAACGTAGCAGAAGGGCTTAAAGGTCACCAGTGAGACCAGGGCCCCTTGGTTCTCAGTGCTGTGCAGACATGTCGGAAGCAAACAGCTCTCAACCTGTAAGAGAGAGGCAGATAAAAGATAGCTGGACAAAGAGGCACAAAAAAGGGAAGTGGCTCGTCCAAGGTCACCCACGGATCGGTGGCTGTGCTGGACTGAACCATCTGCAGTAGATCAGGTCTCGTGGATCCTGTTCCCCTGTTTGATCCCCACGCTCATCTTGTCTCCATTCAGTTTGTGAGTGTGCAGACAGGTCTGATCATCCCTCAGCTGGGTCCACAGGAGGGGATAATCCTTCACCTCTGCTGGTTTTAATGTGGCAGAGGCAAAATCCAGTGTTGGACCACGGGATCTGACCCAGCTCCTGCCTGCTTCCCGCAGCCCTGGCTGTGGATGTCTTTCCTGGCTTTGCCTGAGATAGAGCAACAAGGGAAACCTTTCATTGTGCACCTAAAGCCTTGGAGACAATCAGTTGGTTCATATACATTTCTAAAATCTAACAGACATAAAAAAACCCCAAACCACCAGAAAGACTTTTTCATTGCAAAAAAGGGTCTAAATTCTGCAACTGCCCTAGGGCGTGTGGGGCACTCTAATTTAACATCAAGGCACTTTAGACGTAATGGTGCTGTTGGTTTGCCAGACAGACAGATTCTTCCAGGAAAAACAGGGTACAAAAGACCCCTATTCTATAACTGTGTCAGTATGTAATCTTAGGACCTAGACTTGACATTTTTTTCATCTAAAGGAAAAGATGGGAGAAAATACCCTTTTTCAAAAGGAATACTTTTAGGCCTTTAGCAATGCCGAGACAGAGTAGCAAAATCACAGTCCTGTTTTCCTTGCAGATCGTCTCTAATACCTCCTGGTATTGAGAATATTGTGGTTTGCTAGCACTAAAATGTAAAGTTATTTTGAGCATGAAAGCCTGGACGTCATCCTATTTTAAAAAAAAAATGTTAAAGAAGGAGAGGAATGTTTACAGCGCATTAAAACCTGTGTGACAACTTAGCAAGAACTATTTTAACAATCCTCTTATTCCCTTTCCTGTTATGCGCCGTAAAATGAGAATGCAGAGTCAGTAATAAATAATATTGGCATGGAGGGATGGCTCACGGTGCTCCCGGAGTCAGGCTGGGTCAGGCTGAGCCCAGCTCTCCCCCTGCTCCAGCGGGAACCTGGAGCTGGGGAGGTGAAGGCAGGAGCCTCCTCTCCTCTGCTGACCCCCGGGCAGGAGAAAAGCTTGGGAGTTTTGTGCTTCTTTGCAGGAATTAACTATAACCGGTATTTAGAAAACAGCCTCTGCCACAGCTGCCTCCCTGGGCTTTGGGATCCAAACGTAACAAGGATTAAAGCAGAATATTTCTTTATACAAAAAAAAAAAAAGTTTGCAGGCAGGGGTAGGTTTGCAGTGAATGTTGACAAATACTGAAACTGAATATGAGAAAAGACTTGTTCCAATTCTTTTTTTTTTTCTTTTTTTTTTTTTTTTTTTTTTTTTAAATCAGCATTCCATATGTGTTATGTGGAGAGCTAGGATGTGCTGCTACTTCTGTTACATAAGAGGGTGGGTTTTTTTTTATTTTTTAATAAAGTGGAGTGCAGAATGCGTGAGAAGGAATACCCAGAAAAAGAACTACATGAAAATAAGAAAAGCTACTAAGTGAAAAGCTCTTACTCAGTATGTTATTTCCATAATTCCACTAGTTCCTTAAAGTCTCTTTTTTAGTGTTTCTGAGGGAAAGCCTCGAAGTGAAAGGAGGGGAGGCAAGGTTTTTTTTTTTCCTTTGGTTTAAAGGAAGATCTTGGTTAATTCTATTAGTGGACTTTGGGCTTGTTTTTATTTAAAAACAAAACAAAAATCCCTCTCAAGTTCAGAATTTCTGTATGGAAAAATTCTTCTTCTTTGCCAGGGAGGGAAGTATCTCCTTTTCATTCTGTTTGTTTTGGAGTATCTGTAGTTAAGTGTTTTGTGTTTGTTCTTTATTGAATACATTAGTGGTGCATTAATTCCCCCCTGACAATGCTCGTTTCATTGCACTCACTCCTTCCCATCTGACAGACAAACTTGTCCTTTCACGTGATGATCCTGCTTTGCCCTCCCAGGGTTTGATTGCGAATGGCTGCATTTCCTACCTTGTTTACCTCTGAATGCTCTTTAAAGTGATTTTTGTTCTGGCCCTCACAAAGGAAACAGATGAAAAAAAAAAACCAAAAAAGCCCCACATTGAATTCTTGCTCCAATTCCAATCTGTTTGCTTTGGTTTTCTTTTTTAGATTATTGTTTGGCTTTAATTTGTTTGTTTCTCCTTTAAACGGGCTTGAGATTACTCAAGGGTTCCTTGTTCAGCAGGTCAAAGGGTAATTTGGAGACTTTGAAACCGTCTCCCTTTTTATCACCACGTTTCGTTCTTCCCAGAGTCCAAAGGATTTTCAGGACGATAGCTCCAGCTCGATAGCTCGTGGAGGATGGCTCCATCTAAGGAAAACGTGAGCAGCAGACCTGAGTCACTGCAAGAAGCCATGGCAGCTTTTCTTAGATGAAAAAACCCCACTGATCTAAGTCTAAATCAGAACCTTAATTAATCTTCATCTGTAACTAAAAGATTGAGTTTACTGGGGATTAAATACATTGCGGTTTATAGGTTTGATACTCAACTCGGCCCAGGATGGAAGCCCTAAATTTAACTAACTGCAAGTCAGAGAGGTACCCATACACAAAAATATACAGTGTGTGCTATTAAAAAATGTGCTTTAACTGAAAGAGTCAATCTGTTCCAGAGTTAATCTCTGCTTTTATAAGAGGAAGGTCAGTTCCAGCTTCGTAGGACAGCAAAATTAAGCATGGGGTGACGTAGGCTCCTTAACAAAAATCCAGGTGTTGCTGTAAGAACCATTTGTGTCCCCCAGGTTAACTGAGCTCTGTGTCCTTCCATGGAAAAGACGCGCTGAAAATATGCTATTTCCTACAAAGAGAAACAAAGGAAATTGCACAATTAGATCAGCGCTGTCGCTTTTACTTTTTGAGCTGCAAATTTTGTCCTCTCTGCTGTGTCTCCTGAGCTGTGGTAGGGACTGGAGTAGAGGCTGTTCCAGAGGTGAGGAAGGCTGACAGCCTCCTCAGAGGCTGCAGTGCCATTTCAGCCCAGTTGCTAAGGGATGCTGGAGCGAGATGTCGTCCGTGCCTTCTCTTCCAAATGAGCACATTGGCTTGGTCACAACTCCACCCCCACAGTTCACAGCCAAAAGTTTACGAGGTCACATCCACTGTGGTCAGCGAGAACCCCTGAGGAACTGCACAACTATCCCATCTGAAAATCAGTTAACCATTCCTTCTTTACGGGAGGCACCCAAGTGCTCAGTGCCTTCAACTCACTAACAAATGTGAATTATTTGCAAGAGGAAATCAGGGTGTTTGTCACCTGGAGGGCTTGGGAGGAAGCTGTGGGGTAAGATGGGCATCTGATCTGGGTCTCATAATCAGCTGCAAATACAGAGAGCAACTCGAACGAATTCAGAGCCTGACTCTGGTCAATTTAAAATAAAACTGATGCAAATCAGAACTGTAAGCAGAAGTTTTTATCCATTTAGTTAAAAAGGTAAAAGAACAGAACAACACGAAATAACGTGTCTGAAAAGCCTTTTTTCAACAGACTCAGAATCTACTCTGTTAAGGCAATAGTTTCTCCAAAACCAAGTCTTGCATCTACATTTCCAGGCAATGTTTGTGAATTTTACAACAGTGTTTGTTTGTCTTTTACCTATACAAGTGTGAATATCCTCATGCACAAGAAGGGAGACTACCACAAGGAAAATGCATCAAAATACATGTAACAGTCTGTCAGAGATAAATATATTAAAATAGGGAAAAGATAGTATTTTTCTTGAGATCCTCTTGAGTGATTATATCAGCAGGTATTACATATAAATCTTAAAAGGACAGAAGTTCATGTGTATAGGGTGGGGGAAGCATAAAAGATGTGAACTTTTCAACAAGTTCTCTCTCCTACTGCTATTGATAGTCTGCTTCTACTTTCAAGTTCAGATTTATTTACAGGATTAGGATATTGTTACAAATCCTTTTTTAGTTTTAGGGACCAGAGGGTAGATTTTGGGGCAAAAGCTGGGGAGGGAAAGTGGAGAAAATAATCGCAGTAAAATTCCTCTTTCAAAAAAGAAATTAACAAAATTGAGACCTGATCAGTTTCATTAGGATGTAATAGAAATTAGGTCAATAGGACTAAAAATCCATTAACTAAAGCCATCAAGTGGACTGAAATGGATTATAGATACAAGGAACTTTTACACACCCTCTTTTTCTCCCAAATATTCCACTGAAATATTATTGCTTTTAATTATCCTGCTACCTCTCCTTGTGAGATCTTCTCTGGTTTGGGAAGTGAAAAGAACAGAATGTTGGTTCACATTGCCAGCCCCCCTGTTCTTTTTGTGAAATCCTTGCCCTGAGATGCATGCTGGTGCCTCAGAATCTTTGTATTTACTTTAGAATGAAAAATAAAAACCAACAGCCTCTATTCTATCCACAGTGCTATATTCAAGCACAGAAGGAATATCTGTGAATCTGAATTAAATCTGTAAGCGTGCAATGCTCACAATCTTCTGTGTGCAACCTTGTATTTCCCATTAATTAAATTAGTGCAGGATTGAATCAATAGCCATAAGTCTTCTGATGTCCTTTTACAGGCATTTCCACGTTCTTGTCACCTTACCTTTTTGGAAAAGAATTTTCATTTAACACGCAGCAGTGTCCTTTAACACCCTATTCTCGAGCTTCAAACAGTTAGACTTTTATCACAGAGGCACTATACCCATACATATAGTTATTTTTATCTTTGCATTATTTGTTCCTAAGGCTGCACGTTCTTCAGAAGTGAGATTTAATTTTATGGTGAGTCAGGGGTCAGGTTGTGCCTGCACTCACCCTTCTGATGGCAGCAGTCTCGTGAAACTCAAGTTCATGAATTTTTACAAGATGGAAGCGAATGGAACTAGTTCCAATAAGAAACACAATTTATTCTAAAGACACATTAGCAGCATTATGTTATTTAAACAAATGGAAAAAGAGTGAGAACAGCTAATGTGTTGGTATGCTCACTCTTCAAACCATGGGCTTCTAATCAGGACAGCACTGAATAAACTCCTGGCAGTTCGCTGGGTTTGTGAAGTGCGGGTGGTGCCTGATGTCCTGAGTCCTGGCATATTCCAGAGAGAAAAAAACAATCTGTAGTTGCTGATAGGTTACACAATGTGGGAGTTTTCTTTTTGTTTCATGTAGCTTTTGACACTTTCACACTTTAGTAACACTTGTAATACAAGGAGCTAATTCTTAATTCTGTTGTAAGTAACTGGGAGCTTTGTGAATTAGCTGAGCGTGTTTTTGTTTTTCAGCTACCTCCTGCTTTGCTCAGCCTAAAGACAGAGGCACAAGGTATCTACAGCAGGAGGGCAGTGACTCCTGTGGGAGTTTAACCTCGCAGAGCCTGTCCCAGTTCCTGCTTGGGAAAGGATGGATGTGCACTCCTGGACAACAGCATTTACACAGCCATGACTCCCTTGTCCACGGATGCTTTGGCATATTTACCCACCCCATTTCCCTATACAGGCATTGTTCACTGAGATTTTAGCCTTTTGTATATCTCCTACAATAACTTTTGTTTGTGTATTCCTTCATGTTTGGAGCTTGAGATGGGCTCCCTTCCCCCCAGCTGGGACACGGAGGGAAGCAAAGCCTGGAATCTCTTCATACCTTAAACCATAAAAAAATTACGAGGTTTTCTAATTTTCAGTCCAGATTCTGCTTTCTGCCTTTATGCAGAGTCCTTTATGCCTTGTAAACCCCACAGTTAAATATATATTTTAATATTGTGCATTACATGGAAACTATACAAATAACTAACCTATAAAAGACACAAGGAATTATTGCCATCTTTTCTTCAGATGAATCTGGGCGTTGCTGAGCCAAATTTCTCTAAGACCTTTTAAAATTGCTCTTAGCCTAAAAGAACACCAAGAGACAGCAGAAAGAGTGTCTCCTATGACTCCAGAACTCTTAGGCTAGGTGGCATTTAAAAATAGTGACTGTGATGTTCCCTGTTTCTCCTGAGGTCCCCCCCTCTTTCAGCAAGGGCAGCTCAACAGATGTATTTGATGACATTAGCTGTGACCTCCTAGTTGTTTGCTCTATTCACATAATTATTTTACTGTGGGTGTTTCTAAATATAGTAACTGGATGATGTAAGAAGGCGTGTTCGTGGGAACAGCGTGGTAGATAATCGAATTTTGCAAACGGGGGTAAATAATATTTGTATAGTAAAGGACATTCCACTAACTCGTGTGGGGGTGTGTGCATAAAGAAAAACTACCTGTGTATTTTAGGGAACCGGGTTATACAAAGAGCAAAGCGCCAACCTTTGTTTTCCAGGTGTAACTGGTAAGTTGTGTAATTTTTGCAATGAGGTTTCCAAAACATATTTTAGAGAAGAAAATGGAGCTCGACAAGGGGTAAAACCATACGTAGAAGGAGGTGTGTGCATCCAGCGGTACTCTGCTGGTGCAGAGAGCATCCCCTGGTACCTTGAACCCCCAGTCCTGGCCGGGATGGGCAGGGATGGACAAGAACAGGCAGGGATTGACTCCAGCGAACCGCGGGGTGCGAGCGAGCATCCACCCAAAAACCAGACACAAACCATCCAACCACCATTAACTCCCACATTCTTTATTTCCGAGCGTAGCGCTAAGGCGTCGGCGGGGCACGACTCCCTTACAGATTTATCCCGAATGCTATTAGCTGCCAAGCCCAGCTCGGGGCCCCTCCGTGCCGCGGGATGAAGAAGCGGGGAGGCTCCGGAGCGGCGGCGGGGCCGGTTCGAAGAGGGCGCCGGCGGCGGCGCGGGGTGACGCGGACATCATGTGAGCGGCCCCGCTCGCTCCCGGCGTGCAGTGTGGGCCCGCTCGCCCCACCCCGCGCTCCGCCGCCGCGGAGCCGCTCAATAGGGGAAGGGAGGGAAAGAGAAAAAAAAAAAAAAAAAAAAAAAAAAAAAAAAAAAAAAAAAAAAAAAAAACGCCCCGAGTGAGAGGGAAAAAAAAAAAAAAAAATGCGTGAGAGAGCAGGAAAAATAAGACGGCGAAAAATCCGCCCGTGAGGGGGACAGGTTCTGCTCGGGGCACAGAGCAAACGGGCTTGCGCCTTCTTTTTTTTTTTTTTTTTTTTTTTTTTTTCCTTCCTAATTTTATTTAGTATTTTTCTCCTCGCCGAGAGGATTCAGCCGCCTGGAAACCGCGTGTGAAAAGAACAGCAGCAAGGAGAGGGGAGGAAAAAAAAATAAAAAAAAGGGGGGGGGTTTGGCTTGGACCCCCCCGCCCCAGTGCGGGAGGAAGGACCCGCGGCGGCCGGAGGGCGAGGAGCTGCGGCGGCCGGCGAGGGAAGGGACCGGGGCTGCGTGACCCCCGCGGCGAGGGGGGAGAGGCGAGGAAGAGACGTTTCCCGATCCTCCCCGCCGAGGATTTGGGGAGGTTTCCGCGCCTGGAGCCCGTGCCTTTGGATCTAAAGAGGATTATTATTTTTTTGGGGGTGGCACTGAAGCTGGATTTGTTCCTGTGCGTGCGGCGCGGGGGGGGGACGTTTCTGCTGCCTCTAGAGGAGCCGGCGGCCCGGCCGGGGCGCGGAGATCCCCGCGGATCGCTCCGCACCCCCCGGGAAAGGTGCGCCGAGGGGATCGGCGGGGGGCGGGGGAGGAGAGGCAGCTGCAGCTGCCGGGGAGGAGGCCCGGCGGAGCGGCAGCAAAGTCATCGCTATCGGCCCCCCCTCGGCTGGCTTCGGGCTCGGCGCTCTCCATGTCTCTGGCTCTGGGCAGCGGCCGCCACAGCAGCGAGTAGGGGGGGAGGAGGAGGAGGAGAAGGAGGAGGAGGAGGAAGAAGAAGGGAGCCCGGGAGTGCCTCCCTCCCTCCCTCCCCCCGGCAGCCCCGGCCGCCTCCCGTCCCCTCGCCCCGCGTCCCTGCCTTCCCCTCCCCAAGATGGGCTGTTTAGGGAACAGCAAGACGGAGGATCAGCGCAACGAGGAGAAGGCGCAGCGGGAGGCCAACAAGAAGATCGAGAAGCAGCTGCAGAAGGACAAGCAGGTCTATAGGGCCACGCACCGGCTCCTCCTGCTGGGTAAGGGGTCGCGGGCCGTCCCCTGCCCGCCGGGGCAGCGGCCCCAGCCCGGGCACGGCGAGGCCGGGGGAGAGAGGTGGGGCCGGGGGGGGGCAGCGGAGCCGCAGGGCCCACCCGGGGCCGCGGGGATCCGCTATAGCAGCGCCCGGGGCGGCGGGGCCGGGGCCGCCGGGGGGACCGGCGCGGTGCGGGGAAGCGGCGGGGAGGGCTCGGGCAGCGCCCGGGGCGCCGCGGGAGGGGCCGGGGCAGGTACGGAGCGGCGGAGCGGGGCCGCTCTCCGCCCGCGGGGCAGCGCCCGCCGCCGGGGCGGCAGCGGGCCTCGGGCGGGCGTGGGGAGGGGGCCGGGGATGCCGCGGCGAGGGGCCCGCGGGGAGCCCGGCAGATAAAACAGGGCAGGGCAGTGACAGCGGCCGCGGGCGAGCGGCGCGGCAGGCGCAGGAGGGCCGGACACCGCTCCCCGCGCCGGGGCCGGGGTGCCGAGGGACGTGCGGCCAGGCCGGGGAGAGGAGGAAGAGGAAGGGAGGAAGTCGGGGAATCGTTTGGGGGAAACGGAGGGAGGATGTCGGTCCCGGAGGGAAGCGCGGCCGCGTTGGGGCCGCGGAGCAGCGCAGGGCCGGGCGGGCACGGGCACGGGCACGGCCCCGGCGGGCTCGGCACCCTCCGCTGTCGCACCAGGAATTGAGGTACCGCGCGTTGGAGCGCCGGCAGAGCCGGGCTCCAGGTGCCGTTCCAGCGGCTCCTTTGGGTTACCCGCTGGTGTTTTTCAGGAGACACATTTACAAATGCGGGCTGTGGCTTTCAGGGGACGGAAAGGTTCAAATATCGATATGGGAGAGGGCAAGCAAATGTTTGTCAGGCTCATTATATCAGAGTATTTTGAAGTAGTGTTTTAGGATCAGATGCAGCTAGGAGCCGTGGGTTGTTTTGGTCTCGCCGAGGGACTGCCTGTGCACGTTCTGCAGGGCTGTAGCATGGAGCACAGGCTAGGCCTCGCCGAGCTGACTCAGTTTGGGGGGAAAAAACCGTAATCGAAGGGCGAAAAAAAAAAAAAAAAGAATTTTTGAAGGCGGTGAGTTTGGAAGCTTACTATCACCAGTAAAGTCTTTTGAACACTCATTTGAAGAAATTGACTTAATATAAATGGAGAGTGACTGGGACTACAGCAGCACCTGCAGCACTGAAGAGCCTGCCAGGGCTTCAGCAGAAATCTTTTAACAGGGTAATTTGGACTTCAGCTCTTGGGAAATGTCTTGGACTTCCAGATTTCAGGCTGAACATTACGTAGATACGTAGAAACTATTTGTCATCAGATGAGTATCTTTCGTAAGAGACAAAATTTCAGCAAACAGAAACATGATGGGCTTGCCTGGGTTTTCTTTCTGTTTTCTTTAGTTTTGGTAGCTGAAAAATAGTTTAGGTACTTGCAAATAAAAATTTGCGTGTGTTAGCGACGTTAGTAAAGTCATCTGTGTGTGTTTTAAAGTGATAGTTCAGCTGTTACAGTTTCTGCCACAATTTTCGGATAGTCTGTAACTCAGACTCACTGGTAAAAAATATAAGAGCTCATCTCTCTATTATTGTCTTACATTTCCTCTATAAGACACGTGAAATAAGAAGCCAGGCACTTGGAAAGCGTTCTTAATCTTTTCAAATCATATTCAAATAACAACAAAGAAGAGCTGCTGAATATTCTAGTGGGTTTATGCTGCTGCTCGTAGGCCCCATCGCTGCACACGTGCTTGCCCCGCTGCCACGAGCAGGCTCGCTGAAATTAATGGAACTCTCCTTGGTGGTGAAGTTAAACGTGTGCGTGTAATTATTTTTGAGAATACGGCCTTAACAAGCAGCCAAATATAGAGCTAGACTTATGGAGGAACGTAGGTGTAATACATCATTTTGGTTCTCTGGTGTTGTATCCGATCCAGAGAACCCAGGTGTGTCAATACCAAACCGTATGTGTTTATAGCAAATGCAACAACTGTCCAGCCTCCTTCTTGGACCAAGTGAAGTAAAGATTTTGGCTCCCAATGCTTATAAAATGTGATTTAGTGTTGCAGCTGAAATTTAGTTATTATTAATTTTTAAGTGGACATATGACTATAGCAGATACTGCCTTTGTGAATAATTCTTAGTTGTGAAGACGATCCAGTCTATCTTATCCCAGGATATTTATTCTTGATTGGTTTAGCCACCTGTGTTTATTGAATGGTGCAGTCTGCCTGATCAGACAGAGGGTGTAATGTATAAAATAGCAGCTTAGGGGAGAAGTGGTGTGTGCATAAAGAGTTGTAGATAAAACCCGCTCTCTAAATGCTTGCAAAACAGCAGTGAGCAAGGAGAGGAAAAAGGAATAAGGCTCTGGGATTAAAGTGGCAAAACATGCAACCAGGTTTTATGGAGAGCAGAGGAGGACTTTCGGGAATTCACAAGGGAGAAGGAAAGGAAGGGAGAAAGCAGAGGGGGAAAGCATTTGTGAGAAAATGAACCTTGAAATGTAACTGCTAAAATACAGTTTTGAACATGAGGCTCAAAATGGAGGCTTGTGCTGTCAGTGTGTGCTAGCAGAGGCCTGACATCCTATAAATACAAACTGTACCTCCCTGCCCGTTCTGCCACAGACGTACGGTTCCTGTGGGTGAGACACAGGCTGAGGAGGGGAATAAACGAGTAGCCCAGGAGATGCTAAGGGGAATCTTTCTAAATTTTGCCACGTTACGATACTACTCCTGCAAAAATATGTTTGCTTTATATAGAAAGCTGCCGATCTGGCAGCGTGGAGCAGCTCAATTAAATGCTGCTGTTGGAGTTGTTCAGCGTGCATGGAAAAACGGGTACTATAGGCAGATGGGCTGCCCTGTGCACTGGCATCCGAGCAGCACAGCAGAAATAGCATCCATCTACTTATGGAAACTGGAGTAAAGTGGAGTGGGGTTTTTGCACTGCAGGTACGGGAGGGCAGCAGGGGAGAGCTGCAGGGGGGGCTCTTTGGAGCAGGCAGCCACAAAAGGTGGTCTCTGCCTCTCGTTGCGTGTAGGGTTGATTTTGGAACATGTAGGGAGGGTGGGAGGCTGCTTACAAGACACAAATAAGAGGAGGTTTTTTTGTAGCTTTGTGGGTGGAGGCTTAAAGGGATGCCTTCCTTTTTTCAAATGTGAGTATCTGCGTATTTTATTCCTTGTGATTTAAGTTACGGAGTTGGACCGGGTGGTGATGAACTGCAGCCAAACTGAGAATTCTTTAAGAATATAAGAGAATTTCTTTGATTTGATAGGGACTTCGGTCAGTCTTTCTCTCTGTCAGACAGAGTGACAAGGCAACCAGGTTGTGATGTTCCCTGTCGTCTTCTCTGTAAAATGTTGAAGTTGTCCATTTTCTTTCCAAATACTGCAGTCTGCTTTTAACATTGACACTGGAAAAATGGACAGTGAAATGATCCAAGATTCAGATCTGACACATGACTTGAGCTGGGCATTTATTTTTAGCTACAACTGAAGTTTCCAGTGGCAATTATTTCTTCCACTTTTTGCTCTTGCACTGAGAAACCCAACTTTCTCAATTTTACCCCAAAGAAAAAAATTCTAGTGTGTGTCTTAATCACTTATGCTTCCTTCTGAAATTGATTTACTTTCATTTTCTAGGTGCTGGTGAATCCGGTAAAAGCACAATAGTCAAGCAGATGAGGATCCTGCATGTGAATGGATTTAATGCTGAGTAAGTGCATTTGCTTTTTCACTTTACAGCGTACCTTCCTCCTTTGCGCCGCAGTCAGTGCTCCTGGTTTATTTCTTGTGCATTTTCCTCTTGCTGCTGTTTCACTGTCTCTAGAATTTGGATGTGTATTTTTAGATGAGATTAATAGACATTAACCTGAAGAAGTCAGGCACCAATCATAAATGAGATCTAGCAGTGTAAAATTATTTATATCAAGGCAGAGCTGATTTGATTGAGTTTTGTGGGTTTGTTAACTGCAGTTTCTTTCACAACATGGCTGACACTGATTTACCTCAGCTATAGCACATTGATTCACATTGCTGTAAACATGCCTTGTGTCAGTGTACAAAATGAGCACAGTTTTCTTTATTTGGAGCGAGTAAGGCTTTATTTTCTGTGTCCTCAAAGAATGAAATCGTAGTCTGAATTTTGGATAGTTTGTTGTGTTTGCTTGTCCAGATGTTTGTGTTAAATTGTCTTCCTAAGAGCTTTTATTTTTTGCATCTAATATCTGTTATTTAGCAATTGTGAAGAGGAAAATGACATTCGGATAGGGAAAATGGGTATCTTGTTTGTCTGAGAAAGATTTATGTTTGCTAACTTTTTGACTAACTTGCTAGGGAGTGGGAGGAGATTCTTCTGCATGTTAATTTATGCTTGCAATTCTGTGTGTGTGTTTACCAAAAGCTGCTAAATTAATACTAATTTAATCAAAGTGTTGAAATTTCAAAGCTTATTTTCTGTGCTTTTTGTTATTGTTGTTTAGATTGTATTATTGGTTTTGTCTTGCTTGTTTCCAAACGTCACAGTATTGTACTGCCATCCTTTAGCTTTTAGTGGTATCATCTATTTGGTGAATCCTGCCTTTTTGAGAAGGTGAAGCTTTCATTAGTCTTCCAGTAGTTAATTCTTTAATAAGAATGTCTGAGCTAAAAGTTTAGCCAGGGAGTCTGGACAGTACTTCTTCCTAATCAGCAAATGATAGTTCAGGATAAGGTACACAGCCTTTTGGATGAAAGTTGAGACTGATTCATAATAAATACATTATGTACTACATGTTTTTAGCTCCTCTTTGCAGGGAATATTTTCTCTTTCCAAAATAACTTTTTTACAAGTGCCTAGTCCTGCATCCTGTTACTGCTGAGCTGTCTCTGTCATTTGGGCTGCTGCAGAGACCTCATAAAAGGCTTGTGTGACTTAAAAGGCTTGCATGAGTTGACTTGGTTGAGTAGGTCTCAATATTGGGTGCTGAGTAAAAAGCTTATAAATGAAAGTGGAAGTGGGTCGCTGATACCTTTGAAAGTATCAATCCGTTTAAGCAACATGGTTTTTCTTAGTTTTTAAGCACATGGATGCTCTTAAAGGGGTAACGATGCCGTGTAATGGATGGTGTATGGTGTGGGTAGGTAACGTCAACCCTGCAAGCTGCATCCCCAGGTCTGCGTGGAGCTGGGAGCCCACAGACCTGTGCAGAACTGGTGAGGGACTGGGACACACTGGGATTTGCAGCAGCAGGGGGTTCCTCGAGTGTCTCGCTTTGCATTGTAGGTTTGGGCAGAGCTCAGCCTGCAGCTGGAATCCAGGGCAACATGGCAAATTTGGCCTCAGGAGGCTCTGCTGGCTTCTGCCTTCTCATAGCAAGGGATTTGGATTACAGGGCAGCCCTGTGCCAGCACAGCCCTGCTGCCAATCACAGGGCATATCCTGGGGTGGGAATTGCAGGGGAGCTGCCTGGGGCTCAGGAGCTGTGGATTGTCCACCCGGGGCATTTTGTCCCTTGTGCTTGTCCTTTGGTGGGTAATACGTGTTGGAACGCTGAGGTGCATAAAAATCCCATACAAGAAGTGTGGTATATTTAAAGCGTACAAGGAGTAAGTTATAACGCATCATTTTTAGGTTTCTACTGCCAAAAATAATCAGTAGATCATAACATACGCTTTACAGCAGGGAAAAGGCTGTTTTTCAGTGTTTTGAAATTCTAGCAAGTTGCACATCTGTCCTTAAATAACTTGCATTTTCTTCCAAATAACTAACTGCTCTCTATGTTGTCTCGCTTTCCATTACCCCTTTTTGCCTGATTCATTCCCTTCCTGCCCTGCTTACCTTGTGGAAGAATGATGTGGGATTCAGCTAATGAAAGAAATAGCATGGAGGTTTTTTTGGAAGGGTAGAAAGACCAAAGCATTACTTCTCTTCATGTTCTGATCAGTTGCTCTGGGACATAAACATGTTTGCATACAACACCACAGCTGATGTGATGAATAGCAGGAGGGAGGTGGTGAAAACAGTAATGTGCTGCAGATGAGGAGACTTTTCTTTATTTTAGTGTACTTGTACATATGTGGATTTGAATTATTTCTGTTGGTGCAGCTTATTCTTGTGTTTTGAAAGAAATCCAGTTTAAAGTCCTGTCTTAGAATTGTTTGCCTTTGGTTTGGTGGCCCTTTGGCAATGGATGTTTGAAACAGAGAGAGGATACCTGCTTGAAAAAATATCTGATGCTATAGATGAGGGAATTAAAAGTTTTTATTTAGTGTTACTCCTCTTTCTGGTGACTAAACAGGATATCCAGTGCAAAAAATGCTGGCCTACTTCAGTGAGTGTGAGGGGATTTTATCGGGTTTGATTTTAGGATTCTGGCCCTACACAGTTGAAGTTGAGTGTGCCTTTAGGTGAATTGTTGTAGCATTTAGCAAGGTGAAATCTGTGTAGTTCTATAAAACTAGAATTTCCTCTGGGACTCCAATTCTCAATCCCTTTAGCTAATTAATTATTTGAGGAACTGTATGGAATCAAGTGCTCCAGGTAATTAATGTGCTGAATAGTTAAAGCTAAGATTAATGTGATGGTGGTTAAAGTTGTAGGCAAGTTAACTACAGTAAAGACTACTTTTTTTAAAATGTTCCTTTTATAATCTGTAGTTGAATTAGAGACAGGAATTTTTATGATTTTTTCTGTTGCTGTAGTGAAGGTGGTGTGGGGGATGTAAGAGCGCTGTGGCATTGGTAAAAGGGCCATGGAATATTGGAGAAGCAAGGCGTGTTCTACAGCACAGGGTTTTCTGCATGGCGTTTTCTAGAGAGGGCTTAGCCCGCTTTCAGCTCTTGCAGGAAGGCTTCAGGTGGCCGTGCTGTCATCTGACATCTTCCTGCAGCAATTCCATGAGAAATGGGAGTGTGGCCTCCCCGCAGATTTTCCCAGTGTTCTGGTCTGGAACATGGAAGAGTTTCTGCCTTTCTAAGCATGATGAAAAAGCCGTATCAATCAAATTTTCTCCTCCTTGCGTTACTGCCAACAACAGAGGCCCTTTTGATGTAGAAAGGGTTTAAATTTGGCTTTTAATAGCAGGAAGCCTGCGACTTCCCTTCCTTGCCTTCCCTCCCTCCTCAACACTTCAGCTGCCTTTTCATGAGGCAGCTCCAGAGGAGTAGGTATCTGCTGCTGCAAACCGTATTTTGTGAACATCCACTGATAAGGTGGAGCCAAAACCTTCTCTTTTTGGCTGTGGAGAAGTTTAGATGGCAGCCTTTCTGAGCTGGAGAGGATGAAAAATGGGAAGGGGAGGCTAGGAGGAAGGAGTATAGTTGGAAGAATTAAATGTGTAGCTCAGGTTGAAGAGCAAAAGAAAAACAACTCCTTTTTGTGCTGACTAGAGGCTGGGGTTCTTTGCTTCTTAAAACATGGCCTTTCACTTACTTCTGATTTCTTTAAGTCATCTTTCCCCTCTGTGATCACTGTGGCTTTGGCTGACAGACTCTAAGGAGAGGGTCATTGTCACGCACAAGTTTAGAAAGCGGGGAATAATTGGCAGGGGCAAGAGACAATTTTGAAGTGTCATGGGAAAAACTGGGACAAGCAGAAATATTTAAATAGAAATAAATGGTTGAAATGTGACTTAAGAAATCCACTACAAAGATTGACAAATAAGGGGAATATGCCTTTGTGATTATTAAGTTTGGATAGTGTTTAGGATTTGGGAAATCTTGAGGTTACAGGAAATTTCAGGTAATGCTTTTCAGCCTCAATTTCCCAAATGATGATGTAAAAGGTTGACACTTTCTCGAACTAGTGTGTTGAAGTGCTGAGTAGGAGTTTGTGTATTTATTAAATCTGGTAGTGTTGATGGCATAAGCAGAGCTGAATAGCTTTGTTTTCAAGACTTTGATGGCAAATATATTTGCTTTTCTCTTGTACTTTAAAAGATCATTTTGTCTTAGGGAAAGCTAAGAAAGCCATGTGACGCCCGTAGAGATTTCAAACATTTTCTCCTTTCTCACCAAGATTTAGGAGTTTGTGAGTGAGGAAAGGTAGTCACTGATGGTTTCTAATCTTCTCTTAATTCGTCCATTACTACCGTTATATCACATAAAGCAGTAAATAATATTATCTAATCAATTTAGTCAGTTTCTCTTTTAAGGGAAACAATTTCTGGTTCAGTAACTTTACTTTTCAGTTGTCTGATACTGTGGGGTTTTTCCAAACTTCAGTCTTTTTAGCCATGTGATTTTATGGAACAAAAGTTAATGTTACGAGTGAGGGAAAAGTACAATATTTATAACTAAGTCTTCCAAAATAATGAGTTCCCTCCTAATGGCTAATATTAGCTTGCATACACAAATATGATTGCTCTGTCTTTATAGTTCCTTTACATTTGTGTACCAATCCCATGTTTTCAGAACGATCATTTCAGTTCCTTGCCAAGAAACAAACAGATTTTATTGTGTTTTACTTGACTGGCAACAAAAGTAATTTTTTCCTGGTGTTTGAGTAAAATTGAAAATTGGAGTGGGGGAGGCTATGGTGTGTGATTCCCCTCTCCCCCTTTCTTTCTTTCTTTACATCACAGTGTCTGTTGAGAGGCTTCTGCAGCTTTGAGGCACAAACTTTTGGGGTTTTTTTTCTCAGCTCCTGTTCTAGGACACCAGTGAGGTGCTGGAAAATTTGTGTGTACACGTCTGTTCAATTCCATCTGAGCAACTGGTTACAGTGTTTGATCAAAATTTATGTTCTAGAACCTAAAGAGGAGGTGTGGGCAAAGAGGAGAGCAAGGTTTGTGTTTCACTCAGTTTTAGGTCTTGTCCTGAGAGCTGACAGAGTTGTGTAGTTGAATTTTTTCAAGAGACAAAGATATGCCAACAGCTAATAAATACAATGAAAAAGAACTGACTACTGCATATAGCTGATAAAAGTTTATGCAAAATGTTTATACAAGTTAAATATAACTCTCATCAACTTGAAAGAAATGGGAGGTAATACCTAGTGATGTTAAAACACCTATGCAACCAAGCAATTCCTTAATTGTTAGAATGTTGAGAGACTTTTTATGTGCTTGAAAACATCTTTCCTTTGAAAATACTTTTATTTCTACAAGGGCAAGATTTCTGTACTATGACAGAGTAAAAGTGAACTCAGTGAAGCAGCATTAATATTTTTTTTGTACGTATAACAAATAAAGGAGAAAACTTTCCGAGTTTGGGGTGGTTTGGTTTTTTTTTTCAAGTTTCTTACGGGATCTTGCCTGAAGATATAAAACACTGTCCATTAAGAACTTGTGCAAATGCTTTGCAATTTAGATCTGCTACTCAGGTGTGATTCTTAAATGCTGTAAAATGAGTTTTCAGAAAATTGTGATTGTTTATAATACCTGCACTGGGCCTCGTTTGGTAAGGATTGCTAACATACTGTGGCACTGAAAATCCGAATAGTCTCTGGAATAACTCCTTCACCTTGCTTAGAGGCTTTCTGAGATCTAGCCATTAAAATATTTCCATGTGCAAGTGAAGTGAATTTTTTTTTTTCAGGGTGAAAAATCATGTTATTTAGGTTCCTGAAATATTACAGAAAAATAGTGCATGAAGGCATCTACAAGTTGAAGAAGCTGGTTAGTTTTATCTGCTTTTAGATGCTCCTGGTAGGCTCAGGTTAACCATCAGTGGAGAGATGACAGCACAGTGTTCAAAGAAAGCATTAACTTTCATTTTTACATTGTGCTTTGTTTTCACGTAGCTAAAAGAAGAAAAGTACGAATTGAACATAATTTCATTATTTTCATGGGAAACACGGTATTGCTTAGAGCAGAACCTGCATCTTATCTGCATTTACTGGTTGGGAAATGCTGAATTCTCCTAGCAAAGCAGAATTTAAACTACCAATTTTATATTGTTACATGTTGAGAGCTCTCTGTCCTTTGAATTACTTTTCCTGGCTTGCAACTTGACATTTGTGTTTTCAGTTAAATATTTCAGTTTTCTGAAAAAGAAACCCAGCAACAAAAAAACCCAGTAGTAAACTCATCCCTCAGGCTAAGTTTGCATGTGTTGCAGACATGATTTGGCATGTGAAGGGACTGGCCAAAAATATGGCAGTAGTTCTATTTGTTTTGAGGTTTAAATTTCACAAAAGCTTTTTAAGCATGCAGCTATCAACCTAGGAGAAAGCTTTATAGTTGTGGGGAGCTTGGAGAGCAATAACTATGAATAGCGGAATAAGCACGAGTGATGTAATCTGAGAAGCAAAAGAGAGAGACAGAAGAGAGCTTAAGGCTTAACTATGTGGAAAACATTGTGAATGGGTCTGTGAGGGTTTTGACTTTTGATGGTAGATGTGGGATTTTACTCATTAGTTTTGGTAAAATCAAACAAATGTGCAAGTTCCCTTTTATTTTTCCAAACAGAAAATAAACCGTTCAGTGGGTAGCTGAGTGTGTGAAGTCTGGGTTCTGCGACTTGTTCTGTCTCCTAAATCCGTTCTCCCCTGCAGCATCTGCAGCTCCTCTTTGTGACCTGTGGTTTTCTGAGTGTCTCCTTTTCCTTCGCTCTTTGTTTTTCTTACTCATGCAACACTGATCCCTAAAATTTCCTGCATCAGCCCACCCTTTATCTTCCTTTTCTCTGGTTTTCTTGCAACCTGGACAAAGTCAGAATGTGTTGTGGCTGGTGTAGATCTACATGGGCTCTTCCTGCTTTTCCTCGCTGGTATGCTGATTTTGATCTCTCTTTTACTCAGCCTCTGATTTTTGTTTCTGGAAATTAATTTTGCAGCAACAACGCTTCTTCAAGTTTGGCTGCACAGCAGAATCTGAGATAGAGTGAGACTTAGAAAAAACAGCTTTAAAGTCTTACTCGTCCTCAGTTCACTCCAGATTTTTGTTCTGAAATATTTTTAGTTTCCACAATCATGAGTTAAAGTGGAAGTGGTGTATTTTTCTCCATTTTCTTATCTTAAGCAAACATCTAGTAGTATAAACCAATGTATCGTGTTCTATTTTTGTTATTTAATAAATCACAAACTATATTAAATACTGCAAAAAACTTGAGAAAACTTCAAAAATATAGCTCTCTATGGAGAATATTGAATGTATGTCTATATTCCACACTTCTGTGTCCTTTCTGAAGAATTTCACTGGGTTTTTCAGGTTTTCACCAGCTTTTCTTAATAATTAGATGGTGCAGAGTGATTACCTTCTCTCTAGCCAGTGCTACAGCATCAGCACTACATGAAGAATTTTCTTCTGTAGTATCTCATTGTATTTCTTATTTCCCATATATTTTGGATGGACAGACTGGACAGTACCCTGATTTTCCCCCAAAAATTGTTTGTACTAATTTTTCCAGATGGACGCTTGACTTAGTTTATATATGAATGGAGTGTTCCTTGTCCTCTCAAACTTACCACAGTTGCCTTTTTAAAATTAAAACTATTCGTTCACATTATTGCAAACCCTGATGTAGCTACATTTTATCTCTTGCCTGTCATTCCAGCTGGGAATTTTTTTTTTCAATTTCATTATGTTAAAACTTTGCGGTTTTGTCCCGTAAGGTAGAATTTATATTAATAGAAGCTGTGCCTTTCCCTGCTCCTTCTAGCAATCTAGGTATGAGTGGGATTTCTTGTTCCTGTTTCTTAGGTTGTGAGCTCCTGTGTTGTTCTCTTGGGCTGGGGGAGCAGGTTTGGGGGGTTTCGAGGCATTTTTCTAAAAAGTGAAAACACTGCTCTTGTTCCAGTTTTGTGAACATCCTTCCCCAGCATCTCAGATCAAGGCAGGCAGAGCTGAGGCTTTGAAGTATAATCCAGCAGGCAAAGTTATCTCTATCTTTATTTTTAGATATATCATGCATTTGTGTATTAGGGTTACCCAGGTCCCATCTCTGATGAAGAGCTGAGATACAGAAATTGCTCATCTAAATCTCAAGTTGAGCTCTCAAGTTGAAATGAAGGAATTTCCACTGATGAGGGTTGTTTTTTTTTTAGCATAACTTGAATCTTGATGTTAAAAATAGCATGCCTTACATTTTACTTTAACAGTTGAACCTTGAGTTAATAGTAAATCCAAGCTTTTGGGATACAGTGCAAGTGTAGCTGCATCAGCTTTTGATGATTGTTTCTACAACTGTACTCTAATGTAAACATGCAGTTAATTAGAAATACACGTTTACAGCTGAGCTTACTGCTCAGAAACAGCAGTGCACTGAGGGGTGTTTTAGACAGCTAAGAGGCAGAAGCATCCACTTTTTGTAAAATGTAGTAGTGGAATACCTCAACGAGATGTTTTGTTTCAAGGTGTTGCTGTTACAGAAGTACGGGAAAGCTTGTGACCTTCTCTCTGAACTACCTGTTGCTGGCTGTATTCTCCACAGGGCTATTGAATAAGTCATTGTGTTCACTTGTCTTTCTAGTTAAGGCACTAGAAAATAATTATCTCTCCCAGCTGCACCCTTGCAGCCTCCCAGGAGCGGTGGGTGAGCTAATGGAGCAGGCAGAGGTGTGCAGGGTTTCCTCCTGGGCTTTGCTGTGGTCCCAGGAGATGCTGCGTTTAGCCTTGAGTGGCACCTTCGCAGCTTGCTGGGGGATTTACTGCTGCCTCCTTAATCACTGGGATTTAAACTCTCCCTTCTTGTCTGGAGGGCTGCGTGCATAGAAACGCTTTGGTCCCCTTCAAGTCAAGACATTTTTATTCTGTTTTGACAGTACAATTATCTATGTAATATTACTGGTCGTATTAATTAGAAAATGTTGCAAGGATTTCTTCCTTAAGTTTGTGGTAGCAAAGAATGCCTTGCTTCAGTCTTGGTTTTTATTTTTTTTTTTGTAATATAGATAAAAAATGTGTGGTGGGACAGTTAGCACATTAAGCTAAGAGAACTATGTGTAATGCCTGTTTTAACCCTGATAATTTAAGTTAAAATAGGCTGGGTAAATTTGGTTTAATGTGGCATTACTATGGAAAAATTAAACTAGTTAATTTAGTTGCACAATAGGGACTGGCATAGCTTTGTGTATTTTTGTTGGTTTGTTTTTAGCAGATTAAGACTATTTGAGATAAATATGAAAACTTAAAGTTGTAGCACCTTTTTTTAATAAGCAAAATATAGTAATCCTAAGGATGAAGCCATTTACTGAAATGATCTTATTGAGTATCTTCTGAAATGAGAATGTAATCACAGCACTGCATTATTCGTGGAAGAACACTATAAGCACAATGCGAAACTTAGGAAAATTATATTTCCTTTAAATGAGAGAGGAGACTGAAAGGGAAAGGGCTCAGATAAGCCCTTGGGGTTTTCAGGAAAGCTGGGATCACCCAGTCCCAATCTCTCACACAAACCCCAAGCCCATGTGCAGGTCAGGCACTTCCAGATATTTGACAAAACAGTTGCAGAGCTCGGTAAAAAAAATTAAGTTTCCTAGTACTTTGTGTCAAAATCTTCTGCAGCACGCTTGTTACACAACTTTCTGGAAGATTTGCTTTAATGGGGTTGTGTGGAAGGTATTTTTGTTATTAAATTTCTCTGTTGTGGGAAGCTACTGGATTTTCAGTTCTGGGTTTTGATGCATTCTAAAATAGATGCCTGGAAATTGGATGCAACCATTTAATTTTGCTATGTCAAAATGATTAATGTTGTTTCGAAGTAGTTACTCATAGGAACACATTCTGCTTCTGCTGAACATTGTAGATAAAAATACGCTCTGTAACTTACCCACAGGACGCTCGAAAATCTGAAATGTAACTCTTTTGCCTGTTGGTTTTTTTGAGCTGGAACTGTGTCGCTCATAATTTCCCCGAACTCTTGGGAACTTGGGATGCTCGGTGCTGCCTCTGTGTTTTGCTTTCACTTAATTGGACAGTCTTCACTTTATGTAATTCTATCTTATGCAATCAAATGTTTATTTTCCTTATGTTTATTACCGAAGAACTTGGGAGTGTTCTCTGTTACCGAAGTATCTTTTGGACACTGTAAAATGAGCGAAAAATATTGAGTTTAGTAAAACATTTCTGCATTCTGCGCAATTGTAAGGAGTTGGAAAAAAAAACACTTTGAAATCATGTAGGCAGCATAATGTCTGGCTTTTTCCTCACAGTTTTATTCATGCTGAATACATTTTTAAACTGTATTTTTTTCTGGGATTAACTGGCGTCAGCCAAGGCCCCTGTTTTCTTAACTGAAATTCATAGGTTCCATTTTGATAATAATTTCAAACAATAAGAAAACAGGAATACTTTTCCACTTAATTTTTAATAGTACTCTTTGGGCACAGATTTTTTTTTTTTTTTAACTGAATGCAGAAGGTAAAGTTATACATTGTTAGGCAGAGAAAGTAGGAATACTCTCCATATATTATTCCTTGCCCAAAGAAAGAATGTTTCCATCCTGTATAATTCTGCAAGCAGAAAAGGAAATTTGGTGTCTATTGGAAGGAAAAATATTGGGATCATCTCTGTGTGATTCTGTGATATTGTTATGGAAATAGAATATGGGTACTTTCAATAAACAATGAAGAAAATTCCCAGAGGATATCCTGTGAGAAACTATGGGAAACACCAATTTATATAACTTATTTATAATTATTACTGGGAGGAGTGATCTGATAAGTTGTACTTCAGAAATTTGTTTTAATGCAGCTGAACGTGAGAGAGTCCCGCAGGAGTCAGAGTTTAGATTGTATCTGTAAAATTGGAAAAGGACTCAAAAGTCAATTAGTTAAATTACCTTAGTATGGTTTGGGGTGTTTTTGTGGCAAAAAGACAAATGCAGGGCTTGGATGACTAAAAAAAGGGAAAGCGAAACATAAGTGATAAAGGGGACTTCCAAATCTGATAAGAGTGTTATTAAAATAGTACATCCCATGCTGGTGCCTTCACTTCATGAAGGATGTAGAATTATTGGGAAGAACTTAGAATTAAAAGGAAGCCGCAGGAGTTGTCCCAGGTCCAGAAAAGGGGTGTCCAGATGTGATTTCATGGCCGTATAGAGGTGGTGCTGTGTGAGAAGGATGCCCAAAAATGAGGGTAGGTGTGAGACTGACTTCCTTAGCATTTGAGATACTTCGTTTGAAATAATTTGTTGGGAAAGAGGAGGCATCACTTAGGCACTCTTAGGGAAGTAGGAGTTTATTTTTAAATCGTATTTGAATCCACCTGAAGGTTCGGCTTTCCTGGTGCAGTTGTGTTTGCTCAGGGTGCCCGCTGTGGCCTTGGGGAGCACAAAATGCTGCAAATTCTTCCTTTTCCTACCCTGAACATTATTATGTATCTGCAATTCTCTGCTGGTGTTTGAAGCCTTGAAACCTTTCAGCCCCTTGTCTGCCCAGAGGCGTCAGAGAGGTGGGGAAGCATGGGGGTTGACTTTTGGTTTTGGTTTTTTCCCTGAAGATAATTTTGCTGCTCGTTTTGTCACTGTTTTCACTTCCTCCTGTAGCATCAAAGCTCTTGCAGGGTCTGAGGTGATGTCAGAAGATCCTCTTTTGGGCCAGACTGGTTGATTCTTACTCAAGTGATGCAGATAAAGTTAGTTGAAGAGCTCGAGATAAGAAACTCTTTCATTAGAGACTGCTAGGATTGTTTCCATCTTCTCCTGCACAAGGCTTTCTTGACATCATTGGATCACTAGAGCAGACTTTTTGTAAGCAGATCTCTTGTCATTGCAGGAGTCCTGGATGCTCAATCTTATTTCAAATTGTGACCTTCAGAAATAATTGTTTTATTTGAAATTTCATCTCAACACTAAAGCATATGGAGAAGCACAGTGGCTTGTAATACACTGAAAGGCAAACTGAAGTATTCAACTATCCTCTCTGGCCTAAAATACTTCAAAATACTCCCCAAATATCTGTGTTTTCTGACGGTTCCACGCTGTTCCAAACTGCTAGCCCAGGTCAAAGCTCTGCTTCTGAAGTCTGTTCTGTAGAGGGAGACCTGTATGTGGATGAGGAGGTGGCTGACTGGATTTAGTCCTACTCTGTGATTGTGGATCTCTGTGCTTTGAAAGAAACAGCAAAATTTCATCTTAGTGTGGGTAATTCAAATCAGTATAGTTTGAGTGCATTAGTATCTCCTAACGAAACCAAATATAGTTCTCTTCAATTCCATTCATTCTGGACCTTATCTCTCCTTCTGATATGTCTCACTGGTTGCCAAGCAACCTCAACAGTAGTTCTGCACATCCAGCAGCATTAAAAATAAAAATGAAAAAAAAAAAAAAGGAAAAAAAAAGGTGAGTAGTTGTTGCTGAAAATAAGATGCGTCTGATGACATGAATGAAGAGAGTTACGAGGAAAGGAAATGGGGAGTGGCGAGTTTGGAGCTGATGTTCTGAAAAAGCTAATAATACTTAGCACTTAAGTAGTGCTTTTTATTTTCCAAGCACTAATCAAACAATCGTAAGATTATTAAATAAGGACTATTTTTTTCCTTTTAGTGAGTAAGGCACAATTATATTTATACTTCCTAGAGCAGAGGGCAGGATTTAATCCCAAGAGTGAAGAAGTTTAGTATATGTATTTCTTTCTCTGACCTGTATTGACTTCCCATGTTTCTGGTTGGACTGCAGATTATCTGGAGGGTTTGGGAAGATTTTTCTTTGTATATTTGCTGATACATAGCCAGCACTCTCTATTTCATGCAGATGCCCCTGCAGTGTTTTGGGTTTCATTAAAATATTTATCATCTGCAAGGCCTTCCAAACTAGAAATATAAAAGATTGTGTGTAGATCCTTTATTACTTGATAATGCTGTAATGCTTATAAGGTAATAAATAGAACTTATTTCTATATTCTGTCTCCTATGCAAAATGTGATCTGAGACGCAATCAAACTACCGTAGCAAAGGAAGGGAAGTGAAAGCTGATTTGGGAAAATGATTCTCGTTTTAGCTTATTCAAAAGGAAAACACTGTGTTTCATGTAGACTGACCAAAGCAACATTAATGAGGATACACTTAAGTTAGAAAGTATCTGAATTAACATTGCCATAATTTGAGTTCTTTTTATGTGTCAGAAAGGGGGATGTGTCAATTTATACACAAAGTAGGATGTGTTGGGAGTTCCACCCTCCCTGCCTGTGGCACGCAGATCCACGTGTTGGACATGCTCCAGTGAGGCTTTTTACACATATTTTTACGTGCTTTGTGCTCAGCCTGTGGTTACACACTGCATCTCCACATGGGTGTTCTGACACTACTCAGGATAAAATGAACAAAACGAGGCAGGATTATTTAGGAGATGTTTGCTGTTTGATGCAGATAAACCCAAAAAAATGGAGGCTCAGTGTGCAAATCCACAGTTTATCTGTGCAAGGTGGCTTCCTGCTCTCGTGCTTCCACAGAGGGGAAGGTATTTTACGGGTAGCGTGGTGCTTGGAGCTGCTGCTAACAGAACGTACACATTTTGAATCAGTCTGTGTGTTCATCTGAATCACAGACCCAAAGGAGTGCCTGCCTGAGAGGAGCTGGGTTTTGCTCTGTGTGAGGGGTGGTGAATTATTCTCCAGTTACAGTGAATTTAAGTTGTTGCTTTTAGTATGAGGACTAGAAAGAATACTAGACCATTCTAGGTTTAAGGATAAATTGAATTAAGGAAGGCGTACAAAAGAACTATACTTGCAAATGGCTAAAACGCAAATGAAATGGTTAAGACGTGAATGAGAAAACATCCCAGTGTTACGTAGTATTTTTACCATGTTCAACTTCTAAGGGTTATTTATGTTGGACTAGAATTTCTTTTGACATTCTGCAGCTAATAGAGGTAATTTAGAGATAGAAAAATAGTCTATGTGTATGTCTGTGTGTGTGATGCGTATACAAAAACTGTTTGTAGTGGTGGTATTTTTATCCTCATCTTCTAAGAGAAGAAGACCAGTCCTAGTTCATGCTTTTTTTGTAATGCATAAAATACGTGGATTTTGGCAGCTACTTCTTGCCTCTAGGCTTGTAAGTAGGTTTCTCCATGCAAGATGTGGGTAATTACTATGTGTATGCACATACATGTATGTGAATGTGTGATGTGTTCGTTGCTGCACCAGTATTGCCATGTAAACTTAGTTGCCCTTTTATATATATATATATGTATTCTCTGTATATCTAGTTTTAAAAGGGTAAATATTATAAACTGGTTGCTCAAGAGCAGCACGCTATAAAAAAAGTAATAAGCACATCAGTAAAAGTGTTGGAGGTAGTAATAAAACTGCACTATAATCCTTCTACCAATTTATTGAACTCTAACTATAGTTATCTATGACAATTAACTGCTGCATATTGTACATTAACCCTTTGTAAGTAGCTGTATATGCGGTGATACTCAGTATGGCCTCAGTGCCTTAAACTTCAGGTTTTCAAGCAAACCTGTCATCTACTTTGATAATACAGTTTCCTTGCTGCTTTTCCCTTTTCATCCATCTTTCAACAAAATAGGGCACCGAGTTACTTTGGGGAGAACATCTTTGTCGCAAAAGTAAATGTCCTTTTTGCAAAATGAAAGTAGACACTTGACTTAATTCAGATTTTTCATTGGTGTCTTTAAAAGAAATAATACTGCAAAGGGTGATAAACATGTAAACATGGCCATCTCTGCTTCAGTGGAGAACACAACTGCTGTGCCCTTTTGGGTGTCCAGGGTGGGTTCTGATTCCCAGAGCCGTTTCCACGTGCTGAATGTTCACCAAGAGCTGGGCTGTGTAAGCTCAGGAGCGCAGCTGGCAAGTGGTGTTGCAGATGTATGGTAGTGTGAGGTGAAATTATGAAACGTGAAGCATTATTTCTTATTAAATTGAAGAAGTCAGTCTTAGTCTAAGGTTTAATTTTCTAAATTCTGTCTCCCAGAAGATGATTGTTTATATTTAAAATGTCTTGAAGTTTCCTCAGACTGCTGAAGTGTGTTGGGAAGTTGAGACGACAACTTTTTAAATTCAGTTGTTCGCTGCCTTGGCACAGGAGTTTCTTTAGATTTAGTGAGTGTCCCTGAATTCCAAGAAGATCCTTAAAATGGCAACCAATCACGTTTGAAGTTTGGATCTCATGATGTTAATACAGATATGTAGCAAAATATTCCAGGGTGTGGTGATACTTAATCATTAATGACTGAGACTTGGGTATTTCCTGAATATTAATGCTGGATATGAATGTTGATTGCCTACGGTGAAATTATCACCCAGATCCTTCTTCTCTTCCCTCTCTTTTTTATTGATTGCTGATGCAGAAAGGATAAATGCAGAGCTAGGCAGACAGATATTTGAAATACTCCTGAGGCACAATGCTTAAGACAGAACACCTGCACTACCTTCGTACTTCATGGATTTCATAATTATTATGTAGTGTAAAAATGGTTATTTTATTTCTTTTTCCCCTCTAGTGACTTGATCTGTAGTTACACAGCTCAGGCTGTAAGCTGTCCACTGGGATTTCTTCCCTCAGAATCACTTGGTAGAATTCAGCATTGTCACAGGCTTCTGGTTTCAAATGATGAAGCTGATACAGAATTTTCTCTAATTGTGTAAGTTTAACTGCCACTAAGGGTAAACTGATATGATGCCACACCTTGGATGTACTTTAATACTTAATCTGCCCCTTAGGAAAGGATTGACTAGCTCATGTCAGTGCAAAACTCACTCATAAAAACATTTATGGCTAGGTTTACATTAATATTGTTAGAGAGACGTAGCCTTTTGCTGCCAACACCAACTGTTAATAACCTACTAAAATACATAACTTAAACATTTCATGAATGTGTTTGGAGCGCACAGCATGTGCCATTGGTTATGTTGTGTTCTGTAAGTCTAAACTCCTGACAGCTCCCTCTTAATTCCTGCACAAAAGTGCAGGAGGAGGTGCCAGTGAATATCATTATGCTGTAGGTACATTGGTGTGGTTATCTGATTTCCAGGTAGTAAATTCGTAGGGCATGTCTGCATATTGTTTGCATGTGTTGAAAATACGCTCTTGTACCTGGTGGGAATAAACTTGGCTTGTCTTTCTGTGAAATTTTACACAGAGAAAGAGTTTTTTCACACCTGTACGTTAAACATTTGGAAGGAGAGCCTTGTCCCTCTTGAATGACAGTGAGGGTTCATTCTCCCCTTTTTCCTCCCAGTCGCTGGGAAGTATCTTCTTAGCCCATGGCTAAGGAGCAGCTTCTCATATTTAAATGAAAATAATATTTTGTGTAGTCTGTTATATGTATCTCATAAATAATATATTTTAGAAGTTGTAGATACTGATGATTCACCAAATTCCTTTAATCAGATCTGTGCTAGTAAGCACACATTTTCTGTAACATAGTGGCATCTGGTCTGCTGGAATTTCTAGGAAGAGCATTTCTAAGAATCAGTGCAACACTAGTTTAGACCGGCGGCTTGTGTAGTCCAGTATTATGTGTCAGAAATGGCACTTGGGGAGGATTTGGGAAAAAGCATAAGAGATTCACTGTGATTCCTCTTCAAGTTCTGCCACTGTCACTTCAGGCACTCCAAGAAGCGAAATCAGTAACAAGTTTTGAAGTTAAGTCGCACTGAGTATGTTTGCCTGTTTCTTTAAAACAGCCTAGTACTTGAATAATCTAGAAAAACCCTCATTTTTCTTTGGAAGTTTCAAGTTTTCCTTTGTTTCAAATACAGTGCAAATCCAGTGCAACAGTTGTTTTGCCTGGTTTAATAGCTCTGCGTTGGCTGGGTGCCACTGAGGTCAGTCAGATTCAGGTAGAACCGAGGTATCTCCAGCTTCTCAGAGCTTTGGCTGTGCTTTTGTTGAACCCAGGGTTGGATCAATAATTGTGCCCAAGCAATACTGTTTAAATAATTTGCAGTGCTATGCACACTCTCTTCAGATTGTTTTCTTCAGCTGTGTATAAGTTTCTCATTCAAACAATATTATTTGTATTTAAAGGACCATATGTTGTGAAAGTAATTAGACAATTATGACGAGGTGCTGTGTATTCTAACTGATGAGCTAAGTATCAGCAAGTAATTTCTCACATAACTTTTGGCCTAACATTCTCATTCATTACATACTGTCAGCATGAAGTGTGTCTTTTACTTTTTTGTTATCATTTAGAAATGTCAGGTCAGGGCCAGGACATGATAATTGTGCCATTGTCACAGTTGGACTTAAATTACAACAATATAACTTCCCTTTTATCAGGGGAAATGAAAATAAATGTGCTTATTCAGGTATAATTAATTTCCAATTTTAAGCTCAGTAAAAGGTCATTCTTCTTACAGGTTGAGTTCAAATATATGTAGATGTTAAATAAAGTAAAGTCAAAGTTTCTTCACATTGTGGCTTCCAGACTGTTTAGTAAGAGCTGTTTGGAATTTTTCCACATAATTTATATTGCATTAGTGAAGGCTCTAATTTGGATCCAGAATTTGTTTGTCCAAAACATCCATGAACCATTCTGGTTCTAAATTGAACCTTCCTGGTTAAATTAACTCCCTTGGTACTAAAGGTGGGGTTCCCTGGAAGTCCAGAACCGTGGTGGAGTGTGGCCTGAAAGTGTGGTTCTCTTACTATGCATTTTAAGTGAGTGGGCATAATGGGAAATGCTGTATCTAGATATGGGAACTGTGTATTGTGTTTTCAGATTCGTTTCTACAGTTCTGCTCTATCAAAGGAAGATTTTTTTTTCCCCCTATTTAATCCAAAGCAAAACTATTTCAGAAGTAGCAATACAGAAACTTGTATTTCTCTCAATAAATTGACTCCAGCTTTTCTGTAAATAGAACCCTAGATGTCCAGAAAAAAAAAAAAAAAAAAAAAAAAAAAAAAAAAAAAAAAAAAAAAAAGGTATTTTTGTTGTCTTTTAGTTGGCAGTGTCTTCTAAAGTCAGGCCAGCAAGAACATCAGATAGATGCTGTTGCCTGAAACAATATTCCCTAACACTGCTTGAAGAATTTTGCTAATGGGTTTAATGTGGTGCTGACGGTGTCTGTGCTTGGAAGGAAGTGAGGGTATTTTTGTTGTTGTTGCCTGGTAATATTTGGTGTTTACTTACAAATACTTTTCTTATATCATCTTCGCTACTGGTAGTGCAAAACTTTTAGTAACAGGAAAAGAAATTAAAATACCTTGTATCATATGAAATATAATTATAGAAATCAGTGTTGATACTTTAAAGGCAGCTATTGCCTGCTACTTGTTGATCTCTGGGAGATAATTAGAACAAAAATATCTGAGTTTGGGCTTGTTACCAGTGTGGTGTAGCCTTTAAGACTGATGGTTTTGGTGTCAAGTTGCTCATGGAGAATTTCTTTACTCACAAATTTGATTCTTTACAGTTTTGCATTATGCTTCCTTTTTCCAGTTTTGCCTTTGATATTCAGCATGGGTCATCTCTTGTGCATAGCAAGTTGGATATGAACAATTTCTGTGTTAGCTTCTGGGCTGTTAAGAGAGTAACTTTGCTTGTCTAAGTGTGTCAGGGTATCAGTGTGCACGTACACTGGAACTTTACTGAGCAGATGAGGAAAGTATGCTCACAGCTACAATTTTAATTTAGCTTTGCTGAGTTTAAAGTTTAATTTGGCTGTACTTAGAGACTGCCTTTCATAAGATCATAATTTATTGAAGTGATTTTTCATTCCTGTTAATTTGGAGAGCTAAAATGGAGAAAACTTTTTCAGAACATGAAACTGGCCAAAAACACTGGCAATTGCACAAGTAAGGTGCAATGGAAAACTTATCCTCCTCTAATTTTACAGTTTCAGGAGAAATAAGTGTTGTTTTTAACAATAGGGGATTTGAAAACATTAGAAAACAGATTTTAAAACTTACAGGGGAGTCTGTGCTTCCTCGACTTCTTTGTCTGAATAATCACAGAAGTTTCCCGTGAGCTGTGTAGGAAATGTGAACACTTTGGTTGTTCACTTAACAGATATAAACTCTATCTTTTTCTTTTACGTTGAGGGCAGCCTTAACTTGATCTGAATGACCTTTGCTGTAACCAAGCCAATGTTACTGTACCTCAGAGCTTTAGGGCTGGAACGTGCTAATCTACAGGGGAAAGTTTTGTGTTCCCTTCCAGCGATGTTCCAGGAGGTGTTAGAGCAGCTTTGGTGTCTGCAGAGGGCTCAGTGGCACCAGTGACAGGAGGAGACCTTTCGTAAGAAAAAGCAGGTGTTGGTTTAGCCCAACAAGCTTTTTACTGCTGAAATCTTTTTTTAGAACGATGCTAAGACTTGTGCAAGATGTTCCCTGCTGGATTGCCTGTGGTGAGTCCTGTTTGGTGCCCGCAGCAGTGTTGCTTTGTCATAGCTGGTCTGGGCACTCCAGCTATGGGGGGCATTCAGCCCCTGTCTCGTGCCACCTTGAGATTTGGCACCGTCTTGTCTCGGTAGAAATTTAGTAGTAAAATCAGTGGTATGGGAGGTGCAAAATAAATAGCAGTGCAGTCAGGTTACTTGAGACTCTATGCAAGAGTTTTGATTTTCAGATCAAAGTGCTCTTTCAGTGGAATTAACTCACACCAAATTTTACTTGTTTTAATTCTCGTCGTCTCGTGTCGTAATATATTGGCTTCTTACTACATAGATACTAATAAGCAGTTGTGCGACTGTGGCATTAACAAACCTTTAAAAACACGAGGCTGAGTATTGATCTCTGAAGTTCCATGTAAGCTGTAATCAGGGGTACCAGAGCTGAATGGTTTATTTCTGGTGCTCTGTTGAGGATTACCTGCTCACTGACACTTGTGCCAGGAGGTAAGGGAAGATCAATCAGCAGCAAGTGGGGCTGTAGAAAAAGTATTTTAAAACCACTCTGAATGGAGAAGAAACTGCTTTGAGTTCCAGTTTGGAACAGAATTGAAGTGTGTCTGTGTTTGAACGTAGAGTAAGAGCCCTGGCTTGCTGGAATCTGTGAGGACACACTGAAGCTCTCAAGATAAAGCACATTCTTTGTTTTAAAGATGGCACACTGTGGCAAAAGCATCGGATGCATTAATATGAAATAAAGACAGCCTTAGCTGAGTGTTGTGTGTAATGCTGAGGATTTCACTCAGAGACAAGCCCAGCCATGGATTTTTTTTGCAAGCAGGGTCTCTGGTAGTTTTCTCTTTTGATTTGCTTTTGCCTGAAATGCAGCTTTGACCTCTTTTAGGTTTTTTTGGAGAAAAGGTTACTTCTGTCATAGTTACTCTGAGCTGCTTTTGCAGACACAGTCACCTTGCCACCTTTCCCTTCTCAACAAGGATTCCAAGCTTGTGGCTCACAGGCTACTGCTGTGATAGATGTGCACAAGTGAAGCAGAAATACTAGAAGTCAAGGATAAACTCATTTGTTATACAAAAAGAACTGTAAAACACTCTGTTGTGATAACTTAGCAAATTATTTTATGAGACTTGGTCACATGTTGTAGAGCCATATTAAGATAAAACAAGATCAAGTGAGTGGTTTAGAGATCGAGCAAGTCACCACTGATTTAGAGAGGCTGTCCTAGCTAGAAATTTACAGAGCAGGTGTGGGGTTTTGTTTCTTTTTCACATCCTTAATACTGGCTGTATAAAATACTTCAAAGAAATCCTAATTTTACTTGAAGACACATATTTGCAACACCTTATATCTGTACAGAAGAGGCATGTGCACAGCTTTGAATATCAAAAATAAACGTTAGACAGGAGTTACTGCACTGTTTAGGCCTGTTGCAGTTGGACATGTGTGAGACAGGTAAGAAAGGCTGTAGTACTGATGTTTTCAAACTGCAGCCAGAAGCATCTTATTTAAGAGTGTTACTAGTAGCTAAATTTTTGGTGTCCATAACTAATCTCCCTATTGCAAAGCAAAACGCGATGGGCAGAGGTGACTCAGAGCTGTCAGAGAAAAAGAAGGTCAGAATAAAAATTTGTGGACATCTTGTACATGAGGACCCCCATCATATTTTATATTCAAAGGCTGTGGAAGAACTTACATCTCAGAGTTTACATAAACATAGCTGAGTTCAACTTAGGGTAAATTTTGCTTTCAAAGCGTTTATAACTTAATTGTTCAGTGGGTAAATGCTGTATTTTCTCCATGAAACATAGGCCATGCAGCATTCTTAAAGGTTCTGGGTGTTCTGGCCCCCATCCATCACAGTACTTAAACCATGAGTAGCCCTATTAAAGTTGATAGAATTACTCATGTGCTTAAAATTAAACATGTGCTTAAGTGCTTTGATGGATTAGAGCCAAAGTTGTCAGCACCTTGCTTTGTTTTGTGCTGTTACCTGTCTCTCCATGCCCCGGCCTGGGTCTTCAAGGAACACATTTGTGATTTGCTCATTCCAATATTTAGCTGCTCTGTGTCCTAAAATTGCAGTTTATGTGCACAGCCACAGTACATTCATACACAGTCTGGGAGTATAAATACACAACTACAACTCTTGAAATCTGTCAGGCCTTGACGATTTCACAAGATATTTTTTCTGGGTGTTTCAGAGGAAACTTTATGGCAAGACTTTACGTGGAAACACAACATCTATAATGTTTTTCAAACAGCTATCTTTCTACTGAAATTTATATTTAAATAAAGTACGGTGGAAATCACCATTTAGACGCAACAGCACATTCTTAAGAATGACTGTGATCTTGAACTTCCCAAAACCAGAGATCAGTAGGGGCTGTTCTAGTTTCTACTGTTAATGCTGAGTCTGTAATTCTTTAAGGCTTATGGGCAAAGTTGCATATACCTGACAGCTCTTTATCTTTGAAGATAACTTTGGAAGTCTTCCTTAATTCAGACTTTGTCCCTGGTAAAAATTCTGGATTTAACAGCTGTGAAGGAAAGACTGATTCAGTGACAGCAGTTCAACACTGCTGTAAGAAAGTGTGGTGAAAAAAGCATTTAATGTTATTGCCTTTCTGAAAAACTAACTTTCAATGACAGCTGCGTAATTTAGTAAATAGTTCCTTTGTTCCTGTCCAAATAGTTCCCCGTTTTTTTGAGTCTACATCCCCTACTTTAGCTGCTTTCCTGTTCAGATTGCCATTCTGAACTTATTAGTTACCAATACCAAATCCTACAGCATTTAGAAAATGCTAAGGGTTTGGGTCATTGAGAGTTTAATGGAATTTTTTAGAAGTACCAGGTGGTAAACGGTGAAATACGTTAGATAATTGCTTTTTATTTGAATGAAGCAAAAAACCTTGCCTTTTGTCACTGCTGGAGGCAACCACCTTCCAGATCGTCTACAATATCACATGCCAGAAGTGTTTCAGATGATAACAGAGATCATAACCCCTAAAAAAAAAATCAAGGGATTTTCAGGATCAACAATTTTCCACCTGTCTCATCAGTGTCTTCCCTACTGCACCGCATCCTGCTTTGGCTGGTCTGTGTTTACACTTGGCATCCACTGTTCCAGCCATTTTTATTTTAGGGCTTCTTTCCATTTAATATTGGCACTTAGCCAGCTGTGTACTTTTTCAGCTTTAAGTAGCACTGAGGTCATCAGCCATTATAGGAGCTGTTCCTCTCATTCTTGTGCACGAGCCCCTGAAGAGCTCTGGGATGTGATTGCCTTCTCTTCAAAAGCTTCATCATACCTAATCCTGGCTGAAGAAGGTACTGGAATGCAGACATTTGCAAAACAATTTTAGAACAAATGGCATGCATAGGGCACTCATCAAATTGATGTTTCAAAGGCTGGACAAAAGTGCTCTGGAAGTGAGAACTGAGGTGAGAAGAGGAACCCCCCACAAGTGCTGTTACCTGCCTGTGTTTGAAAGCAAAGGATGAGGTGATGAACAGCACAGCGAATGGCCCGCATTTCACAGCAGGTGCTGGTCATCCACGTGTGTGCAGTGCCTGGGCACTATTTACTCCCACAATAGTGTTTTTTTCTGGGCATGCAGAGATCCAGGAGAACCCAGGAGGTTGGTTCTGCTCTGAGGGGTGGCTGTACAAACAACCTGGAACAGCAGAGGGAACGTTCCGAGAGGTGTCGTGTGCTGTATTTCAGTGCTGCTGCACAGCTGGGCAGAAGTGTTTAAAACAATGTGATGGGCAATGGACATTTCCTTTATTCTGTGTTAATAATGGCTACATTCACAATACTTAAATAAATATTAAAAAGGTCTCTGCTTCCTGACAGCAGTTTGATTGTCTCGAAGTAGTGAATTGTACAAGGCAAGATGATTCAGCAATTTGACTCGAGTCCTCCTGTTCCTGCCGGTTCTGAGGTGTCCTTCCGGACCAGAAAGGAATCACAGTGTCCTCTGAAGACTCTACAGCCTCGTTAATTATTGTATCAAGTGTCTGGAGAGGATGCTAAGCTTCTGAGGACACCTTTTATTGCAATATGCTTTAATTACCTGTATTAAGAGCAAGAAAATGACACCGGTGTGTTCCCCTCTGAATGCCTGGGGAGCTACGGGCAGGGTTTGCAATTTACAGAGGTGTTTAATTGCACAGCAGGAACTAAAGGGCCTTTGTCAAGCTCGTACATCACAGAGCTCTTTGTGAACAGTTCTATTTTCATCCCTTACCTAAACTATTGCTAGTTAATTAGTTGAGGTAAATGGAGCAGGATAAGCAGAATTATGCTCCTTAATATTGTGTCTGTGATGGTCTCTTTGTGCCACTAACAGGTATAAAGGGACTGTAAACCAGTTCAACGGGTTTTATGTAGGAATTTGCAAAGCTGAAGGGGAGCCTCAAGGTGGCTTAGAGCCAGAACAGCATCTCTGTGCCACCTCCACCTGGGCAGGTGGTATGACCAGGGTGCCACGTGCCTGCTGCCAGAGTCCTGCAACTTCATCAGGAGCAAAGTCTGCCCACAGCCTGTCTTTGCAGCAGAATATCCAGAGAGGCAGAGTAAAGTTACCCTTTAACCTTTGCACTTTGGGTATCACGGGGAGCAGAGATAAAATAAACCTAAAAATGGAGTTGATTACATTTATATTCGGGGATGCCTTTTTTAGAGTTTGATATAATTTCATTGTGGTACCGTTCCCAAAGGTCACACAAGTCACATCTCAGCCCCTAACACTGCAATGTAAATAATGATCAAAAATAGCAAGATTTCTGCTTTCACAGAGCTGTTTTTTTTTTTTTTAATCAACACTTCAGTAATTTGTGTTTCTTGACTTTTAACATGGAGAACGGTTCTGTCATTCCATTAATAGACGGTATCTCTTTTTATCATATGTTTTTATCATATGTTCATGTGTTTATGGCTACATAGTAAGATATGCACGTTACTCATGGAGAAAAATATTGCAATGTATTAAAACAGGCAGTGGTAAAGCAATTTACAGTGCTTTTCACAATCTTTAAAAGGGAACTTGTGGAAGCCCTTTTTGTATTGTCTACTCCATACATTGCATCACATACTGTGTGAGAAAGTGATTATGCTTCATTGGATAATTGAACTAAGTTCTCCCAAATAATTTAGGTCACAGTTAGATCTGTGCAACATAATCAGTTCTTAACTGTGTCTTTAATTCAAAGTATATGACAACAAAATTATTCAGCCCGTTGGGTTTTTCTTTCTTCCAAAAGGTGTTCCTTATTTAGAGAGAGAGCAAATAGTTTATCCTCATAGCTGTTCTTTTTCTAATATTATTTCCTCTCGCAGATCTTTGGTAGCTGAAAGGTACAGTGTGTTGATACCTGGAATTTTGGAGAAGTAAAACAAAGAATTTTCAAGGTGAAGTGAATGTTGGGGTGGAGGAAGGGCAGTGTAGGAGGAAAAGCATAGGGGTAGGGAGGGGAAACTGCTCAGCAGGAAGGGTCTCGTGCTTCTAGGGGGATGCTCAACCTCTGTGGTCAGAGTTACCAGCACACACTGACTGTAAAGTGCTTTTTAGTGTGCATTGTGTCAGCTTCCTGTGCCTTGGGTACCATTTCATCTTGCCAGGCGCTGACCAAGAACAAAGTATTAATGTGGTTAGAAAATCTCTCCCAGCTCCCCTGCAAGTGAGGACCCAGGTAAATCCTGTTTCCTGTCCTGAGCTGTACAGAGTTCTGCTGTGGAGGCAGCTCCTGCCCCATGGCACTGCAGAGCTTTGTCCTTTCTGGGCTTGAACAGGACAAAAAAAAAATCTCTGTGAAGCTGGCAGAGCTACTGAGGTATCTCAGCGGTGTGATACAAATTGTGTTGAGCTCGCAGAAGATACGTAGTGTGTTTTGCTATTGCATTTTAGTAGATTTGTGTGTAAAATTGGTACTTTGTCACAGGTCTAAGATGAATTATTTCAGCTTCACTCGGAATACTCCAGGCAACTATTTTCCCCCATTTTCAAGTACCTCTAACTTGGCCTCTACCCTCTTTTGCTGTTCTAGCTGTTATATTTTGAGGTAATTGTCATGTTCTGTTAGAAATAAGCCAGGCTAAAACAAATTTATCTTTTAGTTGAATTGTAAAGTACTGCAAGATTTTTGTAATGTGGATTGGTAGCAAAACCTTAACTGAATTTCCTTGCTCGTGATCTTGTGTCTGAAGATCTTGACTGCACAGCTCTGTTTCTCTGAGGCAGATTGGCAGGTACTGCTCTTAGTTTCCGTAAGGTTCAGTAAATAAATTTTAATGCAGATTTTATGGAATATTTATTAAATCCGTCAGCGTGTTTCACTGCATCAAAGACGGCGTATTTAGATGAACAGGCATGTTTAAATCCCACGTGCCTGTGAAGTGCATGACTGCCTGTCAAAGAACTGAGGTGTGTTTTAAAACAAAATGGATCTATTAAGTTTTCATTGGCTGTCAGTGTGTAATTGATGGGCTTTTGAAGGTGAGCGGAGGGAGCTGCTTCCCTGGGCATTCACATTTCTTGGCAACACCTGAAAAAAGCAGGGAGCTGCACCTGTGTGAAACACAACAGTGTCATTTTCTGCCATAAAAAGTCAGAGGCAAATGACTTGCTGTGGAAGATTTTAAATTGACTCATGAGCTGCAGTGCTTTGCCTGGGGAAGGGAAGCCTTGCCCTGCTGCAGTTGTTTTGTCAGCAGGTTCAAGAGTCAGCAAAGTCTGACTGCTTCAGAAATGAAGGTAATTTATGCGTTACACCAGTCCCTGAACGTGATAGAGGCTGGGCTGTTTACAGCCTTGTAAAAGAGACAAAGGCTCTGTATTAGCACTCTGTCACTACTTTTTAATATGCCCTATTAAAATAGTCTATATATTCTCCACAGCTGCAGAGCTCTCCAAGGTTTCCTGACTTGTTTGTGCTGACCAAAAAATTCAGACTTCTTTGCTTTTAGGAATTAGATTAATGGCATAAAGGAATTTTGCTTTTAGGAATTAGATTAATGGATGATGTCCCATCATCCCTGTCCATCCATCTGTGTCCCCCCCTAATTCTTTAACGTGTTTTGTTGTGAGAATTAATTTCAGCAGCCTTTCTAAAGAATATTTTTCCACCTGGAAGATGCAGAAGGTTGCAGGGTGAACTGAATCTTTATCCTCTGGAGTGTTCTTTTTAAACTTCAAGTATTTTTTTCCCAGTAATGGTAATTTGTATTATTTATAAAGTAAACTAGAAATGAACATTAAAATTTAAATTCATTTGATTTCTGATAATCTGTTAATGTGTTCTTTGCGTGAGATTTGATAAAGGCAGAGTAAAAATGTTGCCTTTTTAATAGTAAAGCTCAACCACAGGTGGAGAAGTTCTTTACTAAATACTGATTAGGTTGGTTTTCAAGGAATATTTGATTTTTCTGACCTTTGATGTCATTCTGATTTAATGTTACTTGAATTAAAATGTCATCTTTTTTTATAGTACCTAAAATAGACTTTATTAGTTTTCCTGAAAGCTATGTGCAGCTTTTCTTTGGCCCATTTAAATATTGAAAACAGCAGGATTTGAGATTTTTCTTCTAATCCTCAACTAATAGAGTTTAATACTTTGTTTGGCCTACCTTGTACAGCCTAAGCAAAAGTTTTAAACAAGATTAAAAATATGACCTTATTAACCCATGACATCTAAAGATACAGAACAGGTCTGCAGAGACATCAGTCATTCCTTAGCCAGGAGAGCATTGGTGCCATTCCCAAACTACTCAGGATGTTCCAGAGGAAAACACTTTTTGGCAGCATGGCTTTTTTTCTTTTCTTTTTTTTTCTTTTGTAGTTTAGTGCCAACACCTGGGAATAAGAAATTAAAAAGGAAAGAATCTTAAGTTGAATATTCAGTCTTTGTGGTTGTGGAAAATAAAAGTTTGAGTACTTCTGGAAATTCTGAGGTGCAACCTGGCTAGGGTTTCTAAAAAAAAAAAAAAAAAAAAAAAGGACAATTTGGCAGAGCAGTGGGATGTTGCTTTTGTGTGTTTCACCTCATTAGTCCCTGAGTAAAATGAACGTCACCTTTTTGGGGGGTTTTGTGAGAAGTTAGAGTTGTTTGTAAGCTGCTGTTGGATGGGTGATTGATGAACATGCTGAATCGCAGAAGAATAAATTGTCTCATTGTCATGGAAAGTTTACGTCTAGTAAACATTACAAAACACAAAACGCTGGGATACATTCACTGCTGTGTAATAGGATTCCTTGTTTACTGGGCAGGCTGTAGGGCCATGGCAACACCACCAGAAATAGGAACTCGGAGGATCCTTGTTGTAAAGATGATGATGGTTATCGAGCGCCTCGTTAATTGCCGCAGGTTAACGTTTCTCCGTAGTCATTAGCACTTGGTAGTGAGAGGATCAGCCAAGAGGTGTAAATGTGGAAGTTTGACTGAAATCTTTAATTCAAATGATGAGGTTTATTATATGGCATGGAAGAGTTTTGTCAGTGTGCACCTCACTGATGTGTTGAGACAATTAATAGCAAGTGTTCCAGGGAAGAAAGAATAACGAGAGTTTGCTTATAAACAATGCAAACTCCCTAAACGTCTCTTTTTCTAGTGATACTCCAAACCAAGACAAAATGAGTGCTAATTCCTTAAAAATACCGCTATCTTGCTTGGCTTTCAGCATATCAGTTGCCCTTTTAATCTGAATACACGTTCATTAAGTTCAAGATCCAGCTGAAATTTGGAGGCAGAATATAAGTCAGACAAATTGCTTACACTGTCATTGATAAACACTTCCTGCTTTCACAGCATTATTTTTATATATTTTAATAATTAAATGTGATTTTTAAAAACTGAAAGCAGGTGGTGGTTTTGCAACCATATGTGCAGGACTGAAAAATACAGTATTTGTGCACCCTGAGTCTTGGTTGTGGAATGGAGAGTTTGTCAAGACCCGGGGCAACAGAAAGCATTGAAGTTAGGAAGGAAGAGGGTGAAAAGCCCTCAGTTTTTTCTCCCTTATCCTGTCTAATTTATTTTCCTTAATTTGGTGCTTTTGGCCTTTCTTGGCTCACTGCTTTGTTGTCATCAGCGGTGCCAAATGTCTGAAGCAAAAAAGTGGTAACCTTCAGGAGTAAGGTGGTCTGTAGGTAGGTAAAGTCTAAGAAAACACAGAATTTTCATCTGATTATCGATCATTCAATTCTCTCTCTGCATCAAGCTTCACTGACCTGCCCCAAACTCCTGAGGCCATGTGAGGAGCTGATGTTTCAGATAATCTCGTTTGTGTTTCTTGGAGCTGTGCTGCTGATGCAGAGCCCTTCCCTACACAGCGAAGTCATCCTGAGCACGATGATTTGCTGCTGCTCCTTGCTTCCCCTCTGGAAGAGCAGCACTTGCATTGCAGTCGTGCTGTCACAGCTGGGGAATGCACAACCACATCCTCCACACCTCTGCCTTGTTTTCCTTGATGCTGTCTTTTACAAAAGTTGCATTAATTTTTCATCTGGTAGCCAAAACTCCCACCACTCCTGGATGTCTGTGTCTGCCTTGTTATTAAAGTAATACCTTTTTTTTTTTTTTTCCCCCGGTTCTTCTGCATTCTTGATCGGTGACTGTGCTTTCAGTTTCATTTTGGTTTTTGGCTGTGAGTAATTATAGAAAGGAAAAAGTGATAAAAAGCATTTGCAATATGCTTACTGAATTAACTCATAAAGTGAGGTTTTCAGGCTGGGCTCTGTAAGCTGAAAGTGTGAGTTACTGTCTTCAAAAGGGTAAAAAAAGGAAGTGCTGTTGGTGCTTCATAGTATCTGGGACACTGTGCTGGAAAATGTTAGTTTTCAAAATGAAAAAAAAATTTAAATGTTGATATAAATATTCCATAATCAAAGAGTCCTGTAAAAGCAATGAAGATTAAAAGGTCACTTAGACAGTTTAGCTGGCTATTTTTAGTAATTACATAGCTAACTTGGTTTACCTCAAAGTAGTGATTTTATGCTGTGTGCAGCAAGAAATTAATAACGTGAAAAATTTTATCATGGTGCTTTGCAATTAAGTTACAGTTTGCAGGCTCAATTCTAGTAGTACTTTTAGGGTGCTAATTCCTGGTTATACCAAATGTTTGATGGTACATTTCATTTGTTGGCACAATGAAATGAACTGTTGTCAGATCTGACACAAAATGCAGTACAAAAGGAGCAGAGGCAGTGGTTTGCACTGTCCTGCTGCAGCTCGTTAATGTGACTGCAGTTAATCCCAAACCATAATGCTCATTCCAAGTGGTTTTCTAGCCTACTCCTCTGCTTGTAGTCAAGGATAATTTTATATACTTGGATTAACCCTTTACTGTTACGTTTCACATCCGGGCTGTTTGAATGTCTTGTGTCAGGTTGAGTGCTCTGCTCTGGTTCTGCTAAGGCATCATTTTTGTGCTTTATTTTTTTTATTTATTGGTCTCCTTTCATTTGTTTCTACTTTTATTAACTCACCCTTTTTTTCCTTTCTGTTTGTTTCCAGTGTATACTTTCCTAAAGAACTTTCACGTATGTCTAGTATTTTGCATTCAAATGAATCAAAATCTGTTTGATTCTGCAGAATGTCTTAGTCCCAGTCTAAGGCTGTAGTAAGTTTTTGTTAAAGTGTAATTAGATAGTGAATTTTGGATGCAAATAGATGTTACTGCTTAAAATAGATGCAAATAGATGTTACTGCTTAAGTAGAAAGGTTTTGAGATATTTAAATGAGTCTATCTACAAAAGTCTTCAGTGATTGAAAGCACTTTAGACAACACAGCTTTGATAGAATATTTTTCAAGTTCATGTTCTTTTTTTTGAAAAGGTATTCTGTTTTTGCTGCTTATAAATTTAATGATGTATCTTTTTTATTACAGGGAGAAGAAAATGAAAATTCAGGATATTAAAAACAATATTAAAGAAGCTATAGAGGTAAACTTGGGAGCTGTTGTTTTTTAACTATTCCAGGTGGCTATTTAGACACACTCTGCAATATTTCACTTGTGTTTCTTTGCAGACAATAGTGACAGCAATGGGCAATTTGGCACCTCCAGTGGAACTAGCCAATCCAGAGAACCAGTTTCGAATCGACTACATCTTAAATTTAGCAAACCAGATAGACTTCGATTTCCCTCCGGTGAGTAATTCACGGTGGCTGCAGCCATGCCTTTTTGCAAATGATTGTATTTCACTGCCCTGTAGTAAATATTTCCCCAGAACAGTGAGCTGCTCTCTGGGAATTACTGCAGTAGGTGCCTTTGGTGAGTGCTAATCAAATTTACAGCAACACAGCCAGAATATTCCAGCTGAACCTTCAGGAACATGGAGACCCTTGTCTGCTTTTTGTGCTCTAGTGGAATAGTTAGCCAGAGAGTCAAGATGAACAGTGCTGGGCGTAAAGTTTGGATATTGTTGGGAATTGCCCTGCCCTAAAGGAGTGGAGATACACACAGCACTCTCTTGGTGATTAGCTGGTGTTTAATGATGCTGATTTCTCTCTTCTGGAAGAACAGTGGAGTTTTCTTGCTGATTCAGACTCTGTGTCAGGCAGGCTCTCTGCAGAGGCTCCACACACACATCCTTGCCCCAGCCCTCCCAGTCCTGGTTAATCATTCGAGGTGCCAGCAGTCCCAGAGTAAATGCATAAAGGATAATTATTTAGTTGATGATACAACTTTGTGCCCACTCACAGTGATTAATTTCTCCTGTATCTCCACCAGACTTGTAGCAGAAGCCCGTGAAAATACAGTTTGCAAACACTGAACACTTAAACACTGAGAAGATATTTTTGTTAATTGCCATGAAGTACCTTTCACTTGCAGTAGTGCAGGAGTGTTTCAAAACTTGTATTTCTCTCTCTGTGCACTGTTCCAGGGGGCTGAGGGGAGGAATTACAATGACATATCAAAAATCATGATCCATTTACACCAGAATTTTGTGTCCAGCATTCCCAGATGCTTGAAATGAAAGTGCAAGTGTAAATGGTAGTAGGATGTGGGATAGTTTTCACCACAGCAATTCTTAATTCAGTTTGTAATTCATGATATGTAAACATTATTGAACAAGCTGGTCTGTGAGACCAGCAACAATTACCTTTTCCAGATGTTGCTGCTTCTAGGAATTTCTCTGCTTCGGTCAGTCTTTATCAAAAGAAAAATAACCAAACAAACAAACTCATATGCTTTGTGTACAAGACAGAAGTCAGGTGACATTAGCAGTTAATTGGAAGTACTGCCTTGTAATCTCCAAATCATTTCCAGTGTTGAGCAGGCACAGTTAGTTTGGTGGATGGGGGAGGTATGATTCTCTCCAGCACATAAAATGTAGTCATTTTGTCTTAAAGTGTCTTAAATTTGAGATTTTGGGATTTTTAACTTCATACCTCTTTAATTTAGACATTTGTCAGTGTTACTCACAGAAATACTTGATCCCTTCACGGATGATCTCTCCTGCTGGGGGTACAGAAAAATTCATACTTTGAAGGTAGTTTAAGGAGAATCTTTGAGAGAAAGACAGTGGTTTCTTACTCCACCCTCTGTGCTTCTGCACTGGCTGTGTGCCCACAGCTCTCCTACTGCCATTGTTTGTGCTAGTTCAGGTTGTGATCTGTAACAATGCTGCAACAAGTTCCTGTGACCTACCTCATACTAAATACTGGATTTTCCTTGTATCTTCTATTTCAGAGGTCGTTTTATCTTCTATTCAATTGGAGTGCAGTAATTTCTTTTAATTTTTCCCTTTTTCACTGTAAGCAAGGTGTAATTGTATGGCTTACAAGGTCTATAAATAATTCCGAGTTCAGTGAAGATTCTCTGAGGTGTTGAATGACAGACAACTTCAGGAATAACAGTGCTCCAATAAAACTAGTTTTTCTTCTCTGAGCAAAGGTATTGTCTTAAATTTTTAAGCCCTGAGTCTACAGAGGTTTAGGCGTGTGCATAACTTTGACTGGTGGCTTACTTCATTGGCATGATTAACTATTTCATATGTAAATGTTTGTAGGGTTGAGGTTTTAAACTGGATTTGCGTTAGCCACAAATGTTGAAGGACTGTTGTTCGCTCTGTCTGCCCTTGGTGATTATATTAGTTAGTATGTCTCTGATTTTTGAGTTTGCCTGAATGTAGGTTGTAGTCCTTTGGTACTTGGAAAACTGAACCTGCATTTAAATTGCATGATTTAAATCAAGTTAAGACCTAGAGTGTCCCTAGATGCCAGCTCTCAGTGCGTACTGAGAGAAATCACAATCCTTGAGTACCACTGTAAAAATAATTTTGATTTTGTTACAGATTAATTAAAAGTACTTTAAAGAAAAAAATAATTTCATGGAAGTCGAAAGGAGAGTCTTATGCTAGTTATGCTTTAAATCTAAGGAAATCTCGATCATCTGCTTCCTCCTCCAGTACAATGGGGGAAGAATTTCATAAACTGGCAGCTAAACCTTTTCCTATCTAGAGTATTGATTGGGAGGGAGGGAGGGGAATTTTTAGCAGTGTCAGCCCTGTGTAATGCTGTCTGGTTTGAGCTGCAGAACTTGCTTTCTGCCTCTTGCATTTTCTTCACGGGAAATCACATTTCAGCTGTCTTGAGGACATACTTTTCTCAGTGTAGTATTTGATGCTCTTCTCTGCCCTAGAAAGAACATGAGGGTAGGGAGGAGGAACACTCATGTCCCAAGGGGATATTCTTTGAGGGCTGCAAGTACTTAGGACTATACTCTTAAACACAGGGCTGTTCTGCTTCCCTTTAAATGCCCATTCTTTTCCTAAACATTAATTTAGGTAGCTCTCCTAAAGAGAATTCACTGACACAGAGGTCAGCACAAGGATTGGGATTTCTTCTCCAGCTACGCAAGATCATCATCTTCATGAAGGAGCAGTTGAAATGAATTTTAAAGTAGAGGCCAAAACCTGTGTTTATAATTCCCTGTGGAACAGGTGGAGCTAGAAATCGGGTCTCCTAACAGCAAGGTTCAGTGTAATGTGAAAGGCAGAAGAACGTCAGGAAGAATGTAGGAGCTTTACAGTGTGATGCTAATACTGGGATCTGGCTCTACATGTAAATCAGGATTCAAAGAACAACTTTTGTATTCTGATATTTTAATTCTTTTCTTAGTCTGGGTCTCCATCTGTTTGCTTTGCAGTTTTTGACTTACAGGAAATGTGTGTCATTTGTGTAGACCATATTGTTTTGAATTAAAAAAACCTAAAAAACAACAGCTTGAGTTAAAAATAATGTTGGTACAGTGTAATGCTAGGTTAAACATCCTCTTTAAAGCTGAACATTTACTATGTTGGAGATTATTAATTCAGCACAGTTGGTATTAGGAAATTAAATTTTTGAATACAAGTAGTAGCATATGGAGAAAGGCAAAACATAATACTGACTGAAAGGAATTCTGTCCACATAATCATGCTGGTGTTTTCAAATATTGCAATTCTTAGTAGATCAGATCTATAGTTGAGGCCTCCAAATGGTACTTCCATCATTATTGTCCTTTGGTGCATTTAGCTTAACACAACTATATGTGCGTGTTTTCAGTGTCAAAAATCACCCTCATAAGTAGTTTCAATAATTCAAACTAGCTGTATATCTGTCTCAAATGTCAGGTGATGCTGGGTTAGCTGGGTTATAAAAGGGATATTTTTATTCCTGTTCTGCATACCAGACAGTGGTTAGGATATTTTCTCCATCCCCAGTAATAGTGGCCTTCTTCTCATCCCTTTCTTTTTGCTCTTACTTTTAGAAGAGGGAAGGAAATGTTCCCATTTTATCAACATTTCACACTCCATGATCAACCAAATTGAACCAAGCTACCAAATAAAACCTATTTACTTTGGGTCACAGTCCATTTATAATTCTCAGGTTTTAGTGAAATATTCAAAATAGCTGAGCAGGATTTACAGCTGCCTATTTTTAATTGATCTGGACTCAGCTGAGGAAGATGTCTCTTGAAAATACCATATTAATTCAGGAAAATGGTATTCAGAAAGTAGTAGAATCAGAGTATTAGCACTGAAAAGCAAAATATCAGAGGAATGGCCGCAGCCTATGGCTCTCCGGATTGTGGATGTTTAGAAGAGATGCTGGTGTTGTCTGCAGGTCTCTTGGTTTCAGTTTAAGTTTTATTACACTGCTCCATTGTAGTTATTTTGGATCTCCCACTACCACTGCTGCTGAACGGTTTTATTATGGTTTCTGAGTGGTGTCCTTGAGCTTTACCACACTCTGGCTTCAGCCTCAAAGGCAGCTCAGCATCCCCTGTGCCCACAGCCAACCCTTCCCTCCGCTGCACACCGGGATGTGCCACCCGCACTGCGCCAAAAAAACCTCCTCTGGCTCCCCAGTGTAAATCAGACCATTGAACCAACCAGGTTAAAAATAACCCTGGTAACCCTTACTCCTTCTCTCTTCTATTTTGGGGAGATTATTTTTAACAGGGATCAGTTTTGAGGCCAGATTTACAACCTGGCCCGTGGAGGTGGTGCTCAGTGTGGTCCCTTAACCTGCAGCGGGGTCAGAACGGGGCTTTGGAGTCCTTAAAATGGTTTTGACACCAAAATCTTCCAAAAAAGAAAAGATGTGAGCTGGGATCTCTTTGCTGCCAGAAGTGCTCCTTAATTATGTAGGCAACAGAACAAAATTATCTGTCCCTGTAGATAACCACCCTGATGGGTGTAATGATAGATGTATTATTATTCCTGTCTAAATACATCACGGGAGAAGAAGAGAGCTGTTCTGGTTTGACAGCATCACTAGCTTTATGAAGTAATGACAAACATACTCACTGCAGTGGGGGACATTTCCCGTGGGGATACCTCAAATGTCACAGATTTTGGGGTGTGAAAGCAGGCAAAACATTTTCTTTGGTGAAGATACTCGTGAGAAGCTGGGAAAGGTGGGAGACAGAGCCTGGTTTCTTGGGTGCCTGCACAATATTGTGTGCAGTTTGGATACTTACCACAGAGAGGAAAAGAGGGGCTCCAGCTTTTTCTTGTCCAGATCTTTTATGATTTTGAGCAATGTCTTATTTACCTTCCTTTAGTATCCTCTATCTTAGTATGTGTAAAAGAGTGATAAATACATATCTTTGAGATGCATCTTGAGGTGCACAACTAGTAGAAAATGTAAAGTATTTTTGCCTCAAGAATGTTAATACTGTTCAGAGAAAGGAGTGAGAAGTCTTACGGACAGTATCAGTGATGTGGTGCTAGATCCCCTGAAATAATCCTTACTTACTCTTTTTTTAAATCTCTATTATCTTATCTGCCCAGAGCAGCTCCCTCTAAATGGGCTTCCAGATAATCCAGTTGAGTTTACCTGATCAGAGTTTACCAGGAACTTATGTAAAGCTGGTTTTCCTATCCTTTAATAGCAGAATAAATTCTTGAATAAAGATTAATTAAAGAGTTCTTTTGAAACCTTCTTTTAGTGTAGGGTCTGTGAGGCGGGCAGCCACTTGATTTCTTTTCTGTTTCTCATAATTGAAACGTGTATAACTATTGATGATTTGCAAATGAAACTCCTGAAATCTCTGACTTTTGTCTGTGTGGATAAATGCCTGATTGGGATGTTTTACTCTTATGTGTGACTGGCAAGATCTAGCAAATTTTGTTAGTGCTAATGTGTTTATTGGAAGTGTTTGTTGTTTTTCTTTTTTTATTTCAGTCCTTTGAATTCTGCTGTGTTTTCACTGAGGTGTTCACATAATTCTGTTGAAATCCCACAATTTTCCTTAAATTGGAGAATCTGCAGCCCATGACTTGAGACAGTGGGCATTATATACATGTCTTTCCTGTAGTCCAGTTGCTTTTATAGTACAAAACCCCCTCACCCTATATTTTACTTTATTACTAATTTATTTGATTAGTATTCAAAGTAAATGCTAATGCTTTTCCTGAACTTGTATTTTTATCCAGTAAATTCCCACCATACCAAACCATATTTACAGGTTCAGAAGTTCACGTGACTTAATTTCTCTTGATACATCTCCTTTATTTTCCTCAGAGCAGTCTTAAAGAACAAGGACAGATTAATTCAATTTATGTTGAAATAGAAGAGCTGTCAGCTGAATTAAACAGGAAATAGGCATAATTTAATATGGAAATTCTTAAGCATTTTCTGGTTTTAATCACAGTAAGAGACTATCACAAAATATTGGTGTATGCATAGATGAAATAAAATTATACCTGTGAGCCTCCCTGGTATTACAGTGGATCCAGGCACAGCCCTGTTGTGCTCAGCTGACTCGGCAGGATTTCAGCTCGTCTTTGGAGGGTACATGACATTTCTTCAGCGTTCCAGTAAAATTTTAAAAAAAATTTTTAAGCTCCCAGGAAACAGGGTGTGTTTTTACTCTTACAAAGAAATGCCAGCAATTAAGCAGAACTTCCAGTTAGTTTATTTTAAGTATATTTGAGCTTTATTTTTTCGTGTAGACTTTATTGTGAGCCTGTGAACACTTCCCTGAGTACAGATGCTGCTTCTTCAGAAAGATTGGAAGAGGGTTAGTGAGCTGTCCTTGGGATTCATGTGAATTGAGAATGAGGAGAACTGTTTTATCTTACACCCTTTTCTGTTGGTGGAAGTTTCTGGCAGAAAGAGGCTTTTTGTTTCCAACTTGAAGGGAAGCAGCAGAGTTTAGCGTGGTCCCAGGTGTTTGTTCTTGGCACCAGGTAAGTTAATAAGGTCATTTGAATTGACTGTTCAAGCTTACTGTATGTCCATTAAACAAAAAGCAGCTAAATGATGTAGTATGAAAGACATTTTCTAAACCCTGATTTCAGGCTCAAAGGAAATTTCTCAGTTTTATTAAACCTTCTTTCTTAGACTGAAGTCTCCAAAAACAGCTGATGGTTGAACTGCCTGTGCCCCCACTCTAAACTACCCTGAGAGAGCTGGAATGGGGTAGAAGACTTCCTTGTGCCTTTTATGCTATCGGGAAGTTTGATCCATTAATGAATTGCCTCTTTCTATGTATGTTACACTTTGAAGAAGCAGAACACTGATTATTTGGTTTAAATTGCAGAGGAATCTTGGTAATACAGGGAGCAGGCTTGCTGTTCTCACCCAAAGTGAGTTTTTCTCCCTCGTTAACATAAAGAGTTGTGTTCTGATTTAGAAACAAAGTTTCTGTGCAAGTGAACTTCTTGTGAAAGTAGAAATAAAAGAAATGCTTTGAGATTATGTTAGTGAGGACTTCTAACCAAAGGCACGTTGTAGCTTATGGGTATGGATTTGTGTGTTGGCACATTTCTCAAATGCTGCCTTGTTTTGAAACTCTTAACAAAGGGGAATAATGTGAGTTCAAACTTGACAGGAGTTTCTTAAATAGAATTCCCTCCCCATTGGCCAATCCTTGCAGCCACATCCAGTTTAATTCGTACTACTAGAAGTTACCAAGCAGAAACGCAGAATATTTGAGAATACTCTTCTTTTCCAAGCATGAAAAACTATTGATACTTGAGACTAAATCCTTGCTGAAAATATTTCTGACTCAGTTATGGGAAGTTCTGAGTGCGCTGGGCCTCTCCCAAAGAGTTTTGTATTCAGCTCTGGACACATGCCAGTAACTGGAGAATATCTTCAACTATTTGTAGGTATGCGTTTCCTTTGTGATATCATCAGCATATTTGCCCTAAAATAGCAAGCAATAATTAACACTTGTTCACGCCATTAGGAATGCAGATGTTTCCCTGTTCAAGTAAGTGGCTTATTAAACTGTCTGATTTGACAAATTTAACACGTTCTGGTATCCCTGCCCAAACCTGGGGAGAATGAAAAACGCCGTGAGCTCCCTTCTCGGAGCGGCCGATCAGTCAGTAGTGGTGCCTTGATTTCCTGCACGAGCAGTGAGAAATAAATCCATTTGGTGGGTACTCACCTGTCCTGGAAGGAGAAAATCGGCTGGTGCACTTTGTCTTGGAATGCTCCGTGCTGCCCTGCCATCCCGTGACCTTGCCCTGCTGCAGTGCCTGGCCTGTGGAATGCAGCAGGACTGCCTGGCTCCCAGCAAAGGAAAGCTGTGCTCCCCCCAGCAGAGCAGGGCTGGAAAGGGGCTTGAAACCAGTGCTCAGCGCTGCTTTTAAAAGCTGAACGCATTGGGAAGCAAAGTCCTCCAGGAGACAGTTTTACAGTTAGAAGCTGGTTTGGTTTGACCTTTAATCATTAGATTTGTAAGTCAGTGACCTATTGAAAACTCTTATTATGAAATGTGCAGCTCCATGGGACAGTGAACTTTGCCCAGGAATTGAATCCCAGTTTAAACCACAACATTGTGTAATGGTTGTACACACCTTTTGGGAGGTCAGGGTTTTTTTCAATGGCATTGACTTTTGCTGGAATTAGTAAATAAACTGTTCTGTAGAAGGATACACCCTATATTATATTTTACAAAGAAAAGGTAATGTTGCATGTCCGTGCTAAGTTTCCTGTGAATTTGGTGTCACAGTGGCATGGACTGTGCCAATGTTTTTCCCTGTCAACATCCTAATGCCTATAAAGCATTGCTTCATAAACATTTTTTTAAAGTCTCTTGAGTATTTATATATCTGGAGGGAACAAAGCCTTGTAGGCAGTATGTCCAGTTATACTCTTTTATTTTCTACTAGTATTTTATCCTTTTAGAATGCTTCTCGAAAGCATTTGGTTCCTTTATTTTTTCCCAGGCCTGGAGTTTGTCTCTTGAGGATTATTTTTTTTAACAACCAAAGCGCTCAACCCCCAAGTTCTTTAACACTTTCTGTAGTTTAACTGTGAGCAAAACCACTGTTTACCTGCTGCAGTTTATTCAGCTTGCTGAAATTGTCCAATATAAATAGGTTTTAAACTTGATTAGACTCTTCATTGCCCCTTTTCTAGTCCAGAATTGTGTCAGCAAGATCTTTCTGGAACAAAGAACCATTTTCCAAGCATCCTTTCCACGTTTCCACTGATTTTTTTTTTTTTTTTTTTTTCTCTAGAGATCTGCAGAGATTCCTGTAAGTGAATACAAGTGATTTACAAATGTTGCCTATTGACTCATTGTATTGGGAAGCTTTCAGCAGGTGGAGAAGCTGTCACCTCATAAATAAAACATTAATAATGAAATACATTTCACATAAATGCGGCTTCTTTAACCACTGTGGTGTCACGGTATCATGAGACATGAGGTTTCCTCATCAGCAGCAGATTGTGGTCCTTGAGCCTTCAGTTATCTAAGCAAGACCAGAGATGGTTTACCCAGACAGAGGATTTTCTCAGGGTTTTTTATGGTTTCCCAGAAGTGGAGGCTGTTCTTGGGGATTGTGCCCGGAATTCAAACTATGCCCCTGCCCAGCCTCAGCAGATTCAGTCAGGCCCTGTTTGTTCTCTTCAGATCTGTGTTACATCCACATTCCTTTCCCTGAGTGTTCTCCTCAAGGATTTCTCCCTCTTTAGGGTTATGTGGACGTTTTGGGACGTGTGAAGTCTGGCCTGGTGGTGAATAAAAGCTCCAATCCTGACATAAAGCTCAGGAGGAGTTCACTCCTCACCTTCCCTGGTGGTGCCATCCTGTCACCACTTCTGTTGACTTTTGTTGCTTTACACAGCTTCAGCTGTACTTTAAACAGGATCTTGGGTGTGTATTGTGACACTGCAGCATTTTATTTTTTTTAATGGAAAATTACATAGTTTGAGGGGTTTTTTTTCGATTTTAAGTATACGTAGGGCGAGAACGGATAATGATCGTACGCTGCAAATACTATGGATCGTTTGGAACCCGACATTCAAATCCTGTTTATTGTGGAATGTCATCTCAGACCAAATTGTTATTTAGTAATATTTGTTTATTTTAACTGCTTTGTTAGGAGTTCCATTTTCTAGTGCAAGAAAAACCTGTGTTGATGCTGCTGTGGAGTCTGTTATATTAGAATGTGCCAGCAAATGAATCAGTGTTGTGGAAACAAGAACCAGACATGTAAGGACTAGTTTTCTGGCTATTTCTTTTCAGGAAATTTTCCTGCTATTTTTGGTTAATTTGTTTCCTAACTCATTATTTTTAGAGCTCTCATACAAATTGCACCTATTTAACTAAAAGGAAAAAAACAAAACCCCAACCCTTTTGCTAACTTGATTTTTCTAGTGGCCTCTCAAGCCCCTGTTTTACCTAAATACATAACAAATCTTGTGGTTTTACTTGCCTTCCCTGAGAGTAGCCCCAGGCTGCATTCCATGACTCAAATGGGATGCTGAGGATTTCTCGTGTTATTCTTTTTCTTAAATATTATTTCAGAGCTGTGGTTAGTGTAGGTGTACTGGGGAGGAGGGAGAATCTGGGGTTTTTGCAGCCAGCTACTCTGTCTTTATTCCAAAATCAGTCACTACGGTAAGGAGGCTCCTAATAAAGCAGGAGATGAGCTCTGCAAGCCTGGTTCTGACTTTGCTTGGGTGAACACCTTCGTGCTTCTCGGCTGTGTGAGGTGGCTCAGCGTTAGTCCCAGCATGTGTGAAGATGGATTTGATGTGGCTAAAGACAAAAAGGTTGTGTATGAATAGAAGGCCTTCATATTTGACCATCTCAAGTCGTGTAGTTCACTTTTTAAAACACAGTTAATACAAACAAACAAGAAAAAAAAGATGAAAGTAACAGCAAAAACCATTCTCAAAGAAAACCCGCTATGTCTTAGTATAATGCTCTATTGCTCTTTACTTGTTGTAGATCCTGATTTTGAAACCCCAATAAGAAGTTCAAAGAATGTGGAATTAAATTCTTTTTCCATCCCACATGGACAATTAATAACCTTACTGAGAAGATTGCTTAAGGATTGCTGGTTATAGTTCAGATTAGCAGGCATAAAGGGAGTTCTAAATATGTTATTGCTAATTTGGCCTAGCAAGGCACAAACACTGATCTTTACCCCATTATTGTAATTCATGGATTTTCTTAGAAGTGAAAACTTTCCTTAGAACAGGAGGAGGACTCTTCTGAACAATATGTAACTGTTCTGGTAAACTAAACCCTGGGCTTTCTGTTATCAATGTGTTTTTGCTAGGGCCAGGAGCTGGTTTTATTTTTCATCCCATTTTAAGATCAGATTGCAGAAACTGCTCCAAATCTGAGGCATTATGGAGTTTTAAAAGTCTTTGAAATAATTGCTTTATATCAGCTTTCCACCAAAGTGTCATAGTTGGAGTGAGAAACGGTAATGAGGAAGAATTTTTGTGGCAGAGTTTTACTGTGTTGTGACTTTTCTTACTAAAGCACTGACTTTTTTCACTTTATATCTACATTTTTTTGGTGATGAAGAATGTTTTACTGCTTTTTCTGTAAACTTACCTTTGCCTACTTATTTGTCCATTGAATCAGCTGCTGTTTCAGCAAAAATAATCTTGTACAATTGCTGATTCCATTTTTCAATTTCCCAGCTTTGTAGTCGTAAGTTGAGTGAGCCATATGATGTTCTGTACTGAACAACTGTTACTTTTAAAAACCAATATAGAAACATTCCCCAGAATGGGTTTGGTTCAGATACAGTGAGATTGCAGATAATTCCCCCTCTCTCCTTTACTTTCTCTTCCTTCTTCCTTTTGCTTTAGAAAGATATTTTCTTCACTGTTCTGTGATACAGCTGAAGATGACTGACAGTCCCCCAGCTGCCAAGAAATTGGAAATGTTGAAAACTAAAGTATCCAATGAGCACAATTCCAGTAGTGGGGGACAGAAATCTGAGGACTGGAATTAAGATTTTGATTCATCTTCTATTTCCTTTAATAGCAAAAGCAAATGATCGTGCAATCTGCAAATACTAAAAATCAAGCAGTCTTCTTACCTGCTTCTGAAAGAAATGTCACTGGTCTTTTTGTTCATGACAGTTCATAAAATCAGGGAACAAACTAATCTAATAACATAGATAAACATCATAATCTCTTTAAAAGAAATCAGAACAAAATTTAGATGTGTATTTTGTGTTTACTCTCATTTTTGTGTATTTGCATCTAGGGAATACTTAATAGCAATAAAAGGACAATCAGATTTGCATCTGATGCTCTGCTTCCATCATTGATACTCGTAATTGTGTGATCACACAAGCACATATGCATCTTATACCTGCCAAGAAGAGGGTGCTCTGAAAATCAGCATCACTAAATTTACTGTAAGATGCCTTTATGCATCTTTAAGATGCAATTTAAAGGATTTAGTGTTCTGCTGCCGTTCAGGTGTTAGTTAAGATTCTGGTAGGAATGTGAGTTTTATTATTTTTTTAACTCTTTTCAAAGTGAAACTTTGGAATGTGTCCCCTTTCTCTGTACTACATTGATAGTAAAGGAATGTGAGAGGCTGATATCCCAAGAGATGGAAGAACCTTGAAGCAGCAAAAATAACGCATTTTTCTTCTTTAAAATAATTCTGCTGTAAAGAAAAAAGGTGGGGGGACACAGAATATACACAGCAACTATTTTACAGGTCTTACACTGGCCTGGATTAAAAAAATTAATTATTTGCCACTTAAAATCAGAGTGAAAGTATTTTATGCAAAACACTTCAAAGCTCTGAGAGATAGCCAAGGAACACCCATGGTTGTTGATCAGAGGAATGCCCACAGTGGTGTCTGTGTGTATTTTAGTCACCAGGCTGCTGCTGTTCTTTCTAAATGTATTCAGAGTTCGTAGACTGACGGCCAGGAGTTCAGTCCTGTGTTGCACACGCACTGTTGGAGCCAAAGTGCATTTTTCATATGCAGAGTGAAAGAGCTTTTACTTGTGCTGTCAGCTTGTGTTACAGGTTCAGCAAAAGTGAAGCATTGCATTTTTGGCTGTCTGCTTTCATATCTTGGCTTTTCGTTTTTAAGGCTGAGACTAAACATGATCTAGCCTTGTATCACTGTCTTTCTTCTGTAGTTCAGTGTCTTTACACTGTAAAAGAATAAATTTACGAAAGTGGTGCAAAGTTAAGTAAGATACAGAAGTCTGTATAGTCCCTGAAGATCCTTGCTGGCTTGCAAAGTCATGTAAAACTTAATTATCGTTATCATTCATGTAGGAATTACAGAGAAGCAGTGTTTCATTGAAGAAAAAAAAAAATCATGATAGTCACATAAATGTAAAATACAGAGAGACCACAAATTAAAGAACAAATGTTACCAAATAGCATTGATTATTAAAAATGTCAACGAAATTGTCATTAATGAGGCATTAACCCCTTCTTACAGCAGATGGTTGGATTCAGTCAGTGGTTGAGAAGCAGTTAACTGTTAGAGAGTGTTGAAGTCAAACTCAGAAAGCCAACTGAACTTGCAGTGAGGTTCTAAAGCAAAAAGATTTTTGTTAAACGTGCTCAATTTCCTGCTCACTGGGAATCAAAATGATCCATTACTATTTGCTGATTCTCATCATCTCTAACCTGTTTCCATAACACTGTTTTCCCATTTCAGGAGTTTTACGAACACACAAAAACACTTTGGCAGGATGAAGGTGTGAAAGCCTGCTACGAGAGATCCAACGAGTACCAGCTGATTGACTGTGCACAGTAGTGAGTATCGTGACCGGGGAGTGGCAGTGCTTTGGTGTCCTGATGCTTGCTTTTCCTTATCCCTGGAAGGGGAATGTGTGCTGCATAATGAATTCAGCTGTTCAGAGAGGTGGGACAAGCTGGTTTTCAGTTAGTATCCGCACTGAAAACTTCACGGATGCTTTCAAAAGGTCTTTCAAAAGGCTTTAATAAGGCCCTTTAATGAGGGGACAGTTCTATTGTCTCCAAGGCCAAATTTCCTATCTCTTCCACTTGGCCCATCTTTTCCAGATGTCAGCTTCCGGTGCTGCAGTAAGTTGGAGAGAATGTTGGTGGGAAATAAACCCATTTGTCACTTTGGTTTCTAGAGCAGTTTGTTTAACTGGAAACAAAGAGATGGGAGTGACAGTCATGGGAGGCAGCCTGTGATCAGTCACCAGAGTTCTGCTTGTGTGCCTTCATGCACATATCTGAGAAAGAATCATTCTCTTCTGGTATTTATACTGCTGGGATAATTAGTATTGTCTTGAGAGTCTGCTTCATGTTTGCAGTTATTTATCACATCCAGCAATATACTGTGGCTTAGGATTTTTTATGGCAAGGTGCTTGAGTTAATTGTGACCATTCCTGGTACTTTTGTTGTGCATACTCGGGAATTGCAGGACTTAAATTTGAAATATTAATGGTTAAAAAACTGTCCTTTGTTAGTTTATATTCTCTCTACTTCCTTTGGAGAAGCTGAAATAAGGTTTAATGGTCAAGAAAATGAAGGTTTCTCATTTCACACGATGATGGCAACTGCAGTTTGTCTAGTACTGCATCTCTTAAGGAACATCTGATGAAATAAAATCTGTAAAGTTCTTTTGTTTGTTTGTTTAGGTAGACTTAAAGGTAAATCAACAATTAGCTCTGTTTGAAAAGAGACAAGAGAGATAATTTTACTATGCCTTGCACAGCTCCAGGTCTGTAGGAGCCTCTTTGAAGTTTTGCCATTGTTTCCAGAGTGAATTTGTTTGATGTGTAACGATGTCTTTTGCATTAGGTGACTAATGTTTGATCATTTGGCATGGAGCTTTTTGCAAGTTCAGTTGCTACAAAATAAAAAAGTACAGAGATTTTCGTTTTCAGACAAGCATCGGGTGAATTTTGTGTTTCTGGTGTAAAATTGATAGAAGTGAGTGAAAGCTGGGTTTGTTTCTCGTTAGTGTTTGTTCATAGCTTCTGTGCTGGGAAGAAGGAAATTGTTGAGCACTAAGAGGGTTTTGTGTTGCCCTTTTTCTGCCCTGGAGAAAGCTGAAAATCTTATCATCCCTGGACATTGACTTTTCCATAGATCAGCAGGGGAGGTGGCCCTCATGATGGCTTTACCATCCTGCTCCATCTAGTGGAACACTTAATTCTACATCATGGGCTGTCGAGCCAAAAATAAACTTTGAACATTGCTGACAACTTAGATTTTTTTTTCCCCCTAAAGAAAGTGAAATAAAAGTTGCTGTCTTCTTCTAAAAATATTTTAATCACTCTAATATTTATTAAATATGATAACTTATGTGACACTATAGTCTTGCAGAAGGAGCTTTCTAATTAAATGTACAATGCTTCCTTCTGCATCCCTACAGCTTTCAGTGTCTTCCCATAAGGAGTGACATTATTACACACTTATTGTTGCTCCACTGAGTCTCTGGTTGTGTTGGCTGAGAAAAGACTTTGCCAAAGGCCACAGGTACCATTCTAGCTTCTCGTTTCCCTGCAGCTGTGATCTTTGGAGGTGTGAAGCTGGGAGGCCTGGCCAGTAACCTCATCTGCTGGGGAGCCCTTCTGCTCTCCTGCCCTGTATCCTCAAGCTCACTGGCTAAATGCAAATGTCACTGTAGAGGAGCCCTGCTCATTCTGAAAGAGTAGCTGCCTCTGCTCATCGTGAGCTTTACTGTACTTCCTGCCCAGGCATATTTTACAGTCTTGAGAGGCAGAGAAAGGAAAGGAGGCTTGTTTCCCTTTTCTTAACTGGCCTAAGAAATCAGTTTCAATTCTGCATTTAGAACATGGTCTGTGACGTTGTCACCAGTTTGTCTCTGTATTTCAGTGGTGAGGAGGGAGCTTTATCTGCGAGGAGACCAAATTTCATTGCTCTTGCATCTTGCATCGGTGTACACAGAGTGTTTGTATGAAGCTGCCATGTGATCCCGCTCTTGGCTAATAATAAACAGAAGAACACAGAAGTGTCTAGAATACAGAAAATCCCAAACAGTGTTAAATTATTTACCATCCTTCATATGACTCCCCTGAAGGCACAGGGTCGCATTTTATTTAGAATATATTACTTATTATTAAAAATCCAGGAGCCATTTCCACTGGGATGTGCCAAAGGCTGTTTGTCAAACACAAACAAACGCGATCTCTTTGAAGCGCTCTTGTTGCCAATGCTTCTACCTCGGCTTTCATTCGAGCAGCTCTGGTTTTAAAGCCTCACTAATACCTGGCAGAGCAGTCAGAGTGGGCAGGATCTGTCCCTAGGAACGTCCCCCATGCTGTTTGTGGCGTGAGGGCACGAAGGGTGCCCACGCTGTCCTGGCAGGTCTTGCCCAAAGCCTGTGGATGGCCTGAAGAAACCCGCACTGATGTCAGGAGCCTTTGGGTTAACTACTCAGCAAATGAAGAGCAGAGCCTGGGTACTGCATGAGCCTTCTAGTGGCTTTTCTGGAGTTGCTAATATTAGGCTGTGCCCACAAATCCCTGAATTCTTGCCTTGCTTAGCCTTGGCCACTCATTTGATTTTGTGCTTCATTTTACGCTGCGCTTTCCCTGCGAATCTCCTCGCCGGTACTTCCTGGTTTTGGCTGGGGTGGAAAAGGAAATAAAGTGAGAGACAGTGTTTGCAGCCCATTTCACACCCTGGATGTCAGGAAGGGCTGGAAGCAGCACGAGGGAGCCCATTCTCACGCTATTTCCTGCCTCCCGCTCCTCTCCTGCGCTGCCATTTCGGGGAAGGAGGAGGCTCTGGAGGTGCACAGTCACGTTTCTGGAACTCCAGCACCAGCAGAGCCTCTCTGATACCTTGAAACTGTGCCAGGCTCCTCCAGAAGGGTTTTATGAGGAGTATTTTTTAAGATGTTTGTTTTTAAAATACTTATCAAAGAAAGGCAGGGAGTGCAGCTATTAGCCAACTGCTGTGCGGGGCTGCTGAAGGATCAGCACATGTGGACACACAGGCTTTTTAATTTCTGATGTTGTGAATTCTTTATGTTTTTATTAAGATTTATGGTGTGTTTTATTTCTGGATTTGCAGACTTGCAGAGAGCAGTTAAGAGCCCCAATCTGTGCGCTTAATGATTTTCTTCCATGTTGATTTCTCTTCATGACAAAGTTCCCTTCATGGAACATGCAGTAAAGTGTGTTTGCTCAAAGTCTCACCTTTTTAAATAGTGCCTGATTTATCAGGGGTACCATTAGTCTAGTTTCTTATCCATCTTATTTATTACTTTTTTTTTCCTTTTAATTTCTTTCCATTCAGTGTGAGTTTGACAGAGTGGTTTCTCTTGTCTCCAGCTCCTCTGAGCGCTCACACTGAACAGCAGGAATTTCCCTGGCACGTATTCCTGGCATACATGAGCTTCTTATGGACAGTAACAATTACTTTGTTAAACATTTCCATGAGGAAGAAGAATATTCATGTCCCCTTTCGCTGGAATAATACTGATGAGCTTCCCTACTGCTGTGTGAATTCCTTGGCAAGCCAAAGAGTAGACCCAGATCATCTACCTCCTAATTTTTGGTCTTGATTACAAAATCCGCGTTACTCTATTCCACAGTGCTTAGAGGTAACTGAATTAGGGTCTTTTCCCTGCTCATCTTCAGCCTGAGGGAATAGAAGATCATGTTTTAAACAAGGTTAAATTTCAATTAAAAAAATACAGCCCAGGCTATACATTTTCTGCAGTCCAGCGGGGTGTTAGGTGCGTGATGGGGTGCACAGTAACTCCTGTCTTTGTATGACTTCAGTGAAGTCACTACCAACAAGAGTCCAAATATGTAACAGCTGAATTATCCCCAGCTCCTCCACGTGTGTGCCCTCTTGCTGACTGTCAATAGCAGGGATGTGCCTGCTTGAAAGTGCTCTGAAAACCAGATTACCTAAATTTAGCCAGTAAATGGATTATGAACCCAGCACATGTACCCACTCTTGTCACAGCTAATCATAAATTCAAGCTACACTCAACCCTAGATAAACTCTTCTGTCTTCAAAATAAATTACATCCCAGTATGAAGCAAGATAACCCAAAAGGTGTCCTGGAATAGGTTGCTTGAATGTTATGAGTTATGTGCTCCAATAAGGAAGATACAAAGTTAATGGGCCATAATGGCAGAAAGACCTTTACAAGTCCAAAATACAAAGAATTGAAGAAGTCATACCGTGGCCTTTTGAGGTCTGTGTAATGCCCATTGCATCACCCTGAATTATTGTCAGGGGGTTTTAATGTTTGCTCCAGGAATCTGATTTCTGCCTCCACTTTCACTCTACTCCCTCGGCCACGTCCAGCCCCCTGGATTCATTGCCTTCATTCATGTGCTGCTTTTATTTCTCCTCCGTTCCACACATCTGTGAATGTGCCAGCTCCTTTCTGGCCTTTGGCTGCAGATGCAACTTCCTTTCCCTGCTGGTTGTAAATACTGAGGATTTGCCTTCAGCTGGAGGCAGGGCTGACCTGGTTGTAGAGCATGAAAAAGCTGGGTTGGAACTTCTTCCTCAATTTCTTGATACAGTCCTGTGTCCAAATACTCAGACTTCACCTTTTAGTTTAAATGTATCGCTTGCTAATGCCTGCAAGGGTTAAGGATAAACTCTAGTGTTCATGGATGCCTGATTCAGTGGAAATGGGTGTTGTACATTTGCTTTCACGTGTGAATGGATTTGCTCTCACAACAGCTCTTTCTTTGTTTCGGACAAAATTCGCATGCACAACATTTGTTAAGGTTAGGCTTGCACTGGATCAAGAGGATTTTTCAAAGTTTGACATGAATGTTAGCATTTTACTTAAATAAAATTTGCCTTTAAAATAGTAATTTTTTTCTGAGATCATAAGCAGATGCCCACATGATTTGGTCAGTAGATTGCTGTGCTCCTCTAACTGAGGAGTTTTATTTTTCGTGTCAGAAGAACATCAGGAGAGTGCGGTGAAGGCAGGGTTAGATAACAAACTAAGACATTTTAGTCATCTGGAGGAGAACACTGGAGTGGAGTCCAGGGTGTAGTTTGCTCAGGATGTATCTCCATTAATATTTTACTTTATTAGTCGGCTTTGAAACCAAAGTTGTTATTACCAAAGAATGTAGATGTATAAGTAAGTATTGCTGTATAAACCTAGGAGTGATGCATCGTCAGAAGATAATTCTGTACTAAAAGTATTTGGCTACAGTCCAGAATTCTGCAGACGAAGTTCTTTAGCCAAATTTCTTGATGGGTGGCCTATACTCATAATGTTAATTAACAGAGTTAAAAATAATTCAGTAAAGGAGAACAGATTCCTTGTTACTAGTGCTAGGAATGGCAAATTGTGTTGTTTGATAAAGAATATTATGCTTGCATCACCAAGTGATTCTAAACATACAGATAAATGACAAAATATGCCTAATCCCAGGGATTTCTCTTTCCAAAAGGGAAAAGAAAGTAATCTTGAGCTTTTTTTTAAACAAATACCTGATGCATATTTTTGTAATTGCTTTCAAGTCTGTTTGGCTCAGTAGTGTCTGGAATTCTTAGTCAACATATTTCTGATACCTGTTCAGGCTTCTGCTTTGTTTTTTGTGGTTCTGTTCTCTGCAAACCTACAAATGCAAATGCAGTGGAATTTTTTTTGTGGGTAAAGGGAAGGAGTTGCAATGGGATACAGCAGGAGATGGAATATAAGCCAAAACCTTTGGTTAATTAAACTCTCACTAATTTTCTGCATTTTAATGGCAGCAGGTTCCTCATTCCTTCCCACTGTAGTTTCTTTCCATCCTCAAAAGTTTTTGTTGTGGCAATAAGTTATAGTATGAGTGAATATGGTAGAAATGTATGAAAAAACATATTTTGAGGCTTTTTGAGGAGATGCTGTGAATATTGTATTGGTCTCCTGTTGATAGGTACAAGTTTGTAATCAAATGAGAATCAGTGAACAATACTGGCTTTGCACGTTGGGCCTGAAGCTAAACTGACCTGGGGTTAGTGCTACCAAAACAGGTACAGAGTTGCCACCAAGCTCCTCATCAAGAAGCTGTGTTGGGTTGACTTTTGTTGATTGATTGATTGATTGTGAAGTTTTGAGGCTTCATCAGTCATTTTCCATGTAATTAAAATAACCAATATTTTTTCAAACAACTAATAATATAGTAGTAAAAAAAAAAAAAAATCATGTGTATTCACAGCCCTGACTCAATGTGCAATCCATTCTGAGCAAATCATCAGTGTTGTTATAGACAAAATAATGTATTGAAGAAATTAGTATGTCGCATTGTTCCGTAAGATCATTAAATGCAGCAACTACCACAACATTACTACACAATTCTATTTTTCTTTCATGATCGTAAAGATTAAGAAAAATTCAAGAGGCTGGATCCACGCTGATAGAAACTCTCTTGAGGTAGATGATGTTAAAACTCTCCTCCTGTGAGTGGATTGGTTAACAACAGGTCTCACAGGTATCTCTGACGGCGTGGTGCTCTGCAGCCTTTCATCCTGCCCGTGGTGCCTCATTCCTGGGGTGAGGAGATCCCAGCAGGGCAGTGAAGCCGCGTTGGGCAGCTCGTGCAGAGCTGAGCACGCCTGCGGTGCTTTTACTGAGGACAGCCCCTGTGCTTGGTGGGGTTTGACACATGCTGAGAGTCAGACAGTTGGCAAAGCTACAGAAATGCTGAAAGCTCCAGATCCTTGGGTTTGGCTTTGCTGTACGTGGATCTCTCAATGATACTCCTAGTTTTTCTGTATTTTTAATCTTATTTTCACCAGGCAGAGAATATACCTTTTTTTTTTTCTGGTAAGGAAAGTGCAACAAATTCACCTTGAAATAGTTTATTGCAGGTGGAACTTCTGTAATCGCATTGCTCAAATGTTTTGAGAAAATTGGAATGAGTGAAATGGTAGATTGTTGTGTACACAGTAATCCTTCAATCCTCTGGTTTTTGTGAAGACAGGTAGTGGTCAGTCTCAACTGGGAATGAATGAATGAATGTCATTAATGAATTGGTCAGAATGAATTAAGGTGAGAAGTTAAATAAGAGGAGGAATTGTGACTGTAAACCGTAAGTTTGTCATGCACCTTGGGTGTACTAGGCTTCTGTATTTTTTTTAAGTTTTACCCATTAATATAAAAAATATGCTCAGTTTTACCATAAAATTCACATAAGCTTATTATAAAGCAGAGCAAATGGCACCTTGACTTGTGAGTATTGGACTTAACAATCTAACAGTGTTGGATTGTTGTACTGGTCAAACAGTAGAGCTGTCAAACGGTGAGAATCAATCCAAGCAACTCCTACAACTCATAGTAGCTCCTGAGAATGAATTTTCACTCCCCCTCCCAGGCTCTTGCAAGGTCCCTTTGTGCAAACAGAGAAAGCCCTGAACGAGGTTAGTTTTGAGCTGTGATTCGAACAAACAATTCAGTGTGAGAGAGAAAGAAGAATAAAAGGCTTCCACAGGGGCTGGAGCAGCCTTCCTTAGGAATCCCTCCTGCCAGGAGGAAGATCTGCAGGCACAAAACACAGGGCAAGCTATAAATAAACACTTGAGGAAACAAGGAAGAGCGTGGCATTGGGTGCATCATTTTTGCACGGCCCGTGTGAGGCCGGAGCGTCGTTCCTGGGTGGATGACGTGCTTTGGAGGGTTGGGAAGCTGATGTGGGATGCAGTGCTGCACTGGCTGGGGGGGCTGGCAGGGTCTGGCTGCTGCTGCTGTGGAAGCTGCAGAAGAGGCTGCTGCAGCAGGACAGGGCTGCAGGAATGATGTGCATCCCTGGTGCTCCGAGAGCCACATCCTGAAGCAGGTGTGACCAACACTTGTAGGATTTTGCAGTTCACTTGCCTGGGTGGGTGAGTGGGTGCTGGAGCTTTTTGCCTGACCTTGGGAGCTGCTGTTTCTGGTGTTCCCCGTGAGAAGGCACAACGGCTTTTGGAGCACGGGAGGGTTTTCTGAGAGCTCTCATGGCTCAGCTGCACTGCTGCAGAAAAGGAACATCTCAAGAGGATGTCATCTTACAGGATGACAATTAGGAGAATATTTTTATCAAACTTAAGACCTAAAAAGACCTACTGTAAACCTCATTTAAGACTTGCTTTTGAAAATTAAATAAAAGCAACTGTGTTCTGAAAGGCAGCAGAGAATTCCTGATCCAAGGATGAAATGAGGCCAGTACATTTGCTGGTACAGTGTGAAAGCACCAGGTTCGATTCCCAATTATTCCCTGGGCGGAAGCACTGCAGCTCCATCACTGCCAGTCCCGGGGAGAGGGAGCCCTGGATGCTGCTGACTTGCACGTTCTCCCCTTTGTTTTCCTCTTCTGTGAGCTCCACTGTTCGGTGATACGCCAAAGCCTTTCCTTCACCGGAGATTTCAATTTAAACTTCTTTTGTCTGGGTGCTTGCCTGCAATCACAGGTATTGCTGAAGTTACTGTTTTTTAGGGACCCCTGACAAAGATGTCTGGAGGACATTTGGTATAAATTTACCAGCAGGCTCAAAAGTTTATTGAGACCATGTGCTTGCATGCAGAGAACACGGTCATAAAATCCTGACTTCAGGAGGGGCAGGCTGAAAATTAAAAAGTAGATTAAGCTCATATTAGGTGAAGTTCTCAAAGCGAAGCTGAGCTTAAGGGAGTTTAAATACAGTATTTTTAATATGTGACTGAGTTCTAAATAAACTGAAAGAAATTGCTGGCTAATTTTACATGCGATTAAGAGTAATTTTGTAGCAGGATGTCATTGATAGGCATTGTGATTTTGAACTGATTACTCTGTAGTATATTATACATTGATTTTGTAGCTGAAACGTGTTAAAATAAGTTGTTGTAGTTAAATATAAATCTCGGTTCACTGTATTTGTGTTGTGGTACACTAATTAGGTCTCTGAGAAGGATATGCACCAATAAAGCTCAATTGTAATGTGCTCATTCTGGAAGTGAGGGGTTTCAGTGTCTGCATGATCATTTACACTTGAACCGTGTTGGCTGCCCAGTAAATTTTCAGTGAGTGCCTGGGGTACTCTGCAAGGTTCCCCTTCCCCCAGAGGGCTCATGTAAACTGCAGTCTGAGTAAAAGCTGGCAAAGGATTATTTTTAGGAGCCTTCTGCAGCTGGGGGAGGGAAGGAGCCTTGGCTCCTGGGCTGGGGAAGGAGCGCGGTGCTGGCAGGAGCCACATCCAGCCCGGGTCAGGTGGCCTGGTCTGCTGTGGGATCTTGGCTGAGAGATGCGTGTTTTTCAAAAAAGAGATCCTTCTGTACCCTAAGTAATTTTTATAAATGAATGAAAATAGCAATATACGTACAAAATCCCCACAATTGTAAAACTGCTTTGTTTGTTTGTTTGTTTATTGCTGGTGTGGATAATACTTGCATATTTTCTGAGGACCACACTGTCCAGCAGTTCTGCTGTCAAGGTGTCTAAGAGGGACTTCATTTACACATTTGTAATGTTAGAAGATCAGGAGGTGTGTGAAGGGACTGTGAAGCTTTGTGTCTGGCGAGACAGTTTTCTTGCAGCTTCATAAAGTGTGGCTGCTCTCTGGATATTCTTTCATCAAACTGAGTCTCAAGGGTGCGCCTCCTGATTGTTGTTTTATTCTGATGTTTTCATTAGCTCTCCCTAACTTCAGTGTGTGTGCCATGAAGAAGAACTGCGTAGTTTGTAGTTAAGTGTGCAGACTGCTTTTCTTCCCTGGGTTGGAATGGCTTCTCCTTGTTTTTCTGGAGGACTCCTTGTTCACCCCTGTCCCAGGGAGCTGAGCTGCTTTAGGATACACACATTTTGTTGTCCGAGGCCAGACTTGGGTGAAACATAATTTCCCGGTTTGTAAACTGGTGTTTTGATCCAGCTCTTCTTCAAGAGGATTATAAAAGCTCACATCTGCAAAAACCCTTGGGTGATTTTGGATAGTGTAAAGTTTTAAGTGAAGTCATGTGAATGAAGGATGATCAATCTTTTCATGGTTCTAATGCCAAGAAGTATTGTGATGTCATCAAGAATCTTGATCAAGATCTTGTCATCGAGATTCTTGATCTTGAATCTCACGATGAAGTGGCTTGGTGGAAGGGAAGGGGTGAGAGGACGGGTTTAGAGATCTCCTGTTTTACCATGATATAGTCCCCAAATGGGCATTCCAGGCTCTAGGATCTTACCATGCCTCATTAAAATGCAGTTATCAGTACATTATCTGTGTATTTTCAATGCTGACTCTAATTCTCTACCCATATTTGTTTCAAAAATAAGGTGTGTGGTGTGTATGAAGTGTGGAATAGTCTTTAACGTGAGGTTAAAAGTACAACAGACTCATTAGTACCACAGTGTGTTACCAAGGGAAACAGTAATTAAAATGGCCAGTTTTAAAAAGCTTTTTGGAGAAGAACATGCCAGATTATAACTTGCTTTATTGTGATTAATGGGGCTGTTTCAGTACTTTTAAAAATACCAGAATTCCTCGGTGCTCTCTCAGAGAGCTCTTTGCTAGGTGGGATCCTTGGCCCTTCTCCATTGCTCCTGGAGCACTTCCCTATCCACCTCTCTCCCACGGAGCTGAGCTGCTCTGATCCAAGCAGTGTGTTAGCATTCAGGGTTCTCAGCAGCTCTCTCCAGCCCGTCCGTGCCCCTTTTCCCTTTTCCCTCCCCGCCGTCTCCTCTCCGGGGCGCGGTGTGAACTGTGCAGCTGCGCGGAGCTCGGGCAGGGAAAACAGCACCAGGCAGGATTGGACAGGTCAAAGCAGAACTGCTTTCATTAGACTAAAAAAAACCCCAACCAAACCCCGAGCCTGGCCCTCAACCAAGTTTTAGGATCAGAAAGGTGTTGAGCCATTTCCCAGTTTCAATCTGATTGGAGCCGAGCCTTGCAGACGCTTGGGAAGCTGGAGCTCCACTGCTGCTTAATTGCTTCTTGTTTTGAAGGATAATTAGGAACTTCACTTAAAAATAGTAACTTTAGTGTTCAGTCCATTAAATTTGTCACCAAGATAATTTCATTACACTCCCAGCTGTTTTCTTATTGGAATTGTGAACTAAAAATAGGTGAGATTTCTGCTGTTGTGTGCAGAGGCTGGTACCTCCATTTCGGCTCTAACTTTCCCTAATGATGTGAAACGTGTTTGTTTCCCTCAAAGCTTTCTTCTGGGCTGTATTTCAGAAGGTCCTGCTAATTATGCTGAAATTGTGCACTGTGGTTTTCTGATAAAGTCACGTGGCTGTGGAGAATATGAAACTGATTTCTCTCAAGACAAGTTTTACAAATGAAAGATTGATGCCGCGCCCAGTGCGTTTTTCTTTTTCACCAGTCTGCAAGAGATGTTTGTAGTAGTTGAACAAATACCTTTTAAAAACAAACAAACACTAATGAACACAGGTTTGTTACTATTATTATGAAGGGTGTGATTTACTCTCTCAGTTCAGTTCTCATGAGCAGTCCCTTTGTTGTGCATAATTGAAATCACAATGTAGATGGTAAGATAATGTGACAATTACCGTGTTTATATTGTGTGAAACACGGTGTTTTTTTTGAAACAAACCTTTGTAATTACCAGAATCTGTACAAGCACATGCTGCTTTTATACATACATGGTTTACAGGGTGAATCAGGTTGGAATATCCATGTTTAAACAATGGGCTTTTTAAATTCTGAACTGTTTTACATTTATTCCTGACGTCCACACCACAAGGCATTGTAATGGATTAATGGTGGACATGCAGAAAGCTGAAACAGATTTTTCTCTGCAGAGTTAGGTTTATCCATGTAAATGATGGCAGTTTCCCTGCATACTTTATTAGAAGCCAGTAATCACTGGATCAGACAGAAGGGGTCTGGTTGGAAGGGACCACTGAAGCCATCTAGTCCCACCTCCCAGCTCAAGCACGGTCCCCTTACTCGGGGTTGTGTCCTGACAGCTTTTAAAATTTTGCGCTTTTTTTACTGTATTGTTAGTCAAAGATTCCCTGCCCCCCCCGCTTGGGATGCCTTTTGACTGTAACTGCACTGAATATCTGCAGTTTGTGCTGATCAGAATGAATGTAGGTAACAGGAGGAAGTTCTGCTGCAGAGCAGTGTGGGGTTTTGTGGGGTTTTTTTAAAGGCTTGATGTTCGGAGCCACAACTGAGAAAGTCAGTGACCCAAATGTAAATCATATAGGCCTTAAGGTTTTTTTTTCTTCCCCACTCTGTTATCTTTAGGCAAAGAAACCGAAAATCATAAGATATGTTGGTGAAACAGATCTCCAATGGAAGTGAGCTCATTCAAAGGAGGGAAATTTTCTTCCTTAATTAAAATGAAGGATATGCTTATCTGCAGAAATACTCCAGTGATGTTCCCTCAAAACCTGTATTTAGATGCAGTGTGTAATTCTGGCACGGTTTATTAGCATCTCAGATCTTTTTTAATTTTCTCATCTGCTTGTTGGCAGTCTGTTCCTTGGACTTCCTGTGCGTGTGCGTTCCTACAAAGCAGATAACTGCAGTTTTTACAAGCTGGAGCTAAACGTGGGTGGGATGGCGTGAGGGAAAAGTGCTGTTTGGAAAGCTCTGCACCTGTCACTAGTTTTGAGCATCACCATCCACGCAGGGCAAGCCAGTGTGTGCAAGATGCTGCAAAAATCTCTTAGGCAGCAAATTGTAGAAGAAAAGCAGGAGCGGCTATATTTAGTAGTCGCATGTTATTAACTTCTGTGTAATGTTGCAGTTGCTGTGCTCAGACACCCCTTTTTTGTGGTGAATTAATAATTTGCTGCTGAGGACAGGAAGTGGAGTTAAAGTGCTGTTGTGTGATAAAAGCTGTGTTTCACATCTGGTTGTGGTGTTTATAGACTGTGTATGTATAAATAAGCACCTGATACGGGGTAGGTAATGTAGGAACACACCTCCCTTTCACCAGAACCTGTGAGTGTTCTCTGCAGGCTTCCTCCTGACCCATCTGATCTGGGTCTCTTCCACCTTGAAGCTTTTGCTGCTGTTCTTAGAGTAAACCGTGATCCGGAAACTCTAATTATAGTAACGCAGAGCAGATGGAAATCCTGGAATTGTCTCCAGCACTCTGGAATCACACAGTTGCCAGTTGCAGGTATCAGAGCAATAGGTGAGCCAGCCCAGGATTGTTCCCCTGGAGCTGCCTCATCCCTTTGCTTCCCAGCACAGCTTTGAATTGCGCATTTATTTCCAGATTTCTGGGCTGTGACTGATGGCCACCAAGTGTTAGGCATATATTTGAACCTAGACTGCAATCTGAAGGGTTCTGTACATCATTTAGTGTTTCTTTAGACATTATAAAAGGTTTACTGGGTTTATGTCTTTTTGCAAAATAACAGGCTTGGATATTGGGCAGCCAAAAGCCCCAGCTGGGGCTTAACAAATGTTGATGTGAGAATAAGCACAATATTTGGGGAAGAGGAATACCATCTTAGACCCCTTCTCGTCTTTCCCACTGCAGTAATTATACCCATGGCTTTTAGTGTCTTTTTTGGTTTAGTTCTTCTCCTGAGACTGTTTAAATTTTTCTTTCATGTAGAAGAAGAAATTTGTAATCTGTTAATGAGTAATTTGGGTTTAGGTTTCCATCCATGTGAGATGCAAACATGAGACACTGCCCTCTGCAGACAAAGAGATAGTGAAGATGTGCATGTCTTCGATTGGAATCATGGCTTTTAGCTATCCAGTGGATTTTGGAGATTTTTTGGAGCTTCAGTGCATACCTTGGGCTCTTCAGGTTGGCTTTTCCTTCCCTTGGAATCCCAGCTGCCTGGGGGTGATTGAGGGTTGGGAGTCCACCCACTGGTGGTGCAAAAGTGAGTTGTTACTCGTAGCTGTGTGATGTATCTCTTTTCTTTTCAGTGTATTAACCAAAAAAGCATAAACCAGTGTCACTGGAGTTTCAGAATTAATGCTCACTGAGATGAAGTTCTTCCCCACCTCCTGGTGATTGTTTCATGCTCCCTGCACAGGCAGAGCTCGCTGCACCATTTTGTACTTGCTTCACAACAATGAGTAGAATCTTTCTTTCTTTCTTTGTTCTCCTTGCCCCCATCCCTGGAAAAAAGGTAGGACTGGAGTGAAGGTTTCCAGAGAACATTGCAGGAATTGAAATTGAGCAGTTTTGACCAGGGTAGCTCAGCTCAGAGGTTCTCTCCAGCCTCGGCCCAAGGGTGGTTTGTGGTCAGGGCTCTGGCACAGCCTGGGAGCACAGAGAGCTGTGTGAGAGAGGGATGGATGGGGCTGTGGAGAAGATTCCCTGCCCAGGCTGTCCCAGTCCTTGGCCTCTCTAAAGTCTGCAAGGAGATCAGTGAGGATGCTGAAGGGTTGTGTGTCTCTGCCACCGCTGGTACCTCCCGAATCTTAATGCAGTCTTAATTCTTCTGAGTATAGAAGAAGGTAGAACTACGCCTTCTGCTGCTGAGGGCTTTTGGGGTTGTAATGCTGAAATAATTATGTTCTGTGAATAATACATTTAGTAATTGTTAAGGTAATTACAACACTTTAATATAGGTAATAAATAGAGTCAATAAAGCTAGTTCAAAAGAACTAATTCTATCTGAAGCAGTCGAACGACTTCCTCATTTTAACATTACAAAACAAGCTAATTAGAGAATAAGGGGTTTTAAGAGTTGTCCCAAAATTTCCCCATCCCACACCCCTCACTCCAGTGCTGTCTGCATTCCGTGTTTTGCAGCACCTCACTGCTCCTCTGTGAGGTTTCTGCCTTGGAAAACCTCCCTGTGCCGAAACCAACAGGGACTCTTGGCTGAGAGAGGAAACAGGCGGAGGTTGTGCCTTGTCAGGGATTTTACTTTTCCTGTGCACGCTTCATTCTAAATTCTCTGTGACTCCAGCGTTAAAAGAGCACAGCTTAGAAAAGTCCGCATGAAAAAACACATTTTGCGAATGTTAGAATATGTTTTGTAAATACAAAGTCTGCCCTACTGTGTTTTACAGACATTTGAATGACAAGAGCTTTTAGTACTATTTTAAGGTCTTTTATAGCCAGCTGTGTCTTTTGAGAGGTGAGATTTAAAGTTCATATTTTTGTAATGATTTAAATCCTGCTTCAGAGTGAGTTGAGTCAAGTCAGGTCAGTGGGGAAGAGAGGGGGAAGGGCCAAAATATTTTATTTAAAGGTTTAAAATGGCTTGTCATGTCCCCCGTTAAATTAGGGCTGTTTGTGAGGCTTTGTAAATCCACATTATTCTGCGAGGTGTCCATTTTAATTGCAGGCTTAAAGGCACTAAATACCCAAATGCAGTTTGTGGAAACACTGCCCTGTATTGTTGGCTGTGTATTGATGTTGTCACAGACACGTGAGTAAGCAAAGATGGGGGTCTATATTAGATTTTCCTTTTAAGAGCAGCAAAGCACTCCACAAAAAGCAGAAATATGAAACTGGATGACTGAAAGGTTTTTCACTGGGAGTAAAAGAGGGCTGCACTATTCCAGAGCCACGGTGACTCCTGTGAATGGCTTTTCCACAGAAGCAGTGTGGTCACCTTTATTATTTACCTTTGATTTTGGCTTCAAGCTTGATTTCTTGCTCCTTTTATCTGCCTGAGTGTAATGTGTGCCAGGGACAGACAAGCACTTAAACTCGACTTCTTAATTTTGTTGTATGGCAGAGCACAGAACCAGGTATTTGCTTTTCACTGTAGCCAAAGATGAAAATTCACAGTATAAAATGCTGTTGCGGCTCTGTATCATTTGCCTGGTTTAATATTATATTTTTTAAAATATGCCTGGTATTAAATTTCATGATCAAGCAAATGTTTTCAAGAAAAGGTAAAAAATAATAACTGTATGATTACAACTCGCTTCCATACAAGAGGTGTACTCTTTATAGATGCTTTCAGCTCCAGGTGCCAGCTTGTGCCTCTGCTTTTACAGAGGCCTGGCGTTTGTGCTGAGTTGAAAGCAGAACATTTAAACAAGAAGCGGGGTGGGGGTGAAGCCACATTGCTGTGAGGAGAGCAGAAGCAGAAATGTGAGGTGCACTGAGCTGTGGGACTGTCAGCCCCAGCAGGTATTGACAGGTACTCGGTCATGTGGTGACATCCCCTGGCCCTTCCAGCCCCTGCCTGCAGCATCACAGGACAGAAATGAACATTTCAGTGTCCTGTGAGCAGCATCAGAGTGAAAACTACGGCCTTTTTGCCAGAGAACCCAACTTCCTAAAGTACTGAACAGAAATCTCAGCTGGGAAGGTGCCCAAGCAGACGAGATTCCAGCACTGGATTTATTTCTTGCATCTAAATATATGCAAACTGTTTTTCTGAAGATCTTCGTACAAGGGCATTTAAATAGGGAGGTGAAGTCCCCCCTCACCACCCTGCTCAGAACCCAGCAGAGGTTTGTCTTCCCATTGTTTTGGGCCCATCTGGGGCCTGATTGCTTCCCTGAGCTATCACTGCTTCCTCAATTCCTGCGGAAACTCGGTCTCGGTTCAGAATTCCTTTTCTGTCACGTGAGGTCCTACCAGCTCCACCTAGCCCTGTCCCTAAAATCCAGTTACAAATGATGTTGCCCATTTTTCCAGGAGTAACTGGGGAAGTGCCTGGTTCTGTGTTCTCCCGGTTTAGGTTTACAAGCCACACACAAACTGAAAAAATGTGGGAACTGTCTGAAACCTTTATTTTATCTGGTTTTGCAGATAGCTCTGTTTCTTCAGTTTAGGGAAACTAGTATGGAGCATTAAGCTTGTTAATTCTTTTATCATCTGAATGCACTTTTATTAATATTTCAAATTGTTAACATATTTTTTTATTTATTAGTGATGTCATTAATTCTGTCATAATAATGCAGCTTTAAAATTATAGATACATGCTGGTCTTTATCAGCTGAAATCAATTCCACTGATTTGATGGCACTGGAGGGAGCTACAGACCATGAGGACAAGATTCATAAAAATACTTGTTTGGAACAATGAAAGGATATCCCATTAGGTTCACCTGTTTTAATTGCTCAGAGCAGCATACAATAGGGCACTTATACCTATAAAGTGCATAGGTTGTTGCCATATTAAAAGTAGCATCTGGCATTGAAGGAAGCTTTCATATCCTTACTTGAAATCAAATATGGGGAATTTCAAACAAATTAATATTCAAATTTCATTAAAAATTCTTCATTCTGAATGTGACTTTACTTAAACAGACTCCTTAGTCTAAGTTAACAGCAAGTATTCTTAAACCTAAGAAGATCCTTATTGCACCGATTTAAACTAGATTAGATTGCAAAAAATTATTAAATTTCAAGCTTCTCTCCGAGTTCAGTCCCCACAGAGCACTGGAGGGATGCAGTCAGTGATGCAGTTTTTGGTTTCTTCTGCAGTATATAAGGTCTGTGACTTTAGTTTACAATTCAAAAAGGTTTAAAACAGGAAAATCCTTGACCTTGTTAATAGATACTTTTCCACCTTCCAGAAAGCAGGACATGACAAAAACTAGATTAAAAATCTGGATATTTAAGGGGATCAGGTTGGAGAGAAGTTCACCAGCAGCCGCACTGGAGTTTTCACAAGTCCAGCTTTGTTGGTTTTTAGATAGTGAAGACCATGGAAATAATTTGTTGTTTTCTTACAATTAAGTGTTAGACTTCAGCTTTTAATTCTATGTGTAAAATTAAAAGTTGTAGTCTTTAGCATGGAGAGCTTTTGCTGAAATAACTGGAAAAGATACCAAACTTGGTGGAGTATCTAGATTCTTTAAGTTGACAATTGTTGAGAGTCACAGGAGGTCAAAATCACTTCCAGCATCAGGAATGACAGAAATGAGGATAAGTAAAAATGAAGGCAGGCAAGCAAAATTGCTTTGAAGTGTAGAAAAGATAAAATATCCCATATCTAAAGCAATAGATTTCATAGTGTCTTGCAAGAAACAGGTTCATTAATTAGGCCCAAATTTTTGGTGTGTATGGCCCTCCAAAATTCGTGAGGAAACAGAGGTGCAGCGAGCAAAGTGAAGTGAGGAGACCTGTTGCATGAGCATGCAATCGCTTCGCCTCTTCCCATGGTTTTCTGTCTCCTTTTGAAGCCTTGTTAAGAGAGAAAAAAAAAAAGTTAATAGGGATTGCGCCACGTTCCTCCCCGGTCCCTCAGGCCTGCCCTGGGATGGGATGGGATGGGATGGGATGGGATGGGATGGGATGGGACGGGATGGGATGGGACGGGATGGGATGGGATGGGATGGGATGGGATGTGTGTGGTGATCTCATCCACGCCTTACCTTCCTCTTGTGTTCCGTCCTGGGAGCTGCTGAGCTCACCTGGGCTGGGCTGAGGGGCTGCCCCACAGGTATCTGCCATCCCCAGGCTGGTGGGGCCGGGGCAGCCTCGGGCACGGCGTGGTTTGATCTGTCCGGTTGGGTGGTGACCAGAGTGTGAAACGCCTCCCTGCACCTTGCAGAGCGGGAGTGAGGGCAGCTGGAGCAGCCCCAGTGCTTGGCCCGGGGTTGTGTCGCTTCTCTGGGGGAGGTTGTGCAGGGCAGTTCCATGAGAGGGCTGGGAATGGGCGCGGGGTGCCGGATTTGGGGTGAGCGAGGCCCCTGGTCAGCGCAAAGGAGACTCATCCTCCATCAGGACGGTCCAGTCAAGGCAAGGAGTTAATGGCAGAGAGGAACTGGGGGTGCCATGGAAGCCCTTCCGATGAAGGGCTGGAATATTGGCCAGGTTGGGGTCATTCTGTGCAGTGTTTGCTACTCTACGGCCCTCTCCTCATCTTTCTTCCAGACAAAAATGAGAAAGTTTGTCCCTTATGTGGGCCAGAAAGGGCTATCTTATATGTATGGGTTGCTTTCTTAAGGAAGAAAAAAAAGAAATCTTTTTCATATGATTTAAATCAAAACTTGCAGCTGGTGATAGGCTCTTAGACTAACTTGGAGTATCTTTACAAAAACCAATAAATCCCGCATTGCACTGCGCGTTTTAAAGTACATTATCCAAAATCCTTCTGCGCAAGCCGCTGTTCCTGAGGTGTTCATTGTTCAGATGGCAGGGGAGCAAACTGGATGTGGTGGAAGGCAGCGGGGAGGGGAGGGAAGTTTACGTACAGCTTGAAGCCTGGGTGGAAGCAACTCTACAATTTTTAGCAATGAAAATATCCATGTAGGGGCCTAAAGGAATCCTGTGGGCCGATGGTGCCGTTTGCGTGGAGCGCGTGCACGGTGCCTTTTTGGCAGACAGACGATATTTTACTGTGCCTTAATGCTTATTATAGTTGCAGTTTCTTGATCACCATCTGTAGTCTCTTATTGGTTTTTGATAGAGCAGCTAGGATTTTATATTTTGGGAGTGGTGTTCTCTGTGTTGTATCACGCTGACTTACTACTTCCAGTGTCTGTGGAATAACAAAGTCTCACAACTTCAGTCTGATTCCTGAGCTGCTGCTTTCCCGTGCTGGAGAAAATATTGAATCTCCTCGTTATACAAATGGCTTCTGTTGGGTAATATTGACAAATACACTGAATAACATTTTTGACATAACATTCTGTTCCCACACAGATAATTTGGACGTAATTGAATGGGTTGATCGAGAGTCTGTGCTAAAAATACGACATTTTCTCACCCACTAAGTGGAAGAAAATGCTCTCTCCAGAGGCAGTTGGGTGGCACGGAGCTGTTGGGAGGTGGGCTGGGATATGCTGTGACTCTGGCTCTGTCCCATCCTAAGGGATGATGCTGAGAGCAGCCCTGGCACAAGGGTTTGGGAACCGCGTCCCTCTCCAGGCTCCTGGAGGCACGGAGCAGCCTGAGACCGATTTTAGCTGGAGCAAAGTGCTCCAGCCCGGGCAGGATCCCAGCCAGGATGCCTGTCAGACCCACAGGAGCACTCAATGCACTTGAGCCAAAAACGTACAGAAACAGTTGCGGGGGGGGGGGGAAGATTTGAAGATCTCTTTTCTTTCCTTCTGTTTTTCCTTATTTTAATGGTCTCCTGGGCAAAAGGCTGCATTGTTACAGTTTCAAAAGCAGGGTGGTTGTGCTGCAGACGGGCGGGGAAGAGAAAGAAAAATAGACCTTAGAGAAAGGCTGGCTGTTTAGTATGCAATAAAGTGACTTTTATACCTCTCCCAATCTCCTATCAAATAAATCTCGTGCTAACAAGCAATCAAACCCGTTTCCCTGCCCTGCTCCGCGCAGCCCGAGCCACATTGTACCTTTCCAGCCTTTGAAACTGCCTGTGCCTATTTTTATTTGTCAGGCCGGGGCTGGGCTGGCCCCATTCCAGATGTGTCTCACAAGATTTGGTGCTGATGAGCTATTTATAGCCCTGTGGTTCCATTGTCATGGCAACCGTGCTAGAGGCCAAGGCGGCTGGGAGCTATTTCTGGACTTGTGCTGTAATGTAAAACTGATTGGGAAAGTTAGTGCATCCTCTAAGCCAGACTAACTTTAGACAGGCAGAGAGAGGGGGGAAAAAAAAAAAAAAAAAAAAAAAAAAGAAAGAAAGAGGCAACTACAACCTCTTTAAATAGATTTTTCTCTTTCTCCTACCCTTTCCCCATTTCCCTTTCTGAGCGCCGGCAGTTTTTGAAGGGCTGGTTTGCCTTCTGCTGGGTTTGTCTGAAATTCATTCATGCCTCCCGGCGGATTACGCTGCTTTAATTAGGCAGTTTGGGAAGCCGGGTGCGTAACCAGCCTCGTTTTTAGGGCAAGGTTTGAACTTCACAGAGACACAAAACTAAAGGGGGCTTCGCGGGCGCGTCCCGGTTTTTTTGCAATAGTTGCAGTTCTTTGTACCCCATAGTTTTAATACTCTATTTTTTGTGTGTGCTTCATGTTCTCCATGCCATATAAGGAACTGTAACCTTGATTACCACAAGATGATTCCAAATATATGGAGTCATACTTTTCAGCTTTCTCATTATTTGCTTCAAAATTAGACCCATGGTGCCCCTCCGCCTCCAAGTGGCTGGAATGCTCGAGGTTCTTTTGGAATTACAGCTGGGGCCTCTCTCAAAATCACTTTTCTGGGATATGTACGCATTGATACCATCTATAATTAAATTCTGAGCTTTAGACTATCTGTAAAACTTTCTGTGCGACTTACAGTTTCGATAAGGAAATCGTAATAACCCTTCGACTTGAAACTAGAAATCCAAAAGTGTTTGCAGCTTCTTGGGAAAGTTTCCTGGAGAGTCGGATTTTGGGTTACTTCTGTTCACGTCTTACGCTACATTTTGAGGTTCATTTCCAACATAAATCTGCTTTTCAGTGGGATCCTTATGTCTGAGGACTGACATGGAGAATGTTGTTACAGGAACATCGTATATGAGATGTTTTTAGGTGCAATATAGTGTTCTCCTAATTATAATACTTGGTACAGTACTGTCCCTATGTGCCTGTCTCTGTGAAGGTTTTTTTCTCTTTCCTAATTGTAAAGTTGTTAAAGTAATTACAAGGGGTTTAGATTTTATTTTCTCTCTCCTTATCTAGTTTTGTTGAAGCAGAAAAAAGAGCTGTGCCTTTCTGAACATTTTTCATTTTCCAGTAACGTTTGTGGCACGTTTTCAGTGACCAGCTCAACAGTAAAAGCTCCCCCTTTGCAAATAGTAGAAAATACTGATAAACCAGTAAAAAACAAACAGTCAAAATCTACTGGTATCTCAGTTTTGATTTTTGACTTACATTTGAGGAAAAACCGGACAGGTTTGGTTTCACATGCTGTCCGTGTTTGCAGGACACTATAAATACCAGCAGACTGGACGTTTGCTTGTTTTATTTGCATCATTCCTGTAACTTTGCCTGCTGTTTCGCTCCTCTTGCAAAAAAAACGAGCTGGAATCTTTATCACCAGTTCAAGGAACAGGATTCCCTCCTCTCCCCACCCCTGCTTGCTTTGAGCAGCAAAAAGGGACAGAGTCGAGGGACAGTCAATTCGTTCACACACAAATACCCTTTTTTAAAAGGGGGTTTTATATCTTTGTACTCATCCTATGTCTCTGGCTCAGCATAGACAGCATAACTGAAGAAGGAATTTACCAAATAGTTAACTGCAGAGCTTTTAGAAAGCTTTGCTGAATAACATAAAGGATTATGGTGGCAAAGACTAAAAAGGCAGGAAAGCAGAAGTAAAGCATGGTCTGTTCTGAAAACTAAAAAATGCACTCTTGTTTACAATAAGCACTATTAATTTTGAGTAAAATTTCAGCTTAAAACGAATTTAAGTAGTACTTTGTAGTTCTGATGGTATGTAGATAAATAAAAATCCGCTGGGCATTGGCGCAGTTTGGTCTTTAGGGTGATCAGTAAAAAATACTAATTTCTTTCTGGTCATAGAAACCTGATTTGGAAAGACTGTTTTAGAGGTGATCAGGGGAAATGCCAGTGTAATTCTTAGTAACATCTTGATAATTCTTGGTAGTATTCTGGTGGGTTCTTAGTAATATCTTAGTAAAAACACATGACTCAGTGGAAATGAAAAATCATTTCCACTAACTCAAGGGACTTGGGGCAATTAACTACTCAGTGTGCCTGCCATTAAAATAGGGTGAATGCCATGTGTGCATTTTGGGGTGTGATGATGGAGGCAGGAAATGCAGCCTCAATGAAGGCAGGCCGGAGCTGGAAGTCTGATTTACTGTCTGTAAAATACCTCGAGGCTTTCAGAGGCGAGAAACTTCACAAATGCAGAGTTTCAGTGCTACTGTTGAGGCTTATAAGTTATAAACAAACGTTGTCTTTGGTTGGGATTGAAATCTTGATTTCATGAAGTATCTTGCTGACACTGAAGATGAGATCTTACTGTGTCTTTTAAGGGAGACATTTTATATGCAAATTCAAGTTATGACTTGACCAGAATAAAAAAAAACCCTGATGGAAATAAAGCTCTTCAAATATAGGTGTGTTGTCAGTTTGAAGACACCTTTCCAGTGTTGTTCTGGGCTGAAAACAAAAGCTCTTCTTCACAAAGCAGGAAAAAAAAAAATTTCCTGTCTGCCAACCATTTCGTCAGATGACAGAGAGTAACATTTCACTTAAAGTTTATTGAGAAGGCTGTCAGGAAATGCTCGAGGAAAGGCAGCCTGAGTTCCCCTCCCGTGCAGCCCCAGACAGTGAAGCTGTGCTGGTTCTGAGGTGGAAGTTTTTGTGTGTTACACACCTTTCCAGCAGGAAAACAATCTGCAATTCTTTGTCTGGCAGCAGCAGTGTTCATTCAGGAAATTCCCTCCTCACAGGGATTGAGCAGCTCTCTCAGGATGAAAGAACTCCAGGATAACTTGGGTACTGGCATATATCTTCATCTGAAAATTGGGACATGGTTTTGACATAATAGGTTTTAGTTAAACCTTGGAAAGAATTGAGGATACATGTGTGGCTTAATTACTTGGACCTGCTGGAGCTAAGGAAAGCCTCTGTGTGGCTCTCTCTGTGAATCTGCCTCCTGAGTGCACCCTTAAAATGAAAGACACTTTATTTGTCACAAAGATATGCTTGGAGCATTTCACATGCAGTTTCCTTGCCCTAAGCTAAAAAAAGGGACACAAAAATGCAGCATATTCTTTTATTTCAGATTGTTTTAATTTTTTGTTAATACCTTTCATTTTAATATCTCAGAGACACAACTGGTGCTGTCCTCGAGATGCTTCCTCTCAGTGTTGCTGACTACAGATAACTTGAAGTCTTTTGAGGATTTTTTTGTTAGTGTGTGTCAGAGCCATATCAATGTTTTATAACACAGGCAAAAGGGCCTCTTACTACGTGACAGAATTTTGCAGAGCAGTAGCTGATCCTGTTATTTAGTCCATGTCCAGAATGTGGCCCAAAGTGAGAATTGGCAGCAATGCTGAATGAATTATTTGCTTTCTGGAAAATAGCTTTTCCATATAATCTCTGGGAAGATTTTACAGAACAAAAAAACCCCACTAACTTTGTAACTTGGTTCAAGGCTTGCTCGCAGTATAAAATTTAGTTTTGTGGTTTGACAGTTTTATGTGAATTATTTCATCAAGGTCACTTCTGTTTCTCCCTGTAAGTTCACTGCTGACACAGTAGATGGTGGGCACGTCTCCAGTAGGCTTAGAACAATCTCTCACAGCAGTGAATTCGGCACACAAAGTAGTACTCAAGTGGCCTCACTTATGTTTTGGGTAGAGCATAGCAAGAATTAAAAATAGAAATTAATGATGGTGAATTTGTGTTTATTTTGAATTGGGCTTTGTTCTCATCTGACTGGATTATTAGTTTAATTTACTGGATAAATTGTTTAGTTTTGACTAACATTGACTGAGAAGTCTCTGAACACAGTGTATTGATCTTTTCTGAACTCTCGTGCTCCTGCTGTTGCTCCTTATTTTAGGTGCATCAGAGCGGATCAAATTTCTGCTCCCCTTTTCTCCTCACATTTATTTTTACATTGACCAACCGAAAGAACAATCCTCTTTCTTTACAAGTGAGCAAAAACCCCAAACTGCTCTTTAATGCCTTTAACCCTTTGTAAAGCTGCTGGACTTTGATGAGAGGCACAGGGGGAAATCTTCACCGAACGTCTCGCTGTGCTCCATTTTCCCTAAAACGCCCTGGAAGCAGGAGGGGTTTTGTGGTGACAGTCACACAGTGGAACACTTCCTTCTCCAAGGAGCATTGTTAGGAGTATCAGATGTTGCTGAATGTTGGAGCTTGTTTTGGGGCAGAAGAAGAAATGTTTATTCCATTTGAACTTGTTTTACCTGGCATGAGCGTTGCTGTTGGAATTCATCTCAAGTACAGTACTACTGCTCTTATGTGGCTGATGTTTTTCAAGGAAATCATAGGCCTAAAAATAGTCTGCATAAACAACAGTAAGAGGTTTGTACTTTCAGTTCCAGGTTTTAGTAATATCTTGTTGTTATTTTCTAATTTTCAGCTTCCAAAATCCATTAAGCTGATTAGCAGAGTGGTTAAAAATAAAACAAAACAAAAGAAAAACCCCAAACCCAAAACAAAACCAAAAACGCACCTCTTGTGGAACCCAGAATAAAATGTTCTGCTTGGATAAATTCATACAGAAAGGCTGGGTGATTGCAGTAATCACCTTTGTATCTTGATGAACATGTTCTGTTCAGAACATTTTTCAAGCATCCTCCAACTTGTGAAATTGCCACGTGATTCTGAAACTGTGCTCTGAGGGGAGAGGACGGGGTGGAAACACTCGTGCTAGTTGGAACGCACGGCTGTTGAACGTATTTAACATCCTCTGTGTACTGAACAGAGAGTTTTAGTTCTTCCCTTTGGATTTAAAAAAAAGAAAAAAAAGAAAAAAAAATTACTTAACAGCTTGGAAGATATGAGGGAAAAAAAATCCAGCTTTCAACTTGCAGAGCGCAGTTTGTCACCGCTTTATCCTTGTGTGTCCGTGGCCATGTCACGCTCCATGATGGAGACTGATCTTTGCACCTTGTCTCACGTGTTTTTGTAGCATGTTAAGATACATTTTATGTGTTTAAAATTCTGTGATTCAGTCTAAACAAAAATTAATTTTCATATGTCTTTAAAGCAAGATCATCTAGTTCCTGGTGAAAAGGGCATTGCACTGAAGCAGTTGTCAAAATATAGAATTATTTTTTCCCCTTTCCCTGCTCCTCATTAGGTGTTTTAGGAAGTCAGTTGGGGCTGAAAAGGGCTGAGTCGTGTGGTGGCTTCACTGGGAGTTTTTTGGTGTTTTGAGTCGTCAGTCTGGCACAGGGCTCCCTTTTCCCCCTGACTGCGGTTAGTGCACATTAAAGGAGGCAGGGAAAACTCGCCTTTCCTTTGTGATTTCTGCTTCAGAGAGAAAACAGTTCATGCAGAGGAATTTCAAAGGGAGCTCAAAGCCTATTGGTCTAAAGGCTGATTAATCATTAATGTTAAGGGTAAAGGCATTGCTGAAGTGGAAGGGGCTGGGCAAGGGGGCACCTGGCCAAGGACCTGGTGTTGGGCAGTGGGACTGCGGGCAAACTCCATAAAATCTGCATCCTGAGCTGCTGGTTTGCCACAATAAAGCAGAATTGACTAATTCCTTGAAATTCTTGCTGTTTGAGTTGAAGTGAAAGGTGATTATGAGGTTATAGTTAATTGGGAAAAAAAATTAAATACTGCAAGGTATCATCTGTAGGTAATGCCTAATGAATTTCAACGAAATTTATTACCTATTTAACCAACTACTGCTGCTGCTTCTGAAACACTGATACAGCAGCTGACAGAAAAATCAGTGTCCCCTGTCACTGAACTGAACTTGTACTGAAATAGGTTTAGGGCTTTCATTTATCTAACGAACTACAGAGTTTGGTAAGCTGTTTAAAAATGCTGATTTGGCTTTCAGGGGAGGTACAGGTGGGCAGTTTGCTGGAGCCGTTCATTGCCGCAGCGTTGATAGCAGCAGGTTGTATCTGGGCTCCGTGTGCATGAATGACCCAGATGAAGCTCCCGGAGTGTTTGTGGCGGGAGGGGCTGCAGTGAGATTCCCGGCTGCTTTAATTAAACTGATCTCAGCCCTCTGCCGGCTGCTGCTGGGAACAGGAGCCCAAACTGAGCCATTTCTCTCTGTGATTTTTCATCGTTTGGTGAGCCTGAGAGAGTTAAAATGCGCCAGAATTTACCTGGGAGCTGTCAGTTACTAAAGCATCAGAAAGTTTGTCTGATTTGAGAGTGACAAGTTTCTCTTTTTTCTTTCCTCTCCCCAGTTTTCTAGACAAGATTGACATAGTCAAACAGAACGAGTACACCCCGTCTGACCAGGTATGTGCAGCTTTGTGAGGAAATGACACAATTTATCTGCCCCCTTCATCTTTGGGGGTAATTCATTCATTTTCTAATCACCATCTCAGGTATTGCCATGTACTGTATGTATTGAGTATTCCAGTAAAAATGGCTTTGTCCTTTGGATTATGCTTATACACGTAAATGATGTACAAGGTTACATCACTTACAAGATTTCCATCATGCTTCTGTGACGCTGAACGCTCCAGTGCTGTTCCCTGCTGTTGTAGTACAACATGGGGGAAAAAAGGAGTTTATTTCCATCGCTGGATATATGGAAACTCACCAAGTATCTGTGTTGAATCAGTGCATTTCCCTTTATGCTTTAGGATCTTCTCAGATGCAGAGTTTTGACATCAGGAATTTTTGAAACCAAGTTTCAGGTGGATAAAGTAAATTTTCAGTAAGTATAATTATTTCTTTTTTATGTTTTTACCTTTTTTTAATACAATACAGACAAATACCAAGGTAATTTGGGAGGAGAGCATATATACCATATATTCTTTGAACCTACTGTATTTCTCAAGTATCAGTGTTTAATAGAAAGGAAGTATTTTATGATTTTTTAATTTAGTAGTCTGGCTTGAAAATGAAGTGCAAGTTAGTGTGCAATTCCTGCTTTATTTTAGATCACAAAGAACAAAATGTTTTAAACCTATTTTCCTCTGCATGCATGTGTTCATGGACTGTTTACCTATTCAAGTTCTTGTAATCCAAGATTCCTTTTAACTTCTGTGACACAGAAGTCCTAAAGTTTCTTACCTTTTCCGTTAGCATGCAGACACAAACAAAAATCTCAGCACAAAATGATTCTGACTGACTGGATTTATGTTTTTTTCTCAGTATGTTTGATGTCGGAGGGCAACGAGATGAGCGCCGAAAATGGATCCAGTGTTTTAATGGTAGGATTAGAATTTCTGCTGGCTTTATAAAATAGTTCTCTGCAGAACTGTAGTGCCTAATCTTCATTTTCTCAGCTGTGTGAAATCCATCATCTTTTCCCCATAGCTCAATAAGGAGTTATCTAACAGTCATCCAGGACTGAGTTTTTCTTGACGTGTAAACTCTTCTAACTACATAGAACATCCTCAAGGAGAGTGCACCTGGAGAGGAATTTGTGTTTGGTAATTTCAGCTTGTCCATTTTTGTGGCTTCCCTCTCTTCAGTTAATCAGGTATTTTTGGAGGTGGCTTTGTGCCTTATTTGCCAGCTGTGAGAGTGTAAATTCCAAGCCATGTTCTGTCCTCCACGTGCAAGTTGACATATGGATGTTCCTGTGCAAAATACAAAATCTAGGATAATTATTATATGCATAAAATCAGATTATCCCATTTTTGTGTATAACTGCAGCCACTTGGCTCTGTTGTGGTGCTTTTTTCTGAATCAGCACTGACGCCCTGCAGGATGAGGTTGTAGGGAGCATCTGTCCAGTTAGACACAGCTGGTGGGAGCTGGAGTCTCTTAACACCAGTGTCCCCATGAGTTGAGGTCAGGTTTAATTCCTACATGACTGAAATGAGGCAGTTCTGTGTCTGTCCTGAAGTGTGACAGGGACCTTCACTGCAGCTCTTTGTTTCACTCTGTATCTCTTTAGATGAGAAACCTTTCTCCACACAGGTTTTCTTAAACCTAGACTTGGTGAAAATATTTTCTCTTTGTTGTTTGGACAAAATAGCAATGAAGTTACACAAAAAAAGCCCACCTTTTAGTAGAGAAGTTACAGTGAGATCCTAGAGAATAAACAAAGCAGAATGCAACTTGAAATTCATGGTACATTGCTACAGTTCCTGTCACAGAATCACCTGGACACTGTGTTGTGGAAGGACTGTGCAATATTTTCTTCTGTGCTATTAGTAACAGATTAGTTTGGGTTTTACCTCTGCTCCTTCCTCTTCCTGTTACCTCATGATCTGACTCATCTGTTCTGCTGCTGAGGTAGATGAGCCTGGAATCAGTGTGAGGGGCTGGAGCAGCACAGGGATCTGGATGCTGTGATCCTGGGAATGCCTCCCAGGGAAGAGATGGAGCTCTAAGCAGTAAAACACACTACAGGGGCACCAGAGCGATTAACCATGAATTCACTGCAGTCTGCTGTTGTTACTACGACTCTTTACACAGATCAAAAGTGCTGTTTGTCCTGAGGTGTTCCCCCAAGGACCTCCCTGTCCAAAAGCTCACAGTTATTTCCAATTTCCTTGGCACGTTTTAAATCCTCTTTAAATTCTCCTCTTGGCTTCTTCAGCTTCTCTGTCTTGCTTCAGTTCCTTTCTTCCCTACATTTTCTGTCGTGCTGTCAGCTTCTGTTCTGGGGCCTGCCCTGCCTGTCTTCCATGGTTTCTTCACTTTCTCTTTGAATTCCTGGTACTCAAAAAGCTGTCAGCAACAGCATCCCAGCCTGTTCTCTGCAGAGAGCTGAAAGTCTGGCAGCTTCTTACTGAACTTCATGATTCCTTGATATTTCCTCTGAAGTTTGGCATTAACTAAAGGGTATCTCTTGGTTTAGATGTGACTGCTATCATATTTGTGGTGGCGAGCAGTAGCTACAACATGGTGATACGAGAGGACAATCAGACCAATCGGCTGCAGGAAGCACTAAACCTCTTCAAGAGTATCTGGAACAACAGGTCTGTGAAAAGCTCTTATCACTGGGCTTACTGATCCTGTCTCACACTGCAGTCACCACTCCTGGATGGGCCTGCCCGGGACAAAGTTCATTTTCTCCATAACAGCTCAGAGAGTGCCGTGGTTTAGGTTTTGCCCAAAACAATGCTGATAACACACTGCTGCTGCTGAGCAGAGCAGGGCATCAAGGCCCTCTGTTCCTCACTCTGCCCCTGCAGTGACTCCTCGGGGGTGTTGGGTGGGCAGACCCAAACTGAGCAGAGGTGTGTTCCGTGCCACATAACATCGTGCTCTGCAGTAAGGGGGAAAAGAGGGGATTTGGGGAGGTACCCAGCTCGCTGCCCACAGGAGGTGGTGAGTGATTGCCTTTGCATCACTTGTTTTGTCTTCTCCTCGCTTTTACTTATCCCTCACTAATTAAACAGTCATCATTTATATTTTATCTCAACCCCCAGATTTTTTTTGCTTTCATTCTTCCTTTCCTCCTCCTCCATCCCCTGAGGAGGAAGGTGAGTGAGGAGCTGTGTGGTGCCTGGCTGCCCACCAGGGTTAACAGCACGGCGGGCTCTGTTATTCACATCTCCCAGCACAGTCTGGGCCGCTTCTTTGGTCACAGCCTCCCACCTTTAATGTTTATTACACTCAGATCACTGAAAGGAGCTCTGCACAGACAGTAATTGGTGGTTGCCATATTGAGGCTGAAATAATTAAAGCAGTGATGGAGCTGTGCTCTGGGAGGTGGGAATGCTCCCCTGGGATGGGTTTGGATTAACAGCACAAAGTGGGGAGCGCGCAAACAGCCTCAGGGTGTGCACACCTGGAATTACAGCCTTGGGATTCAGGTATAAAAGGAACCTTCCCAAATCATTCCAGTGTGTCATATGACCTTGTCCCTAGACATTTTCTGTGACTTAGTGTATTTTAAGTTTCTGTGTGATTTGGGTTGTTCCTCCTCACAGCGTTTGGTTTCCATTTTCCACAGGTGGCTACGGACCATTTCAGTAATCCTTTTCCTGAATAAACAAGATTTGCTAGCAGAGAAAGTTTTGGCAGGGAAATCTAAAATTGAAGACTACTTTCCAGAATTTGCTCGCTACACTACACCAGATGATGGTAAGATTTTTAAGTTTCGTTTGCAATTTATCATCTCCTTGTCAATCACATTTGTGGTGGTTTTGGTAGCTTCAGCTACGACTTGAAAACTCTTAAGTAGATGTAATCATCAATGTCTTTTAGCCAAATTGTAATGCTGAATTTAAGGTATTAATAATGAGAAATTCATGCCTCTTAAACATTTAATGTATTAATAATTTCATCATGACAAAATCCTTTTACTTTGGTGTAGATCACAGTCTGACATTTTGTCACAAATGTGTCCTCGGGACTCCCCCTACTCCTGCTGTGGTCATTTCTCTTACCTGCCAAATGCCTGGTACTGTGGCCATTGTAATTTTCCCTTGTTCTCCTGAAATCCTGCTGGTTTAAATAATGTTGTGGTTTGTCTTGTCTCTCAGTTGGTTTTGCCAAGTGTATTTCTGTCATATGTGAGCAGAAAACAGAACAAGTTGAGATTTGTAGGTGCTATTACTGGAAAACACCTGTTTTAATAAGATACTTATTTTATATTAATCAGCAACACCAGAGCCTGGTGAGGATCCCAGAGTTACAAGGGCCAAGTATTTTATTAGAGACGAGTTTCTTGTAAGTATTTCCTTTCTTTTGCTATTTCTTATGTGATTCTTCTCAAACCCAAGCTCTTGCTCATCTTCTGCTACTGCGAAGTGTTGTCACTTCCTGTGTTGTTTATATTTAACATCCACATTGCATCAACCACTGTGATATTTATGAGCTTTACTGCTGTTTCTTACCCGCTTTTTGGATATTTGTTTGTACGTAATTAAATAGTAAAAGAATTGGTGAGAATTAAGAAACCCCAAATAGAATGATGAGTGAAGTCCTGCTGTTATTAATGGGGCCAGATTTTTATTCCATGTATTATTTCTAAAGATAGAAACTAATCAAAAGATGCCTCATTTTCAGATATTAATGTTCTTTTCATATAATCTTTCCCAGTTCTGGTCAGCTGAAGCTATAATGGACATCGATTTTTTTTTTTTTAATATTGTTACAATTACTTGTAATGGTGAGCCCGCCAATCAAATTGTAGACTCATTTTAAAATGGAGCAAAACAAAAAGTTGAGGGAGGCTTTCTGTAAGTGTAAAGCAGGGATAAAATCTTTGTACAGGGAGCCAAAATCCTACTTTTTTTCATGGCCAAATGGTCTAGGAATTGTGTTGCTAAATCCACCAAAGCTGCGCATAAATAATGGCATTTTCCTGAGTTCTCATTCCTCTCTCAAATTCCCCAGCTTGCAGTGAGCACCTCACCATGTAATTCTGATCATTTTGAATTGCGTGTTTCAGGCGAGAGAGCGAAAACGTGGTGGGCATTTTGGCACTCAGCTGCACTTTTTGAAGACACAGCTCCCACGTGCACATCTCGCCTTCACTCAGCCGGGCTTTGGGGACGGGTCGGGGCTCCCCAGCGGGTTTTATTTTAACCCAGTGTCTCTCTCTTGCTTTGCACAGAGAATCAGCACAGCAAGTGGAGACGGAAGGCACTACTGCTACCCTCACTTCACGTGTGCTGTGGACACAGAGAACATCCGGAGGGTTTTCAATGACTGTCGGGACATTATTCAGCGCATGCACCTTCGCCAATACGAGTTGTTGTGATGGAGAGCACTTTTTTCTGTGTTTTGGACTCCTTATTCCTTATTAAAAAAAAAAAAAAAGAAAGAAACCACCCTTGCCCACATAGGGTGGAAGAGAACTGTTTAAATCTCCCATTGATTTGCACCCCTCAACTTTTTCTCCTTGCTGGACAATAGCAGCACTTCTAAGCTTGCTTCTGTACCCCTCGGACAGTTTGAGATGGCCCCTAACACTTAAAAGGCCATTTCCATGAGGATTCCCTAACACTGTTATTAACAAAAAAGAGAGGAAAAAAAAAAAAAACCAAACCAAAACAAGCAAACAAACAAAAATAAAACCTAATAATTAAAAGCCCTGAATGTGGAGCACCTGAAAGAATTGGGGATGAAAAAATTAAAACGTTGAAACATAAATTGGGGGAGAGAAAACTTTAGGTAATTTAGCACTGCTGTGGGCATAATCCTAGAACCCGTGATCTCCACTTTGTATCACTCACTGCATCCGAGTAACGAAGGTGCCAAGTCACAGACCGAGTTTGAAGACAGACCCTTGAGTTTGGTTCTCTGACTGTAATGTGGCTTTGGGCGGAAATACTGACAATTCTCCAACAGAACTAGACAGTGCAAAAACCAACTGCTACCTTTCAGAAGGGTATTTTTAAAACCAGTCTTGGTGGTCTAAAGACAACCATGGACATTTATGAATTGAACTGCGTATGGCCTGTGATTGCAGAAAGAGTTAACCACACACTGTTTTCAGTTTGTCCACTGATGATCCCGTCTGCTCTAAAAATCATTATCTGGACTGTAGTCCTCACAGTCTTTCCCTTCTTTTTCTTCTTCCCTTCCCTCATTTTTTATTTTACTGCTGGATTATTATTCTTGTACAGACTGTAAAATGTATTATTTTGTACAACTTTATTGAAAATAACTTGTAGAAGATCTTTGTGCCTTGATTATGGCTGTACCTGTACAATGAGCTAAGATGTAAGTATGTTTGATTGCGCTGTACAGCTTTGTCAACCCTATCTGCAGCATTAGCTCAAGGTAGGGAAAATTTATCTGTAGTTTAGTTTTTCTGGTTTATAAAAGAAGGAAAAATACTGTTTAGTAAAAAAAAAAAAGGAAAAAAAAAGAAAAAAAAAAAAAGAAAAAAGTACAAATTGTGCAAACTTAACCACTTTAAAAGTGAGGTCTTCAACAAGTGACCAGATGTTGCAGCATCGTGCTTTTTAATTTTTAGCTTTAATTCATTTAAATCTCTATCCAAATGCAAAACATGGCTTGTTTCTACATAAAACCAAATTTTGCTACAAATTATAAATGTTAGTCTTTGGTCATTCATAGTCCTTTTTTTGCTAAAGACAAAAAAAACAACAACAACAACAAAAAAAACCAGAACAATAACAGACACGTAGGGCATCATGCAGGTCTGGTGACCATCTCTAGACTGGGCCAAATACCCACCAACCTCGGCTTGCGCTGCGTGGGCAACGACTACCGGAATGACAAGGTGTGCACTGCCCTTGGATTTGGCCACTGAATTCCAGTTTCAAATGACATTTTTATTTCTCTTTTAATAAAGAGATACTTTAGAACCTTTTTTTTTTTGTTTTATATTAACTATATAAGTAGCTTAAAAGTGAAGATGTGTGGATTTTTTCTTAAACTTGAATAATTTATGCAAATTATATGCTTAGAACAACATGTGGTACAGTAAAAAGAAAAAAGAGCAAAAATCACTGTAGCAATAAGAGAGCATGTAATTTTAGTAACTACTACACTGCTTTATATTTTATACCTAGGTGTTTTATGTCTCTGTGAGTGTGTTACTTTTTCATGTGTCTAAACCTACGTGTACAATTTGTACAGAGTCAGAAATTACAGCTGTAATAACACATCTAGAACAGTGTTAGCCTATATTACTCAAACACCCCTGTTCCCCCTTCATTTACACCCCTAAACTGATCTGGATCTTAACTGCAGTGACTTTAGAAGGAGAAGAAACAAAAACACCAAAATACTTGCCTCTTTGCCTTTCACACTAGCTTCCCTCCACCCAAGAGACCGTGTTGGCTTTTCTTTTTTTGGGAAGAGATCCAGTTTAAATTCAAGTGAGGGTGTGGTCAGTGATGTCTGTGCAGCTAGATTTGCTTCAGGTATCGGATGCCTTTTCAATCCTAAGAATGCAACTGCTCAGAGTTGTGACTTCTCGCTTGCTTTTGTGGCTAAAGTCTTAAAATGAATCACACAGTCCATTTTCACTGGAGAGCAGGGATGTGAGGGAGTTACTGTCCCATCTCAATTCAGAATTACTCCCAGAAGACACTGAATAGTCGAAAAATTTTAGCTGCGGTTGTTACTCGCCTTTCATGAATGATCTTTCCTGTTCACAGGTTTAGACAGTTGCCACCCGAACTGTGTCGAAGTGTATTAAAGGTGACTGAAAAGAGGCCCCTCCAATTCAGAATGTATCCAGTGCCTGTAGGTGAAGGGCTGGCGTTTCCACTCGCTAAAAAATGGGACACGCGTAGCGGAAAGGAAATTCATTGTGAGCCTTAATTTTAGTTACAGGAGCCAAAATCTTTATTTTAGTGCCAACCCTTATCTTTTTAAGCCTAGGAGGAGTTGGTGTGAACACCAAATTTATAAATGGAGGAAAGCTGTAGTAGTGTGAGGAATGTAGTCTCTTGTCTGAGAGAAACAAAGCACCTCCATTAAAAAAATTAACAAAATAAGCTTCTTCCTCTGATGAGGAGGACACACAATAATGAGCTATATAAGACAGCAACAGTTTAAGAAACCTAAAGCTTTATATGAACAGATATGTTTAGGGGATTTTTTTTTTTTTCTTACGTGAGGAAAAAGGCAATTGTTTTGAATATGGTTGAGTTGCACAAGTACGGGGCGTGTGTGTGTCTTAATGTCTCAGTATTGCCTTTGTTAGTCTCTTTATTAGTCCATGCAGTTTGGTGGCCTGGTAAATGCAAGTCTTATTTTTAACAGCTTTCCTTTTTTTTCTTTTTTTTTTCTTTTCTTTTTTTTTTTAATACAAAACCATAAAGCTTTAATGCTTGCTATTTAATAAGTAACTGTGTTTTCTTCTGTCTCTAATTTAGTGGCCATAATTTGCAGTTAATTGAACCATTCCAACCTAATGCTTACCCATATTTCTTAGTTTTGTTTTATTTATTTATTTGAACTTCTTGTTTTCATGATTGAGGACTGTCACTTCTGTCTCATTCACCTGTTTGGAAACTTCTGACCTTACAGCCAAAACTTAAGTCATTCTACTCAGTATTCATCGTGATGCTGAAGTGTAAGATACCTGCAAATGTAAACACTACCACTTTTATTAATAAAAGCAAATACAGTGTTTTTAGGGCACATTTGCATCACTGTAGTTGAGGTTGTGTCAGTATTTCCATTGTAAACCTATGGAGGGTCTTACCTTGGCACTAAACTGCCCTAAGCTGAACCTTTGCCATACGAGGCTTCTGCCCAAGCGTCATTTGGTGGGTTGGTTTTCCAACAGTTTCCAACACAAACTCTTGTTTCTGTTTTAAGTTATACAACTGTTTTGTTGGATGGGGGTTGGTTTAAAAAGAAAACAGCATAAAAAAACAACAAACAAACAAACCTGGTTCAAGATTGTTTTTGGCACTTCTGTAACTCAGAAATGGTTTTGATTTTAAAACAACCTTCGGCAAGCCAGTAACCTACAATATGGTCTGATCACTTTGGGTATTTTGTAAAAATAATAATAAATTGTAGAGATGTTGTGGTTTCAAAATCAGCTACTGTGCATTTGCAGTAACTTATTTCAACCCGAGAACTTTTAGTAAGTTGTGCATCAGAGCACACAATCAGTGTGGTGCAGCCGAGTAGGGATAACTCCTAAAGAGTTTTTTCTTTTTTAATAATGTGGAGAGATAAATCCACTACAGACTAAAAAAGGATTCAGCTGCCTCTGAAAGCATCAAAAACTGCTCTCAGAGGCTGAAACTGGAGCTCTGCAAGTTGATAGGAGCAGACTTTGATGCAAAAGCCTAGGAAGGCATCCTGGATCAGCTGTCATAGGCAGGAGTCCTGAGGGCTTTTCTTCATTTGTCTAAAAACTGTTTTGATTTGTGGCATCAGGGCAGGATTTAACTGAGGGTATTGTCCTAACTCCAGAGAAAGGGAAGCTAATGCTGCTCCACTGTGCTGCATGGAATTGATACCTGCAGGGTAATTTCCTTCTGCCAGTAAATCTATGCACAGAAATATTAATGTTCATGGCTTCAGAACTTGGGCACCTTGTAATTCGTTGTGGTGTGTTGTTCCTGTGAGTGATGGAGGATGTTTTGTATTATTTATTTTCCAATGTCAAAAATTATGTGCCAGTAAAAACAAAAGACATAAACACAGGAGATTGACCCCAGATCTCGAGGCAGAGCCTGTGACAGCTGAGTACCAGTCCAGTGCCTTAGTGACAAATGCTCTTGGTGATTGGTGCTATACAATTGTCTTAAGAGTGATAAAGTTGTTCTAAGTTATAAAATTATGTAACTCATTGTGGAAGAGAGTAAGTTCTCTTCTTTCCCCAACTGTACCTAATGTGCTGTGTGTGTTCCTAACAATGCTGGCACTCCTAAGACCTCTTCCATGGAAGTAGATGATAAAATTCCTACTAACTTCAACAAGCAGGATCAGGGCCATAGATTATTATCTGAGTGGAAATCTCACACAGGAGCAGGTCCTCATCTCTAAAATATGTTGAGTTTGTATAACAGTAAAAATATCTATAAGCAAACATCTGTTAGCAGTC